>NC_090446.1:1048430565-1049063065 GCF_031143425.1 Pleurodeles waltl | reverse complement strand
CTGTTTGACATCCCTTTGCACTTGAATATTGTGATTGCGTAGGTGAGCTCCCCAGCCAATCATTGATGCATCTGTCATAAATATGGTCTGAGGCACAGAGTCTTGAAATGACCGCCGCTTTATTAAGTTGCTGAGATTTCACCACTGAAGAGACATATGTGTCTGGCGGTCTACCAACAC
The DNA here is from genome assembly GCF_031143425.1 of Pleurodeles waltl. Lineage (NCBI taxonomy): Eukaryota > Metazoa > Chordata > Amphibia > Caudata > Salamandridae > Pleurodeles > Pleurodeles waltl. The sequence goes on along the minus strand of NC_090446.1, from coordinate 1,049,062,885 downwards.
TAGATTTTGAAGTTGACCATGTGCCTGTGACCATTGTTGTGCAAGACACTGTTGTAAGGGCCTCATGTTTAATCTTGCATGTGGGACTATTGCTATGCAAGATGCCATCATTCCTAAGAGTTTCATGACAAATCTTACAGTGTATTGTTGATTTGGTTGTATAAGTGGAATTAAATGTTGAAAAGCATGTATCCTTTGTGTATTTAGATACGCTAGAGCTAGTTGAGTATTTAGGATAGCACCTAAATACGGTTGTACTAGTGCTGGTTGAAGGTGTGACTTTTGGTATTTTATAGAAAAACCCAGCGCATGCAGAATTTCTATCACGTAACGTGTATGATTTTGGCATTGTGTACGATTGCTTGATTTTATTAGCCAGTCGTCTAGATATGGAAAGACATGGATGTGCTGTCTTCTTAGGTAAGCTGCTACTACTGCTAAGCACTTTGTGAACACCCTTGGAGCTGCTGTTATGCCAAAAGTTAACACCTTGAATTGGTAGTGTTTTCCTTGTATGACAAACCGGAGGTATTTTCTGTGCGCTGGATGGATGGGTATGTGGAAATACGCATCCTTGAGGTCTAGGGCTGTCATAAAGTCTTGTTTTTGTAGCAGTGGGATAACATCTTGCAGAGTTTCCATGTAAAAATGTTCTGATAGGATGTATTAATTTAGGGGCCTAAGGTCTAATATTGGCCTGAGGGTGCCATCTTTTTGGGGAATTAGAAAGTACAGTGAGTAAACTCCTGTTCCTAGTTGAGACTGTGGAACTAATTCTATTGCTTGTTTGAGTAGTAGAGATTGAACCTCTTGTTGTAACAGAACAGGGTTAATTTGTGATTTCTGGGTGGAATAGTTGGAGGAGTGTTTAACAATTCTAGGCAATAGCCACTGCGGATGATTGATAACACCCAGTTGTCTGTGGTGATATTTTGCCAATGTGCGTGGAACTGCTGTAGCCTTCCCCCCCACAGGAGACGTGTGGAGTGGAAGGGAGTGGGGAATGTCACTGTTTTGGTTGTGTTGATAGTTTTTTAGAGGTTTGGAATTTGAATATTGTCTTCTGTATGTTCCTCTAAACCCACCTCGCTTGTACTGGGTTTGATAAGTTGGTTTTGCTTGTGAAGTTGATGCCTCGGAGGATTGTGGTCTAAAACCTCCACGAAACTGAGGCTTACGAAATGACCCCCTATATGGTGTAGTATACAGAGAACCCATTGCATTGGCTGTATCAGAGTCTTTACGCAATTTTTCTATTGAAGTGTCCACCTCTGGCCCAAAAAGATATTTCATGTTTAACACAGCATGTTTGATTTCTGGTTTAAAACCAGAGGAGCGCAGCCATGCATGTCTTCAAATGGTAATTGCTGTGTTCATGCTCCTTGCAGCTGTATCAGCCGCATCAAGGACAGACCTTATCTGGGTGTTACTGATAGCTTGCCCATCCTCTACTACCTGCTGTGCCCTCTTTTGCTGCTCTTTTGGGAAATGCTGTATGATATCCTGCATCTCATCCCAATGGGCTCTATCATAACGGGCTAGTAGTGCCTGGGAGTTTTGCTATCCTCCATTGATTTGCTGCTTGGTACGCAACTCTCTTCCCTGCAGCGTCAAATTTCACGCTCTCTATCAGGAGGGGGTGCATCTCCTGAAGATTGGCTATTTGCCCCCTTACGTGCAGCACTAACCACCACTGAATCGGGAGGCACCTGATGGGTGACATAATCAGGGTCAGAGAGTGCAGGCTTATACTTCTTCTCTATTCTAGGTGTGATTATTCTTGCTTTCACAGGCTCTTAAAAATGTGGTCTGCGTGCTTTACCATGCCTGGTAGCACTGGGAGGCATTGGTACGTAAAATGTGTTGAGGATAACGTGTTAAACAAAAAATCTTCCTCTAATGGTTCTGTGTGCATTGTTATCCCATGGTAGGCTGCAGCCCTGGCTATGACCTGATTGTATACTGTAGTATCTTCAGGTGGAGATGGTTAAGAGGGGTAGGTGCCTGGGTCGTTAGCTGGGATGTGATCAGGATCATAAAGGTCCCATGGATCTACAATGTCTTCTTGGGAATCAAAAGAATGTGTTGGAGAAGGCATTGGAGGAGGGCTGGTGTGAGGAGAGGTAGGTAGGTGCGGAGAATGAGGAGAAGACTGAGGAGGTACTGGTTTCTCTTTTTGCTTTGGCACTTTAGCTGGGGGCTGTGCAGTGTCCAGTTCTTCTTGGAATGCCAGCCTTCTCTTTGTCTTTAGAGGAGGTGCTGTAATAATTCTCCCCGTCTCTTTATGGATGTATATCCTAGATTGCCTCTCCTCCATAACTTGTAGAATGGGCTCAATGTCTGACTCTTCCTCAGAGCGTTTATGGCTTTCTCATAGTTTTTTTGTAAAGTCCTTGCTCCTCTGTATAGCCTGTCTTTTTCGGTTCCGAAGTTTGATGTTTTTTCGGTATCAAAAATGCTGTGGAAGGTCTTGGCTCGGAAACTGCCTTTCTAATTTTAGACTCCGAAAATTGCTGTTTTTTGCTGGAGTCCGAAATGGAGCCCTTGATAGTTTTTGTCAACTCCAAAGTAGTCGGAGATGTGGCTTTTTTCAGTGCCGAACCCGAAGGTCAGTCACCGACAGTCTTTTTTCGGGCCGAACCATGGCCTTCCGGCAATGGTCTACCCAAGGCCTTCTGATGTTTCTTGTGTGGGGATGCAGGGGCAGACGTACTCACATGCTGGCCGGCTGTGATGGGCCTGTCGTCTTCGGATTCCTGCTCAGTCTCTGTGTCTCGGATAGAGACTGCTGTTTTCATCTGCTCCTCTTCGGTGACGTTGAGATGTTCACTTCTCTTTGACGCCATTTCCAGCCTTCTTGCTCTTTAGTCTCAAAGTATTTTTTGATCAAAACGATCGACAGGCCTCACAGTTCTCCTCCAGATGGTCTAGAGAAAGGCACAGGTTGCACGCCAAATGCTGGTCTGTGTATGGGTACTTGGTGTGGCATTGAGGGCAGAATCGGAAAGGAGTCCAATCTAACAGGCTCTCCACGCGGTCAGCCCGAATAGGCCCAAGTTGGGCACCCCGAATGGCGAACAAAGTGGTTTCCCAATGGTACTACTGGTTCGATGCTAGTTGGATAATGCGATCGAGACAATACCGACAAAAAGAAATGTTTTCTAAAGTTTTCCAAATCGAAATCTCGGAGCGAGAGGAAACACATCCAAACCAGACGGTGGAAAGAAAACAATCTCACAATGGAGTCGATGACCATGCGCAATGGAACAGAGAGGAGGAGTCACTCGATCCTGTGACTCTAAAAGACTTCTTCTAAGAAAAACAACCTTTAACACTCCGAGCCCAACACTAGATGTCGTATTCGATATGCATTGCATGTGTATCTGCATCTACACATGCCATTGAAAACATATATATATATACATATATATACACACACACAATAAGCAGTGTTAGTTGCCACTGTCTATGAATGGTAAGGACCTAGCTGCCATAGTAAATACATTTTTGGTTTGCTAATAACTTTAGCGCTTCTTGATGAATCTTAACAAAACCTTCCAAAATAAGTTAATCCACCTTAACTTGTTCCTGGAAAGATTTGTGTCGATTTGTTCATGGTGATCTGTCAAGCGGGGTGGGGGTGGGGGTGGGGGGGGGTGGGGGGGGGGGGGGACGAAAAAAGGGTAGCCCAAAACACAATAATACAATACACTTTCCATTGGACATTTTAGACACAGATACAGCCAAAACTATGAATAAAATTACACCAAATTTGGCAGAGAGAAACCCTTACTGAGAAAGTGTGCTTTCTGTGATCTGGTGTAAAGGCATTATTGAGAAAATAAGGTTCACAATATATAGATATCTGATTTGCGGGACTCCTGTGAGATTCCCACGGGCATGCAACTTCAAATAATAGAATCATCTCATAAGGGGAGGTGGCTCTGTTCCCCCCTCCTCACTCGTGCGGGAGCGAGGGGCTGCAGCAAAAGCTCAAGTTCTGAATGGTTGGCCACAACATGAAGACAAATGTATACCATCCAGATCAAGTTTTTAAAATGTTTCTAGACTGGCAATGAGACTTCTTCCTTCAATACCGTAGCATCTAGTTCTTCTATATGGGCCAAAGCCAGTGTGGTGGGTACTGTACAGCTTAATTAAGTTTTGCTAAAGGATTAGGGGCATGCTAGCCTAATTAAGTTTTAATAAAGGGGTGGGGGCATGCTAACTCATCTTATCTTCGCTGATATTTATGGAAGAGTGTAGGTTTATCAGAGTCTCACATCATCCAACAGTTTTTCTGGTTCTTCCCTCTATGCAATACTTTTGTTTCAGTTAGAGTAATAAGGATTATCTTCCTTCTATAGGCAATACTTTCCTGCTACTTAGCATCAAAACCTTACTGTCCCATTTTTGAGAAAGTGTTGTTTGTGTTGCTTCGTAACTATGTACTCAAAAAATCTTTCACCGTCTTCATCTTCAAAAGCCTGGCTGGCACCACAATTAAGTGCAATACTGCCATCACACTCCACACTTCCAAACCTTTGCTATTTTGATTCCCATCTGTGGTTCCTATACAAATGTATGGAGCCAATAACTCCAACCTCACAAGAAAGTTAAAGTTATTCTGGAAGTATCCACCAACCTTCAGTTTCTGAAAGGGACACAGACTTGCAATTCCCAGATCTACCACTACTTTTACCTGGCCAAGGTGCAACATAGCAACATTTTCAATTGCAGTGGAGTGATTTGCTGTTGGAGCCCTAAACTAAGGTAAATGTTGTCACCAAATGCATAAGATCTATGAAGTTGGGAGTAAAAGATATATTGTCACCCCTAGGCTTTATCTTGCCTTTCAACTTCCTGGACGTATTAGACCCCATCTGCCTTTCCGCTGAGCCCTACTGCTGTCAGTAATAAGGCTCAAGAACACCTCCCTTCCAATTATCAAATTAACCAATCCTTCCACTCCTACATAAAAAGGCTAGAGTAAACACCTAAAATCCACGTTGTCCCTTTAGAATCACAAAACTTCACTCTTTAAGCAGTAAATGCTCCCTTTGGAATAACAAACCTTCACTCTTTAGCAGTAGATGTAATGCATCGTGAAATGGAAAGTCAAACCCGATGACCAAAGGCTTTGCTTTGATTCTTAGTAGACTTTGTTCTTGGAACATTTAGACTTGAACCTCAAAAAACATTGTTGTTCTGCAGATACTCTACATTAATTCTCTTGGTCTTTAACATTTGCAACAATTTAACCCTCTTGGTCTGGAAATTTGCTCAAGTAGTTAAGCGCCCATCAACCAAATGCTAAGGTGGTAACCAATATCTTTAGATTGAAAGGACGCAACACAGTTTACAAAAAGACTGTACTTAACATGATAACAATGTTGTGCCAAAGTGAGGGAAAACTGAAAGGTATTTTAGACAAAAAAATGCCATGTCTTTACCCCTTCCACTCCAAAAGAAACATTATCAACTTCAGGTACAGTGCACTGATTCAGAGACCTTTTGGTAGATCTGCACCAGCTCACCAAATTCATTCCCTCTGACAAGCCCTAAAATAAGAAAATAATGCTCCTTAGAAAGGATTTACTTTGGGAGAGGTGGGATACACCCTCTCCTTTTGGAAATAGGTGTTACATGGCTTGGGAGAGGTAGCCTCCCCAAGCCACTGGTTTGCTTTGAAGGGCACTTTTGGTGTCCTCCATGCATAAACCAGTCTACCCTGGTTCAGGGACCTACATTCACTGCTCTGGAGCAAAACTGGACAATCTAAAGGGGAGTGACCACTCCCCTGTCCATCACCGTCCCAGGGGTGGTGCTCAGAACTCCTCCAGCGGGTCCCTGTGTTCTGCCATCTTGAATCCAAGGTTGGCAGGGACGTCTGGGAGCATCTGAGAGCCAGACCAGGCAGGTGAAGTCAGATCCCCCTCCTGATAGGTGCTCACCTGGCTAGGTGACCAACTCCCTTTCAGGGCTATTTAGGGTCTCTCTCTTGGGTGGGTCCTCAGATTCGGCTTACAAGATCCCAGCAGTACTCCTTTGCAACCTCACTTCTACTTCTAACCACTGGAAACGCAACTGGACCCTCCAGGAACCGACAATCTGCATTCATGAAGAAGACTCTAATTGCAACATTATTTCTACAGCGCCTTCCAGCTTCTGCAACATTTCCCCAGCTGTGCATCCTCTGAGGGTGACAAGTCTTCAGCTTGCACGAGAAGGAAGAAGGAACCACCCTTGGCGTGATAGAGTCACTCCCTTGCAGGCACCTACTGCAATGACGACCGGCTGTGAGGATCTCCTCTCATCCTGAGGTAAGCCCTTGCCTACCCACGCTGGACAATACCCCATGCAGCACGTCTCTTGGAGCTGCCAGAGCTTGTTTGCATCTCCTCCAAGTGATCTTCAGGTTGCTATTAGCCACAGGCCCCAGCACTTCTTCCTGCGACGCACAGCCCTCTGCATGGTTCTCCTGCGGCATGGAACTCTTCTTCAGTCGTGTTGTGTGGGCTCTTCTGCGACTCCTGTGTCACCCTCCTATGGGACTCCTGTGGGTGTTGTCTTTGCTTCTGTGGGTTCTCTGTGTCTCTGAGGGTCCCCTCTAACTCCCCTTCCTGGATTGAGTCCTCCTGGGCCTTGCTGGTCCCCAGCAGCTCAACCTTTCGCCAACCACGACATTTGCCTTTGCCAAGGCTTGTTGGTGGAATTCCTGCAACACCACCAGACTGCAATTCTTCTTCCAGTGTGGTACGTCGTCTACATCCCTCAAGAACTCTTCACCGATTCCAGGGCTGCAGTGCTCACCTTCACATCACCGTCTACCAACTACTGCATCCACAGCTGGGTTGGTAGTAGCTTCTACTCCTCCAAGGCTCTTCTGTGACTTCTGGACTTGGTCTCCTTCTTCCACATGTCTTCCTCTTCACAAATCTACCACTGGTTTCTTGCAGTCTTGTCTGGGTGTTGCAGCTTCTTCTTTTCCTTTCTTTTGGGTGGCTTAAGAAAAATCCACTAACTTACTCCTTTTCTCCAGGTGTGTAGGGGGCACCATGGTACCTACCTTTGGGGTTTTCTAGAACCCCCAGCTTCCCTCTACACATTTCACTTACCTAGGTGAAGGGGGTCCTGTGTTTGCATCCCATTCTGTAGAATATGGTTTAGGCTTCCTTAGGGTAACTATTGTCTAACTGCATTTGCACTGTTTTCTATCACTTTCTATGCCTATTTCTGGTAAACCGTGTATATATTTAGTGTGTTACTTACCTCCTACTGGAGGGTTGCCTCTCTTGTACTTTTTTGATATTGTCACTAAAATAAAGTACCTTTATTTTGGTAACATTGAGTGTTTTCTTTAGTGTGCGAGTGCTGTGTGACTACAGTATGAGCTTTGCATGTCTCCTATATAAGCCTGGGCTGCTCATCCACAGCTACCTCTAGAGAGCCTGGCTTCTAGACACTGCCTACACAACACTAATAGGGGATACCCGGGCCTGGTGTAAGTACCTTAGGTACCCACCACTCACCAGGCCTTCTTCCTAAACCTTAACTTACTGAAGGCAGTGATGTACTTTATTCCAAATAACCTATGACCTAAATAAAGTGAGAACAATGAAGGAAAATGTATTGTCAGGTGAAAAGTGCAGATGCTGCAAAGAAATAGACTGTCTCAATATTATTTGATTGGCTCCATGAGATTTGTGAAAACTGAGAAAGATAATATAAGTAATAAAGTACTGCATGTTGTACATTATAAAGCTATTGCAAGTCACCAATGAGTTCCATGTCCATAAAGAGGAATAAAGACAGAGGCTGAGTTCCTTTATAAGGTTATGGAACTTCAAGGTGACTTGTAATATCCTTACCATGTACGTCAGGGGGTACTTTATCCCAAATAATACATGGTCATACCATCACCTTGCCCACAAACCACTTTTTTTGGTGTGAAGAATAACAAAATCTCTAACGCAAAATAAACACATAAAAAAACCTTAGATACTTGTAGCAAACAGATATTAGAAACAGTTCAATACAAGTTGGTTGACAAAATGCCACAGTAGCTTAGAATGTGTAGAAGAAAAACGTAAAAATATTCCAGCTTTTCTGTATTTAAGGAGTAAAAAAAAAATATTCTCTACTTGTCTTTGTAATCTATTAAAACAGAGCTGAAGAAAGAAAAGCAATTTTGTTTATTGCTTTAAACAGCTGCTCTAATTATGCTCCGTGGCCTGACCTGCCTTTCATCTCAGCTTTGTGATGTTAGAACTCGACTGTAATAACCGTTATAATAGTCAAGTTCCGAAATTCTTTCTTTATAATTGTTGACTTGGTGCTTTACAAGTTGCCGATGATAAAGAAATTAGTGACTGCTGTTTATACAGGGATTACAGAATCCCAGATATTAAAATTTTATTGACAACAAAGGAGTAGGGAGTGTTTGAGTTCAGTGAGGATACCAATGATGAAAAACTAGGATTGAACTAGGATTACAAGGACCTAACATTTTCTTCTGCATCATAGGTTACTCACTCAGTCATAAACATAGAAAAGTGTAGCAAGCATATTCCTAACTCGCGGGTGTCAGTATAACATTTAGATCTTAGCTATCCAGTCATGATGTAATGACCAAATGTTGGTAATTGTACCACCTACATAATCATGATAAATCTTTTTCCTAATAATTTTTGTCATGTAGTCTTCTACGTAGGTTTCCACCTCATTAAACTGTCACTTAAAAAAATGTGAAGACACTGAAAGTCGTGAAATCTTAGGGAAGTCACAGATTGGTCTGATATTGGACATTGTATGACGTAACTCTACACCGTTACATATGTACGGAAGGGAAGATCTTGCTCTGGAACAAAGCACCCCTCTAATAACTACCATAGAAATCCTGGAGATTACTCACACTTATAGGATTAAGGTGAGATTCTTTAAGCCTCAAAGGAAATAGAATCCTTCTGCTTCATACTTGAGGTAGGAGGGTATTAATACACCTGATGCTTCTGCTTTCTTTGGAATCCCATTGGAAGGGTGCCTCTCAGATAACCTAATATATGCAAGATGTCCTGCAGATGCTGAGAATGTTGGGGAGCCAAAAAGATAGTGAAATAGGCCCCACCCTGTAGACCTGGAATACTGTGAGATGCCAGGAGTAGAAGAGACATGAGGTACATCTTGCTACAGCAGTGAAGCCTAAGGTTGAGGCCGATGTAGGCTAGATACTCTGAGTTGTTCTAAAGATCTGGTCTGACTGGGTGACGAGCGCAGACAGTATCACTCCATGTTTCATACACGATAGGTAGCAAGACTTGTAGTGATGTTTACATTTTTGGCTTTTTGTGCATCTCAGTGTGGTCTGTGCACACACATGCTAGTGGTTGTTGTGCACATCTTCCTGGGGTTCAGCTGTTAAAGAAGAAAGAGGACAGAAACCTGTCTGAGGGGTGGCAGCAGTTTGTGCTGCATGGAAAACCTTGGAAGACTGGTAGGAGCAATGCTGGGGGTCGTCCAAGGAGCCCCCAGAGTGCATGGAATCATACTTCCAGTACCGGCAACAGTATTGGGGTAGGATTCCGACATATTTGACACCAAACATGCTAGGTCGGAGTTACCATTATGTAGCTGGACATAAGTAGTAATCTATGTCCAGTACATGCATAAAATGGCATCACCGCACTCACAAAGTCCAGGAAAATGGAACTGGAGTTTGTGGGTGCACCTCTGCTAGTGCAGGGGTGACCTCACACACAGGTACTTGCAACTTGCCCTCTGGGGCAGGAGGGCTGGCCATTGGGGTGACTTACTGTGGCCTGTTGTAACGAAAAGGATGCATGTGCCCTTTCACGCAGACTGCAATGGCAAGCATGCAGAACACTTTGCATGGGCTCCCCATGGGTAGCATAATACATGCCGCAGCCCAGGGGGATCCTCTGTTGCCCCAAATGCCCTGGGTACCATATACTAGGGACTTACATGGGGGCACCAGTATGCAAAATGTGAGGTGAAAATGGTGCCAGTTACCAAGCTAGAAGGGAGAGAGCATAATCACTGGGGTCCTGGTTAGCAGGATCCCAGTCAACACAGTCAAACATACTGACAAACAGGCAAAATGTGGGGGTAACCATGTTATTTCATGGTTCTACAAAATCTGTAAATACAGACCTGTCTTGTTATTAAAGAAGTACCAACACACGAATGGTCTTCCAGGTGCCTACTTCAATCTATAGTTTGATTTTATTTATCAAGAAAGTGCTCTGGGGTCCCCTAAAAATGCATGGGATTATTCTACATTCTTCACTATCAGCGAAGAACCTATGATGCTGAACTACAGATAATCTCACAGGCTAAGTGGCTGTATGTGGCAAAAACGGGCTGAAATTTACTTTCCGCTGCCTGCAAATATGGGACTTTTCTAAAGAAAGTGGGATTTTCACAATAAACAGTAGCATAATGCCAGAAGAAAAACCTGGTCAGAAAAAGCCGAAGCAATAGCTGGGGTGTCTGGTGCACCTCATTCTAGCATGTGGGGATGAGGCAGTCTTTGTGGATTGCAAAGGATCAATACCAACCATCCTAAAGCAGGGGTGTCCAACACAGGGCAGTGAGAGACAGACTTATGTCAGATTGTCAAAACTATGCCAAAGATATAAATTAATTTAAATTACATTAATTACAAATAGATTTATCATATATATAACCCGTAAATTGGGGTTATCTGGCTTTGCTGGACTTAGGATGGATATTTACCTGCTTTAAAGAGTCCAATTTGGTGAACTTTCTGCTCCTCTCAGTTGATGCTGGCACAGAATTTGCATATGCAGAGTACTGAATGTATGGACGATGAAGAGAGATGAATCCTAACTGCAATCTTGGCTAGCTGGACTATGGTGTACTCTATACAATCAGGAACATGCTAGAGTAATATATGGTCTACCCACCTGTGAAGCTAGTACTAGGTTTCATATTTCATGAAAACCCAGCAGCCTCTAAACACACTTTAAAAAATATATTTTGAAAAAGAGAAATACAAATACTTTGGTCCCCAAACAGACTGACAAATAATGTGATGCCTATTTCAGCAAGATTCTTATGACAATAACCTAGAACATCAAACTAAAGTTAAACATACATTTTAAGAGATGTCAAACAGTGGGTTACTTTCCACCATTTTATGATCAATACCTTGAGTAGTTGGAACATTGAGAGCGACAATTTTGCTGTTGGCTGGCAATGGAAGTTTGGTAAGCACTTTCCCAGTCATGGTTACGGGAGTGCCAGTGATCTGAAATGTCTGACCAGCACCAGAAACTGTGGTAGCTGTTGTCACAACAGGACTGGAGGCTAAAAGAGAAAACACACTATCTCAATCGAATTTCCTGAACATAAGGTATGACGACTGTGCTAGAAAGCTTGGCTCTATTGTGATAGCTGGATCCACAATCAGAATCTACTTTGGAACACAATAAAACAAGCGATTAGAAAAAAAACCATCAAACTATGACTAACTAAAAACAGTTTACTAAGGCCATGATTTAAGGACCATTTACAAACCTAATGAAGGCCCGCCAGTTACTTAGAAAGTAAAAAGACATCTAAAACAGGTGAGTGCAACATGGAGTTTTAATATTCTTCACTAGATGTAAAAGGCAAGTGTTTCTACCAATACTGCTCTTGTTAGTAGTCATATCTTCAGAGCTCCCACAGCTTCTAACAAACAAGACCATTAGAGCATGATTAACTTTTCTTCCAGTAAATCCAATAAGGTATTTGAATTCAATAAAACTATATTTCAGGCAAAGCCTGTAAAGCTGACACAAAAAGCAGCCCGTTAAGATAATCAATGATGAAAGCCACACTCCCCATCGCAAAAGGTTTCTGACTTTAACTGAATGGAAGTTTTGAGCACTATATGCCTTTATCTGACTGTACCATGATCAAATCTACTCAGAACCATACAGTAATCTTTGTAGGCCACTAAAGCGCCATCAACAATCAATTCGTTTTCTGCTTATGTACCTCCATTGAATTTTGTATATTCATGTATCGGAGTGCAGATTTTTCATTTATAAACGTACTATTTTTAGCACATCCATTTAAAATGCAAATTTCTCCATTTTGCATAAATTATCACGATGACTGCCTGTTCACAAAATAATCAGAAAAGCTTATTTAGGGCAGGTATAAAACGGATTTAGGCTGAGAGCACCTTCAGCTTACTGAGAGACTGAAAGATCATGAAAGTTGAGCTGTAAACATCTCTAGCTAAGTCAATCGGCTCCTCTGAGTGAGCTTGGCCTTATCAGCTCAAAGAACCCAAACACAAACAAAAGAGCAGCCTTTTTGAAGAACAAAACAAACAGATGTTGTACAACTAAGGTATACAGATTAGAGGTTGCCTCAAGAAATTCAGATTATCACCTTTGATGACAAAACTGTTCAACTTTGAGGTTGCCTTGAAACCTCAACGGTGGGCTGCCTATGCCTAAGAACTTGGACTTGTAAGCACCTTACTTACCTGAAAAACTAACCATTACTTACCTCCCCCAGGAACTGTTGATTTTTGCACTAAGTGTCAACTATTAAAATAGCTTATTGCCATTTTAACTAAAACTGTGTATGTTACTGCTCTAATTCACAGATCGTAACTTACCTGTGTGGAGTACCTTGCATTTCATGTATTTACTTCGAATCTTGCAGTTGTGGTACTAAAATAAAGAAAATATATTTTTCCATATAAAATCTATTGGCCTGGAGTTAAGTATTTGAGTGGGTGTTCCTCATTTATTGCCTGTGTGTGTACAACAAATGCTTAACACTACCTCTGATAAGCCTACTGCTCGACCGCACTACCACAAAATAGAGCATTAGAATTATCTCATTTTGTCACTATCTTACCACTAAGGGGAACCCTTGGATTCAGTGCACACTATCTCTAACTTTGAGATAGTATATACAGAGCCAACGTCCTACTTTATTATGTGTTAGGGTTAAATTTAAATCACCTGTTACCCATAAAGCACAGCAGAAGCCGTGTTTCAATTAACAAAAGACAAGCTGCGAATGATTAAAAAGTAGGTTCTTTCTCTTTGAAGCATGGTTTATAAACACATAATTTACAGTGGAATTTTGGCATTATCCATGCTGAAGAAAATGATTAAGTACACAAAGGGTTTGGCCGTATTCATATTCATCCCACTGAGCCCTCAAGTCATAGCTGAAAATAAACATACCAGTTTTTATCAGTGAATGTGCTTTGATGTCTCATTGCTAAGAATGTGCTATATAAATGCAAACCGATGCAATTGTAGAACTGCTTGCCACACTCAATAGACTGTGTCAATGAACACCTTGATATTTAGGACTCTAAAACAAAAAACCTTATTGTAGACTGAGACATTAGGGTCCTCAAGTAAAGCAGGGCCCCGACACATAATTAACAGTTTTTTTGATTAAGTTAATAGATTTGGTGCAGCACTAAAACCACCACTGATGTACCAAATATTACTGAGGTTTTTCCAAAGTATGTGTCTGAAATTATGTAGGAAGGCAAAAAGCTAGATTTAGGTGAAAACAACTGCTTTTTTTTTTTTTTGCAACAGAAGAGAAAGGACTCGTACTTCTTAGCGAGTAAGCCTGTAGCATTACTAAGTTCCAAGCTGATGTGACCAGCAGTATAATGTTACAAGAGAGCATAGGTAAAAAGCACAAGTCAAAACATTAATAAAGAAAAAAAAAAAAAAAGACGACACTGGTAGACTAGATGCCATATCATGTTGAGTGCAAGCAAATCAAGTAAGCCATTATTGTGCCTCAAAAATAATTAAGCAAAATATTATTTCTGATCCTCAATAGTGGACAGGAAGAGAAGTTCAGGAATCCATCTCTATGCTCAAATAAGCTATTGAATAAACAATGAACAAAACATATCCAAGACACTGGAGTTATATAAATGTATTTCCCCAAAGATCCAATGATTGGAATGAAGAACACTTGCTTTCGAATACTTCTGGCAGTCAGGCAAATTATCTTCAAATGTATCCCATTCCTCACAGGTAAAATTACCAGACATCAGACGCTACAGCTAAGACAAAGTGGAATGGTGAGGTGTATTTCCCTTCCCTGGTCATCCTGTAAGGGAGCTCTCCGGTAGATTCACTATGTTGGGGAACCATATTTGTTTATGACAAATGCATGCTACCCAAATCAACACATGGAAGAAGCTCCTGGAAAACCAGTTGAGAAAAGGAAATGGCGGAAATGGGTAAAATAATTTTTCCTTCTACTGAAGGACACTATTAAAGTGATGGATAACCATTCCTCATCCACCATTCATTAGTGGGAAATGACAACTTCTCGTTCAAAGCAAACAGATCAAGAGAGAGGAGTTTACTGCCATGGGTGCAATGTAATCTGATCACCCTGCCAGACGTGCGGTCTGCTTCACCTTACAGTGAGCTGCTGTTAGAGGCACAAGAATTGTTTTTTTTTTTACTTGAGTTTAAAACCTAAAACTTTCAAATTTACATTAATTCCAAAACACTTAAAACAAAATGATAAAAATTAAAAAAATTCTAAAACTCAGTTCATCATATTTCCATTTACATGATCATCCTTTCTTTTACAGTGCATTAAGCAATATAAATGTTCAATATTTCATATGCAAGAATATTTACTAGACACTAAACTAGCTGTTTGTTGAAAATCATACTGGAAAAAAATCTGTTCGTCTACTTGTTATCAACACTTTTCATCAAAGCACAAACTTGGTAATTTGAGTTTGGCACAGGAAGTGTGACCTGCTCTATTATGGGTGTTATGTAATGTAATCATTCCATTCCCTCCAGAGGGTGGATGGTACTTTAGCTGGAGAGGTATTTTCTGATATACGTGTTGATTGTACTCAGTCATCTGAAATGGTCGTTTCCAGGCTTCAAGATCCTCAGTCAATGGGACAGCATCATCAAAGGAGAGTGTGGTCTAATCTTGTTCACTTGGAGGGCTATGTTTTCCAGTCTTTAGCAGTTAAAAGTGATGTTGTTGGTGAAATTGTTCTTTTTCAGGTGGCAGGAGAGACTTGCTGGTAATGTGCATGATAATCAACTCCATTGGTAGATTGTGTTCCCAAAGGCAGGTGAGGATGGAATATGAAGCATAGCGGAGTATAGCGAGATGTCCATGTTAAATAAATATGTGATAACTTTAAAAAGCAAGTGTAACAAACAGGTGTCAGGGTAGGAGGGTGGGTGCATGTGAATCTACATAACTACATGCCACGAAGAGACGCTAACTGGGTAAGTAACATTTTCTGTTCAAGATGTATGGCTGTAGGTACACATGCTTAGCATAGACTGAAAAGCAGTCCTCCCAAATAAGTGGTGGCTAACCTGTGGGGGTTACAGTTCCTTCAAACAGTGTACGTAGAACTACTTGACCAACATTGTCTTGTTGAGGGGCCAGCACATGTACACAGTAATGTTTTGTAAATGTACGTGGTATACCATATATCTGCTTTACATATGTCAGCTATAGATATATTTCCTAGGAAGGCCAGTAAAGCTCTTTGTTTTTTTGTTTTTTAACAAGTGAAGTAATCTCTAGGAGGGAAAGGTAAAGTTATTTTAACTTTACCATTGCTTGTTTGACTGCATTTGACAATACAATGTGCAATGTCTGCTTTGGAAATGGCCCTTTGTGTGCTTTTAAAAAAGCCACAAAGAGGAGTTGAATTTTTGTAAATGAGCTGTTTCTATCAATATAATATAACAGGTCTTGTTTTATATCTAAGGTGTGCAGAGCCCTTTCTGCAACTGCGTCAGGCTAGTGGAAAACATCTTGACAATACAACAGATTAAGGTGGAATTGAGACACCAATTTTGGAGAAATTTTTTTTATTGCTATGTAGGACCACTCTATCTCAAATGTTAATGCCTGAAGCTCACTGACACATCTGTGTGAAGTGATAGCAACTGGGAATGATACTTTCCAGGATAAAAACGGGAGGGGGCAGGAGTGAAGAAGCCCAAATGGAGGGCCCATTAATCTTGTTAGTACAATAAAGAGATTCCAAGTGGGAGCTGGTGGCACACTGGGAGGAATGACTCTTTTAGGACCTTCTAGGAAAACTTTAATGACAGGAATCCTGAATAAAGAAGTGTGTTGTCTTTTGTAGAGATAGGGCTACTGCTGCTATGTGTAGCTTATAGATGTAAAAACTAGACCAGTAATATGCAAACTGAATAAGTAACAGACAATGTATTGCACTCTGGCTGTTAAAGGATCAATGTTTTTAATGACAATAGTGAACCCATCTTTTCCACCTCACTGCATAACAAGCATGAGTATTGGGTTTGAATGCTTCTTTAAGAATGTCCATACAAGGTTGTGGTAGATTTAAATAACTAAATGTTAGGACTTCAGGAGCCAGATCGCAATGTTGAGGGTCTTGGGGTTCTGGCTGCCTCATTTCTCCATGGCTCAGTGTGAGAAAGTCCTGCCTGTTCAGCAGTACTTTCGGAGGAGAGTTCAAGGAGTGTTGTGAACCAAGACTGGCGCACCCATGTGGGACCCACTAGGATGAGGGTAAGAGATTTCTGCTGCAGTTTGTGAACCTTAAATGGAAGCAGTGGGAGAGCTGAAAAAAGCTAAGCAAATATCTCAAACCAATTCATCCATAGTCCATTGCCCTGGACCGTGGGTGTAGGAAGTTGGAGGTGTATTTTTGGCATTTTACGTTTTCTAATGTGGCATAAGGTCTATTTCTGGGTGACCCAAGCGGCAGAAATATGGGAGGAGGACTTGTGGGTGGAGTTCCTACGCGTAGAGACACAGGCGCCTCCTGAGGAGATCTGCAAAGTTGCTGTCCGCTCCAGGAAAATACTCCGGTAATAGGTGAATGTTGTACTGACAGCTCACCTCCAAATGGACTGGGCTAGATGACACAGCTGAGGGGACCGAGTACCCTCCTGCTTATGGAGAAAATGCATGGGGGTCATGTTGTTGGTTTTTATCCGGAATACCTTGCCAATCAGGTGGGTAAGAAGGCTTTGAGTGCTAGGTGAACAGCTAGCAAAACCAGGTGATTGATATGGAACTGCCTCTGGCTGGGTGGTCATAATCCCTGGACATTCATATCTTGTGAATGAGCTCCCCCACCTGTGAGGGAGGTTTTCGTTGTTATGGTTCTCTGCAGAATTGGGTCTAGGAAAGACCATCCTTTTAGGAGATTGTTGGTGTTCCACCACTGCAGAGAGTGGCAAGCGTGACGGCCTACCAACACTAGATAGTCCCATTGATCCTTTGCTTGAGGCCACTGGTGCGTTAAGTACTCTTGTAACAGACTCACGTTCAGTCTATCATGAATTACTATGGCTACGCATGATGCCATCATTCGGAGGAGATGCGCGAGTGTCCTCACTGTTATGTGCTGATGAGCTTAGAACTGTAGGATGAGTGAATGGAAGGACTGAATCCGTGTAGCACTGCGGAAAGCTTTCCCTCGTTGTGAGTCGAGGATTGCTCTAGGGTTGCGTTGCATTTGAAGGGGTTGGAGGTGGGGGTTGACAGCACTGATAGTGAGCCTAATTGATGAAGTAGGTTTATTGTGGCCTGAGTGTGCTGGAAGCACTTTTGACAAATAGCACTTTTAATGAGCCAGTTGTCTAAATAACGGAAAGATGTGTATATTTTGTCTGCGCAGATGAGCGGATACTACTGCAAGACAATTAGTGAAGACCCTGTGGACGGTCGTGACACCCGAAGAGCACTTTGAATCGTACATTTTGCCCCTTTATTACAAACCTGAGGTATCAGCAGTGAGGCGGATGAATAGGAATGTGTAAATAAGTGTTCTTCAGGACGGGTGAGGCTATGAAGTTGCCTTGTTGCAGTAACAGAAAGACATCTTGAAGAGTAAGCATGTGAAAGTGTTCTGCAAGGATGTATTGGTTTATGGGTCTGAGGTCCAAGACTGGTCTTCGGGACTATCCCTTCTTGGGGAGAAGAAAGTACAGTGATTAAACTCCTGTGCCTTGCTGGTGTTTTGACACTATAAGGAGTGTCTGAAATTATTCCTTAAGCAACTGTTGATGTTGTGATGAGAGCTTGCGATTGAGAGGTGGAATGTTTGGAGATATGGAAGTGAGCTCAATAACCATATTGGATAATAACCATATTGGATAATATCCAACATCCGATGGTCAGAGGTGATATTCCACCAGGTGGGGAAGAACTCTTGTATTTGACCCACGATAGGTGTACTGTGGTAGGGGGATAAGTTGACAAGTAAGGGTTTAGTGTTGGTGGCGGAGGGTTTGGTGAAACCACCCTTGCCTCTACCTTTGGAATTGTTGCCCCTTTTTTTGTCTCCAAAGTAGGACACTAGAGTTTATGTCTCTAGCTACCGTGTCAGCAGCATCACAGAAGTAGCCAATTGTGGTGTTGGAAAAAAGCTTACCCTTGAGGCAATCTGGTATGCTTGCTTCCTGGGAAATGCTGGAGAATCTCCTCCACCTCGTTTCAGTTGGCCATGCGGTAGCGAGATAGGAGGCCGCTGGAGGTAGCGATCCTCTCCAATGGTTGGTGGACTACGTAGCCACCCTCTTACCCACACCACTGATATTCTTGCTCTCCTTATCTAGTGGGAGTACTTCACCAGATGTTTGAGAGTTAGCCCTGTTGCGTGCCATGGCAACTACCAGGGTGTCAAGTGGAAGTTGTCCATTTATGTCTGTGGGGTTTTTGGGTGATGCTTTGTATTTTTTGTCGACCTAGGTGTGATGACCCGCGACCCAATACTGAATATGTCTGGCATGTGGCACAGCATGCATTTGAGCATCAGCAGGTATTGTGCCAAGTGTTGGCTGGAGGAGTGAGTCTGAAATAAGAAGCCATCCTCTAAAGGCTCTGTGTGTTGCTGAACTTTCAGGAAGGCTGACGCACTGCCTATTAGGTCATGATAGATGGTACTATAGTCTGGCAGAGAGGGTTTATATTGCGGGTCTGTATCGGCAGGTGGGTCTGCCAAATCCCACGGGTTGTCGAGTGGTGGGATGAAAAATGTGTCTCCCTCTCCTTATCCCTCAAATTACGAGTGGACACAACTCTCTGGAGAGTATGGTGTGTTTTCTTCAGGTGAAGGTGGTGGTGACTGGGTCTGATGCGCAGCAGGTGTTGGTAGTGGTGGAACGACATGCACATGGCTTGTGGCCTTGTATGCCTTCTCTCTCTGCTTTGATAGTGTTGGTATTTCCAAACATTCTTCAAATGATAACTGTCTCTGGCGGCTACGCACCAAAATGAGGAGGTCTTGTAATGATACGATCAGTGCCTGGGTGTTTTTCAATATGTTTTTGTCTTGAGTCTATCTACTATTGCAGTCATTAAAGCCCTGGTTCAACAGGCTTGGAGTCATGTGCATGTTTGGCAAAAGATTTTGGCTCAGACGCCGAAGTTTTCGGTGTAGGAATTTTCAGTGCCGAGAATTTCATGTCTGAAGTTGGCATTTTTCAGCACTGAGGTGGTGTGGTGTTTCAATGTCGAAGGTCTCTGCTCCAAAGATTGGCTCGATTCCGAGGTGGGAGGAGTTTGACCAGGAACGTGAGCCCTGTGCTGTTTTTTTCTCTGCACTGAGGCTAGAATTGTCCAATGCAGCTAGTCGGTGCTGACCGTGGCCCAAACTCAGTGGTGGCCTTACAACAGTCTTTGACTGGTCTGGGGGTTGGCTTGACCTGGTGTGAGATCTTGCATTTACAGTTCCAAGCCAGAACTGCACTCATAGGAGAAGGTGTCTTCATCAGCAGCCAACACCTGTGCATTTACCTCCTCTTGGGTCTGAACAGTTCTGTTGCATCTTCGACGCTGTGGCGGGACATCTCTAGGAGTCAAACTCGTCTGTCACGCAGCGTCTTCTTTGACCGAAAGGACTTGCAGGCCTCATAGGTAGCTTCCACATGTTCAGGGGAGAGGCACAAGTTACACACCTGGTAGAGATTGGTGCATGGGTACTTGATGGGGCAGCAACTACAGAATCAGAAGGGCATCCGTTCCTACACCAGATGGACAAGGTGCAGAGGGAACGCCAAATGTAAGAAGTCTTGCCGCAAAGGGTGAAGGCTTGCGAGGCCCGCAGCTGATTCGAGCCTGCTGACAAAGTCGATTTCAATTAACAGACAGGAAAAACTGAGGAAACTGAGCCAAAACAATACTGATGGTAACGTTTGGAAAGGACTGAGTGACGCTTGTCGAACCAGAGCAGAGGAGCACACGTCCGAACCAGATGGCTGTAGAAAACCATTGAACAATGGAGTGGATGACCAAGCAGATTACCTGCAAGAGGAGGAGACACTACCTCGTGACTCAAAAGACTTTCTTTGAAGAAAAACAATTTGCACACATCTGAGCCCAACACTAAATGGCAGGATTATGCTAAGAAGATCTAGCGACAGCCACACATGCCTCGAACAAGCACATTTTTTCTCTTAATTTTTAGAAATAATTTAAATGCAATGGAAGCAATGAGAATGAAAAACACAGAACCCAAGGCAAAGATATACAGAAGAAATTGAGATGCTTTAAAATAAAGTAGATTTAACCATTTTCAGGATAAGCAAAGCTTTGGGTGACACCCTTTCCATAAGAGGTGCAGCAGAAATCTGAGGTGAGATGGTCTCTGGTAGGGGTGAGGCTTAGGACACTCACCAGGAATTTGGAATCCTTTCAATTAGGTGAGTGTGCATTAGTGACACAAATAGAATATTTCACATGGGTTGTGAAATCTTACTGCTATTGTAAGTTTACCGTGTGACTCGCACTTTGACGATGGGGAACGTTACAAGCATACAAATCTATGAAAGAACCAATGCTGAAGTTTTTGCTAGAAGGGGAAACAAGTTGCAGTCTCTGAGGAGTCTGAAATTGTTTCATATTTTTTCTAACATTGCGACAAATTACCTTCCATATGGGGTCGGGGGAGGATTAAGCAGCTAAAGCTCCCTATGCATCAGCTGTTTTAATTGCTCCTCCACCTCTTCACAAATCGTGTGTGCTTAGTCCAACAAAAGCTTAGAAATAAGAGGGCATTTGAATTCTAACGGATATGGAATGTAAGTCAGCAAAGAGTTGAGTTAAACACCAGAGAGATTTAAGCCATATAATTTAAAGAGTGTCCTTGTTTGAAGTGCACATGGTATTTGTTTGCAGATATAATCTGTTTTGTAGATTACCTAAGGACATTTTTGACTGTCACATTCCAGGACACTTGACAAAGGAGGTCCATTTGTTCCTTTTTTTGCAGTGCATAAAAAAAGGAAGTCCTCAGAGGGCATGGATGTCAATCTTCAGAGAGGGCATTTTAACCCTAGTTTGTTGTTAAAAATAACAAATGGTGTACAAACAAACACCATTGATTTAAGAATGGGCAGTAAGAGATGTGCTGTTTATTCCAAGACGAAACTTGGCAAATAGGTTAATAAAAGCTATGTGCAGATTTATAAATCCCTCCCCTTTAGTACATAGGGAATATGAACTAGGCAATTTTGAGAGGGACTTTTAAAAAAAAAAATTGACATTTCTAGAATGGATGGGTCATAATTTTGAGGGTGATCTCAATTCAAAGTATTTTTTTATTCAATAGGTGGCCTGCCCAGCTGATAGCCTCTAGGTATTTTGTACAAGGTTGGTCTTCAACCGCCAACTGAAAGGTGCAGTTCCTATCTATATAAAGTAAGTGAAAATACGATAGTTGATTTAAATGACCGATTTCTGAGTGACAGCCTCATTTGCCAAACATTCAGCTTGCTGTTTAACGTATCTCTCCAAGCAGTAGTCAGTGGGCAAGGCTGTGCAAATGCTGTTACAACCACGTTTTTTCCTTCCCTGAAAAGTTGTATGAACTGTTCCAATTTTGTCATGGAATTAGCCATAGCACTCAAAAATACAGTTACTTGCCAAGGGGAGTCGTTGTTACCAACAGATTCACTACCTATTTCAATCAACAGAAAGCAGTCCTGAGATAGACTTTCAAGTTAAATATTTCAGTATGTGAACATGAATATGGCAAGCATGAGATTTAACTTCCAGGCCAGAGCCAGCCCCCAGAAGAAAGCACGATTTGCAAGAACAACAACAACAAAATGTGGTTCGAAGTAACGGTCAACAAATAATTCTCAGAACAGCAAAAAAGATCTGACTAGAGATCCAAAAAGAAAAACGGACTGCTCTTGGTAGTGAAAAACCTCTGAGCCTTACCACAGTGCTAAGAGTTCAAGAAATAATAGCTTCCTTGTAGAGGGGACCAGGGAGCAGGGTATAAGATGGTAACAAAAACTGAAGGATTTTTTTTTTTTTTTAAAGGAGACTCAGAGGAAACAGAAGGTCGATTTGAGGCATGCTTAGTATCTGCAGATGGCTGCAGGGATTATTCAGTACCTATTGTCCATCAGTGTTTTACAAGAGGATTTGCAGGAGACTAACTGAAGCGGGGTGGCTAGGACACTACTAGTTCCTTTACTGTATACTTTACAGTACCATCATTCTTAAACAATAGGGATCTTGGAAATGTGAAAATACTAATTTTTGCCACCTTTATAACACAAATGGAAAAATGCCTTAAAAGGACATAGTGACCGGTGAATAGGGAAGTTATTGACTTTCAAAAGCTTCAATGGGGGAGGCCAGCAGTAAGTTAATAGCGCTGAGACCTAATTCACGAAAAATACATCAATAATGGAGAAAAACGTCATCAAAAGTGTGAGAGGTAATGATGATTTTCACAAAGAGAAGAAAAAGCAAAAGAGGGCTGGTGGAAGGAAAGGCGTCTGAAGAAGAGATGGCAGCTGTAAAGCTCACTCTGTCGGCTCAACAGATTACTACATAGGATATGAAGATCAATTCATATTGTACAGGAATACATGAGTGACCACCACAGCCACAGGTTTAAATCACAGCAGTCCATTCAATCTTTCATTCCTATGAGGTGATAAAATATGTCTCACTTAGCTGAGTCCCACTAAATATCTATTATTTGTCAGTAGTGTTAAAATGCATTTTGTAATGAATTTATGCTTTGGAAACACAGCCATAATGACTTATGTTAAAGGACAGAGTAAAAAATCCCTAAGTGTCTGAACTGACAAGCGGCAAATTCCTCAATCAAGGGTGTGTTCTTCGACACTAAATAGTGATGGCAGTCAGATGCCTTGTCATGTCAACCCACAAACTTGTCTTTTTCCATTTTCATCGTTAATATATATGTACAAGTTACTTACCTCCTGTAATGAAATATCTGGTAGAGACATATTCTAGTTGCAGATTCCTTACCTTAGAATTTCCCCCAAGCGTCAGACTGGATCCAGAGATTTTTCTCTGAGCAATAGCCTTGCGTGTCGGTAGGTGGCGTCGGTCGACTCTGCGGGTGTCGTTGGCATTACAGTCGCTGTCATGACTTCGGCAGTAGTACACAGACGCCGCCTCAGCACAGTGATGACAGTTTCTTTTAATGAATTTCCACGCCAAAGCGCATGGCCGCTAAGAACACTGAGATTGGTGCGCCAGAGCTAAGGACTGAGGCGGGGGGTGGAGGGGGTGGTGGAATCCCAATCCCTAGAAATTAGTCTGCAAGCGGGGAGGACGGGTGGGTCGGTAAGGAATCTGCAACTAGAATATGTCTCCACCAAATATTCTGTCACCGAAGGTAAGTAACTTGTACATCTGATAGACTTCGAGTTGCAGATTCCTTACCTTAGAGTAGATACCCAAGCAATGCCATCCTTGGTGGTGGGCTGCGAACCAAGATCATACTAGGAAGTCCTGCAGGACCGAACAACCAAAGTAGCCGTCCTGACGGACCTGACTGTCCAGGCATTAGTGTTTAGCAAACGTGTGCAGGGACGTCCCCATGTAGCTGCTCTGGTGGAATGAGCACGCAAGCCCTCAGGGGGTTGCTTCTTGGCCAATGCTAAGCACATCTTGATGCAAAGAAGTACCCATAGAGAGAGGGTACGTTTTTGCACTGCCTTCCCTTTCTTCGCACCCACATACCCGACAGAGTTGATTGTCAGCTCGGAAATCTTTAGTACGATTAAGATAGAACACCAATGCTCCTTTTGGGTCCAGATGGTGGAGTCTCTCCTCTTCCTGGGAAGGAAGTAGGCAGGGTGATGGGCTGGCCTACATGAAAAGGCATAACCACCTTTGGAAGGAAGGAGGCTTTAGTGCACAACACCACTTTGTCAGGGTGAACAGACAAGTACGGAGGTTTGGACGAAAGGGCCTGAAGCTCACTCACCCTGCGAGCAGAGGTGATGGCAACAAGAAAGACAGTTTTGAAGGTGAGGAGCCGTAAGGGACAATTGTACTTCGGCTCAAAGGGAGTACACATTAAGTAATAAACAAGATTGAGGTCCCACTGAGGCAAGATAAATGGAGTGGGAGGAAATAAATGGGTGAGACCTTTTAGGAATCTACTCACAATAGGA
Organism: Pleurodeles waltl; assembly: GCF_031143425.1. Classification (NCBI taxonomy): domain Eukaryota; kingdom Metazoa; phylum Chordata; class Amphibia; order Caudata; family Salamandridae; genus Pleurodeles; species Pleurodeles waltl. Next base: position 1,049,038,406 of record NC_090446.1, on the reverse strand, counting down.
GATTTGAAGAGTGAGGGATGGTCAAGTAACCTAAAGAAGGCCGAAATGGCAGATAAATATCCTATAACGGTGCCCAAAGCAGAGCCCTGCTGGGCCAAAGCAAGAATGAACAAAATAACCTCAGCTAGAGGGGCAAAGAGGGGATCAACAGATTTGTTGGTGCACCATGCCACAAATTTATGCCAAGGACAGGCGTATACCATTTTGGTGGAGGGACACCTGGCTGACAAGATATCATCACAGACTTCGGGTAGCGGATCAAAAGTCGTCAACTGTTGCCGTTCAATCTCCACGGATGAAGGCGGAGATTGGACAGGTTCGGGTGGAGAACCATCCCCTGCTGCTGCAACAGAAGATCGGCCCGAAAAGGCAGTCTGAGTGGAGGATTGATGGCCATACTCAATAGCTCTGGTACCATACTCTCCGTGCCCAGTCCAGAGCCACTAAGATGACTTGGGCCCGGTCGTTACTGATCTTCTTGAGAACTCTGGGCAGAAGTGGTATAGGCGGAAAGGCGGCTGGAGTTCCACTCGATACGAAAAGTGCCTCCAAGCGAGTGCCGCATTGGAAACTCCAATGTGCAACACAGCTGACATTGTGCGTTCTCTGCAGAGGCGAACAGATCTAACCAAGGCTCTCCCCATTGTTGAAAGAGACCTTGCGCCACCTCCGGATGGAGGCGCCATTCGTGGTCGGCTGTGCATTGACGGCTGAGTTTGTCCGCTCTGGCGTTGACAGAATCCGCCAGATGTTGAACCACTAGGGTAATGCCCTGATGTTCCAGCCATGTCCAGAGATGTAGCGCCTCTTGACAAATGGTACAGGACACTACTCTGCCCTGTTTGTTGCAGTACCACGTGGCAGTAGTATTGTCCATGAACACCTGCACTACTTTCCCTTTGAGAAGGGGAAGAAATGCTTTCAATGGAAGCCTGATCACCCAGAGCTTCAGACGACTGATATGGAGCCCAGACTCTGTTGGAGAACTGAGGCTTCTGATCTCCGCCTCGCCCGTGTGGCTGCCCCAACCCAGAAGTGACACATCTGTCACTATGGATAGATCTGGCTGGGGAAGGGAGAGGGATCTGCCGTGGACCCAATGCGGATTCGAAAGCCACCACTGCAGGTCTTTCGCAGTCCCCTCTGAGATCTGGACCATGTTGGAGAGCTTTCCCTGATGCTGCGGCCACTGGAACTTCAAGTCTCACTGCAGAGCCCGCATAGGTCATCTGGCATGTGTCACTAGCAGGATGCAGGAGGCCATGAGGCCCAGCAGCCTCAGAGTCAGTCTGGGGGAAAAAGGTTACACTGTGAGACTACCAGGAAATAGACCAGATCGATCTTGATCTAAGTTTACTAGGTTGGGGTGGGGTTTGGGGAGGTGTGGGGGGTTGCTGTTAGCTTTCTAAATTATTATAATACAAGGGACAGAGAGAGTGTACTGTTTCTTAATCCCTAGTCCTGGGCTGCTTTACATTAGCTCAGTACATCGGACATGGCATTCAACCCTTATTTTTAATATAAGCTCTTTAGTTGCTGGCCCCATTCATGAGTTAGGGTGATATTTCCTGAGATGTATGCTACTTTTCCTTTACTTCCCCTGTTCTGCGACGGTATTTATCATAAAACCTATTAAACAATGAATATAAAGAAAAAACAAATTAATTTGGACTGCCTGCAGCATGAATTTAAATTGCTCAGGATTTGAGGAGAAAAGCTCATGGTATGCATATCATGAATCAAGGTGCACACAGGATACGTCTATTGCAGAATGACTTCTTAACGAGAAGAGCTTCTCTTCTCTGCTGTACAGCAGGCTTTCTTCTTAAGTAGCCTTAGTATTTACTGCAATCCCAGTCTCCTAAACCAATGCATTAGGCTTTATAACTGATTAAAATGTGAGCTTAAAATAAAAAAAAAATGTTGTTTGTAATACATTATTTCAAAGAACCAAATCATTTCAGTACACCTCCAATATTAGATGATTACCTAATCACTGATGTTGTCCAAGATGGGCAATGATAATGACTTATTAGCTGCCTCCTCTTTGCTCCCATGCAAAATTACATTAGCTAATGCTGCTACATTTGGGAGTCTATATTTTGTCTTAACTCATATCCCGGTGTGGCATCATTATATTGTCGTAGTTTGGACTCTTGCTCTGGGCAAGACTGCTGGTTAACAGATGACAGTACTTTTGTTTGTAGGTGACTATGCCTTTCCTACAACAAGTCGCAACTGTTGCCCCAACCTTACCGGCTCACTAGCAGCACCTCACCAGAAACACTATAGTAAAAGGTGATTTGTGGCAGCCTTTACGCATGGACTCGAGAATAAGACATCTCAGGGAGTGTCGTGGTTAAACGGAGATTACCCCTTTCTCACAGATATATCATGTCTCATACAAACAGAGGCAATGACAAAGATGCAGTAAAGTTTCAATAGTTTTTATTTAACATAACTGCAATTTGCGATAAGTTGCATCGGCTGCAATGATTAGGATAATGAATAATGCAAGGAACAGAATTGTGAAGACGAGAGTCACTATTACAAAGACCCCCACCATCTTGCAATGCACAGAAAAGACATACGAGATGTACTATGCCCTAATACCCTAATGTGATAGGCCTAACCTCCTACCTAAAGGAGAGCTGGGTTTGCTAAACCTAATCTGCCAATGCCATGTCCATTAGAGGAGCCCCCAACCTTTGTTACCTTGGAATGGGGTCTCTATCTCAGACTCCGAATGGACACGAAGAGTGGGTCAGCGTCAAGACGACGTGCAGCATCGATATCAGTGATGGAGGCGATGCGCTCGTCGGAATCCCTCTGTCTAAAGTGTGATATATTTATACAGATCTACAAGGACCCCTGACGTAGGTGTGTTCCCAAACAATAGATAACAGTCATGCTTGGGACGGCAATTAATATAAACAATCCCTCAAAAGTATAGAGAGGGAAAATCCCTAAGTGTGAACACCTACTGTTTGTCTGTCTTTGTTGCTTGATCCTGACGCCTTAGCGCGGTCACACTGATAATGTAACTCATAACAAGTGGCCTAAGTTTAAACAAAGGCAGCCATCTTAGAAGAATTAAATAATTAAATGGGCTAAGACAGAACAAGCTAAGTAGGTTAAAAGTCACTAGGTGACGGGGGCACGAGTCTGCAAGCCAGAGGCTAAGCTAACTCCTGTTATCCCATTAAAACGAACTAGGATTCACTACAATAGCTCTTTGGAAGTTGAAGTATTAACTTAAAGTCACTTATCCCTATGCAGTTTTATATTTGCCTTAGATGTTGCACAACCCAGAAGCGTCAAATAATCTAAGAAGAACTGGATCAAATGTGCAGGATGTTTTGCATCCACTCTGAAACATTTGAGTGTGCACAAGATTGACGATGGTTCCGTTGCAGTTTGTCTCTGCCACTGGGAATATGACAGCCAGCAGATCCTTAAAAGTTGGGGAAAAGTACACCTTCCTCAAAGCATATATTATTCACTAGTGCTCAACTTACATTCGCTGTTTCATGTTGTCCTGGCCATCGCCTACGCAACCAGAGAAGCTTTAGAAGTTTAAATTGAATAAACAAAACTATTTTGACTGGTTCTGACCACTGTGACCTTGACCTATCACGGGAACTGCCCAGGGAAGAGGAAAAAAAACCAAATGTGCAAGTATTTTGGAGCTAAAGTACAAGTTACTTTCCTTCATAACAAAATATCTGGTAGAGACATATTCTAGTTGCAGATTCCTTATCAGATAATAAAACCAAAAAAAACCTTACACTCTGTATCCCTCTTGCCTGAGAACACACTACCTAGCTGTAGATTCTCGACATTTAGAATATCCCCAGGATGGAACTGGAAGATTTGAATAGCACGGCTCTAAACAGCCCATAGGTGGCTTCATACTGCTCCACGTTAGGTTTGTTCCACCTCATATGGGACAACTGAATTACCACCGTTGTGTGGACGTAAACATTTTTTATTTTTACTTTGTTTGCGCTCCCAGATGCAGACCTCAATAAAATCAGAAGTGCCGGTCTCTAGTCTGGGACCTTTTTGGATTAAAGAAATAGCCCAATCCAGATAACCTGGGGGCGAGAAGGCAGTGAGGGATTTGCAGTTAAGAGTATCTATAAGAAAAATCATTACTGAAGCCAAGTAACCTGTTCTTCAGATGGATATTTTCAACTCTAGATTCCTCACTTTCAGAATATGACCCAAACAATAGTTCCCAAGGCGATGGATATGTGGAACAGACCAAGTTATAAAGTCCTACAGGGAAAAATGGGCAACATGCTATTCCAGTTGGCCTGGCAGTCAAGGCAGTAGTGCTTTGTGTACATCAGCATGGATGCCCACATCCCAACCTGACAGATACCAAGAAAAGGTACTCTGCGTGTCAATGCAATGGTAGCAGCCGGGGCTAGAAAAATGGTCCCTCAGTCTTTCTGGAAGCTGCTCCTTGGCCAGTCCATAGCAGAACTTTATGAAGATGTCTGTTCACCTTGACAATAGACTTTTCTGCACAGTCTTCACTTTCTTTGCCCCTGGGAACCCAACAAAAAGCTGATAGTCCAGAGATGATCTTTGACGAGATCGACATAAAAGCTCAAGGATCTACTGGGGTCCAACCAATGATGTGTCTCCTCCTGTTTCGAGGGATGGTGAGGAGCACAGAGTGTTGAGAGTGGCAGACTGCCCAATAAGAAAAGGAGTCACAACCTATGGAAAAAAGCCGCCCGGGTCCTCACCACCACTTTATCTAGGGGAAAATGTGATGTAAGGCAACTGCAACAAGAGGCCCTAGAGTTCACTCATGCGACAAGCATAAGTTACAGCGACTAGGAATACAGTCTTCAGAGTAAGAAGACATAGTGGTCAGTTGTGCATTGCTTCGAAGGGGGAGGTCATGAGGAAAGAGAGTATCATATTAAGGTCCCATGGTGGCATCATAAAGGGATTGGGGGTAAACATGTTTGTCAAACCTTTCATATACCTCATCCATCACAACAGGTGATTTTAACAAGGACAGTTGGGATGGCAAACACAAAGAGGCTGGCAATTAACCTGTAATGGTGCACACTGCAAGCCTTTGCTGGGGAAAAAAAAAAAACAAGAAAGACATCCACATTTCTGGTCTGTAATGAATCTGTATTGCGTGCCATACCATACACAATTTCTCCCACACCTAGCACCAAGGATGATATCCACAGCTTTGGGAACATAATCAAATGCAGTGACCTGCTGCTGCTGGATTTCCACATATGGAGATGCAGACCTCACAGGTTTGGGTGCAGGACACTGCTTACCTGCTGCAACAGAAGATCCTCCTGAAGCAGTAGCCTATTTGAAGGAAAGGTGCTCATAGGCATTCATCTCAATTACCACACTCTCCTTGCCCAATCTGGGGCCACTAGGATGATTTGGGCCTGGTGTCCATGATCTTCTTTGAATGGTGTGCCGGGTTGGAGGGTGGGGGGGGGGGGGGGGGGAGGGGGGGGGAGTATATGGGAGGGAGGGTACCTAGACATGTGCCCCCATGGAACCTTGGACAGTGCACCAGACACATCAAGAAGAGTGCCAAAGGTTTGCAACACAACCTCTTCAAAGGCCTCAATATGTTGCAACATCACTGATGGCCCTGGAAACTAAGGGTGCATCAGGTGCATGTGAATCTGGTCCACAGAGAAAGATTGGCAGCAATACTGAGAAGCCCTCTGATGCTCTGCCAACTTCTCAGACGGAGAGTGGAGTGACAGGAAAACATCCAGCTTGGTCATCTTGTGCTTCTGCTTTCACTTACTAGAAGATCTCGACTGTGACGAGGACCTGTCATAAAAAGGAGTGGAAAGAAATTAACTGATGTTGACGAGCATGAATGGCACTTATATGTGGCTCAATTGTCACTTTTTGGGCGGATCCAAGTCAATGAGGAGCTGCATGGAGCCACCTCTCACAGCACGCAGGATCAATGCTGTTGTAATCCTTGGGATCCAATTTGCCATCTGGGGATATTCTACAGGTGAGGACTCTATGGGTAGAAGTGTCCATCAGAAGGAAAGGATGTTGATCAGTGACAGGTCATTTTCTTCCATGAGGGCAAACAAAACTAGACTCTGAGGTCACCTGGATCCTTCGACCCTTCCATGTAAAGGATCAAACTCAATTGCCCTGTTTAGACAAGGTCCAGCTGACTGAGGCCCTAAGTGGAGAGTCATGAGTAAGTCAATCAAAAGCCAGGGGGATCCATGCAAACCGAATGAGCACAACTCCAAGAAACAGCCAAGACTCACATGAGGACAAAGAGGTCCAGACACAACAAATAACTGCAGGTATTGCAGGACAACTTCTGAGATAAACCTGCCCTATACCAATTTTCAACAAAAATGAATCTTTGCTCAAATCATTACTCATTATATGGAAACTTACAACTAAGGATTCTTTGTTGGGTTTCCATCACTAATATTTGAACTGTAGCAGCTCTTCTGGAAGCAAGTAGCTTAATTAGTATTTTGTGCAAAACAGTAGATATTCAATATGTGCTACATTTACATTGCTTTTCCATAATCCTTTCATAGGTTCATTACTCAATTGTAATGTAACTCACTGCAACACAGCAATATAGTGTTTCTACTGGATTATCTGTAGCAACATGTTACAAAATGCTCTTCAAACAAGATCCTTGATGCACACTACTTATTTGGGTAACTAACTCATTATCCACAGCCTCAATTCCTTTGAGAAGTCAAAGTGTACGGCAGAGCACAAGGAAACACAATTTCGTTGAATTGCACTTCTATAGAAGGATTATGTGATCCTTTATCAAGGGGAGCTTAATTGGAGTATAAAAACACCCACTATATTCCAGAGTACGGTTTTCAATAAACTAGTGTACAGAAACAACCCATTAATATTGGTTACCTTTAACTCATTAAAACTCTTTTAAACACTTTATCAGAGGCAAAAAACATTATTTCTTCAAAAATGACATATTATTGTTCAAGCCTTGCAGAAAGCTTAGAATTTATTTTCACATATTCCAAGCAGTAATTTGGAGGCAGAATGATAAAGTAATGTATTGACATTGTGCTTCAATGAAGAAAAGTATTATCACCTCACTTTTATAAAGGTTTTAAAAAGTGTGTGGTTCGGAAGAGACTATTGTCTTCCCCATTTCCCTCCAATTCAAATATTTCCTTGTTTACCCCATGTTTCTGCACACATAATCACTGTTCTCTGACACTAAGACATCCTAAATGACTTGTGGGGGCAAGAAGAGCTACAAACAGTCCTAACACGCATATGATACAAGATATCTTGCACTAATGTCACACCAAAACCCCTTAACACGTCTATTATTCAAAATACATCTATAGGTGAGTGAAATTTAAAGTTGATCTGCTAAGTTTAGCAATGTTTACAAACATCCAGAAGATTTAACAATATTTATAAACTCCACAAACTTAGGGCCTGATTTAGAGTTTGGTGGAGGGGTTACTCAGTCACAAACATGATGGATATCCCATCCACCGTATTACAGTTTCCACAGGCTATAATGGAACTGTAATACAGCAGATGGTAGATCGGTCAAGTTTGTGATGAAGCTACCCCTCTGCGAAATCAGGCCCTTAGTTTTCTAGAGAAATTTCTCATGAACATTTCTGTAAGATCATTTTCTCACTAAAGGTGAAGCTCTGCAGGGATTTCTTTCACCAAAACATATTTTTACAGTTTTTTTTAGTTTCACGAAGATGGCAAAGCTTGCAAGGTTTTGAAAGACACTGGAGTTTGTGGTTGAGAAATTTTCCTACCCCTAAAGACATCCCGAAATATCAAACATTCATGGAAAAGTGTTCTTTTTTTTAATTTTTTTAAATCATTGATGTCTCTGTTTATCCACAGCCCCAAAATGTTTTTATTTGGGAGCTAGAATGAGGCATGAGACACTAACATACCTAGAACCACAGTTAAAACACACACTAGCAATCACATTGATTGTTCTTCAATCCTAGCTGTAACCCTTGTCGCTCTAGTTATTAAGCTGTTGCAAACAATATTACAACATTGGAGTTTTGGGAGCTAAATTGAAAACAATCGAGTGCTCTGGGCTTCTAATGGCTGGTAGAAGCTCAGAGCTCCAACGTTTCAGTGTTTTCGTTTACAGCGGTTGCTGTGAACAAACATCTCAGAGCCAGAGGGGATTTAAATGCTCTCAGGCTCCATGAAACCTTTGTTTTATTTATTGAAACATTCTGTCCTCTAGTAGCAAAATGTCCTCGTAGCCTTATAGCCCTCCGCAGCTGGGCTATACCGGGATTAAAGTCCTCTTCTACTTTAACAGTAGAGAGGGTCTTTAATGGCCGGTATGGCCTGCTACAGCATGCTTTAAGGCCATGATAAATGTCATTTGAAAACATCACAGACAGCCTAGTGGAGAAAACAAATACAACAATGGCTAAAAATTTGGAAACATTTTAAATATGTTATTTTCTCAATCTTGCTCACCTGTAGTAGGCTGGCCTTGCTTCACCCAGGTGGCAAAGGTCTGATGGAAGTTTTTATTCTGCTGAAATGAGACTGTTGAAGGGGAACCAACTTTTGTTGTAAGTACCACCTTCGTCCCATGGGGGATAGGACTTGCTAAAGGTGCCACCGCAACCTTCTGGGGTGTTGAAGGTGTTGTAGCTGTATTGCTTGTAATTATAGCAGAAGCGGTTGAACTTGGTGCTGATGTTTGCTTTTGCTGCTCCAACCGTTTCTAAAATGTAATAAAAATCATGTGTAACAATTTACGTTTTAGCTCAAATCAATTGTTTTAGTCCAGCTCAATGATGACTCAAGCTTCACAGTTTTTCATTTTGTTTGAAAACCACTTTTAGTATTTAGGTGTGTGAACCAAACAGTTGCAACCAGAAAATAATTATGAGTCAATCCCACTCCATATAAAAAACCTGTGGATGAGCCCTCCTTTTGCACCCTCCCTACCATACCTGCAGTGAGATCCCCACTGTTATTTCGGGCTTGAGATTTACAATCCAGGGGTAAAAAGCCCACTTGTGTCCTTAGGGATCTTACCATTATAGCCCTTTCAATGGGAATTGTCTAAAAGAACAAGTTACTTACCTTCAGTAATGCTCTTTATGGTAGACACTCTATTTAGCGGCATATTTCTCACCTTTTGATTATTCCCCAGGCGTCAGACTAAACCCAGAACATTTTCAGCAGTACCTCTGTGCACCAGAAGGGAAACCTTGCTGGGCCACACTAATGCTGTTCCACTCAAAATGACATACTGGCCTATATAGGTGCTGTTCCAACACATTGACATCAGTTGCTTTCAAGACTGTCCATGCCTCTTGATCCAGAAACCCAAAAACAAATTAGCAGACAATGTGCAGATTTCTATACTTGGTATCTTATAATGCATACAGTTTAATCACATAACAAGGAGGATGGGAGGGTCAATGAGGATTGTGCAGCTCAATAGGGCCTGTGAGGAAATAGGGTGCATTATATGGTGTGGCTGAGCGATCTCAGTGTGCAATACACTTAACAACTACCTTAGGGCCAGCAGGTTTTGTTTGTTTAAACTTTAGCTCAAAAATGGGAAGATGTGACTGAGCAGCCAGCCTTCCACAAATGAACAAATGTATAACATTTAAACAGCAGCAAAACAACTGAAGAAATACATGTGAGACAAGAGGAATCCAACAATAATTTATAAAAACTGATTCTATTTTTATGTATTTTTAGATACCCACATGTAAAAAGATCTACTAGAGGGTTCCAGAGATTTCCAAGGTACAATAAATATCCACTTTTTACTTAACCATGAACTAGCTTAGGCAAATTTCACACCTACAAACTTTTGGAGAAAACCTAGTTAAGTATGGATGCAGCTAGTCTGCGTTACTTTAGGTGGCCAGCTCCGGCAAGGAGTCAATCAGAGGGACTAGCAGGCCTTAAGAACCAGTTACATCAAGTCAAGAAGCAGTCTTCAGTTACTTCCATGCATTGTACTCTCTTGCCATAGGCCCCTATGGAAGTAGGAATACAGGATGCTGAAGGATGCTGTGGATGGGATGGATTCGACTGGGATCTTCCTGTGGCTACTCCTCTGTCCACTGGCTTGATGAAGCAGTCCTGGCCAAAGGGGCCAAAGTCCCTCAGCAACTTCTCGAGCCTGGCAGAGATCAGCTGCCACAGGGCCGTGAGCCGCCAGAATTGCAGTCAAAGTGGAATCCTTCCATGGGCACTAACTTGCCTTCGTGATGGCCTAGATGCATGCCAACAACTCTCTTGGGTTCAGCAGACTCGGGGCAAACTTTGAATGTCAGGTCTTGGTCCCTGATCCTGCATAGGGGTGAGAAGCAGCTATTGGATGACATGGGTTACCCACTTGCCCCAGCAGGCTTCTTTAGCTGTTGTGGCCCTTTGCTGTACACAGGATGTTAGCCAACTGATCTTTAAAGTCTCTTGCTTGAGTAGGGCTCAGGAGTCGTCTTCTCCACAAGCAGGACACAGCAGGCCCTTCTTTGCTAACCACCAGGCCAGTCCACGTCAATGTACCGTCTCTTCATCTGGTGCATGGTTTGGTACAGAGCAGGGCAGTCCTTCGATCCTATTCTTCCATCCATTGAGATCTGGGTTCTGGATGCCAGAGGTGCCCTTTTCCTGTGCAGAAAAAGCCATCAAGGTAGGTTGCGATCAGTAGCCAATGGGATACTAGGTTCCCTCCCCCCCCTGATGAGCACCTCCTGCGAAGTAAGGCATCTGGCTAACCCACAATTCTCCCTCCTGCCCATCTTCAAGATGGCAGTACTACTCTCTTGGCGTGTACAGCTCTCTAGCCCACCCCAGAGGTGTGGCTACACACCTCTCAAAAACCCAATTAGGCAACATATTTCCCCTCTACTTCCCGAGTGCCAGCCTGTCTCGCTCAACAAGAGGGCAGCCACTCACCCAAGGGTTCATTTCACCATTTGCCCTTTAAAGGTGGCCACTCCTTTAGAGCTCATCTTTTCAGCCAACACTTGTGTGGCTTGGTACTTGGGAAAGGTAACATCTCTATTCTGTCCTTTCATGGGAGCATTTTGCGTGGCTCCCCAGGACGACAGAATTCTGTCTCATGGACAGAACCCGTAGACATAGGGGATTTTAGGGCAACAAAGTGGCAACTTTGTAAACGTTCCACTCTGCAACAAGTTACATTAATTTTAACTTGGGCACCAAGTCGGGCGTGATGCAACAAGTTGTTTGATACCTTACAGTATCAACTTTAGTAGTCCCAGTCAGAAGTTAGCAAGCTGGCAGCTTGTAACTCTGACCTCGCCATTAGAGCTACCTGGCTTTTCCACAGTAAAAATGACCATTGTGGGCCTTAACTGTTGGAACATATAAAGGTACACGTAAAAGTACATGTTCCACTATCTAACATACAGCACCCTGCCTTAAGAGTGACTTGCATATACGAGAAAAGGGAAATTGGGCTTTTCCACTGCTTTAAGTGGCAAAGTCCAGTTAACAGTTTAATACTGCTCTTCCAGTCTACTGAGGCACACTGACAGTCAATGTTTTACATTTGTCACCCTAGCACAAATAGTGCTGCAGTCTTTGGGGTGACCCTTTAACTTACTAGCTCTGGTTATCTGGGTATCATATTCCATAAAATTACACTTCAGTTAGCTTATGCCAATCAGGAACAGGCCAATCCAACATACACAGTTGTTAAGGTCAGGTCATAGGCACCGAGGTCTAGTTAGTAGGCCTCAGTCCCCTTTCAAAGTCAAAGTAAAAAAACAGCAACATCAGTCCATAACTTTGGGAAAGACCACACAAAACAGGTATTTCCTTACAATCGGTTATAACTAACTGCTCTGGGTGGGGAAGGGAGAGAGGTCTGCCACTGCCCCAATTACAGTCCAGTAACCACCACTGCAGATCCTTTGCAGTCTCCTTCAGTCTGAATGTTGTTGGAGAGGTCCCATTACAGAGCCCGCATATGCTACCTGGCATGCTGGACCAGCAGGATGCAAAAGGCCATAAGTCCCAGCAGCCTCCACTTCGACCTCACTGAAATCCAGGATTGAGGCTGAAAGTTTGGAATCATAGCCTGAATGTCCAGGCCTCTTTCCCGGGGGAAAGGAACGAAACTGAAATATGACCGGAATGGTTCAGATGAAAGGAAGTGTCTTAGAAAGAGTCAGGTGTGACTTTTGCATATTTACAGTGAACCACAATGCAGCAGGAAGTTCACTGTAGTCTGGAGGTGGTCAATCACTGCCTAGGGTGAGTTTGCCTTCAAAAGTCAGTTGTCATAGTAGGGGAAGACTGGAACCTCTGACTTTTAAAAGTGTACTGCCATCACCGCCTCACTTCCACTAACATCCGAAGGGCACTGGTGAGATCAAAGGAGTGCAAAACAAACAAAATGCTACTCTTCCACCACAAACTGCAGGTAGCACTAATGAGCCGAAAAGACGTGAATATGCTGATAAGCGTCCTGCAGGTAAAATGCCACCCTACAGTCTTCAGACCATCTTGAATTTCTCCTTCCGAAGGAATGCGTTTGGAGGGCAATGATAAAGAATAGACCATATACCTCCATCCTTCTTGAGTACCAGAAAGTAATGGGAATAACAACCACACCCTACCTCTGGCACCGGCACCCTCACAACAGTCCCTGGACCAAAAGGGCTTGGAGTTTCTGATATAAAATGAAGAGATGATCCTCCGTAGGTCGCTGGAAAATGCGGCAGAGACAAAAGGAAGGGTAAGGAGTAGCCTTTGCCAACAATCTGTAGGACTCACCTGTCTGAAGTGACTGCTTGCCAACCCAGATGGTATTGGTGGATTCTGCCTCACAATGGGTGGCTGTAACCCTGCAAAGGGTACACTTATTTTGCAGGTGGGACCTGTCTCTGGGCTGAGCAACACGCTAGCCTGGGCAGCCAGGGAAACACATACCTCTGCCTCTCCTACAAAAGTGCTTGGTCTCTTGTGAGGCCAGACAGGTTGGAGGTAAGGGATGCCAAAGCAATGAAAGGAGTGCTGGAACTGGTGCAGTTGGCGAGCTGGGACGGTATGGCCCACAGAGGAAGCAGTTGTCCTACTCTCTTTTAATCGTTGAAGAGCAAAGTCAGCCTTCCGCCCATCAAAGGGCATGTCCATTACAGTGGACACGATATCGTCAGAAAACCCAGTAAAGCACAGCCATGTATAGCAGCAGATGGCAACGCTGGTGCCTATTGCACGCTCAATGGAATAGGTGAAACCTAAGTCACAAACATTGGTGGACCTAGCTGAATTACGGCCATCTTTAAACGCCTGAGAAAATACAGGACGAAGATCTTCCAGCAGGGAGGGTTTGTGTCACCAAATTTCAAAGGGGCAACAAACAGGAGGTGTTTACAGAGGGCAGGGCCTGACAAGTGGATGAAAAGAGGTGTTTTTCAAATGTCTCCAATCGATTTGATTCCCTATCTGTCAGCGTTCCATACAAGGTTGTTTGGACAAGAAAGCCAGGTCCTATGGAGCAGGGTGATGGTGCCTGGCTATTTGTCAGATACTGGCAGGCCAGAAAAGGACTTCTCAAAAGGGTGTCCATCAGAGCCTCATTCAAGGGCAGGAGAGCTCAGAAAATGTCTGGCCTGGCTGCAGGACCTCAGTCAGAACATTAGTTTAGATTTCCACCGTGGAGAGCTGGAGATCAAGGACTTCAGCTGCCCTGCGCATGAACATGGTGTGGAATTCAGATTCTTTTGTGGCAGGTTAAGGAGAAGAGCAAAGAGCTGGCCCTGGGAAAGTGTCTAGACCACTGGCCACCTGCAAGTCTTCATACCAGTGGCCATCTTGATGGGGCTGGGTGAACACATCAGTTAGGTCACGATCAGTATCTGAGTCTGCACAAAAACAAAAAGTTACTTATCTTCAGTAAAGCTGTATTTGGTAGTGGCACTATCTAGCCACAGATTCCTTACCCAGCCATTTTTGTCATTCTGCCCTGTTTATGATGGATGCAAACTCAGTGTTTCCCCACAGTGGTGAAAGGATGAGGGGAAAGACAAGTCTTCTTTAGACCGCTAAGTTGTCCTAAACTTGCAAAGTAGCTCTTCCTACCAGTGAGCTGTATAGTGTGCCTTATGATTCCAGCTGACTAATTCGGACTTCACCACCCTTTGTAACTGGCAGAGACTCACCTCTTTTGTCTTGTCTGAGCGGTTTGCTAGGTTTAAACCTAAATATGAAATGATTGCGTGTGAGGGTAAAAATGAGAGGTGACAGAGCACCCCTGTCTGGTACCTCTAACAACAGACACCCATCTAGAGTAATGGATGTTCACCATGGTTCTGTCTCTTGGATTATCGTAATCCAAAAGTAGCCAATTTCTAAATCCATCCCCTATCCTCATTACCTGCAGTATCCATCATGAAGTCCCAGTCTACACTGTCAAACGGTTTTTCAGTGTCTACGGTGACCAGGACAGAATGTTTGTTTCCTTTGCTGACTATATCCAATAGGTGATGGCCTTTTTGCTATTATCGCTAGTTTTGGCACTCCTAGATGAAAACTGACTGGTGATGAAATGGCGTGTTACATGATGTGGTTTTGCAAACGCACCAAACTCTTTGGGACCAGTAAGCTTAATTTGTCAAACATTTTGCTGAAACCTGGCTAGCTGTGGCTCTGAGCATCAGGGATTACACGAAGGAGCAAATGTAAAACATTTAAACATCAACCAAAACAACTGAAAATAATCAACAAAACACTCAAGCAATCCAACACCAACCTATAAAAACAGACTATTTTTATGTATTTTTGACACTACGACAAAAAGATAGACCTGAGGGTTCAGGAAATATGGAATTTACAACGATATAGTTAATCAAAGCATTTCACTCAACCACAAACAAGCACTGACAAATTCAACAAATCTGACACTTAGAAAACATGTTTCACAAAAACATATGGCTAGTTGCATTGAGGCACTCAGGGTCAATTTAGCAACCAATTCCTGTGTGGTCTAGCAAAGTCCACAGAATCAATTACCTCCACAGATGAAGCAGTCTCCAGGCAGTTCCAGGCACTTGATCCCCTTCATAATGGATTCCAATGAAAATGGTCCTGATGCAAGCGATAAAGGATGGTGAAGATGCTCAAGGATGTTTTGGATGAGAAGCGGTTTGCTGGGGTCTTCCTGTGGCTACTCCTCTGACCATGAACGTGGTGAGGCGGTCCTGGTCACAGAGTAGATGTCCCTCAAAGTCCTCTCAGTGCGGATATAAGTTCAGTTGCCACCAGGCTAGCAGTCACCCAGTAGCTCTGTCACACCCAAACCCTTCCTTGGGTGATATCTGCACTGTGCTGTGAACAGAAAGTCAGCCAACTGATCCTTGGAGTCTCTTTGCTTTTGCCGGCTCTCTGCGTTGGCTGCGATCTGGAGATTAGTCCTTCACGAACAGGACATAGCAGGAAAGTCCCTCTTCTATGCTAGCCATCATGTTCCACAGGAGCAGTCTACGCTAATTCAGCCTCTTTTACCTCCCTCCTGATGACCACTTCCAGGGAAGTGGGTCCTCTGGCTATGCCAAGATACATATTCTGCCCACTCCAAACATGGCAGAACCCCATTCTCTGCATTCAAAGAGCACTAGCCCAACCCAGAGGTGGGGCTACCAAGGGGGCCACCCACCCCTGGAAACCAGTCTCACAACAACACTTCCCTCTTGTTCCCTGGTGCGAGATAGTCTGCCTAAACAATGGTGCTGACCCTCTCCCGAACTTTCCCCATTTACTCTTCAAAAGCATTGTCTGCTTTGAAGCTTGCCTTCTAGGCCAACACCTGTGTGGCTTCTGCAGGAGGGAGGTAACACCTCTTTCTCCAGTGAAGGCCCCTATGGTCTCCTTTCCTGGGAGTCGTTAGAAGGTATCCCCAGGAAGGCAGAAAGCTGTCTCGGGCTCAAACTCATCATGTGAAGAGTAAGAGCACAGGACATTGAGGCAACAAAGTGGCAACTGTGAAAAAGTTGCACACTGCTACATGTTAATTTAATTTCAACTTGAGAATTAAGTCAATTTTTGTAAGAAGTTGTTTGATACCTTGGAGTATCAACTTTAGTTATACAATTTCATAGTTAGCACAGTTGAGGGGGTCAATGGGTTACCCTAGGGGAGTGACCAAATCTTTCCACAGTAAAAACGAAACTTTCCCTTTTTTTCTGCCAGAACATGTAAAGAATTACTTACACTGCAAGCATCTGTTTGTGGCATGCAGTGCTGTAGATTCACATGCTCTGCATATTCCTGCCATTTTTTTTTATGTTCGGAGTGGTGCAACTTGTTTTTCTTCAAAGAAGTGTTTCCAGTCATGAGATCTTGTGACTCCTCCTCTCTGTGATGTTGCACTCCTTTGTTGCATTGTTTTCCCACAGTCTTGTGAGGAGTGCAAGGAATAGGCAGAAAAAGAGATGTTGTTGCAAAATGTAAATACATTTGTACAAATATATATACAAGTATAAAGAAACTAACAGCCACAAGCATCTGTGGAGGAAGGTGGGTGCATGTGAACCTATAGCTATACATGACACACACAGGTGATTATAAGGTAAGTAACAATCTGCTCGATGGCATGTGTGGAAGTAGATAAATATGGTCTGCAAACACTGTAAAGCATTCCCTCCAGCAAATCAGTGGCTCACCAGTGGGAGCTGCAGTTGACTGGAAAACGGGCACATAGGACATCCTGACCTACAATGGTTTGTTGGCATGCTAAAAACATCCATACTGTAAGGTTTTGCAAAGGTGTATGGTGTTGACCACGTAGCTACCTTACAAATGTCAGCTAAAGAAATGTTTCCAAGGAAGGCCATAGTAGCTCCCTCTTTTCGAGAAGAGTATTGTAGGAAACTGGCCCTTGTTGCAGTTACCCCCGCCCACACTTTTTGCCTCATATCTGATGCTAACTTCACTGAGTGTGTGCTGGGATCCTGCTAACCAGGCCCCAGCACTGATGTTCTTTCCCTAAAACTGTACCATTCTTCTACTACTGGCACATCCCTGGCACACAGCTAAGTCCCTTGTAAAAGGTACTCTTGATAACCAAGGGCCCTGTGGGTAGGGAAGGTCCCAAAGGGCTTCAGCATATATTATGCCACCCTAGGAGACACTTCACCAAGCACATTCACACTGCCATTGCAGCTAGTGTGTGTGGTGGGAAGAAAAAGAAAGGCGACATGGCACCCCTCTCAGGGTGCCATGCCCACAAACCACTGCCTGTGGAATAGGTAAGTCACCCCTCTAGCAGGCCTTACAGCCCTAAGGCAGGGTGCACTATAATACAGGTGAGGGCATAGCTGCGTGAGCGATATGCCCCTACTGTGTCTATGTCCAGTCTTAGACATTGTTAGAGCAGTGTGGCCATATTAAGTACATTGGCTGGGAATTTGTCATCATTAACTCCACAGCTCAATGATGGTTTCACTGAAGGCTGTGAAGTTTGGTATCAAACTTCTCTCAGCACAATAAACCCACAGTGATGCCAGTATTGAAATTGTTGTAAAAAGTTTCCAGAGGGCCTCTTAGAGATGCCCCCTGTATTTTACCCAACCCTCTAGTGTAGGGCTGACTGCTCTGTGGCAGCCTGCCATAAGCAGACATGTTTCTGACCCCATGGGGTGAGGGCCTTTGTGCTCCCTGAGGCCAAAAAGAAAGCCTGCTCTGGATGGAGTTGCTTCACAACTCCTCCACCTGCAGGAACTGCAATACTTGACTCAAAGGCTCAGGCCTCCTGTTACAATGCCCCAGGGCACTCCAGCAAGTGGAGATGCCCACCCCCTGGACAAAGCCCCACTTTTGGCAGCAAGTCTAGCAGGAAAATTAGGTAAAACAGGGAGGAGTGGACACTCCAGCCAGGACCAACCCTAAGGTGTCCAGAGGAGAAGTAAACCCCTGCCTGCAGAATATGCCATCTTAATTTGGAGGACAGGGACCAATAAGGTTAGGAATGTGACCCTTCTCCCCAAAGGGAGTGGACACAGGAAGGGTGCAGTCACCCTCAAGGACAGTAGCCATTGGCTACTGCCCTCTGACCTTTTAAAGCCCCTAAAACTAGTGTTTAGGGGCACCCCTGAACCTATCTCACCAGATTTCTGGTGACCTCAAGACGACGACAAGAATGACTGCTAAGCTGACCCCCAGCAGAGAAGACTGAAGAGACAAACTAATTTGGCCCCAGCCCTACCGGCCTGTCTCCCGCTTCTGAAGCCCCTGCTACAGTTAGGTGTGGCATCCTGCAGGACCGGCAACCTCTTAAAAGCCTCAAGAGGACTGCTTGCACACCAGAGGACCTAGATCTCCTGTGGACAGCAGCCCTGTCCAGAAAGAAACTCCAAGAAGGGACTCAAGAACCGCAAAGCCATGCCCACTCTGCACCCGACGCCCAAAGCCCGTGTCCAGGCACCCAATTAACTAGAGCTGGTCCCAAAGCAATTCTGACCTAGTGTCCACCCTTGGTTGACCCCTCCTCTCCACCACAATGACACTTGCAGACTAAATCCAGAGTACCCTCCCTTCCTATGAAGGATTCAGATGAAGATACCCGATACCAAACGATACCCTGCACCCGCAGTCCCCTGGCCTTGGAGAACCAGACTTCTAGTGCAGCAGACGGTCCTCCTCACTGCCCAGCCTGTAGTTTCTCCAAACCGTACCCCCTGTGGTTTCTCCAAACCGTCCCCCCAAACCCAGCCTGCAGCCTACCTGTGACCCCCAAGGTCCCCTTATTGAAACACATTGGGTGCCGGATACTAAATTTGCACCCTGCTGCACCTGTGGATGTGTTTGGTGCTAATCTGTGCCCCATCCTCAACCCCCCAAACTCTCCCTCCCCGCCCAGGTCTGCCCTTCGAAGACACGGGTACTTACCTGTAAGCAGGCTTGATTGAGTGCCCGGAGTCTCCATAGGAACCAATTTTAAAATGTTGCAACAAATTTGACCTCTGCAACCGGCGCTCCCTGTGTTGCTGGTAGTGGGTGTTTGGGGTTAACTTAAACCCCAACCCTGTGGCCATCTTAACCCCCAGTGACTGGAACTGCAAGTCTTGTACTTACAGTGAAACTCTGATAACCCCTAGGACTGTCTTAGAAAATTACACTGTCAACTTTTAAAACCGATTATTATTATTTATTTGAAAACCGTATAACTTACCAAATTGAAACAGAGTAGTGCTGATACATACGCTTGCTACTTCCTTGCAAATTAACTTACCTGCAAACTGAATCTTTTGGTTCTAGAAATAAAGTAACAAAATATATTTTTGCTATATAAAAACAACTGGCCTGGAGTGTGTGCTTCATTTATAACCTGTCTGTGTACAACAAATGCTTTGCACTACCCTCTGATCAGCCTAACTGCTTGACCACTCTACCACAATAAAAGAATATTAGTATTATCTACTTTAGCCTCTGTTAGTCCTCTGGTGAACCCCTGGACTCTATGCCCGATATATTTCATTTTCATATGGTATATACAGAGACCGCTTCCTACAAATGTGCTCTGGGAGAAATAGGTAAAGGTCTTTTGGCCTTCGCATAGCACGTTTGTATGCATTTGACTATTCATCTGGCTCTGCCTGATTTGGATACTGCGTTGCCTTTGTGAGGTGGGGAAAAAGCTACAAAGAGCGTCCTGTCTATATAGAACATGAGTTCTCTATCTAGTCTGTGAAGGGCTCTTTAAGCAAGTGAGTCATGTTGTGGGAAGAAAACCGATAACTCAATAGCCTACCTAGTTTAGGTGAAATCGAAAAATCACCTTAGGAAGAAATTTAGGATCAGTCAGAAGGACTACTTTATCCCTATGATTTTGGAAGAAAGGTTCTTCTAAGGTTAATGCCTGGAGCTCACTAACACAAAAGAATGAAGTGATGGTGACTAGGAAAGCAACTTTGCCTCAAAGAAACTGAAGTGGACAAAAGTGAAGTGGGTCAAACGGTGGGTCCCCGAGTCTTGTGAGTACAATGTTAAGGTTCCAGAATGGGTCTGGGGGGCCCTAGGGGGAATTACACATTTGAGTCCCTCCACGGAAGTCTTTATGATGGGAATTATGAACAAAGAAATATGTTGTCTCTTTTGGAGATATGTAGCTATAGCTGTGAAATGTAGGAGAATGAAAGTGAAGGCGGGATTTGCTTTCTGCAAGTGGAGCAGGTAGCAGACAATTTATTGTGCCATGGCT
The DNA here is from genome assembly GCF_031143425.1 of Pleurodeles waltl. Lineage (NCBI taxonomy): Eukaryota > Metazoa > Chordata > Amphibia > Caudata > Salamandridae > Pleurodeles > Pleurodeles waltl. The sequence goes on along the minus strand of NC_090446.1, from coordinate 1,049,018,164 downwards.
TTTAAAGCATTAATCTGTATAGGTTTCAGCATAACAGGCTTGAGTGGTAGGTCTACGGGCTTCCTTGAAAGTGTTCATAGATCCGGCAGGCAAGCCTAGGTAGCTAAACTCTATGACCTCAGGTGCCATAGTGCAAGGTTGAGTTGACATGGGGTCTGGATGCCTGATTTGTCCTTGATTGTGGGTGAGAAGGTCCAACCTATTGGGGACTTTCACATGTAGAACTACTGAAAAATCCAGAACTGTGGTGAACCAAGGCTGGCATGCTCAGGCGGGAGCCACAAGGATCATGGTGAGAGATATTTGCCTGATCCTCCAAACCAGAAATGGAATGAGAGGGAGAGGTGGAAAAGTACAGGCGAATCTCTCTGACCAACCCACCCTTGAAGCATTACCCTTGGATAGTGGGAGTGGATAGCTGGAGACGAAGTTTGGGTATTTTGCGTTTTCTGTTGTTCCGAAAAGATCAATGTGAGGAGTCCCCCACTTTCTGAAGTATGTGTAGTGGACTTGCGGGTTGAGTTCCCACTCGTGGCCTTGTTGTTACACCCAGCTGAGTAGGTCTGTAAAGTTTTTGTACATTTCCGGAAGATACACCCCCAGCAGGTGAATGTGGTGATGAAGTGTCTGATTCCAAATGGTCTGGGACAGGTGTAATAGTTGTGAAGACCGTGCCCCCCAGCCCTGTTTTTGCAAGTAATACATGGCTGTCATGTTGTCCGTCCAGACTAGGACAACGTTGTGAGAGAGGTGAGGAAGGAAAGCTTTCAGGGCTAGAAATACTGCCTGAAGTTGCAGTGTAGGGACTAGTGTTTTGCATCTGAGAGACCTTGCACCGTCAAGTCTTGGAGGTGAACACCTCAAACCGGCTGTGATGCATCTGTGCTCAATGTGACATGAGGCACAGGGTTTATAAAAGGCTGCCCCTTCATGAAGTTGTTGGTGTTCCACCATTGCAGACAATGGTGAGTTTGGCAGTCTTACAACACTAGATCATCCAGGTGAACCTGTGACTGAGACCATTGGTGAAACAGACACTGCTGTAGGGGATGCACACGTATTCTGGCATGGGGAACTATGGCGATGCAAGAAGCCACCATCTCCAACAGACGCATAGTGGTCCTTACTGTGTAAGATTGGCTTTCCTGAAAGTGGGGGAAAAGGGTCTGAAAACTATGGATGTAACCTCGATTGGGGTATTCTAGTCCTAACTGTGCATTCAAAATTGCCCCTAGGTAAGGTTGAACTTTTAGAGGCTGGAGATGGAATTTGGGAATGATGAAAGTGAGTACCAGTTTGTGAAGGAGATCCACTATCATCTGAGTGTGTTGTTGACACTGGTGCAGTGTACTGAATATGATGAGCCAGTCGACCAGGAAGGGAAACACAGACGTTCTGTCTTCGCAGGTGTGCTGTGACTACTGCTGAATATTTTATGAACACCCTGGGAGTGGTAGTGACTCCAAAGGGAAGGACTTTGAACTGATAATGTTTGCTTACAATGATAAATCTTAAATATTGTAGGTGTGCAGTGTGAAATGGTATGTGAAAGTAGGCATTTTTTAGATCTAGAGCGGTCAAAGTCACCTTGCTGTACGTAGGAAGCTGGCTATTTTTACGGTGACCCAATGTAGGGGGCACTACTTGCAGAAAATCCAGGGTGACCTTTATTGGTTTACAGGGGCAAAAAAAGTGACAATCCCAAAAGCTCTCTTTTGTAGTAGTGTGGGTGAGCAGTTAGGTTTATCAGAGGGTAGTACAAAGCATTTGTTCAATGTGCAGAGTCAATAAAAGAGACGCAACACTCAAGAAGCAACTCAAGACCATATGGTTATCACAACAGTTACTTTGTTTCTATTTTATGTAAACAGCAGGACATTTGCAGAAAAAATAAATACTGTTGCAGTTCTTAGGATGATTTGAAAGTAAGTAACACTTTAGTAGATAAATGTGTTTTTATGCAGCACGGGTTCCAGAGTACTGTCTCTGCAGGGGTGTCCTTACACTCAGTTATCAGGTGTTAGGGATGCAAAGTTACACACAGGACCAGTAGTTCAGGTTTACGTGCCCAGGCGCGTCCAGGGACAGTGGACAGTGGAGTTGGTCGTGTCAGATTCCTGTGCACCAACCACTTGGCAATGAGCGTGGCCACCTACAAAAGGGAATGCAAGGGGAACAAGTCTGAGAGCTCCCAACAGGGGGGCTTGGTCGGTGGGCATCTGGGGAACAGGGGGACACCGCTGGAAATCATGATCCAGACGGGCACTTGGGTGCAGTGGATCCTTAATGTTGGTGCTCCTGCGTCAAGGCGCACATGGTTCTTTGAGTGACCAGCAGAAGGAGAGACAGACCAAGGCAACTGGATAACTGAGAAGGCTGTCCTCTGCAATGCAGACATCCCTCGTCTGTAGATCTTTGTAGCATTGCATTTATTAGGAGGACATATCTGCGTGAGCAGATATACCCCTGTCAAGTCTAGTTCTAATACTACATATTGCAAGTGAACAGGGAAGCCATCTTAAGGTATTATTGGTCACTAGTCATTACGAGTTACCCAGGTACATACTGGCTTCACTGAAACCTATTATGTTTGCTATCAAACACCTCGTTTTAATAAAAACATATTGATACCAGTACCTGGAGTGAGGTGGCAGTCCGTTTAAAGATGGTTTCTTTGTTTTCTTGTTGGACAGGCCCACTGGAGTTTCTTAGTTCTCAGTGAGGCAGGCAGTCCCCTGAAAGCTTTTCAGGGGTCGCTGGTCCTGCAGAACACGCTTCTTCTCTCGAGGCTTACTGAAGCAGGAGACGGGCCGGTAGGGCTGGGGCCGAGTCAGTTGTTGTCTCCTCTTCTCTACGTGGTTTTCAGCTCAGCAGTCCATTTTCTTTCTTAAGGTCGTCAGGAATCTGAAGAGGTGGGTTCAGGGTTACCCCTAAATACTAAATTTTAGCGGTGTGTTAGGGTCAGGGGGCAGTAGCCAATGGCTACTGTCCCTGAGGGTGGCTACACCCCTCCTTGTGCCCACTCACTTTGGAGAGGGGGCACATCCCTATTGGTCCTAATCCTCCAAAGCAAGATGGAGGATTTCTCAAAGGGGGGGGGGGGGGGGGGGGGGGAGTCACTTCAGCTCTGGACACTTTAGGGGTGGTCCTGGCTGAGGGGGTGGTTACTCCTCGTTTGTATCATTATCCATCTGGACTTGCCATCAAAAAGTGGAAACTCGTCCAGGGAGCGGGCATCTCCTTTGAGGCTCACCGCCAGGTGTTAAAGTTCCTGAAGGGGGAGATGTGAAGCACCTCCACCCAGGACAGGCTTTGTTTCTGACCACAGAGTGCACAAAGGTACTCAGCCCATGTGGTCAGAAACTCATCTGGAAGTGGCAAGTTGGCATAGACCAGTCAGCCTTACACTATCAAGTGGCTAAACATACAGAGTGCACCTCTAAGAAAGTAAATTTTTAAATAAATCCCACACTGGCATCAGTGTGGGTTTATTGTGCTGAGAAGTTTGATACCAAACTTCCCAGTATTCAGTGTGGCCATTATGGTGCTGTGGAGTTCGTAATGACAAACTCCCAGACCATATACTCAATATGGGTACCCTGCATTTACAATGTCTAAGAATTGACTTACACACTGTAGGGGGCATAGTGCTCATGCAGCTATGCCCTCGCCTGTGGTATAGTGCACCCTGCCTTACCTATGTTACAGGCAGTGGTTTGTGGGCATGGCACTCTGAGGGAGTGCCATGTTGACTTTGTTTTTTCTCCCCACTAGCACACTAAAGCTGCAAGGCAGTGTGCATGTACTGAGTGAGGGGTCCGTTAAGGTGGCATAATACATGCTGTAGCCCTTTAGGGGTCTTCCCTGGCCACAGGGCCCTTGGTACTAGGGGTACCATTTACAAGGGTCTTCACTGTGTGCCAGGGCTGTGCCAATTGTGGAAACAAAGGTACAGTTTTAGGGAAAGAACACTGGTGCTGGGGCCTGGTTAGCAGGGTCCCAGCACACATTCAAAGCTGGCATCAACACCAGGCAAAAAGTGGGGTGTAACCATGCCAAGAGTAGCATTTTCCTAAACAACCCACCTCCCCCTCCAAACGAAAGAGGATAAGGCTAACCTTTCCCAAGAGATTCTTCATTGTCTAAGTGGAAGAACCTGAAAATGCCAACTGCATTAGCATGGGCAGTCCCAGGTCTGTGTTCCACTACAAAGTCCATTCCCTGTAGTGATATGGACCACCTCAAAAGTTTGGGATTCTCTCCTTTCATTTGCATGAGCCACCTGAGAGGTCTGTGGTCTGTTTGAACAATAAAGGGAGTGCCAAACAAGTATGGCCTCAACTTTTTCAGGGACCCAACCACACATCTCCATGGCACGCCAACGCTGCTCCCTGGGGAGTGACCTCCTGCTAATGAAAGCAACAGACTGGTCAAGGCCATCATCATGTGTTTGGGATAGGACTGCTCATATCCCATGTTCAGAGGCATCTGTCTGCACAATGAATTGCTTAGAATAATCTGAAGCTTTTAGAACTGGTGCTGAGCACATAGCTTCTTTTAGGGTGTCAAAGCCCTTTTGACAGTCTAGGGTCTAGTTTCCCTTCTTGGGCATTTTCCTAGAGGTTAATTCAGTGAGGGGAGTCACAATGGACCCATTTCCCTTCACAAACCTCCTGTAATACCATGTGAGGCCAAGAAATGCCCTGACTTGACTCTGGGTTCTTGGAGTCTCCCAGTTCAGAATTGTCTGGATCTTGGGTTGTAAAGGTTGCACTTGGCCGCCACCTAGCAGGTGGCCCAAGTAAACCACAGTGCCCTACACTATCTGGCATTTAGATACTATGATAGAGAGGCCTGCTGCTTGCAGGGCCTGCAAAACCTTCCCCAGGTGGATCAGGTGATCCTGCCAGTTGGAACTAAAGACAGCAATATCATCTAGATATGCTGCACTAAAGGACTCCAGAGCAGCAAGAACTTGATTCACCAACCTTTGGAAGGTGGCAGGGGTATTAATTCTTTAAGCCAAAGTGCATAACAGTGAACTGAAAATGCCCATCAGGTGTTGAGAATGTTGTTTTCTCTCTGGCTCCAGGTGCCATCTTAATTTGCCAGTACTCTGCGGTTAAGTCAAAGGTACTTAAGAAGTTGGCTGCACCCAGTATCACAATAAGTTAATCTTGTTTGGGGAGAGCATCTGTCTTGGTGTCAGAATTGAGCCCTTTGTAGCCCACACAAAACCTCGTTTCTCTTTCCATCCTTGGTATGAGGTTTGGTGACTAAGACCACTGGGCTAGCCCAGGGACTGTCAAAGTGCTCTATTACCCCTAACCCCAGCATCTTGTGGAGTTCCACTCTGATGCTCTCTTTGACTTGGTCAGACTGTCTGAAAATTTTCTTTTTGACAGGTAAACTGTCTCCTGTGTCCACATCATGGGTACACAGGTGTATCTGACTGGGGGTCAAAGAGAAGAGCTCAGCATACTGCTGCAGGTATTGCCTACAGTCAGCCTGCTGTTGGGCAGAGAGGGTGTCTGAATAGACAACTCCATCTACTGTCCCAACATTAGGGTCAGTTGAGAGAAGTTCAGGGAGAGGTTCACTCTCTGCCTCCTGATCCTCATCATTAACCATCAGCATGGTTATGTCTGTCCTATCATTATAGAGTTTGAGGCGGTAAACATGGATCATCCTCATGGGGGTCCTGCTAGTGCCCAGGTCGATCAGATAAGTGACCTGACTCCTCTTCTCAAGAACTGGGTAAGGGCCACATGATCTGTCCTGATGTTCCCTGGGAGCCACAGGTTCCAAAACCCAGACTTTCAGCCCTTGTTGAAATTCCACCATTCCAGCCTTTTGGTCATACCACAACCTCTGGAGTTGTTGGTTGGCTTCAAGGTTTTTCAATGCCTTTTCCATGTACTCAGCCATCCTTGAGCAGAGGCCAAGCACGTAGTCCACCATATCTTGTTTAGGCTCATGGAGAGTTCTCTGCCAGCCATTGGCCCCTTTACAGGATGGCAAAACAGATGCTCAAAGGGGGAAATCCCTACTCCCAGCCATTGGCCCTTTACAGGATGGCAAAACAGAAGCGCAAAAGGGGAAATCCCTACTCCCTTCTGTGGCACCTCTCTGTAGGCGAAAAGCAAGCATGGCAGGAGGACATCCCATCTCCTTTTGAGTTTTTCAGGGAGCCCCATGATCGTGCCCTTCAATGTCTTGTTAACCCTTTAACAAGCCCATTGGTTTGTGGATGATAGGGTGTGGTGAACTTATAAGTCACCCCACACTCATTCCACATATGCTTTAGGTAAGATGACATGAAGTTGGTACCTCTGTCAGAAACCACCTCCTTAGGGACACACACTCTGGCAAAAATACCTATAAGGGCTTTGGCTGCTGCAGGAGAAGTAGTCGACCTAAGGGGAATTGCTTCAGGGTATCTGGTAACATGATCCATTACTACCAGTATGTATTGGTTCCCTAAGGTTGTGGGAGGATCTAATGGACCCACAATGTCCACACCAACCATTTCAAAGGTGACCCCCACCACTGGAAGTGGAATGAGGGGGGGCTTTGGATGGCCACATGTCTTGCCACTTGCTTGACACCTGGCACTGGAGGTACAAACCCCCCTTACTTTCTGGGACATGTTGGGCCAATAGAAATGGTTCACTAATCTGTCCATGTCATGGTTTGTCCTAAATGTCCAGTTAGGGGGAAGTCATGGGCCAAAGTGAGGATAAACTCTAAACTCCTGAGGCACTACCACTCTCCTAGTGGCACCAGGTTTGTGATCTCTTGCCTCAGTGAAAAGGAGTCCATCCTCCCAACAGACCCTGTGAGAGCCACTGGTGTCTCCCTTACCCTGTTCAGCAGCTTGCTTTCTCAGGCCTTCAAGAGTGGGACAAGTCTTTTGTCCCTGTCACAGCTGTTCCCTTAAGGGTGTCCCCCTGGGCCCAGCAGCTCCACCTGGTAAGGTTCCAGCTCCATGGACTAAGTTCCCTTAGGGGATAGGACATCTTCCTGGGAAGAGAGGTCCTGTTTCTTTTGCTGTACAGAGGCTGGTCACTCAGTCCTCTTACCTTTTCTCTTGGAAGGTTGGGCCATTTTTCCAGGCACCAACACTTCTTTTTCACCCTGTGCTCTGCTCTGTGCTCTTGTTTTTACACATACCAATTCAGGGATACCTAGCATGGCTGCATGGGTTTTGACCAAATACTGTCCTGGGGAAACCAGTTTCTCTATCACCATGGTGACACTGCTCAAGAGGTTAAAATTGTATCCTCGCCCACCTCACCCTCCGTACTACCTACAGAGCTAAAGTCCTCCACACCATTAAATCATTCCAGTAAGGTTCCCCAAGCCGCCACATCATTGAGTGCCCTCTCATCCCTTCATGTCAGGCGCATATGCTGTTCCTCAGCTGTACCCTATTCCATTAAGTCCTGTATCCTATTGGAAATCAACGGATTCCAGGTGCTCATCCAACCAATCGCTACCTTGCGCCTAGCCAATACCAACGCTAGCTGTGCCAGTTTATAGGGAATACTCCAGCCAATTGGTTTCTGCACCACTCTTAAAGAGACAGGTCATCTGCGTTGTCTCCAACACCAATAACGTAACCTCCTCAACTTTCGCTACCACTGCCTGCCAGAAGATCATATACCGTCCAGCATGTCCAAGCCAAATGCAGGAAGGAAGCACCAAGTGTGCCATACCTAGGACATCATGCTCTTCGTCTTGGGTCAATCTTGTTTAGTCGACTGGGTGTAAGATATGTTCTGTGTACAAAGTTAAAGTGTATTAATTTAAACCTATTATTACTTGACACCTTACGCAACAGAGACAAAGCCAGGTCCCAATCAGCATCTGTTATGGGTTCCCCCAGGTCAAACTCCCACGCTCTATGCCCCACACTTACTCCTGGTTGATCCTCCCAAAGGGCTTTATAAAACCAGGTAATCAAGTGCATCCCCTCACCCCAGTTAATCAAGCCATTCAGCACCGCAGAGGCCCTAGGGGCTACCGGAAAATCACTCCAAATCTCAAGTGCCACACTTTCCATTTTCGTTTAGTGCAAGAATTGACCAGGGCCCAGACCAAACAAATCCTTAGCTTCAGTAAAAGAAATGACCTCACCAATGGGGTAGAGATCCACAGCCACCTCACATCCTCTCAATCTCCGAGACTCCAAAGACCACAACTTTGCCATGTCCCGAAAGGGTGCCAAATCCCATATTCTCAGCTCTGTTGAAAGGGGCCCATCGGAGTACATGTTTAACTGCCTGCTCCCAGAACCCAGTGGTGGCCTTGATCAAGTAGGGAGCGGAGGGGTTAGATCGACCCCCAGACATCAAGATATGCACCAGTGTCCGCCCATCCAACATTCCTGCAAACAATCTCTTCTCCCAGTTATCGGTGCCCATCATCCACTTGGCAGCATATTGCAAATGTGCTGCATAATAATATTGTCTAATATTAGGAATCGCCAGCCCTCCCTCCTCAAGATCCCTCTGTTTAACACCGGCAGAGCCACCCTGCTACGCCGCCTGGCCCACACCAAAGAGATCAGCAGACTATCCAGACGACGGAAAAGCCAAGCAGCCAACGGATATGGGGGTTTCTGGACCAGGTATAGACATCGCGGCAAGAACACCATCTTTGCTACAGCGGCCCTGCCCACCACAGAGAGGCAATCTATTTTAGAACGACACTGAACGTTCGAGGCCAGCAACTACTCGCTCTACATTATGCTTATCATGCGCAGCCAAGGAATGAGTAACCCATATGCCCAAGTACCTAAAACTCTCAACTTCCCACCTAAGTCCTGCCTTAGGTACATCATCCTGGGGAACACCGCGAAGTGACTTTCAGGGGGAACAGGAGTGATTTTTTCCTATTTACCTTGAGACCAGAGACAACCCCAAAAACATCCAACCTCTGCAGCAGCATCGGCACCGAGACACAAGGTTCCTGAAGATAAACCAATGCATCATCCGCATACAGGGAGCCCACGTGTTTGGTCTGCCCCAGCTGAATACCCCACAGTCCCAGCTCCTCTCGAAGCCAGATTGCTAGTGGCTCCACTGCCAGTGCAAAAAGGAGAGGCGAAAGCGGGCATCCCTTTCTCGTGCCCCTACCAATCTCCCAGGAGTCCAATAGCTCTCCCCCCGCCCGTACTCGTGCAGTGGAGGCAGTATACAGTAACCGCACCCAGGCAAAGAAACCAGGGCCAAACCCCATGCCCTGCAAAACCTCTAAAAGACAGCCCCACTAAACCGTGTCAAAGGCTTTCGCCAGATCCAAGAACAGTGGCACCGATTCAGTTTCCACGCCTTCAGTCCCGTGCAAAACATTTGACAAATGAAGCACGTTGTAGGACGTGCTGCGACCAGGGATAAACCCACATTGATCCTCGTGCACCAAATCCTGAATCACCCTGCGGAGCCGAGTGGCACAAATCTTTCAAAGGATCTTGACATCACTCTTTAACATGGTAAGCAGGCGATACGAGGAAGGGTCACCAGGATCTCCTCCCAGCTTGAGCATCAAGTACACAATACCTTGACGCATAGTGTCTGGCAACTTGCCACGCACTCTGGCTACCTCCAACACCTTCAGGAGCCTCTCCCTCAGAGAGGAGGAAAAAGTTTGATACAACTCAACAGGAAAACCATCACCACCTGAGGACTTAGACTTGGTCATCGCAGCAACTGCCTCACTCACCTACTCCACAGTAATCGCAGTCTCCAAAGCATCCCTACTCTCCAATTCCAATTGCGGGAGATGCATTTGCTTCAGGAACTCCCCCCCACATCCCCCCCCCCCCCACGCCGTCCTCTGGGGGTGCAGCACCAGCCTTGGACACCCCTTGCAGATGCTCCACCAAAACTGGCAGAATATTCGTGCACTTCATGAGCATTTCACCGCTATTATTCCTAATGCGCACAATAGGAGGAGCCTCCACCTCACATTTCAGAATCCACGCCAAAAGGTTGCCAGACTTATCTCCCTCACAGTGAAGACGTTGCCTGTACGCTCTAAGCGTGACCCGGTTCAGGGTATCCCAAAAACTATTAACCGGAGTTCCTCCTTTTCAGCCATTCTCATGTCTGGTAATCACTGCTGCAATCTCCTATTTCCTCCTCCAGATCTGTAAGTTCCTGCTCCATTTGTCTGCGTATCCCGCACGCCGTGCCTATGCCTACCCCCCCAGTATCACTGCCTTCATAGTCTCCCACTCCAGACCCCTATGCGTTGTCGTGTTCCAGTTCAAGTCCATGTACCCTTTAATGGGCTCACCCACCCTCTCCCGACAACCTGCATCAGTGAGGAAATCCGCAGATAAATGCCAACTACATGCTAAACTGGTGGCTGCTGCCCCCCACTGTAATTGCATCAGTACTGGTGCATGATCAGACCAGAACCTACCCAGATGTGTAACATCCAGCACCTGCGAGCTATTAAGACCACCCAGTAGAAACCTATTCAATCGGGTATGTGTATTATGTGTTCTGGAATGACAAGTATATTCCCTGCCCTCTGGGTGCAGCTCCCTCCAACTGTCCCACAACCCTAAGTGAGTCATCACTTCCGTAAGAGATTTTACTTGCCATCAGAGGTTTAGTCCCCAGCTTCGGTGGGAGGCGATCCAATTCCCCATTCAATATACAGTTGTAATCCCATGCCCAGACAATAGGCTTATCCACACTTTCCCCCAAGATCTCTGGTATTTTGGTATAAAAGGAGTGATCATTAGTAAATGTTAAGGATAATGATAGGTGATCCGTCCAGCATACCTTCAACCAGTACATATCTACCCTCGACATCCACTTCACTATAGACGCGGGTGAATGGAACCCCCTGGAGCCACCCATATAGACACACCCCTCGCATAAGAAGAAAAGGAGGATGAGAACATCTGACCCCACCACTTCTTGGGTAGTTTTTGTGCTTCCTCCTCTGTTATGAGCGTTTCCTGAAGACAGGCAATATGAACCTTATGTCTCTTTAAAAAGGAGTGTAACCTACAGCGCTTGGTGTATCTCTTCAACCCCCTGACATTCCACGTCAACACATTAATCTGTATACCCATATTATCACTAAGCTGCAATCCCTCCCACAATGTCCCCACCCCCTATCTCCCATTCCACCATGGGGAGACAAGGAAGGTACACAGTGAATATCTCGCCATCATTCCTGTACTATTGGAACAACTTCGAATCTTGATGAACTTTGCCAATCAAACCCCTCAAATCTCCAATCCCACCCGGATCTACAGTAAAACAACCGTAACAAACCATACTGTGAATTCATGCTATAGATGCTGCAAGGACAACAGTCTAAACCCTAACTACCCAGATCTAAAGACCCTATCCTACCACAGCTGTGGAGTGACCATCCCCCACCCCAGCATTATTCTACAAATTGCCCGAATACCACCCAACATAGCTCACTACTGTCATAGCCCCCCCCCCCCACGATGTCCAAAATATTCCAACGAGATGAGACCCCATCAGGACCTTATCCATAGTCTAGTCGCATCTCTCATCCAGAGGGATACTCTCACCTTGTCACATGCTCCACCAACAAGTTTGCGCCAACCATCCTAGTTCATTAAGGACAGAATCAGACTTGTGCGGAGCCACTCTGCTCCCTGCAACAGCTCCGCAGCCAGACCCCCAGCCAATCCAGTAGGGACCACCGCCATTTTCCCATCTTGTTGTATCTCAACTCTACGAGTGGAGTTCGCAAGCCCCAGTATCCTGAACCTGGCCATCATCACAAGACCTTTAATCCGGACCATCCACTCCAGATGCCTGAGGGGAGACCCCTCCAATCCTTTCCGGTCTCCCCGGGGTCACCTTATTCCACATTTCCAGCCATCGCCACACCTCCTCCGGACGTTCCCTTTAAAGATGGTTTCTTTGTCTTCTTGATGGACAGGTCTGCTGTCCACAGGAGTTTCTTGGTCCTTGGTGAGGCAGGCAGTCCCCTGGAGGTTTTTCAGGGATCGCTGGTCCTGCAGAACGCATTTCATCTTCTCCTGCAGCTTTTGAAGCAAGGGACGGGTTGGTACAGCTGGGGCCAAGTCAGTTGTTGTCTCCTTCTCTTCTCTGTGTGGTTTTCAGCTCAGCAGTCCTCTTTTCTCGAGGTCGTCAGGAATCTGAAGAGCTGGGTTCAGTTTCGCCCCTAAATACTTAATTTTAGGGGTGTGTTAGGGTCAGGGGAATTAGCCAATGTCTACTGTCCCTGAGGGTGACTACACCCTTCTTGTGCTCACTCCCTCTGGGGAGAGGGGCACATCCCTATCCCTACTGGTCCTAATCCTCCAAAGCAAGATGGAAGATTTCTTAAGGAGGGGGTCACTTCAGCTCTGGACTCCTTAGGGGTGGTCCTAGCTGAGGGGGTGACTCCTTGTTTTCCTTATTATCACTCTGGACTTTCTGCCAAAAAGTGGGGGCTCGTACGGGGGGCGGGCATCTCCACTGGCTGCAGTGCCCTGGAGCACTGTAACACCAGGCCTGAGCCTTTGAGGCTCACTGCCAGGTGTTACAGTTCCTGCAGGTTGAGGTCTGAAGCACCTCCACCCAGGAAGGCTTTGTTTCTGACCACAGAGTGCACAAAGGTACGCACCCCATGTGGTCAGAAACTCGTCTGAAAATGGCAGGCTGGCATAGACCGGTCAGCCTTACACTAGTAGTTGAGTTTACATAAAGGGGACATCTCTAAGATGCCCTCTGTGTGCATTTTTCAATAAATCCCACACTGGCATCAGTGTGGGTTTATTGTGCTGAGAAGTTTGATACCAAACATCCCAGTATTCAGTGTAGACATTATGGTACTGTGGAGTTCGTAATGACCAATTCTCAGACCATATACTCATTATGGCTACACTGCACTTACAATGTCTAAGAATGGAATTAGACACTGTAGGGGCATATTGCTCATGCAGCTATGCCCTCACCTCTGGAATAGTGTACCCTGCCTTAGGGCTGTAAGGCCTGGTAGAGGGGTGTCTTATATATGACTGTCTTTTTCTCCCTACCAGAACAAAAAGCTGCAAAGGCAGTGTGCATGTGCTGAGTGAGGGGTCCCCTAGGGTGGCATAATCCATGCTGCAGCCCTTAAAGACCTTCCCTGGTCACAGGGCCCTTGGTACCATGGATATATTTTACAAGGGACTTAACTGCGTGCCAGGCTGTGCCAATTGTCGAAACAAATGTAGTTTTATGGAAAGAACACTGGTGCTGGGGCCTGGTTAGCATGATCCCAGCACACTTTCAATCAAAGTTGGCATTAACACTAGGCAAAAAGGGCGTAACCATGGCAACAGTGGCACTTTCCTATATGTGCCAAACTCCCAGACCATATACCTAATATGGCTACACTGCACTTAAAATGTCTGAGAATGGACGTAGACACTGTAGGGGCATATTGCTCATGCAGCTATGCCCTCACCTGTGGTATGGTTTATCCTGCCTTAGGGCTATAAGGCCTGGTAGAGGGGTGACTTACCTATGCCACAGGCAGTGGTTTGTTGGCATGGAACCCTGAGAGGGGTGCCATGTCGGCTTTGTCTTTTACTCCCTTCCAGCACACACAAGCTGCAAAGAAGTGTGCATGTGCGAAGTGAGGGGTCCCCGGGGTGGTATAATACATGCTGCAGCCCTTAGAGACCTTCCCTGGCCACAGGGCTCTTGGTACCATAGGTAACTTTTATAAGGGACTTAACGGTGTGTCAGGGCTGTGCCAATTGTGGGAACAAAGGTACAGTTTTAGGGAAAGAACACTAGTGCTAGGGCCTGGTTAGCAGGGTCCCAGCACACCTGCAATCAAAGTTGGCATCAGCACTAGGCAAAAACTGGGGGGGATAACCATGCCAATCGTGGGATCTTCCAACAGCCACCATCTTGCAATAACATGAGATGTGAAATAGGTTCTAATACCCCAGCATGATTAACCTAATCTCTAACCTAAGAAGAGCCAAGTGTGTTAAACCTAAACTGCCAGTATTGTGTCTATGAGAAGAGCCCTCCAACCCTTGTTACCTTGGAATGCGGTCTCTAGATCAGACTTCGTGGGGACACGAAGGCTAGGTCTGCATCAAGGCGACGTGTGGCATAGATAGTGTTGATGGCATCTGATAGGAATCCCTTTGATAACCTTGTCTGCATGAAATGTATTTATACAGATTTTGTAGGACCCCTGACACAGGTATATTCCCAAACGGTCAATAAGAAGACATGCTTGGGGGGGCAGTTATATAAACATTTCCCTCCAATAGTATGTTATGTTTCTGTCACATGTAAGTGGGAAAGGGACATGATGTGAATAGCTATATCAATTGTCTTTGACACGGATAGTGATGCCTTTTCAGAGTGGCACTGATAACGTGAACTTAAATCATCTTCCTAACCATAAACAGGGCAGTCATCTTGAAAGAAATAATTCAATAAATGTGCTAAAACAGAGGAGGCTAAGTAGGTTAAAAGTTACTAGGTGACTGTGGCAAGGCCTTGAAGCCAGAAGGCTAAGCAAAATCCTGATTCCCAATAAAAACTAAATAGTATCCACTGCACCATATATTAGGGACTTACATAGGTGCACCAGTATGCCAATTGTGGGTGTAAAATGTTTACCAGTAACCAGATTTAGAGGAGAGAGCACAGGCACTGGGGTCCAGATTATCAGGATCCCAGTGAACTACAGTCTAAACACACCGGCATCAGGCAAAAAGTGGAGGTAACTATGCTAGAAAGATGTCACTTTACTACAACTGCCTCTTTTTGTATGGTCATATCCAAGTTTTTGGACTGATGGCCGCTGGTTTTTCGACAGAGTGCAATGAAACCTGCTAACAAAACATCATTGCCAGTGCCCCATTCCCAAAACATGCATGCTGAATTAGTGATACCAAACAGACATAGATTAACTTATCTTTAAGTCCCTAGTATATGGTACCAGGGGTACCCAGGGAATGTAAGTTAGAGTGTCACCTCAGAAATTCCACCCCGGATGTGCCACAGGTAAGCTTAGTCCCCAACCTGCCACTGCCACACTCTAGAAGAGCTGTTTTAAAATGCTAGCCCATCCAGGTAGCTGACTGCCTATGCAGTGTACCAATGTAGGGTTACACTATATAGATAGTACAGATTACACCTATTGGCTGATAGAGGTTACAGTAATAACCCTAAATGCTCTCTTTTGTGGTAGTGTGGGCAAGCAGTTTGGGCTTATCAGAGGGTAGTGCTAAGCATTTGTTGAACAAAGATGATCAATATTAAAACATTTTAGACAAATTTTGAAAAATAGTGCAGATTTTTATATTAATTTAGGCATCAAGATCTACACGATCAGGTAAGTTATTTTCAAATTAGCGATTTAAAGAAATACAGAAAAGGATGTCATATCAGAGGCATGAGCCCTTGAACATGGTAATATTATCCCATGGAGAAACATACACTGCACAGGGTAATTTGCAATCGACTTAAAGGACTATTGTTTTGGACTTAAGGTAAATAGGTGACAAGGTCTCTAGAACCACCAGCAGTTTCAGGGTACCTGTCCTGGTGTGTCCAGGTGGAGAGGTGCTCCTAGCAGTGGTAGTCTCAGACTCTGTGTGTTGAATTCAATGGGAGCAGTACCTGGAAGATAAAGGGCTGCAGGTGGGGACTGGGTGACCAGTCTGGCTCAATCCAAAGGAGGCTCGGTCCTTTGGGTCTCAGCTCCGTACAGACAGTCAATTTCAGTGGCCCCGGCTGGGAGGCTTGGGTGCAAGGCTTGGGTGCATAGGTGTTTCTTGCATGGCGGGTCGCTGTACAAGGCTCTCATGGTTCTTGGTTCACCTGCAGAAGAGGGTAAGGAAACAGAGCAGAACAATGTCTGGCATGGAGCTGGCCTCTTTTGTAGACCCTTATCATGCAGGTAAGTTTTTGCAGTGGTGGTGTTCGTAGAGATGCCCCCTGTATGTTAGCCCAACTGCTATTGTAGAACAGACCGGTCTGTGCCAGCCTTCCACTTTGATGAGTTTCTGACCACATGGGCTGAGTACTTTTGTGCACTCTGTGATCAGAAACAAAGCCTGTCCTGGGTGGAGGTGCTTCACACCTCACCCTGCAGGAACTTTAACACCTGGCGGTGAGCTTTAAAGGCTCAAGCCTCGGATTACAGTGCCCCAGGACACTCCAGCTAGTGGAAATGCCTGCCCCCTGGACAAAGCCCCACTTTTGGTGGCAAATCCGGGTGAAACATTAGGGAAAACAGGGAGGCGTGACCACCCCAGCCAGGACCACCCCCAAGGTACCCAGAGCTGAGGTGACCCCCCCTCCCTGCAGAATCCTTTATCTTGGTTTGGAGGACAGGGACCAATAGGGATAGGAATGGGATCCCCTTCCCAAAGGGAGAGGGCACAAGGAGGGTATAGCCCCCCTCAGGGGCAGTAGCCATTGGCTAATGCCCCTTGACCCTAACACACCACGATTTAAGGGCCTCTGAACCTAGCTCACCAGATTCCTGACCACCTCACAAGAAGGACTGCTGAGCTGACAGTCTGCAAAGAAGAGAAGGAGACAACAACTGACTCAGCTCCAGCCCTACCAGCCCATCTCCTGCTTCAAAAAGCTGCAAAAGAAAAGTGACGCGTTCTGCAGGACCAGCGACCCCTGAAAAGCCTCCAGAGGACAGCCTGTGTCACAGAGGACCAAGAAACTCCTGTGGACCTGTCCAACAAGAAAGAAGAAGAAACTGTTTTTAAAGGTCTCCCACCTCACTCCAGAAGCGTGAGTCCTAAACCACTCTGCACCAGACACCCATGGCCCGTGTCCAGGTGGCCTCAATTAGCCGAGTAGAGGACCCCCAGGCGATTCTGACCAAGTGTTAACCCTGGGCTGACCTCTCCACCCCTCATGACGACACCTGCAGAGGGAATCCCGAGGACACCCCTGACCGCGACTGCCCGGTACGACGATATCAGACGCCTGGAGAAGCACTGCACCTGCAGCCCCCAGGCTCGAGAGAACCCGACCACAGGTGCAGCTACAACCAGCAGGCGGCCCTCCTCCCTATTCAGACATTGGCTTGCCCAAGAAGCCCCCGTGCCTTCCCTGCAGCGCCTTAATGAGCCGGTGGCCCCCCCATAGACTTCCATTGGAAACTTAATGCCCTGTTTGCACTCTGCCCCCCGCCGCCCCGTGCCGCTGAGGGTGTGTGATTGGTGCCTACTTGGGGCCCCCTCCAGCGCTCCTCTAAACCCCCCGGACAACGCGGGTACTTACCTGCAAGCAGACCAGAATCAGAGTACCCCCTGTCTCCACAGGGAACCACATTGTTTTGGCTCTTGTTTGACCTCTGCACCTAACCGGTCCCGGGTTGCTGGTGCTGGGTGCCTATGCCCGCAGACTAATCCTGTAAGTTTGTTACTTACCTCAAAAACTGTGCTTCAGTTACCTCCCGTATGAACTGTTGAAAACTGCAGTGTCAACTTTTAATATAGCTTTTTGCCATTTTAAAGAAAACTGTATGTATTGTTCTGAACTTACCTACGCAAAGTACCTTTCATTTAATGTACTTACCTGCAAACTGAATCTTGTAGTTCTATAAATAAACAAAAGATATTTTTCTATATAAAATCTTATTGGTCTGGAGTTAAGTCACTGAGTGTGTGTTTCTTCTATTGCTTGTGTACAACAAACGCTTAACACTACCCTCTGATAAGCCTAACTGCTCGTCCACACTACCACAAATAGAGCATTCGTATTATCTATTATTGCCTCAGTCAAGCCTCTTGGGGAATCCCTGGACTCTGTGCACACTATATCTCATTTTGATATAGTATATACAGAGCCAGCTTCCTACAGTGGGAGTCTTTATATTCACAACTCAGTTTTTAAATTCTGCTTCTTGCATTGATCATTCTCCTAATCATTCCAGCTCATGCATTTGACAGTAGATTGCAGTCTTGTTAATAAAACCTTTTGAAAACTTTACTGCATCTAATTCATTGCCTGTGTGTGAATGAGACTTGTTACTCATGTGAGAAAAGGGTCATCTCCGTTTAACCACGACTCCCCTGAGATGTCGCACTCTAGAGTCCATGCATAAAGGCTGCCAGAAATCACCTTTTACTGGTTGGGTTTTTTGGTGAGGTACTGTTTCTGAGCCGGGTGTTTAGGGCAACAGTTGTGAATTGGCCTAGTTGCCTACAAACAAAAGTCCTGTCATCCTTAAACCAGTAGTCTTGCCTAGAGCAAGAGTCCAACAACGACAATGGTACTAGGGCACCCAGCGCACTGGTACACCATGATTCCCCCATGGGATGCAGCATGCATTGTGCCACCCATGGAAGCCCATGCAAACTGTCTGCAGACCTGCAATTGAAGCCTGCATGAAATGGTGCATGCACCCTTTCACTGTTAGTCACCACACCAGGTCACTGTAAGTCACCCGTTTGGTAGGCCCTTCCAGCCCTAAGGGCAGGGTGCATGCCTGTGGGCACCCCTGCAAGAGCAGAGATGCCCCTATGAACTCCATTTCCCATTCTCTAGAATTCATAAGTGCAGGGAAGCCATTTTAGCAATGTACTGGCCGTAGGTCACTGCCTATGGTCCAGCTACATAAAGTTAACTCGAACCTTGGCATGTTTGGTATCAAACATGTCGGAATCATATCCCAATACTGATGCCAGTATTGGTGGCATGATTCCATGCACTCTGGGAGCTCCTACTGTGCTACCCATATGGGGGCCCAGGCAAACTGTCTTGTAGGTCTGCCACTGCAGCCTGCGTGAAAAGGTGCATGCACCCTTTTACCACAGATATAAGGCTTACCTGATATCCTGGTCACTGCACTTAGACACTAAGGCACTCCATCTGGTAGGCCCTTCAGACCAAGGGCAGGGTGTATGTCACCAAGTGTGAGGGTATCCTTGCATGAGCAGGGTACCCCAAAAACCCCAGACTCCATTCCCTGGGCGTTGTAAGTGCAGGGAAGCCATCTTAAGGTGTGTAGTGGACACTGGTATTCATTAGTGGTCCAACTACATAATGGCTTCACCGAACCTAGGCATGTTGGAATCATGCAACTACACAGATTCCAGTGCTAACTGCATGATCCCCTATACTCTGGGGGTTCCGTAGAGGATTTCCCGTGGTTCTGCATGTACAGCCTTACATGGTCTGGCTGCCAACCCATACTGCTGGTGAGCCTGGCTGAGGCAGAGGAAGGCAGAACAAAGGTTTTTCTGCAAGGTGGGGGGGGGGGGGGGGGGGGGGGGGGGCGTGAACAACTCCCCCTGTGTATTAGGTGTCTAAGGGCTCTGGTGGGGTGGCATCGGAGACCACCAGAATGTTTTGAAGGGCACATTTGGTGCCCTCCTTGCATAATCTGGTTTGCACCAGTTCAGTAACCCCCGGTTCCCGCTCTGGGCAAAACTGCACAAAAGACAGGGGACTGACCACCACCTGTCCAGCTCCTCCCTTAGGGAGGTCCAGGAGAGCCCTGCCTGGTGGCCACTTGATTCTGCCATCTTGAAAACAAGATGAGTAGAGGCCAGTGGGAGCACTGACTGCTTAGGCCAGGTAGATGATGTCCCTGACCCCCTCCGATAGGTAGGTCACTTCAGAGAGTGACCAACCCCTTTTTAGGGTTACTTGAGGGCTCCCCTAGGGGTGGGTCCTCAGATTTGTCGAGCAAGATTTTACAAGGTACTCTCTTGCAAGACATCTGCTCCTGGTCTCTGGAACCGCTGCTAGTCTGCTTTGGAACCGGAACACATCTACTTCTGGTGGGAAGGCTCCCATTGCAACAATGTTTCTCTGGATCCTGCAAGAATTCTGCAACACCAAAGGCTGTGCATCCTACAGGGTCACAAGAACTCATGAAGCATGAAGGAATCTCCCTTGGAGTGAAGGAGTCACTTCCCTGCATCAGGATGAAGCTCAAGACAATGCTGACCATCTGGGGGGGGTCTGCTGTCCCACGGACATCAGAAGGCTCTGCAGCACAGGTGGAGGGCCTGTGGCTTTCTCTGGGTCCTGCTTGCCTTCTTACCATATTGGGAGACTGTCCATACCCGGGTCACTGGATTTGAACCCTTGTGCATGGCGACTGTTGCACTTGCCAAGGCTTGTTGACTCTTCCTCCAGGAGATCGTCAGGTGCCAAGAATCCCCAGACTCCAGGACTCTGCACCACGAAGATCAGCCCCTGTCCCGCAACTCCTGCGACGCAGAACTTCTGTTTTATTGTGCTGCTGAGGCCTCCTTTGTGACTCCTTGTGTCCATTGCCTGTGGGTCACTCGTGGAAGCTTCAATGAATTCTGCTGGCCTTCTTGTATGCCAAGGGCCAGCCCTGGCTCCTCCTCAAGGGTAGAGTCTCCTGGACCCTGCTAATCACCAAAACTCTGCAAATCAATCACCATTCCTGCTTGCATTTGCCAGTGCTTGTTGGTGACATGGCTGGTCACTAACCTTTCTCAATCCTTTGACCGTTGAGGGACAGTTCGTAAGTGACTCGTAGGATCTTCTGTAGCTCTTAGACCCCACAGCTGGACTTCTTCCTCCACTGACTTGCAGGAACTTCACTGCTAGAAGAGTGGGTAGTACCACCTGGGCACATACAAGGGAGCTGGACTCTGTTCCATTCCTTTTCAGGTCTGCCACGTCCGAATCCATCCCTGGGTTCCCTCGACTTGGTCCACGGATTACAACAGTGACTGGACAATACGAGGCTTCCACTGACTTAAGAGAGAGTCCTTTCTCCCCTCAGCATCTAGGGTAGGTACTCCTATCTTCTGGGTATCCTTGGGTGGAGGGCCACTCTCCAACCTTCCTCTTGTCTGTTGGTTTCCTCTGGGTCCACTGGGTAGGGTCCTGAAACATACAAACTTCAATCACTACTTTCCTGTGTTAGTCTATGGAACGACTGGCTGGGTAACCAGTCTGCACCTGGTCACTGGGCTACTTACCGTGCTTACCTCTGGTGATTATATCTACCACAGCCCCTAACTAACTACCACACTTACCTTGGCTGGGTTAACTTTTTTGCATTTCACCTATTTAGTATATGGTTTGTTCCCCCCCTGCCTCCCACTCCCCCCAGCCCCCCCCCCCCCACAAAAAAATAGGGTTTTGTGTATTCTATGCTGTTTCTGCCGGTTATTATGTGTGTATATAGTGTGTGTGAAATTGACCAATGCTAGTCTAGTAGTTAGCGCTGTAATAAAAATTCTTTATTTGTGCAACACTTGTGTGGTTCTTTCTTGTAAGTTACTGCCCGACTACCATAGTATTGCAACTGCTTCATATTCCTCCTGGATAATATTTAGCTGCTCGCCACAGCTACCCCTAGAGATCTTTTGCTAGCTGGACACCTATTCACTATCGCCAACGATTGCCTGGACTTAGTATACGGTGCCACACCAAAGGTGTGCACCATAAACTGAGCCAGACTCCTACACCCATCAGCAGCAAAGTAGAAATCTTTGTAAAGATTATTATACAAACATTGAAAAGGGAGATCGGTCTATTGGAGCTGCACTAATCTAGTTTTTTTTTAACCTGGTCTGAAGATAAGAGATATTGTTTGCTTTAGGAAGCTGTCTCTGTATATAGTGCACTAAAATGAAGTAGAGAGTGCAGCGAGTCCAGTGGATTCACAATTGGTATTGCAGAGGCAAAAGTAGATTCGACTGATGCTTTATTTGTTGTACTCACAGAGGCAATAAACAGACACACACAATGAATAAATCCAAGACCAATTTAGAAAAATAACAATTCTTTTATATATGTTTCAAACTGAAGAACTTCATAGACTTTTAAGCATAAAGTATTTGCAGTCTCAGAAAAAGACAGTGCAATTTCTAGAGTCTCTCAATGTTATCCTAGGGAGGGAAAAAATGTTCAGCAAACACAGGGTTAACAATGATTAACGAATCCAATCTCAGGGAGTTAAGTTAAGTACTGGGAACTGATCAGAACCACACCAACAGGTCACACCGGGCGGCACTGTGACTGCTGGGTGCAGAGGTGCAATAAGGTGTATGGTGCCAATGTTCTCCTATGGGAGTTTGGTCCTCGTGAAAACAGGTTACAGGCTCTGGCTAGAAAGCCAGTCAGGGACAACATGCAGGTATGCAGTAGACTTAGGGTGCTCGGAGGCTTAGGTGCACCTTTGGTCCTCTTCTTAGATTTTCTGTCTCCACAAGCATGTGGGAGAGGTCGCCTACGTACAGAGGCTGGGGGTGTCTTGGGAAGTCCAAGAGGGGTGAGATCACACTGGACTCGGTCTCTGGGAAGCTGGGGACCCAGGTTGGCATCACCTTGGGTCTTGAACGTCAGGTGCAGTGGTCACTTCTTGTGTCTGGTTTCCGGGGTTCCAGCAGCTGCAGTCTTTTTCTTAGAGTTTTCTGTTGTATGGCAAGTCCAGTTCCCACGGGTGACTAGAGGCTTTATTAAGGTTGGTACTGAGTGCCTCAGATTGGCAAAAGTTGTGCTGCAGCTCTAAGGAGCCATCTTCAGTACCCATGCCCTAGGTACTAGTGGTACCATTTACTTGGGGCTTACAGGGGGGTGGGGGCAGGGGCAGGGGGCTGAAGGGCCTGGTCACTTGGGGATCAACTGACCAAGTGTCTTGCGAGACTATTACTGCAACCAGAATCAAGCTTCCTTCAACACACAACAAGCCTTGTAAGTGGCAAGGGCTGCGGTATCCAGGGTATTGGCGCTGAGAGACTCCTGGAGGGGTCAGCATCTCAATGCTTGGTGAAGCAATGGGACTGACCTCCATGACTGACGGCATCCTTCTCTTGGCAAGCTGCTTCCTCGCTGGGCTCGATGGCCAGCAAGATGAAGTACCTGATCAGTGCGTTGGTGCCTGCAGATGCAGGGGGATGGGTCCTCCACCCCAGGGGAGATGCTGCTTGTTTTTTTTGAAGGGTGGAACAGTACTCCAAAGGTTTGGGGAGGTTGTCCGCTTCTGGACGATTCAGTGTTCATGACTGTTGTGGTGCAAGCAGCCAAGCAGAGTTTGACACCTATTTCGATGCAGGGTCTCTGTTCTCACGGCTTCAGCTCTTCTTTGTCCTTCCTTGTGTTCCCAGTAGACAAATCTGAATCCTGGTGCCCCAGGGGCACCTAAATACTGATTTTAGGGGTGTTTAGGGGTGTGTAGGGTAGTAGCCAATGGGAAGCTCAGCATTACCCTTTGATAAGCCTAACTGCTCACCCACGCTACCAAAAAGAGAGCATTAGTCCTATCTACTTTTGCCTCTGCAGTATCAATTGGGGATCCACTGGACTCCCTGCATAGTTAACTTAATTTTAGTGCACTATACAAAGAGCCAGTTTCCTACATGTGTCCACTCCAGACACCACCAACACAACCATCGGGCTGCCATCAAGGAACGTCAGGATCCACAAGGCTATCATCGAGAGGGGCCCTGATGGTTTGTTTTCTCTCCCTCTTCAGGTCACCAAAACCAAGTGAGAGTCTCTAACTGAAGTGACACACAGGTTCAAACACTTCTTCACCTGAGCCCCAAAGCCCAAGTTCACCAAAACCTACTTTCCCTGTGTGCCAAAGACCTTCAAGAGCAGAGCCCTCCTTTGGATTCTACCGGAATTTCCCCCCTTGCAGTGTTTCTTTTGAAGGTCCACCTTACTTCACCACATACCGCTCGAGGCTACCAATGCAACCAGACATGTGTGCAACCAGACACACCAGCGCTGGTAAAACTGAACTGCAGGTTGTTTTTAGGACCTTGGCCCCTAAGCATATTAAGTCCTAGAAGCCACCCCCCAAAAAGCAATTACGCAGGTGGGACTACTGAGTGCTAATGGCTATTGATGAGGATACCCTGGAAGAGAAGCTGGGCTAGGGATACGCCTTACAATATCACATGAACCTAAACAAAATGGGAAGCCTCGAATAACACAAAGAAAAAATAAACTTTTGGGGAACTTTATATGCAGGCAAATAGAATTAAAAACAATGATTCACAAAAAAAAAATTGCTAAACAATATGGCTTTCCACCATGAAATCGAAAGACTACAGAAAAAACAAGTTACATACCTTGTGTCACGCTTTATCTGGTAGAAACAATTTCTAGCCGTAGATTCCTTACATTTGAATTTCCCCAGGCATCAGACTGGATCTGGAAGATTTTTCGTAAGGGTACCACTGCGCACCAGTAGGAGGTATTGGTTGACTATGCGCAGCGGCATACGCGCCCGAAGTGACATCCGCTTCACCTATATAGGTGCCACCTCAGAGCGCTGACGTCAGTAAAATTTCACGGCTTTCCGCGCCAGAGGCACGGAACCAAGAAGAGCACTGAAATTATTGTGTCCAGGATAGGGCCCTAAATGGGATCTTCAATGACCGTAGAAACCTGTCGGCACAGCATCGAGGATCAGTGGGTCGGTGAGTAATCTGGGCTAGATGTTGTCTCTACCAGATAAGGTGTTACCAAAGGAAAGTAACTTTTGATAGAGACTAGTAGCCCCAGATTCTGTAAAGGCAAAATGCACATCCCTATGGACCCGACTGTCCTGGAAGTAACGCTTGGTAAACGTGTGTAGGGAAGCCCATGTTGCTATTTGGCAGAAGTCCAGCATTGGGACTCCACTGGCTAATGCAGAGGTCACAGCTTCAGCTCCGGTGGAGCTGTAAGGCTTCAGCAGGCGGCTTTGTTGTCAGTGCGTAGCAGAACTTAATGCAGACAACGACCCATCAAGCGATGATCCATTTCTGCACCCCTCTCCAACCTTTCTTTGCATCAACATACACCCTCAAGAGATGGTCACCCAACCAGAACTTTTTTGTTAGATCAAGACAGAATGAAAACGCTCTTTTTGGGACCAGACGGTGGAGTCGCTCCTCTTCCATAGAGGATGTGGAGGAGCATAAAAAGCAGGGAAGGTGACAGACTAGCCCACATTAACTGGTGTTACCACTTTTGGCGGGTAAGAGGCCCTAGTGCTAAGCATCAGTTTGTCTGGATAAACTGAGAAAAAAAAATAGCGGCTTGGAAGATGAAGCCTACAGCTCGCTCACTCTCCGGGCAGACGTAACGGCCACGAGGAAGGCTGTTTTAATTGTGAACAGCTGGAGGGGACAATTGTGGAGAGGCTTAAAAGGATCACATTATTGTCCCACTGAGGTATAATAAAAGGAGAAAGGAGAAACATATGTACAACGGCTTTCAGAATGAAAATGTCACTTACCCAGTGTACATCTGTTCGTGGCCTCAGTCGCTGTAGATTCACATGTTCTGCATAGCTCGCCATCTGGTGTTGGGTCGGAGTGTTACAAGTAGTTTTTCTTCGAAGAAGTCTTTCGAGTCACGGGACCGAGTGACTCCTCCTTTTGTCTCCATTGCGCATGGGCGTCGACTCCATCTTCGATTGTTTTTCCCCGCAGAGGGTGAGGTAGGAGTTGAATTGTAGTAATAGTGCCCATGCAATGGAGTGACTAAGTATGTACCTATTTAAGGTTGAGATGATACATATACAAATAGTTGAAGGTAACTTCCAAACTGCTACAGGCTCCCGGGGAGGCGGGTGGGCACATGCGAATCTACAGCGACTGATGCCACGAACAGATGTACACTGGGTAAGTGACATTTTCAGTTCGATGGCATCTGTCGCTGTAGATACGCATGTTTTGCATAGACTAGTAAGCAGTTATCTCCCCAAAAGCGGTGGCTCAGCCTGTAGGAGTGGAAGTAGTTTGAAATAATGTTCTTAATACGGCTTGACCTACTGTGGCTTGTTGTGCGGATAACACGTCTACACAGTAGTGCTTGGTGAATGTGTGAGGCGTAGACCATGTGGCTGCCTTACATATTTCTTGCATTGGGATGTTTCCTAGAAAGGCCATGGTAGCACCTTTCTTTCTGGTTGAGTGTGCCCTTGGTGTAATGGGCAGCTGTCGTTTAGCTTTAAGGTAGCAGATTTGGATGCATTTAACTATCCATCTGGCTATACCTTGTTTTGATATTGGGTTTCCTGCATGAGGTTTTTGAAATGCAATAAATAGTTGTTTAGTCTTTCTGATGTTCTTTGTTCTGTCAATGTAATACATTAATGCTCTTTTGACATCTAATGTATGTAGTGCCCTTTCAGCTACGGTATCTGGTTGTGGAAAGAACACTGGAAGTTCCACTGTTTGATTTAGATGGAACGGTGAAATAACCTTTGGCAAAAATTTAGGATTAGTCCTTAGGACGACCTTATTCTTGTGTAGTTGTATAAAAGGTTCTTGTATTGTAAACGCCTGAATCTCGCTTACTCTTCTTAGGGAAGTAATGGCGATGTGAAATGCAACCTTCCAGGTTAGGAACTGTATTTCGCAGGAGTGCATGGGTTCAAAAGGTGGACCCATAAGTCTAGTTAGGACAACATTTAGGTTCCATGAAGGAACAGGTGGTGTTCTTGGTGGTATAATTCTCCTAAGGCCCTCTATGAATGCTTTAATGACTGGTATCTTATATAGGGAAGTTGAATAGGTAGTCTGCAGGTATGCAGATATTGCTGCAAGGTGTATTTTAATGGAAGAGAAAGCCAGGTTAGATTTTTGTAAGTGAAGCAAGTAACCCACTACATGTTCTGGAGTTGTGTGTAATGGTTGTATTTGATTAATATGGCAGTAGCAAACAAACCTCTTCCATTTACTTGCATAGCAGTGCCTGGTGGATGGCCTTCTGGCTTGCTTTATGACTTCCATACATTCTTGGGTAAGTTGTAAGTGCCCGAATTCTAGGATTTCAGGAGCCAGATTGCTAGATTCAGCGATGCTGGATCTGGGTGTCTGATCTTTTGGTTGTGTCAACAGATCTGGCCTGTTGGGCAATTTGATGTAGGGTACTACTGATAGGTCTAGCAGCGTTGTGTACCAGGGTTGCCTTGCCCAAGTTGGTGCTATTAATATGAGTTTGAGTTTGTTTTGACTGAGTTTGTTTACCAGGTAAGGAAGGAGAGGGAGAGGAGGAAAAGCGTAAGTAAATATCCCTGACCAGTTCATCCATAGGGCATTGCCTTGGGACTGTTTGTGTGGGTATCTGGATGAAAGTTTTGGCATTTTGCGTTCTCCTTCGTCGCAAACAAGTCTATTTGAGGTGTTCCCCAGAGTTTGAAATAGGTGTTCAGAATTTGGGGGTGAATTTGCCATTCGTGGACCTGTTGGTGATCTCGAGAGAGATTGTCTGCGAGTTGATTTTGGATCCCTGGTATAAATTGTGCTATTAGGCGAATTTGGTTGTGAATTGCCCAACGCCAAATTTTTTGTGCTAGCAGGCTTAACTGCGTGGAGTGCGTCCCCCCTTGCTTGTTTAGATAATACATTGTTGTCATGTTGTCTGTCTTGACGAGAATGTATTTGTGAACTATTATTGGTTGGAAAGCTTTTAGTGCTTGAAAAACTGCTAGAAGTTCTAGGTGATTTATATGCAGTTTTGTTTGATGTACGTTCCATTGTCCTTGTATGCTGTGTTGATCGAGGTGTGCTCCCCACCCTGTCATGGAAGCATCTGTTGTTATTACGTATTGTGGCACTGGGTCTTGGAAAGGCCGCCCTTTGTTTAAATTTATGTTGTTCCACCACAGAAGCGAGAGGTAAGTTTGGCGGTCTATTAACACCAGATCTAGAAGATGACCCTGTGCTTGAGACCACTGTGATGCTAGGCACTGTTGTAAGGGCCTCATGTGCAGTCTTGCGTTTGGGACAATGGCTATGCATGAAGACATCATGCCTAGGAGTTGTAATATCATCTTTGCTTGTATCTTTTGTGTTGGATACATGCGTTGTATGATGGTGTTGAAATTTTGAATTCTTTGGGGACTTGGAGTGGCTACTCCTTTTGTTGTGTCTATTATGGCTCCTAGGTATTGTTGTACCTTGCACGGCAGAATGTTGGATTTCGTGAAGTTGACGGTGAACCCTAGTTTGAAGAGGGTTTGTATGATCTGATTTGTGTGATTTGAGCACTCTATTAACGAATGGGCCTTGATTAGCCAGTCGTCTAGATATGGGAACACATGTATTTGCTGCCTTCTGATGTGTGCAGCGACTACTGCTAGACATTTGGTAAAGACTCTTGGTGCGGTTGTTAATCCGAAAGGCAGTACCTTGAATTGGTAATGTATTCCTTTGAATACAAACCTTAGGTATTTCCTGTGCGATGGGTGTATTGGTATATGGAAATACGCGTCCTTGAGGTCTAAAGTTGTCATGTAGTCGTGTAATTTTAGCAATGGTAATACTTCTTGTAGTGTGACCATGTGAAAGTGGTCTGATTTGATGAATGTGTTCACTATTCTGAGGTCTAGGATTGGTCTCAGCGTTTTGTCCTTCTTTGGTATCAGAAAGTACAGTGAGTAAACTCCTGTGTTTATTTGTGTGTTTGGCACTAATTCGATTGCATTCTTTTGCAATAGTGCCTGCACTTCTATCTCCAGGAGATTGGAATGATGTTTTGTCAAATTTTGTGCTTTTGGTGGTATGTTTGGAGGGAATTGTAGAAATTCTATGCAATAACCATGTTGGATAGTTGCTAGAACCCAAGTGTCTGTAGTGATTTCCTCCCATGCTTTGTAATAATGACTTATTCTTCCCCCCACTGGTGTTGTGTGGAGGGGGTGAGTGACATGTGAGTCACTGCTTAGTAGTAGGGGTTTTGGGGCTTTGAAATTTTCCTCTATTCCTAGGGAATTGCCCTCCTCTATATTGTCCCCGAAAACCTCCTCTGTACTGTCCCTGGTAACTGGACGGTGTTGCCTGTGAGGTGCTGGCTTGTGTGCTCTGACCCCGAAACCCCCCTCTAAAGGGTGTTTTACGGAATGTGCTGTAATTCCCTCTGCTCTGCGGGGAGTAGAGTGCGCCCATGGCTTTAGCAGTGTCCGTGTCTTTTTTGAGTTTCTCAATCGCCGTGTCCACTTCTGGACCGAACAGTTCTTTTTCGTTAAAAGGCATATTGAGAACTGCTTGCTGAATCTCTGGTTTAAATCCAGACGTTCGGAGCCATGCATGCCTTCTGATAGTTACAGATGTATTAATTGTCCGTGCAGCTGTATCTGCAGCGTCCATGGAGGAGCGGATTTGGTTGTTGGAAATGGTCTGTCCCTCCTCAACCACTTGTTTTGCCCTATTTTGTAGGTCCTTGGGCAGATGGTCAATGAGATGTTGCATCTCATCCCAATGGTCTCTGTCATAGCGCGCAAGTAGTGCCTGGGAGTTAGCGATGCGCCACTGGTTTGCAGCTTGTGCTGCGACTCTCTTACCAGCTGCATCGAACTTGCGGCTTTCTTTATCTGGGGGTGGTGCATCTCCAGATGTGTGGGAGTTGGCCCTTTTCCTAGCTGCTCCTACAACGACAGAGTCTGGTGGCAGCTGTGTAGTGATGAAAGCCGGGTCTGTAGGAGGCGCCTTATACTTTTTTTCCACTCTTGGTGTGATTGCCCTACTTTTGACCGGCTCCTTAAAGATTTCTTTTGCGTGCCGGAGCATACCAGGGAGCATAGGCAGGCTTTGGTAGGAGCTGTGGGTGGAGGAGAGTGTGTTGAATAAAAAGTCCTCCTCGACCTGTTCTGAGTGGAGGCTTACATTGTGAAATTGTGCTGCTCTAGCCACCACTTGAGAATACGCAGTGCTGTCCTCTGGTGGAGATGGCTTCGTAGGGTATGCCTCCGGACTGTTATCTGACACTGGGGCGTCGTATAAGTCCCATGCGTCTTGATCTTGGTCACCCTGGCTCATGGTGGTGTGAGCTGGGGAATGTGATGGAGTTTGTGCTGGTGAGATGTTAATCACAGGTGGAGGAGAGGGTGGTGGGGTAACTTTTTTCACCACTTTTGTTTGTGGTGTTTGTTCAGTTTGGAACTCCAATCTTCTCTTTCTTCTAATAGGGGGAAGGGTGCTTATTTTTCCTGTCCCCTTCTGTATGAAAATACGCTTTTGCGTATGGTCTACATCAGTTGAGTGTAGCTCTTCCTCAAACCTATGCTTTTGCATTTGGGAGGTTAGCGAGTGCTCTTCTGTATAAGAGCCTGAAACTGGGTCGGTTGCAGTTTGTTTTGGCACCGAAACCCTGTCTGCATCTTTTTTCGGCTCCGAGGTGACTTTTTTCTTTTTCGGGGCGGAAACCTCTCGGTGTCTATCTTCTTCGGTGCCGCTGTCTCGGCGTCGAGCCGTGTCTACACCGGTATCTCTGTGTCGATGCTTGTCTCCAGCACTTTCTCGGTCCCGAGAAGGCTGCGTGCCGGTGTCTCGACCGGAGTCGGACGATCTCGGCACTGTTTGGGCCTTTTTCGGTGCCGACGGTCGGTCACCGAATTTATGGGTCGAGCCATGGCCTGGTGGCAGTGGCGTCCCCTGGGCCTTGTAAATCTTCTTCTGAGTGGTTTTCGACGTCTTACTCACGGTTTGTGTATCGTCGAATCCTTCGGAGTCCGATTCTTGGATCGAAAAGGTTCCCTCCTCTTCTTGTTCCTCGAACTCCCGGTGGGCTGTCGGCACGGACGCCATCTGAAGTCTTCTGGCTCGACGGTCTCGGAGTGTTTTTCGGGACCGGAACGCACGACAGGCCTCGCAGGTGTCTTCACTGTGCTCAGGTGACAGGCACAGGTTGCAGACCAAGTGTTGGTCTGTATAGGGGTATTTATTGTGGCATTTGGGACAGAAACGGAACGGGGTCCGTTCCATCGGCGTTCTTCTGCACGCGGTCGGGCCGACCAGGCTCCGACAGGGGATCGAAAAAATTACCCCGAAGGGCACCGGAGCTCTTCGATCTTAGACGCGGTGTTGAATCCAACTACGCCGATCCCGAACGCAACAATACCGACGAAAATCTTCCGAAATTAGCTATCTTTCCGTTCTGAAACTCGGAGCGACAGGAACACGTCCGAACCCGATGGCGGAAAAAAAACAATCGAAGATGGAGTCGACGCCCATGCGCAATGGAGACAAAAGGAGGAGTCACTCGGTCCCGTGACTCGAAAGACTTCTTAGAAGAAAAACAACTTGTAACACTCCGGCCCAACACCAGATGGCGAGCTATGCAAAACATGCGTATCTACAGCGACAGATGCCATCGAACATATATATACAATAGGGGTCTAAAATAAAGAGGGTTGGTCATGATGCTGCAAGACAAGGCCGAAAGATAACCTTTTGGGGTGCCCACAGCAGAGCACTGCTGGGGAAGGATAAAAAGCAAAATATCAGAAAGAGACAGGAAGTGGGTCAATGGACTTTTCTGTACAATATGTTACTAATCGTTTCCAATGGCAGGTGTATACCGTTTTGGTGGAGGGACGCCTGGCTGCCAAGATAACATTACAGACTTTAGGAGGGAGGTCAAAATTTGTCACTGCTGCTACTCAATATCCACACAAGAAGGCGGAGAGATGACAGGTTTGGGTGAAGGACCCTCCCAAGCTGCGACAGAAGATTCCCTTGATGGAGCAGCTCGGGATACCAGACTTCCCCTGGCCCGTCCGGAGACACCTGGATGACTTGGGCTTGGTAATTCCTGATCTTTTTGAGAACTACGGGTAGAAGTGATTTGGGCAGAAAGGTGTACAGAAGACCTGATCTCACTGAAGACGAAAAATTATGCCTTGGAAACTCCAGCTTGTAAAGCTGCTGACATGCGTTCTCTGAGGAGGCGAACAGATCTAACCAAGGCTCTCCCCACTGCTGAAAGAGACTTTGTGCCACATCGGGTGGAGATGTCACTCATGATATGCTAGCCATCAGCGGCTGAGTTTGTGCACCCTGGCGTTCAGGGAACATGCCAGATGTTGAACCACCAGGGATATGTCATGCTGTTCCAGCCTTGCCCAGAGACACAGATCCTCTTGTCAAAGGGTCCACAACCCCACTCCATCCTGGCGGTGGTGTTGTCCGTGAACACCTGGGGTAGCTTTCTCTTGAAGGACAGAAAGGCTTTCAATGCCACTCAGATCACAAGGACCTCCAGCATGTTGATGTGGAGTCTCGCTTTCCCAAGAGACCAGAGGCCTTTGATCTCCACCTCTCCCAAATGGCCGCTGCATCCCAGGAGTGACACATCTGTCACTATTGAGCGATCTAGTTGGGGAAGGAAGAGGGGTCTGCCGCTCATCCAATTGCAGTTTGTTAGCCACCTCAGCAGGTCCCTTGCAGTACCTTCCAAGATCTGGCCCATGTCAGAGAGATTCCACTGATGCTGCGCACACTGGATCTGGAATGTGTCACTAGCAGGATGCTGAAGGCCATGAGGCCCAGCAGCCTCAGAGTCAGTCTCACCAAAACCCAGGATAGAGGCTGAAGCATCAGTTCCGTTGCCTGGATATCCGGGACTCGCCACTCAGGAGGGTAAGCCCGAACTGCACTTTGTGCAGAACAGCTCCGAAGAAAGGGTTCGTCTGAGAGGGAGTCAGGTCTGACTTCTGCACATTCGCTGTAGTCTGGAAGTTGGAGACAATCTGGGACGAGTCTGCCTGCAGCAGCCAGTCATCGAGATAGGTGAAGACTGAAACCCCTGATCCATGCAGATGAGTTGCGACCAGCAATCACCTTGGTGAACACCCAAGTGTTAATAAGGCCGAAGGGGAGTGCAGTAAACAAATTGTTCATGCCCTACCATGAACCGCAAGTAACGTCTGTGGGAAGGCAGGACGGAAAAGTGAAAATAGGCGTCCTGCAGTCCAATGCTAAAATCCACTCTCTGGGTCCAGGACAGACAAAACCTGAGCCAACGTGAGCATCTTGAATTTCTCCTTTGTGAGAAAGAAGTTGAGGGCTCAGGAAAGGACAAAGACCCTACTCCATTTTTGGGGACCAGAAAATAGCAGGAATAGTAATTACAACCTACTTCGGCACCAGAATGGCTCTCTTGGCCTAGAGAACCTTGACTTTCTAGCAGAGCATGGACAAATGATTTTCTATCAGCCAGTCATAAGATGGTGGTATGGAGGGAGGGGTGTTTGTGGAGGCGAGGGAGGGAGTAACCCCTTTGGATAATCTGCGGAACCTACCTGTCCGATGTTATGGACTGCCAGTGGTGGAGGTGACGGCAGATCCTGCTACCAACTGGACACCCATGCGGAGGGGTTCATAGATCAGACCACTGACTTCCCGACCCATGAGGTCGGTAGGAACAATGCCCTCTGCCATGCAGAGGGTGGGAAGCTTGTGTGGCTCGGTGGCTAGAATAGGATTGGCGCAGTTGAAAGCCCCTTCCGTGGCTATGTACGTACCAAAAGGCAGACTGGGGAGGACGTGGGGCAGCCGAGAGGCCAAAGCCTTCAACATAGCCTAATGGTCCTTTAAGAGCTTTAGGGCTGAGTCTGCCTTGTCTCCAAAAAGACAGGAGTCAACGAAGGGTATGTCCATGAGAAAAGCCTGGACATCCTCCGAAAAGCCAGAAGTTGTTAGTTAGGCATGGCATTGAATGCCACCGTCAACAAATCCACTCTGCTGAGCGAGTCGTTGTATCCAAGCCACAGTGTGTAGTTGACTTCTCTCGATCTCTCCAATCTGTAACAGCTTGGAAAGGATGGCCTGGGCCTCCTTCGTGACCCGTGGCAGCACTTGCGCAACTGTTACCCAAGCATGTGGGAGTAACGGCCCATAAGGCATGGAATGTTCACTGACCGCAATGCAAGGCTGGCAGAAGTAAATGTTTTCTTTCCCAAGCTGTCCAGCCTCTTGGATGCCCTGTCCAGGGAAGTGGAAAGGGAACGTGCCATGGGAAGCAGAGGCTTGGACCACCAGGCTCTCCAAGGTAAGGTGTTGGTCGAGGAAATTTGGGTCCCCTGGTGCGAGGTAGTGGGCAAGTGTCCTGGTCACAGGAGCCCCTGTGCTGGGTCCGGACCAGGGCACCTAAAGGACAGTGAGGGCTTCATTGACCAGGAAAGGGGCTCAAAGGAGGAGACTCAGTTGCAGCACCTCTTGTCAAAATGTTCATCTTGACTAACACCGAGGCCAACTGAAGGCCAAGGACCTCCGACGCACTCCTCACCACCACTGCATAAGAAACACTCTGCTCCACAGCCGTGGAAGGGAGAAAAAGCATGCTGGTATCTGGAGACATATCGAGACCGCTGGCATCACCTAGTTTGTTACACCAGTCCAGATCTGGCACCTCAGACTTGTAGTCCAAAGGGTCCAGCGACCCCTTCCACTCCTCCCCGAGGCCTAGCCCTTCAGAATAAGGGTCAGGCATTGACCTAGGACACGGGAGTCCTGTCTGCGCCAGAATCGGTATCCGGCGACACTGCTCTGGCTCAGTGTTAGATTTGGGGATCACAATGGGGCCGTCCTGCCAGCACCTATAGCATCAGCATTGGTAAGGTTGCAGTGGCACGACCGGCACCTGTCTGGATCCATGGAGGCTTACTGGAGCTGGGGTCAGAGCTGCCAGCATGGAAACAGATGGGGCCCCCTCTGACCATGTGGGGCCCAAAGCCACTCTGGAGGGGCAGCCCACTCAAAAATGAGGAGTCTGGCATTATAAAATTCCTTCATTTGAGCTAAGGTCACTCCAGCTTTGGGACAGTTGGAAAGGCACAGAGTCTGTCAAGGTGCAGGCTCCGAAGAATCATGTCTTGAATGCTGATGTTCCATCGTCGTGTCGGCCAATGGATGAGGAAAAGTTGAAGCACGTTCCGAATTGTGTTTGTTGTGTCTCTTACCTGAATATCCAGATGATTTCAAATGGGACAAAGAGGACTTGGGTCTACTGGAACAGTCTTGGGACATCCCTTTCGACCAGGACCGAGACTTACAAGGAGTTGAATTCTGTGAGTCTCATGCCAGCCTGCTACCAGCTTCAGAGACTGCTCCCTCAAAGTCTTTGGCCCCATGGCCCGATACTCAAAGCACAACACCACAGACACACAAGGTGTTGGTCCGTCACCAACATGGTGCGGTGACAGAGGCCACAGGGGTTAAGAAAATGTCTTTCTCAATAACATTACTTCACCACATCAGGAGGTAAAAATCCTCACAAAAGGGTGAAAATGTTTTATGGAAAAAGTGGCAACTCTTTTCCGGATTAGCTCTGGCTCGCACAGATAGACATGAACTTACATCAGCATTGTGGGGGTGGCTCTCTATATGGTGGACTAAAAAGAAGTACATCATGCAGAGTCTCCAGTGGGTCCCCAATTGGTTTACAGAGGCTAAAGTAGTACTAACTGTAGGAAAGTGCTCTTTTAGGCATGGCTAACCCTCCATTTATTGCCCGACATCTGATCCTTACTTGACTGAGTGTGTGCTGGGATCTTGCTAACCAGGACCCAGCACCTGGGTTCTTTCCCCAAACTGTACCGTTGCTTCCACAATTGGCACAACCCTGGCATACAGAGAAGTCCCTGTTAAAGGTACCAGTGGTACAAAGGGCCTTGTGGCCAGGGAGGGTCCCAAGGAGCTGCAGCATGTATTATGCCACCCTAAGGAACCACTCACCAAACACATGCACAGTGCCTTTGCAGCTTGTGTGTGCTGGTGGGGAGAAAAAGGTAAAGTCGACATGGCACCCCTCTCTGGGTGCCATTCCCACAAACCACTGCCTGCAAAATAGTTAAGTCACCCCTCTAGCAGGCCTTACAGCCCTAAGGCAGGGTGCACTATACCACAGGTGAGGGCACAGCTGCAAGCACAATATGCCCCTAGAGTGTTCTAAGTCCATTGTTAGACCCTGTAAGAGCAGTGTGGCCATATTGAGGTCATGGGCTGGGAGTCTGTCATTAAAAACTGATGGCTTCAATGAAAACAGGGAAGTTTGGTATGCCATGCCAAAAGGAGCACTTTCCTACAGTGACCTCTTTCCTACAAGCGTGTTGACGTGGTGCCTATATAGGTGAATCACTTCTGCCGCAGACAACGTTGCGCGGCACCGACTGACACCACCTATCGGCACGCAGAGGTACTCTCACGAAAAATCTTCCGGATCCAGTCTGACGCCTGGGGAATTTCAAAGGTAAGGAATCTGTGGCTAGAAGTCTCTATCAGACTGATACAATTTGAGTTTATAAATGCCTGCATTTCTACTTGCCTGAGCACAAGATCTAGTAGTGTTAGGGGTTGAGCTCAAATACATGGAGTCACCTCCTCAGTGGTGCTATACTAAATGTAAGAGACATACAAAGTAGCACAACAGGTTATTTAGTAAATGTTAGCCTAATTCATGATTCCAATGTTATTGAAGGCATAAGATCCACAGTCTCTTCCAGCTAACACTTATGATATCAAACTCTAAACGCAGAGGTTACATGTATCTGTCTCTTCAGACAAGTTCAGCACATCTTCTCCAAGTGTGAGGTTGAAGGGAAAGTACAACACCTGAGTATAGAATTCACAAGGTTCTAATAATGAGTAGGGAGGAATGGAGTTTGTCCAGAAATGGATTTTTTCTACTGTAAGGAACTGGGATGAATTATATGGTGTGGTTGTGCAACCCCAACGTGTAATACACCTACCTAGCAAGGTGCTTAGAAACTGTTACCTCTACAAAAGAAGCTGTCCTCAAGCAATCCCAGGCACTTTATCAGAGTTCCAATGAATTCCTTTTAAATAGTCTAGATGCAAGATGCTGAAGATGCTCTAAGGATGCTGTGAATGTGACTCAATCAACAAGGGTCTTCCTGCAGGCACACCTTGTTTCACAAAGATGGTGCAGGGGTCCTGGTTGCAGGCTCAACGTCCCACAAGGTCCTCTCCGGCCTGGCCAAAGTCCAGTTGCCACTGGACTAGCACTTATTGGGTGTCGCAGTCAAAGGCCAATCACTCCTGGGTCGATAACTCATCTTCTAAGGGAAACAGCTACTCTCTGACAGCACTCCCAGGCTCAGCAAACTTGGGTGTAACTCGGTGTGGCAGGTCTTGGTGTGAGGAATTTGGGGTACCAACTTTTCCCCAGCTGACTTCTTCAGCTGTTGTGTCCCTGTACTACGAACAGGAGGCCAGTCGACCAGCCCTTAAAGTCTCTTTAATTGGCTGGGCTCTGGCAATGACTTCTCCTTGAGCAGGACACAGGAGATACAGTCCCTTCCTTCGCAAAAGGTGCAGTCATTGTTGGTGCAGCCTCTGTTCGCTGATCTTTGGTACAAGAGGGCAGTCTTTCTTCGATCTATCTTCCAGTAGGAAGTGATGCAAGGTCTAGGTGCCAGGGGTGCCCCTCTTTATGCTCAGAAAAAGTCTTCAGGGTAGGATGTGGTTGATAGACAAGGAACTACTGGGTTCCCTTCCACCTGGTAACCATTTCTTGTGGAGTGCGGTATCTGGATATTCCAGGATACACCATTCGGCCCATTGCCCAAGATGGTGAGACCTCTCTCTCAGTGTTCAGACCTCCCTAGCCCACCCCTGGTGTGTGGCTACCTCAGGGCTACAAACCCTGGAAAGCTAGTTTGGCAACTAGTTTCCCATCTGTACTCCTCGTGCCTGGCTGCCTACCTAACGAATGGGGCAGCCACCCCCTCGTGAAACATCTGCCCTTCAAAAGCGACTTCTCCTTTGAAGCCTGGCTCTTGGCACTAACTTCGGTGTGGCCTTCTGCAGCAGGGTAGTAAAACCTCCCAGGCCTGCAATCCCTCACTGGACTCCTCCGTAAGTGTCGGTGGCACATTACTCCAGGAGGGCAGAAAGTGGTCTTGTGGATCAATATCCATGTGTGCCTTGGAAGGCACAGGAGTTTTAAAGGCAATAAGTGGCAGCTTGGTAAAAGATGCACATTGCAAAAAGTTACATTAGTTTCAACCTAAGATACGAATTGGGCTTAATGCAACAAGCTGTTTGATACCTTAGAGTGCCCACTTTCGTCGACCGTTCAGGAATTAGCACAGCTGAAGGGTCAGTATGTAATCCTGTGCTCGGCAACTGAGCGACCACGTCATTCCACAGTTTAAAAAAAAAAAAGAAAGAAAAAAAAATGTGGTTTTGCAATTTTACAGTCAGGAATTATAAAATAAATGTCCTTCCTGTGTCACATGGTACACCCTACCTTAAGACTTCATATACGGAGAAACTTTGCAAAAAATATAGATTACTTCAAAGAGTCTGATACCCTTATACAAAAACTTATTGAGAGGGGCTATCCCACAAGATTGGTGAAAAGAGGAAGAAAGAGAGCATGGTACAATCATAGAGAAAGCCTGCTTGAGCCTAAACCAGCAAGAGAATAATAATAGTCTAGATTGTGTTACTACATTTGGTCGATCCAGTAATATCATCAAAAAGATTGTCACACGGCATTGGGAATTGGTCTAGGAACACCTTATTACACAAGATCCTCCCCTTTTTTATTTTAAGAAAGGAAGGAACGTAAAAGATAAATTGGTAAGGGCATCGTTACCCCAAACATCCAAAATATTGAATAACACACTGGGGTGTTCCAGCTGTATTGGGCCATTATAAATGTGGACATTGTTCAGCACGTAAATTCAGTTTCAATACAACTGATTGTTGTTATGGTGACAATACATTTACTTTGACTTCTTTCACAAACTAATACACAAGATGTCTTTTATGTAATTTGGTGTCCTTGTGATCTCAATTATATAGGAAAAACAACACAGAGAATAAAGTGTAGGATCTTCCAACACAAAATCAGAATGAAATGCTAAATTGTGGAGGCACCTTTGGTAATGTTCCACTAAAGACGTTAACACAACTGCGACGAGTTGAGATGGCAAATCATCGAACAAATTACTCTGGGTCCGAGAGGAGAGGACAAAAATAATCTCCTCTCTAAACGTGAATTATATTGGATGGAGAAATGTGGAACAATAAATAAAGGATTTAACAGTCTGGAGGATTGGAGACAAGCTTCAATAATCTAATTAGGTTGTTGAACTATTTGGAATGATATATTTGAGAATTATAATTATCAATTTTGGACCTTTTGTCTGAAGAAGGACAATTTATATAAATCACAGTCAGATGAAAATGCTATTGATTATAAACACAAATTTGAAATAGATAAATCAGTTACTGATGTGAGTACTTAAATTGTGTAGTCTAGATCAAATAAAAGTTTGACATTGTGTTAACTTTAATGTTACTTGGATAATATTATGCCAATACGATGTTGAATATTGGAATTATGAGAATAATATGATTGTTTTTCTCGTCCATCTGCATAATTGTACAGAGAGCAAAGAACGAAATCACATTCGCAAGAGTAAGGATCGTTCGGGAATAGTAATTGCATTCAAATTATGAAAGTTTTATGTCTCACAAGAGTGACTGGTCGAACAGGCTCAGCCTTCCCGGTTAATTCTCTGGCCGACCACAGAGGGCGCCTGAAGGCTGAGACATGTGTGTCACCTACGATCTCAGTTTATTTAAATGGCCTGTTTCGGCGCTCGTGAGGATGCAAGTTGGCGTCTTCCAGCGCGTCGTAACAGTAACCAAAATAAGTAAGTTAGAGAGAGAACTTTTGATACGGCTTTCGAGATTATGCAAATCTAGTAATGGTTCTGAAAAGAATTGCCCTGTTTTTCAGGGTTCTATGAGGCGAAGCCATGGCGTTTTGTATCGCTGCAAAGGCTGAATTTTAAAGACCGATCATTTGTTTGACTAGCATTTTGGGACCTATGTAAGTAGTGAATAAGACTACAATGTTTAAAAAATTGGTGAGATCAATTATCAGCACTTGAGGTTTCATTTTAGTATGTGAATCAAATTATTAAAGTGTGAAAATTAAAGCGCTGAGATAATATTTAAATTCATTAAATAAAAGAAAGAAATGTTAAGTCTATACTCATTGAAGGGTTGCTCATTTCTTCTTTGAAGAAATTACCTGAAAATACTAAAAAAAAAAGGTAAGTAAGATAGATGTCACAAACAACAATTGAGTAAAATGTAGGTCATGATATTGATCTTTAGACAACTATTTTATAATGGATAGTATTATAAAATTACGGGATGAGATATTTATAAAGGCTATTTACTCATTTTGTTATAGGAAAACGACCAGTAGTGTTTTTAACTACCATCAAGAAACAATTTTGGAGATTACTGTTAAAAAATCTTTGAACAAATAGGTGAGTGGTTTTGTACTTTGGATAGTAACTAAAACAATAACAGGTTTAAAACTGAGGATTAGATTTCTCATGGAAAGATTATAAAATAAATATTTGTTATTTATTTGTTTTTAGGTGCTACCAGCATAGAGAATTTTTCAGTCCTGATGATGACCCTTTATTGATTTATGTCTTTATATAGGGTTTGATGTGGATTGATGCAAAAATATAAGGCGACTTCAAGACTCCTGGATTTAAGGCGTCTCATAGAAGATCACTGTTTGCTTTTTAACAGCATTTTGAATATATTGTATATAACACTTTGGCACTTTATGCACCACAATATTCAGTTTCACTGCGCCGCTATTATAGGAGCACCTAGAATTTAAAAAATGTACGTTTTTATAACAGTTACATTTGTTCTGAATGAAAAGGATGAAAAATGTTTTTCAAAGAAAATAAATATAGATTAATTTAAGGATACCATATTGAGGTAAAAGGTTTCTTTTTTCTACAGGGAGTGCAGAATTATTAGGCAAATGAGTATTTTGACCACATCATCCTCTTTATGCATGTTGTCTTACTCCAAGCTGTATAGGCTCGAAAGCCTACTACCAATTAAGCATATTAGGTGATGTGCATCTCTGTAATGAGAAGGGGTGTGGTCTAATGACATCAACACCCTATATCAGGTGTGCATAATTATTAGGCAACTTCCTTTCCTTTGGCAAAATGGGTCAAAAGAAGGACTTGACAGGCTCAGAAAAGTCAAAAATAGTGAGATATCTTGCAGAGGGATGCAGCACTCTTAAAATTGCAAAGCTTCTGAAGCATGATCATCGAACAATCAAGCGTTTCATTCAAAATAGTCAACAGGGTCGCAAGAAGCGTGTGGAAAAACCAAGGTGCAAAATAACTGCCCATGAACTGAGAAAAGTCAAGCGTGCAGCTGCCACGATGCCACTTGCCACCAGTTTGGCCATATTTCAGAGCTGCAACATCACTGGAGTGCCCAAAAGCACAAGGTGTGCAATACTCAGAGACATGGCCAAGGTAAGAAAGGCTGAAAGACGACCACCACTGAACAAGACACACAAGCTGAAACGTCAAGACTGGGCCAAGAAATATCTCAAGACTGATTTTTCTAAGGTTTTATGAACTGATGAAATGAGAGTGAGTCTTGATGGGCCAGATGGATGGGCCCGTGGCTGGATTGGTAAAGGGCAGAGAGCTCCAGTCCGACTCAGACGCCAGCAAGGTGGAGGTGGAGTACTGGTTTGGGCTGGTATCATCAAAGATGAGCTTGTGGGGCCTTTTCAGGTTGAGGATGGAGTCAAGCTCAACTCCCAGTCCTACTGCCAGTTCCTGGAAGACACCTTCTTCAAGCAGTGGTACAGGAAGAAGTCTGCATCCTTCAAGAAAAACATGATTCTCATGCAGGACAATGCTCCATCACACGCGTCCAAGTACTCCACAGCGTGGCTGGCAAGAAAGGGTATAAAAGAAGGAAATCTAATGACATGGCCTCCTTGTTCACCTGATCTGAACCCCATTGAGAACCTGTGGTCCATCATCAAATGTGAGATTTACAAGGAGGGAAAACAGTACACCTCTCTGAACAGTGTCTGGGAGGCTGTGGTTGCTGCTGCACGCAATGTTGATGGTGAACAGATCAAAACACTGACAGAATCCATGGATGGCAGGCTTTTGAGTGTCCTTGCAAAGAAAGGTGGCTATATTGGTCACTGATTTGTTTTTGTTTTGTTTTTGAATGTCAGAAATGTATATTTGTGAATGTTGAGATGTTATATTGGTTTCACTGGTAATAATAAATAATTGAAATGGGTATATATTTTTTTTTGTTAAGTTGCCTAATAATTATGCACAGTAATAGTCACCTGCACACACAGATATCCCCCTAACATAGCTAAAACTAAAAACAAACTAAAAACTACTTCCAAAAA
This sequence comes from Pleurodeles waltl, assembly GCF_031143425.1. Classification (NCBI taxonomy): domain Eukaryota; kingdom Metazoa; phylum Chordata; class Amphibia; order Caudata; family Salamandridae; genus Pleurodeles; species Pleurodeles waltl. The sequence goes on along the minus strand of NC_090446.1, from coordinate 1,048,976,192 downwards.
TATTCAGCTTTGATATTAATGAGTTTTTTGGGTTCATTGAGAACATGGTTGTTGTTCAATAATAAAATTAATCCTCAAAAATACAACTTGCCTAATAATTCTGCACTCCCTGTATAGTCTAGATCTGCCCTGGAAGTCGAGGCATACACTTCCCCCTTTTTTGACCAAATTTGTGTCTGTTATTAAGACTTGGTAGGCATGCCAGAGGGGTGACTTCCACAAATGTAAAGAGGAAGTAGTGGCTTTTTCTATTGCTTTTAATGGCAAAGTTGGGCTAGCAGTGTACCACTGCTCTGCTAGTATGCAGTGGCAGACTGGGGGAATTGTTGTACTTGGGGGTCCTCGAGGGTGGTACAAGCAGTGCTGCAAGCCCTGAGGTACCTCTCTAACTTGCACGTCCTGGGTACCCCAGTACCATTTACTAGGGACTTCAAGGTAACTTAACCACTTCGACATACACGTTAGGGTCAGAGGACTGCCAATGAAGACTGGTTAGCATGCCTCAGTGCGCACTCAGTAAAAAAACAAGCAGCATTATGTGGAAAACTTGGGGTGATCATACAAAAATGGGCATTTTCTTACACCTACCATGAGAACTGTATTGGTTGTGGATGCAAGTGCACTATGATTCTAGACACACTCCAAAAAGGTGCCTTAGAAGCAGGTATGGGTCTGTAGAACAGAAGGTTTGAGGAGAACCAGGGACAAAGTTGTTTTCTCACCTGCTGGGCAGCCAAACGTTGTTGCTTTACTTGGGAATCCATCTGTACTTTAAACTCATCAGCTTTCTTCTTTTCTACAACTTTCACCTGCTCCTCTGCAGCCTGTGATTTTTCCTTCTCCACCCTGGTACAAAAGGAAAACAACAATCTTAAATGTTTATTTTACAGTCATAAGTTGAATGTATCCAAACGATAGAATTTACAAACCTCATTAAGCTCAACAGTTTCCTTGGTAATAAAGGAACTCTACAGTCTAGAGGATGCCTATAAGTCTGCCACAATGCATGTCGAGTATTACAGTTAAGCAGTATTTTACTTTTGCAAAATGTGTAGTTGTGTGTCACACTATGGATAGACTTTTACCATCCATCTCTAATGCTGTCACTGATAGGAAGCAGCAATAAAACTAATAAAAGAAGATAACATAGTTGGACCCACTTGTGATTCATTTCTTGTATGCATGTCCACAAAGTTACCTACGTTTGTTAACACCTTATCTGGTAGAGACTATTAAGCAAGCTGTCCTCAGTTGTTGACTGATTTTCCATACCAGAAGCAAGGAGCCACGGTGGGGAGGAATGACTAGGGCGTCAAAGTGAGATCCTGAAGGGCCTCTTTCATTTGGTAAGACGGTGCGCCGAACGGGCAGGATGGGAGGGTTGGTAAGGAATCTGCAGCTAGATGGAGGGCCAAGAAGATAAAGCGTTACCAAAGGGAGGCAATTTGCTCATCTTTGCCCATCTCTAAGCCATGGATTTCTTACCTTAGAAGTGATACCAATGCAATTTCCCCAAAGAGGTTTGTAGACTGTTACAAACTAAGAAATCCTGGAGGACTGAACAGGCAAAATGCCCATCTCGCCAGACTTGACTCTCGAGGCAAGTGTTTGGTAAACGTGTGCAGTGATGCCTAAATAGCAGCCTGAAAGATGCCCTCCTGGCAGATGGTATCACAACAAGAAAGTCGGTTTTGATAGTGAGAAGTCGACGAAGGCAGCTGTGCATAGTCTCAAAAGTTGAACACATGAGAAAAGTGAGAACTAGATTTAAGCCCCCATTCGGGCATTATGAAGGGCGTAGGATGAAACATATGCTGTAAACCTTTAAAGAATATAGTCACAACAGGTGACTTGAACAGAAAAGGTTGGTCTAGGGACCGTAGAAAGGCAGAAAGGGTGGACAGGTAACCCTGCAAAGCCTTGCTGGGCCAGGAATAGAAAAAACAAGAGACCCTCAGACAAGGGTGCAAACGTGGATCAACCGATCGGTCAAGTTACCTACCTTCAGTAACCCCTTATATGTTAGAGACTATATCTAGCTGCAGATTCCTTACCTCTGAATTTTCCCAAGGCGTCAGACTGAATCGGGAATATTTTTCCTGAGCGGTACCCCCTGTGTGCCGGTAGGTGGCATAGATCACCTCCGCATCAGTGCTAGGAGTTGTCTGCACCAGGAAATTACATTGGAGTTCCTATATAGGTGCCAACCAGGCATGCCAACATCAGTTTCTTTTAATGACTTTCGAAACCAGAAATACAAAGCCATGAAGATGACTGACCACTGGTGTATCAAATCTCGGGTCCTGAAAAGGAATTCCCTACCCTTAGAAATCCGTTCGCAGAGTGGGGAGGATGGGTGGCTCCATAATTAATCTGTTGCTAGATATAGTCTATACCAGATAAGGCATTCTCGAAGGTAAGTTACGTGTTCATTTGATAGAGACTCCTAGTTGCAGATTCTTTACCTTTGAATAGATACCCAAGCAATATCATCCCCGGAGGTGGGTCTGCGAGTCAATTTGAAATGAGAAAGTCCTACAGGACTGAACGGGCAAAGTGACCGTCAATACCGACCTGACTGTCAAGGCAGTAGTTTTTGGTAAAAGTGTGCAGATATGCCCACAGCGCTGTCTGACAAATGTGTCCAGAACAGGAACTCCGCGTGCTAACGCAGTAGCCACAGCTTTAGCTCTGGTGGAATGAGCTTGCTAACAGTCATGAGGTTCCTTTTGGGCTAGTGCGTAGCAGACCTCAAAGCAGAGTACGCTTCTGCACGGCCTGACCTTTCTTCGCAACCACATAACCCACGGAGAGTTGGTCATCCACCCAGAACACTTTTGAACTATCATGGTCAAACGCCAAAGCACTTTTTGAGTGGAGTCAGTGGAGTCTCTCCTATTCTTTAGAAGGATGTGGTGGGGATGCGTAAAAAGTAGGCAGGGGGACATCTTGGTCTACATGAAAACTCCGACTACTTTTGGCAGAAAGGAGGCCCTAGTGTGAAGCACCTCTTTGTCGAGGTAGATAGAGTGGTAGGGAGGCTTAGATGGTAAGGCCTGCAGCTCCCTCACAATGTGGGCAGACGTAATTGCCATAACGAAGGCTGTTTTCAATGCGAGAAGCCTAAGGGGACAATTGTGGAGAGGCTCAAAAGGAGCGCATATCAAAAAGGTCAGAAGCAAATTAAGATCCCACTGGGGCATAATAAATGTAGAAGGAGAGAAGAGATGAGTAAGATATTTGAAGAATCTATGTACAATACGAGACTTAAATAAGGATAATTTATCAGGCAAGCACAAGAAAGCCCAAATAGCAGATAAATAGAGCTTAAGAGTTCTAAAAGCAGAGCTGCGTCAGGAATAGAATGAAAAGTAAAACCGCAGAAAGAGGGGTGCAAAGGGGATCAACAGACTTGTCTGTGCACCATGCCACAAACTTCTTACGACAGGTGTATACTGTTACGGTGGAGGGACGCTTGGCTGCCAAGATGACGTTACATACTTCAGGAGGACAGTCAAAATCTATCAACTGCTGCCGGTCAATCTCCAGGCAAAGAGTGGACAGGTTCTGGTGAAGAACCCTCCCTTGCTGCTGCAACAGAAAATCTTCCCAAAGGTGCAGTTTGATCAAAGGATCGAAATACAAGCTCAGCAGGTCCAGATACCAAACTCTCTGTGCACAGTCCTGAGACAAAAGAATTACTTGGGCCTGGTCGTTCTTGATCTTCTTGAGAACTCTGGGCAGAAGTGGTATGGGCAGAAAGGCATACAAGATGCTTAAATTCGACTCAAGACGAAAAGCGTTTCCGAGTGAGTGCATCTTGGAAACTCCAGCGCTCAAAACTGCTCACATTGTATGTTGTCGGTAAAGGCTCTCCACACTGCTGAGAGAGACCTTGCACCACATCTGGGTGGCAACGCCATTCGTGATCCGCTAGTTATTTTTCACAGAGTTTGTCCACTCTGGCGTTCAGAGAGTCCACCAGGCATATGTCCTGCTGCTCCAGTCATGTTGAGAGGTGTAGAGCCTCTTGACAAAGGGTCCATGTAGGAAAGTGTCTCAATAGACAGTCATCCCCCCCAGACACACACTTTTTGCCTGGTTTCATTTCGACTGAAAGTGCACTGGGCTAATGCTAATCAGGTCCCCAGTGCCAGATCTCTCCCCCAAAAATCTCCAGTCGCTTTTCCCAATTGGCAAAACCTTTTGCAACCCCTGTAAGTCCCTAGTAAATGGTACCCCGGGTACTTAGGGCCTGGGGTACTTAAAGAGGGTCCCTAAGGGCTGCTGCACGAATTGTGCCATCCTAAGGGAACCCCTCACCAAGCACCTGACCAGCTTCCATTGCAAGCTGCGTGTCTTGGTGCAGACAAAAGTGAAAACATACTATGGCACACAGCCAGTGAACAATATCCCCTAAACACTGCATACAATATATGTAAGTCACCCCTCTAGCAGGTCTTACAGTCCTAAGGCAGGGTGCATTATATTACATGTGAGGATATTTCTGCACAAGCAGAAATGCCCCTGCTAAGTCTTTGTCGATTCTCAGACATAGAAAGTGACCAGGGAAGCCATTTTAAAAGCATGTGCTGGACTATGAGTCCCCCAGCTACATGATGGCTTCTGTGAATATAGAGATGTTTGGTATCAAACACCTCAGATTAATAAACCTTCACTGAACCTGAGAGATTTATTACAATTTGCACCCAGAGGGCATCTTAGAAGTGCCCCCTGAAAACCTACCAGCTACTAGTGTGTTGGCTGACTGATCCTGACCAGTTCAGCCACCTTAGACACGTTTCTGGTCACTCAAGGTGATGGCCAGAGATAAAACCCTGCACTGTGCTAGAACCTCACCCAGGCAGGATGGACAGTCCAGGGCTGGGAGCTTCAAAGGCCCAGGCACCTTTGTAATGCGATTCAGGTCTCTTCAGATGGCAGAGTTGGCCGACCCCACCTGTCCTGGCCTCGCTTCTGGCAGCAGAACAGGCAGGAAAATTTGTCAGATTAGGAGGTGTGTCCAGTTTATGCCAGTCCCACCCCCAAGGTGGACAAGCTGAAGTGGACACAAATTTCTTCTTATTTGGAAGGAATATGATCACTAGGGTTAGGGTTATGTCCACTTCCCAGCGGATGTGGTCATAAGAAGCGTGAAGTCACCCTAAAGATGGTCAACCCACTGGCTACCACCTGGCACTCCCTGCAACACCCCTAAATTGAGTATTTAGGTGGCACCCCTGGAACTCAGATCCTGACTACCTATAAAGAAAAGGACACAGAAGAGTCGCATCTGCGGAAGAGGAAAAGAAGATGCAGCTGACTTAGTACCAGCCCCACCAGCCTGCTTGCTGACCTGAATGGACTCTGCCGAAAAAGACGACTCGTCCTGCAGCTGAGCTTCCAAGAAACCCAGAAGGACTGCTTGCCTTCCACAAGGACTCAGACTCCAATGAGCAGCAGATCTGCTCTGCAACAATGTCTCAAGAAAGGACACTGCAGCCTCCTGAACAGCAAAGACCCGACACCCGGAGTGACCTGCACCCAACGTCCAAGACCCGAGGTGAAGCCAACCAACAATGACAGCAAGGTTCCCCAGTTGTCCAGAGTCCGAGTCCACTCAGGTTTCAGCCCTCATGGACTCTCCCAAGTTGCCTTCAGCCTCTGCACACAGGCCCCCTCTTGTCGCAGCTTGGTGGTGAAAGAAAAACCTGACACCTCCTGCAACCCCTGCACCTGTTGCCCACGCCCTAATTTGAGGTAGGTCACTAGTGCCAACAACGTCCCCCTGAACTCGAGTCCACCATGGTTTCACACCTGTTTGACTCCCCGACAATGCCTGCAAACTCAACACACACGTCCCTCTGACCGAGTGCGCTCCCAGATTGAGGAACCCAACGCGTAAGGACACCTCTGCATCAGTCAATCCTGGGCCCTGGAGAAAAGGGCCAAAGGTGCACATACGTCCCCGAGCACCCCAGGTCTATAGCCTACCTGCTTGTTTCCTCTACTGGCTTCCTAGCACCTTGCTGCAACCATGCACCCAGCCGCCCCAGTGTTGCCCAGAGTGACCTGCTGGTGTAGTTCTGTTTAGTGCCCAGTACTTACCTTAACTCTCTGAGATTGGCCTCATAAGTCATTAACCCTGTGTTTGCTGAACATTGTTTTCAACTATAGGAGAACATTGAGAGCACTCTGAAATTGCACCAAGTGTTGATATCTGAAGCTGAAAACTATTTATGCTTGAAAACGTACTTATCTTGTAACAAAATTCTTGGGTTTAATGTAAATATAACCAAAAGTATTAATTTTCAATTTTGGTCTCGGATTTATTCTTTGAGTGTCTCATTTCTTGCCTCGGAGTACAACAAATGCTTAGCACTACCCTCCGATAAGCCTAACTGCTCGTTCCCTCTTTGCACAAAATAGAGCATTAGTCCTATCTACTTTTGCCTCTGCAAACCAATTCAAGGATCCACTGGATTCTCTGCAGGGTGTACTACTAAATACTGCACCATATAGAGAGCCACCTTCCACAACCCCACCCAGCCCTGCTTGCTGCAGTACCACATGCAGTAGTAGTGTCCGTGATCACCTGCACCAATCTTTCACTTGATAGAGGGCAGAAAAGCTTTCAATGCCATTTGAATCGCACAGAGCTCCAGCATGTTGATGTGAAGTCCTGCTTCTGCCTGAGATTAGATTTGTCTGATCGCTCTCTCCTAGGTGGCTGTTCAATTCTAGGAGTGGTCCATTTGTCACTACTGTCAGATCTAGTTGTTGAAGGGAAAGAGATCTGTGTATGGCCCAGTTGGGGCCACCATAGCAAATCTTTCTCAGTTCCCTCCGAGTACTGGACCATGTCAGAGATTTCCCTGATGTTGCCCCCACTGGAACTTCAGGCCCCACTGCAGGGCCCACATATGCCATCTGGCATGTGCCACCAGCAAAGATGTTGGAGGCCATGAGGCCCAGCAGCCTCGAAGTCAGTCTTACTGAAAACCAGAATAGAGGCTGAAACATCAATATCATAGCCTGAATATCCTGGACTTGCCACTTGTGAGAATAAGCGCGAAACTGCACCGTGTCCAGAACAGTTCTGATGAAAGGCAGCATCTGAGAGGGAGCCAGGTGTGACTTCAGCATGTTTATAGTGAACCCCAGTGAATGCAGGAGGTTTTCCATAGTCTAGAAGTAGAAGAGTTTAACAACCAGTCGTTGAAATAGGGAAAGACTGATAAACCTGATCTCTGCAGATGAGCTGCAACCACCACAATCAACCTGGGGAACACCTGAAGGGCGTTGGAAAGCTCAAAGGGAAGTGCAGTAAATTCAAAGTGCTTGTGGCCTACCGAGAACCGCAATTGACGTCTGTGGACAGGCAGGACAGGGATGCATCCTCTAAGTCCATCGCTACCATCCAGTCTGCGACTGCCTCCAGTGACAGAAACCAGACTCCTTGGGACACCTGTGCACCCAGCCGCCCTTGCCCCAGGAGAAGAGAACCAAAGGTGTTCCCACATCCCCAAGCATCGCAAGACCTGAAACCTCTTGATTCTGCCACACTGGTCCCGACAGTCTCAACCTGCAGCATCTTTCTTACCTGACTGATCCCTATTGACTTCAAAGGAGCACCGAACTGCGCCTCCTCACCTGACTGCTCCAATGACACCTGATGTGACCTGTTGATACGGCCTAGACCCTTCCCCATACTCACCTTAAGTCTAGACGATTGGTCCTTTGAGTCTCTGTTGAGTACCTGTCTGCAGTAAAAAAATTTCTCCATAGATTAACATTGCAGCTTCAAAACAATTGCATCATGTCGACTTGTTAAAACTAAGAATTTCTATTTCAAAACGTACTTACCTGATTGTGGTAATTTGGTGCCTAATTTTATGTAAAGATGTGTCATATTTACAATTGGTATGAACGTCCTTATTGAATTGTGTACATCATTTATTGACTGTGTGCAATGGATCAAGCAGTGGGAGGTGAGCAACTATTTGGCCCTCAGTGGTCTCAAAACAGAGCTGATGTCTGCAGGCTCAGAAATGTAATTTTCTTTGACCTCCTCTTTTCAATCAGTTCCCCCTGGAGGGCATTTTGATAGTACTCTACAACTGTATGGACGACGCAAGACCTCACTCTGTCCATTCATATCCAGAGTGCATGAAAGGCTGCTTGAATAGATACAACCATTCCTGGAAAAGAGATGAAGACCTGCACATATATGGCACTGGACTAGATTATTAAAGTGCATTTCACGTGTGTAGGAAACTGCCTAGGTAGTATCCAGAAAATACAAACAGCATCAGCCAGAACTGAGCATATTATCACTGCCTTTGAAATGATTACATTAGTAACAATTGAACAGAGTAATTCAGTTTAAGGTTGCAATGCTGGTTTCTGAAGCTTTATGGTCCTGAGCTCTCAGTTACTTAAAGAATCTTTTAATTTGGTATGTAACAGAGACGCTTTATAAAAGTATGGGGAGTGTGCGACACTGCTGCAGGTCAGTCTCATCAGTTATGTCTGTAAATTCAAGGTTCATATCACTCTCCTCTGTGACTCCACTAAAGGGCTGCTATTGAAAGATCGGACGTTCTGTGCCTTTTTCATAATGTGCACTACTAAGCCTTTGAGTGCCTAAGCAGTAAAAGCCTGTCCTCTTGCTTGTGTTCAAAAGTGGCATTTTAGGAGGTATTTATTGTTGGTACTACGAAACAAAAGCAGATAAGAATGTCTCTCTGCCTCTGCTGCTTCAAATTCCTTTGCTATGCATGATATGCTGTTCAATTGTAAACCGGCTCATTCAGCTCAGAGACAGAATGGGATTTGCATTAGGTGGAAAGGAAAGACTAGGTGATGGAGAACAAACATACAGGTGAGATGGAATGATAAAGGATGCTTGTGATAGAAATGATCTTCCCCAAAACAGTCACAAGATGCTGCAGCACTAGGGCACTTTGGAATGGAGAAGAATTTAGAAGAAAAAGTAAGTTGTAAAATAAAGCTTTAGTAGCTCCAGGATTTTTATATGTGGGTTGTACTTGCATAAAATATGTTTTATGCATACACCACATTCCTGTTCTTTGTACAGAAAAGGAAGGAGACCGAATTTGCCCTGACAAGTCACCTATCTAATTTGAAGAAATTTTTGCAAGTAACAATCTGATTGTTGGACTGTGCCATGACTCTAGCACCAATGATCGCTGTTATTCTGTATATAAAGGATGTCTGAAGTTTGAAGGTGTAGCAGAAGGGTCTAGTCTCCTGACTGCAGTGCAGGGCAGTGTGTATGAAGGGGTTTTCAGAAGTTTTGTCATGGTGACAGACCAGTGCCTTGACACTGAATGTGGAATATTTTTCTGCATATCACTAGGCCAGACAGAAGAGTGGTGGGCAAGGTCCTTGTTGTGATTTGAGAGACACAGTTTATCCGCATGAACTGGGCAATGGATTCTTGGGACAGGCTATTGCTCTATTTGTGACATTGCCAGGTCCCTGGCATTTGTGCATGAGCATTCTGTATCCACACAGACGTTTGAGTTAATGTATGAAAGAAAGTGTACTGGAAATTCGATCATTTACCTTTGTCCTATTTTTGTGAATAACCCCATCGAATCTCCTTTGGTACAGATGTATATGTACTGATTTATGCCCCAACACCTTCAAAGTTCACTGGTTGCCATTGCACCTAAGGGGACAATCCAGTGCTGTGCTTGCTCTACGAGGCAGCAAATAATTCTGGGCAATATAGCAAACCATTCTAGAAGTCCACCTGGACACAGTACATGCTTGAAGGTCTCTCAAAGGCCTGACGATTTTTTTTTTTTTTTTTTTTTTTTTAAAACTTATCCTATTTTATTTAATTTCCTGAACCATGTCTCCTAAGACGCAAAAGAGAATGGTCGTCTCAAAATGTGATTTTATGCTGATAACCATAAGGAAGATTCAACCATTTCTATCTTCGGAAACCATAAGGACTATCACAGTGTCTGTCATTAGCGCCAGACTGGTTTATGCTAATAGTACATAACTTAAGCTTCCTGCGTATCGATTGAAAGGACTATAGCTAATGCAGAATGCTGCTGCCTGGATGATTTTTAGAATTCCTTGGAGAGTGCGAATTACTGCCTACTTAAGGAGCCTAGAATGGCTCCTAATCAAACAGTGGATTATATTTAAAACCTGTTGACAAATTTTCAAGATAGAGAAGGGGATGGTCCCTGCCTTTCTAAGAGATTGTATAGTGCGATTTTATCCAAGGAGGACTCTTTGCTCAGCTTCTATTAACCTTCTGATGATCCCAATGTTTAGGAAAACCAGAATCGGTGGATGTAGCATTTTGGAACTTGCCCCTAAGGAAAGAAATAGCCAACAAGCAGAGATTCGTTCTACCCCTGAAATATTCCGGTTAGGAAAGCACTGAACACTTGGCCTTTCAAGCAGACTTTTGACAACTTATACAAAGTCTTCTCCTTCTGATGTGTTATCTTCTGTTATAGCCCCAAGAAACCTTCGGGTGTACACTACACTTTACAAATATTTTTAACCTACCTTAATATATTACTGTTGCTATACCAGAGATGCACACTGATTAAGCCTACAGCATCCTGTGTATAAATGATGCAGAAATGTGACAAGACTCAACTGATTAACTTATCTTCAAAACATATATTCACTTGCCTAATTAAAAAATCAACAGTATAAAAAATATTCTATAGATTTCCGCATACTTCTTCCCATTATTTGCAGTATCCTAAATATACAGTTTAAACTGGTGAGTAAAAATATTCTCAAACACAAATATACATGTCTCACTCGTAGAAATATGCAATTAAAAAAAGGAAGATAATCAAACCTTTCTGAAAAACATTTGATCTCCCACAGTTCCAATTCTTCCTCAGCAACCCAGGTTTCAACTATAATGGGACCTGTTTGTTTGGGGGTTTCCGGCCTCTTGGGTCTCAGGGCACTTGATCGTAGACCTTTCCTCTGGGGAGTAGGAGTTTCTTTAATAGACAAAAATAAAGACTCTAGTTAAAACTGAAAAAGCAATATACAAGTGTACAGTGATAAAAGAAGTCTCATAAAATAGTGGTTAAAAACACTTCAAAAATGAGAAATGATATCACAATGAATTAAAGGTTATTTACTATAATGCTTTTGAAATGACAGTAGCCTGCAGTCACATTTTACCACAAAATATACATAACCTAACAGCGTATTGTGCTTTGTCTACCAGCTTGAAAAAAAGAAAAAGTTGCTTACATCAAACAAAAGTTCTCTAGTGCTTATATGATTACATTTCCATGATAATAACATTTCAAACTGTCACACAGTGCAAGACAGAACCGTTTATTTGTGCTTGTTTGTGTAGCTCTTCAAATCAAAGGATGAATTTCTCACTTATGGGCAGCTGGTGTTTGAGTGTGTACATTTCGCATTACATATTCAAATTTTCTATGCTCATACTAGGTTTGAGCTCAGTTGCCACAATGTTACAGTAAATCTTAATTTTCCCCACATATTCTTGAACCAATCTGGGCAACCCAGGCCCATAGAGAAGCACAGGTCAGTATCTTCACTCTGACTGATACAGCAACAAAAAATAATAATAATCAAATCATTACTTAAATTAAATGAGTCCACCAACAAAAGTGAGTAGTAGCTTGGAAAGAGACTAAGATTAAGAACTTCAACAGCAGTGTGGCCAGAGAAACCTAGGTAATTCGTCCAACATAATAATGTGAATCAAATTTTGTTTTTTCTCCCCAAATCATAGTATCAGAGAGCACCACCACCTAGCCAACTGTGGCAGGACCATTTTGGACTCGAGTTAATGGATGTCACTAGCATCAGACTAATTCATCCATAATAGATCACTGGTAACAAAAAAATTACTTACTGGTTAATTGTAAGGTTAGTTGACCAAAGATGGGGTGATGAACCCAATAGTTCACAGAAGTGCGCCCTGAATCCAGTTTTGACTGTAGGCTGGGGTTTGCTGACCTACAGAGGAGATACTGTGCTTCACACCTAACTCTTTCCAGTGAGTGGTCCAGTCAACTGGGTAAATTTTTGGATATTGGTGAACTACAAGCCACTTCACAATCTATACAATAGACAGGTTCTCAGAGACCACTGGGGCCGTACTGGATGGTTCAAGTTGAGTAATTTGACCAACCAGTGGGTTCTCTCTCTAATGATATGATTTATAATACATTAGGTGGAAGTGGGATGAAGTCACTTAAATTAATTATAACTCCCTTTATTTGTAGTATGATGCTGAGAAGATGCCTAGGATACAAACAATGCAGGAGTTGTAAAACAGATTCAGTGATTAATTCTGGGGGCATCCAAGGGTACACAAACTTCAGGGGTCTTCTCAAACCTCAGTACTCAATCTCACTCGATGCCACCATGAAGTCCAGTTTGCTACTGGTCTCCGGTTAGAGCAGTATTCAACTGTCATTCACAGGTGAGTCCTTTTCATATAGGAGGACCAAGTAGATTCTTTCAAGTTTCAATAAATCTTTGCAATCTGCATTACAGTTTCTGAGCCAACAGCTATCATAACTAATGTAGGAAAATACCCCCTTTTTGACATGGTCAACCCTCACTTTTTGCTACTGAGGTTTTTCTACTGAGTAGCACTGCGTTCCTGCTTAACAGGTCCCCAGTGCCAGTGCTCTTTTCTCAAAAACAGGTAATTCGATGTGCAATTGGCACACTCCTCTATCCATCTAAGTCCCTAGAAAGTGGTACCCCTAATAACTATGGCCTGGTATCCCCCTAAAAACGAGAAGCACACAGCTACTATTGCAGTCTGTGTGTTCCAGTGCAAGCCAGGATCAATAACACCATGGCACACCACTGGTGTGCCATGACCCCATACTGCAGGTAAGTCTATGTAAGTCAGCTCTAGGGCAGGCCTAAGAGCCCTAAGGCAGGGTGCAGTAGCCATATCGGCACAAGTGGATATGGTCCTGTGATACTCAGCCCCATTGATGAGCACTGCAAGTGAACCGGAAGCCATTTGTGCTGGAAACTCATCAACACAAATGACCCAATCACATAATGCCTTCACCGAACCCTATAGTATTTGGTATCAAACATCTTGTTTTGATAAATCCGCACTGATGGCAGCCTCTGATTTATTAGGACATGCACCCAGTGGGCACCTTAGATGTGCCCCCTGGATCCCACTAGTCTCTTGGTGTGCTGACTGACCAGTTTAGTCTAGTCTGCCACCACCAGACATTTTTCTAACCCCCCAGAGATAAAACCCCGTGCTCTCGGGTCAGAAACAATTCCTGCTTCAGAGAAAGGTGTTACCACTCACTACAGCAGGATGGACAGCAGATCTGCATACCAAGGCCAGGATCTTCAAAGACCTTGCTGCCTTTGGTATGCAGAGCACCCGGCTTCCCTAGTCCTGGGTGCAGCCACCCCCTGAAGCCCATTTGGCACCAGGACAGGCAGGAAAATTAGCTAGTCAGTAGGAGTGTAACACTCCTGGGCTAACCACATCCCTAAGGTGGACTACCCGAGACACTCAGAAGGGTTCAACCATTTAGGGTTTGGTCAGAACCAAACCTTCTTGGATAGAGAAATGCCCAATCCCCACAGGAAGTGGTCATAACAGGGTGTATGCACCCCAAAGGATAAGCAGCTCACTGGCTCCTACCCTACACCCCCTAAAATGCCCCTAAATTCAGTATTTTAGTGGCTTTCCAAAACTAGAAGCCAGACTCGCCTCACAAGAAGAAGAGGACAAATAAGATCTAGAAAAGGGGGGGAACTGCAGGCTCCTGCTAAACTTCTGGCGACATACCCTGCCTACAATCGCAACATCCTGCAGCAGTGGTGATTCCAAAGGCCTGGGAGATTATCTAGCACTTCACCAGCCCGTCAGCATCTCCCTTGGAGTGTAGGAGCCACTTCCCTGCTTTTTGCAGGCACCAACCGCAACATCCAGTCAACCGGTCTGCTGATCCCTAGGGCCCACCGAAGCAGCAGCCATCCCGGAGAAGGTCCCCGTGCTCCACAAAGCCAGTCACTTCTCCCCAACAAGTGAGAAGCCCCAAGGATCCACCAGAGCTGAGCTGCATCAACCCCTAGGGATGTAGACCCCTTGCAACAACCAAGACTGTTGAAGCCCATCCCGGTTTCCACAGCAGAACCGAAGACCGGCTGGCGAGAGACGTCAGCTTAGCAGAGGCCAGCCTTCACAGTCAACCAGTTGCCTTGTTTGGTCTCTCCTTCTGCAGATCTCACAAAGAACTGTGTGTGTCTTGACGCAGGAGCACCACCACTAAGGATCCATGGCACCAGAGCACCCTTGCCCAGGACCATGACTTCCAAAGGTGTCCTCCTGCTCTCCAGACACCGACCAATCAAACTTATCCCCATGTCCCCTCTTGCATGTTTACCTGGTGCCCCCCCTTCCCCCTCCACTATCGCCAAGTGTTGAGTGCACAGGAACGTGACAAAACTAACACCACTCCTGAGCAAGTAAACCTGAACTGCTGCTCTTGTCACTAACTTTGCACCCTAGCACCTCGCTACCTTCAGGGGACCCCCATGAATTGAGTATAAGAACTGCCTTGCGGCCAATTCGTGCTTCGTAAAAACACATTCATTCTACAAAAAGTGTTATGTACTTACCAATTGTTCTAAGAATTGCTACAGTATTCAGTCTTCTGCAAATGTTCTGGTGTTTATAAATAATACAACAAAGTAACTATTTTTCTAACCAATTGATAAGAGTTGCTTCTTGAGTGTGCCTCTTATCTATTGGCTCTGCGTGTCCAAGAAAGGCTTAGCACTACCCTCTGTTAAGTCAAACTGCTCACCAACACCATCACAAAAGAGATCATTAAATCTGTAAATCAATAAGGGACGACCTGACTATCTGCATGGTGCCTCCCTAAATTGGGTCACTGCATAGATAGCCAGCTTCCTACAACTACTAATCCTCTCTTGGACCAGTCTCAACAGGTTGGGAGCCAGTCACAGGACCACTTAGAGCTAAGTAAACAGTAAAGTAAGCAGTCAAGCCCTCACAGCAGATTTCACCAGATCGCAGTTCCAGCAAAACAGTGGTCCTGATGCTGGGGATGCAGGATCAGAAGATGCCAAGGATATTGAAGATGCTGAAGCTGTGGAAGACATGTGGTGAGTGTTCCCGGGGTCCACAAGTTTCAAGTGTCAATTCTGGCCTCCGGACTGGATCTCCCATGATGCCCAAGTAGAGATCCAGTTATCAATCAATAATCAAGTGGTCTCCAGTTACAGCAGTCTTCAGTGGTTGTCCACAAGGGAATGTCTCTCTCTTGCAGGAGATCCAGGGTCCACTTTGACAATGGCCACGGGTCCCAAAGACTTGGGAATACCTCAGGAAGGTCCTGACTGTCTATCGACAGGTACCTCGACATCCAACAGCTGGCAGGACATCCTGTTCAGCAGGGAATTCAAAAGTGCAGGTTTCCTTCAGCTTTTGGGGCCCTGTAGCTGCAACAAGGAACCCACAAACAATTCCAGGATAGCCTTCTCTACCCTAAACCAAGATGGTGCAAGCCTTCTTCCCAGAGGGTGGCCCCTTGAGTGTACTCAGCATAAATGAGCCACTCCTCACAGAAAACCAGCTCTGCAACAGCTTTGGAAGAGATGCTACTCTCTCTACTTGCACAGTGATAGTTTATTGCTTCACTTAGGCGGTTGTTTATTGTAAGCTGGGCTATCTGTGACCATCGCCCAGTAGACATCCTGCTGGAGGAGGTCGCACCACCTCTCACCAGCAATTCTCTTTGTTGCCTGTTCCTGGGAGCACTTCACACTTCTTAGCTGGGGCTGGGGTAAAGTTGTTTCAGGTGACAGTTGTGGCAGATAAACTGGAAACACCACCAAAGGTTTGGGCAAAAAAGTCATGGTGACTTTCTAAAATACCTTGAAGGCTGTTTCAAATGGATGTTAACACTTAGCATGTTGGCTACTGAAGCTTGTTAGCCAACGCGACCACCGGCTTTGATACAGTGACAAAGGCAATTTTGTGTTTTTACCATCAGCGCATGTTAAATACAAAGGAAACATACTCTTCTTTTCAATATTAAGCACCTTGCATGGTGGGCTACCCAGGCGTGCTCTAGGAGTGACTCACTAACATTAAAAAGAAAATGTTTTTTTAACTTGCAAAAGGATTTATTTTGCCATGTCGTGTTGGCAGGTTTAAAACTGCAAGACTAGACTGACTAGTGACATTTAACTTACTAGCCCTGGGTACCTCTTGTACCATGTACTAGGGGTTTATGGAGACGTTAAATGAGCCAACTGGGTATTAGTCAATTATACACATACATTGGTAGTCTGAGCACATTGATTGAACCCTGTTGTCCAGGCCTAGTTAAACATTCACCCTTAGTCACAAATCTAGGTTGAATCCATCAACTCTTTTGATCTGAAACAGTGGTGACTCCCAAAGGCTGTACAACTCCCAGACAAGTGGGCCCATTTCCAAGCTTAATGTAAAGGTGAAGATGTTGGCCAACGCCCTGGCCGATCGCTTGATTTCAGTGATTTCTTCCTCCATGCACCCTGATCAGGTAGGGTTCATGCCGTGGCTGGCCACTCAACACAACATGTGCAGGGTTCACAACACTACAGCCTTGGGTGCCCTGCTTAGCTGCCCTGCACCTACACTTCTGGCACACATAGCAAGGGTGTTTGATTCTGTTAGCAGGACTTTGCTGTTTGCCCTCATCTGGCAGCTTAACTTTGGTCAGAAATTCATCGTTTATATTCACTGTCTCCATACTGACTTAACACACGTTCAGGTTATCAGATTATCCCCTATCTGGCATTGAACACAGAAGGGATGCCCTTTATCACTCTTGCTATTCACCATAGCAATACAGCCACTTGTCGAGTGACTGGCATTGATGATTTGCTGGAGCCCGGCATTGTCAGACCGCATCACCCGTTACACAGACAATGATGCAATCTTCTTCATGCACCCTGAGACTCCTGGCCCACGGATACTACATGTTAATGGATATTTGGGGAAACACATGACCTTGTAATTAATTCAAAGTCTACTATTTTTCCTGTCAGTATCCAGTCACCAGATTTACGATAGGCAGCTGATATACTGGTTGGTACACAGTGATTTCATTATTTAGGGGTGTTTGTGAAAACTGATGCCGGTCTGGCCTGGAGAATGAATATCCAGCTGCTGTTGAACTAAGTGCAGGCAGAGATGAAGACAAGGGCTGGCCTCTTGGTGTGCCTCATGGGGCGGTCCCGCATCTTCAAGATGGTGCCTCCCCCGTCTTTTATACCAACTGGAGAATTAGCCTTATACCCCAACCAAATCCTTTTTCTCTCTCACCTTCAGTCCATACTCAGAGGCTTCCTGTGGAAATACAAGACTCCCCACATAGTGCTTCCTAAATAGTTTAAGGACACCTGTGATGGTGGTATTGCTACTGCAGCTTCAGATGTAGAAAGTTACTATAGAGTCCCTCACCTTGTAATCATCTGTAGGAAAGTACCCTCTTTTTGGCATGGTTACCCCCACTTTCTGCCTGCTGTTAGTGTGTTTTAACTGTGTTTACCAGGATGCTGCTAACCAGGACCCCAGTGGCTGTGCTCTCTCCCTCTAAAGGTGCATATAAATCCCCGAGCACCCAATGTTTGCGAAATAGCTGTTGGTAGTCCCCGACTGGTGCCAGATCCTGAATCCATGGAAGCCAATCCCCAATTAAATATACTGGGCACCCAATGCCATACTACACCTCTGCACCCAGCTGATCCAGTGCTGCCCAGAGTGGCCTGTTGGTGTGGTCCTGACTCATGCCCATTACTCACCTTAAGTCTACAAGTTTGGTTCAGTGAATCATTGTAAAGCGCTTGTTTGCTGAATGTGTTTTACTTCCATTTCTTAACATTGAAGAACTCTAAAAACAATTTATACTTAAAAACGTACTTACCTTATAACAAAGTTCTAGGATTTAAAATATTTAAAAAAGAAGTGTTATTTTTCTAAATTTGTCTCAGATTTATTCTTTGAGTGGGTTTCATTTATTGCCTCTGTGCGTACAACAAATGCTTAGCACTGCCCACTGATAAGCCTAACTGCTCGACCACACTGCCATAAAATAAGAGCATTAGTCCTATCTACTTTTGCCTCTGCAAACCAACTAGGCATCCACTGGACTCTCTGCACGATGTACTCCTTTTTAGCGCACCATATAGAGAGCAAGATTCCTACACCAGCCTTTTTTCGCACCCACATAACCGAGAAACAGTTGATCATCCACCCAGAACTCTATTGTACGGTCAAGGTAGAATGTTAACCATCTTTTTGGGACCAGGCGGTGGAGTCTTTCCTCTTCCTTAAAAGGATGTTGGGATGCATAAAAAGTAGACAAGGTGACGGATTGGCCTACATGAACAGGAGTGACCACTTTTGGTAAAAAAGGAAGCCCTAGTGCGAAACATCTCTCTCTCTGGAGTCCTGGAAATGTATGGAGGCTTAGATGACAATGCCTGCAGCTCATTCATCCTGCGGGTAGATGTAATAGCCACAGGGAAGGCTGTTTTCAATGTTAGAAGCCTGAGAGGACAACTGTAAAGAGGATCAAAAGGAGCGCACACTAGTAATGTCAGAACCAAATTAAAATCCCACTGGGACATAATGAATGGGGATGGAGGAAACATATGGGTAGGACCTTTAAGGAACCTATCAACAATGGGAGACCTAAACAAGGAGGGTTGAATGGGCAACTTCAAAAACGCAGGCATAGCAGACAAGTAACCTTTGACAGTGCCCACAGAAGAGCCCTGCTGGGCCAGAGAAAGTATTAACAGAACCTCAGAGAGGGGCTGAGAGTTGGTCATCAGAATTGTCTGTGCATCATGCCCAAATCCTTTCCAGCAACAGGTGTAAACAGTGCAGGGATATCTGGCTGCCAATATAATGCTACAGACTTTGGGTGAAAGGTCAAAAGCTGTCAACTGATCTCCACGCGAGAAGGCGGAGACTGGACTGGTTCAGGTGGAGAACCCTCCCCTGCAGCTGGGACAGAAAATTCTCCCGAAGGGGCAGTCTCATCGGAGGATTGATGGCTCCGCTCAATAGCTCCGGATACCACACTCTTCGTGCCCAGTCCCAAGCCACACAGATTACTTGGGCCTGGTCGTTCTCGATTTTCTTGAGAACTCTGGGCAGAAGTGGTATGGGCTGCAAGGCATACGGAGGGCCGAGTTCCACTTGAGATGTACAGCATCGCTGAGCGAGTGCTGCCTTGGAAACTCCAACATGCAATATTGTGGACACTGAGCATTCTCTGCAGAGACGAACAGATTTAACCAAGGCTCTCCCCATTCTGCCCCCTCCGGATGGAGATGCCATGTGTGACAAACTAAACACTGTCCTCTGAGTTAGTCTGCTCTGACGTTCAGAGAGCCGGACAGATGTTCAACCATAAGGAGAATACCCAGATGTTCCAGCCACGTCCGAAGGCTCAGAGCCTCGACTAAGGGTCAACAACCCCGCCTTGCTTGTTACAGTACCACATGGCGATGGTGTTGTCCATGAACACTTGCACTACCTTTCCTTTGAGAGAGGGAAGAAATGCTTTCAATGCTAGTCTGAACACCCGAATGCCACTGATCATTTCCTCTCCCAGGTGGATACCCCATCCCAGGAGTGATGCATTTGTCACTACGGTCAGATCTGGTAGGTGGGGAGGAAAGGGTGAGGGAGAGGGATCTGCCTCTGTCCCACTCCCAGTTTGTTAGACACCAAAAACTGGCAATAGTCCTGTGCTAGGTTTGGACCAAGAATCCAGAAGGACAGTCGTAAGGGCTTCAATTAAGGGGGGAAAAAGGGTACAGAGGATTAAGCATCTTTCAGGATATTAGTCCCAACAGCCACAGAAGGGCTCTCCGCACCACCATTGAACAAGAAGCTCCCTCCTCCATAGCCACAGTATGGGGAGAGTGCATGCCACCATCTGGTGAGGTACCCAGTCCACTGGCTTCAGACAGGTCTATACGCCAGTCCATGGGGTCTTGGAGCAGATATTCTAAAGGGTCCAGTGACTTCCTACCTTACTCACTGTAACCTAGCTCATAGTAAGACTCAGGATCTGACAAAGGGGGCGAAGTCCTTGCCTACACCAATCCGGCTCAATGTCGGAGTCAGTAATGAGGATGGGGGCAGCACCGTCAGGCGGCGCCAGGAGAATCAACGTTAGAATAGGCATCAGAGAAGGACAAAGTGGTACGACTGGGGCCGTGAATAGATCCCTTGGTGCCCCTCGAAGTTGAGAGCAAAGCCACAGGTGCAGAATCCGAAGGGCCTCTTTGGACTCTGTGGGGCCTGAAGGCACAACAGTGGAGTTGAAATGCCCAACAATGAGGAGCATGGCCTCACAAAACTCCAAGCTGGGCAGGGGTTGCTCCCGGAAACTCAGGGAAGCACAAAGTCGGTCACATGCAGGTTCCACAGATGGAGGCCTCGTTCGATGACGCACCTGTTCCCTCATCTCGTTGGTAGACAGATGAGGTGAACTCAAAGAATGTTGCGCCTTCTTTGACTTCTTTTGCATCAACTTGCCCAAACGTACTGAGGACTTGGTGTGGGAGAAAGAAGATGATGGTCCTTCCCAAACAATCCCAAGACCTTGCTCTCGACCAAAATCGGGGCTTATGTGGAGCTGAGCACTAGGCCACCATCAGCTTTAGGGATCGCTTCCTCAAAGCCTTCTGATTCATGGCTTGGCACTCTCAGCATGACTTTCTGGTCGTGGTCACGCTCCGGACACCAAAGGCACATGAGGTGCGGATCAGTCACGGACATCGCCAAATGGCAGGATTCTCAGGGCTTGAACCCAGTCTTACACAAAGACATCCCTTGACGCACCAGGATTAGAATAACTCAAAAAAGCTTTAAAAAAAAAGGCCAGGCAAAAAGTGACTGAGGGGTAGCTCTTTCTTCAGATCAGTGCTGGCTGGTGTGGAAAGAAATAAACTGACATCAGTGCTCGAGGATGGCACCTATATAGGAAGAGCCACATCATATCCGGTACGGATGACACAAACAACTGAGGAGGAGCCGATCAGTGCCACCTAACAACACACAGGGATACTGCTTGAGAAAAAAGCTCTGGATCCAGTCTCACACCTGGGGGAAATTCTGAGGTAAGGTTTCTGCAACTAGATGTCTATCAGATACTGCCTTTGCCCTCTTGGGACCTGGGAAGGCATGTGTTGTTTATGACATCAGTTACTCCAAGGAATACTTTCTCCTCCTCTGAATGCGGAGATGATTTCTCGTGGCTTATGGTTTCTTGAGGAGTTGTATGCAGTAACCATATTTATGTTTCATATCCAATTTTCTGAGGTGATCGACTTCCACTCTCAGAACAACCATATACTAAGTCAGTAGTATGCAAAATAGTAAGCACAACCAAGGTAAGTGTGGTATTTAGCTAGGAGAAGGATGAAAACACCAGAGGCAAGTACAGCAAGTGCCCCCAGCAACCAGCTGAAGGCTTACCCACCCAGGGGTCCTATGGGCGAACACAGGGAAGTAGTGGTTGGAGTTTGTACATTTTCAGGACCCAGAGCAGCGGACCCCGAGGAAACCAACCCAAGCCCAGAAGACAGGTGTACCTACTGCAGGGTACCCAGATGCAGAGGGGAGAAGGGACTCTCTCTGAAGTCAGTGGAAGCCTCAGATTGTCAAGCTGCTGTTGCGATCAGTGGACCAGGACAGTGGAACCCAGGGATGGATTCCGGATGTGGAAAAAAAAAAAAAAGGGACAGAGTCCAGCACAAATGGAGGTGCCCAGGTGGTGCAGGTGGCAATGCCCACCATCCTGCAAGTGAAGTTTCTGCAAGTCAGTGCAGGAAGAAGACCAACTAGATGGAAGTAGATTTGAAGAAATATATGACCCGTAATGTATTCACCCACTGCATTAAAAAAAGGCTATGGGGATGCAAATGACCTGTATCAGATGAAACCATGTAAAGGAGTTTTTGTGAGTGTGTGGGAGCAAAGTTCAGAAGGGCAATTTTTTCCTCAACTATTTCCAACTGGAGTAGGTGGAGAGTACGATGATCACCCTTTGCAAATACCTGCAGCTGAGTACAAGTCAACACGATTATATTCAGAGGACCACAGATTGCAACAACGTTTTCCATATGTATACTATCTCATATTTGAAGTGATTTGTCTGCATTGTCATGCACTGTTAACCAAATACTTAAGACAGGAGTTAATGTACAAAATATGTCGGAAAACACTGCTGAAAAAATTCATGGAACAGAGGAGAAGCTAGAGTATAATTTGAGAAATCTGATGGCATTCCAATGTGGGACAAAGGAATATTGGAATCATAGTCATGGTGAGCTAGAGTGCATGATGCGTGTTGCGAAATTTAAGTGCACCAACTTGGTTTATAACACTGAGTATGCACAGGATTATTTACACAAGTTTTTCAGAGACAAACTCTAACATTGAAGGCATTGAATTAAGGATACCAGGGGAACTTTCCTCTTTGGATCCTGAAAATGTTTGCAGGTACTTTTACCACAGGTATCAAGCTATGTTGTCCTTTATCTCCATCTCTTAGAGACATCACTGATTTATTTTGGCAAAAAGAGTATTAAGCAAAAGGTGCTCTTCATATTCATATTCTGCTCTGGGTAAAAGATGCACCTAAAGTTGGATGAGTCTGTACTTTCTTTCATAGAACAGTATACATGTAGTATCCAAAATACATAGAGGGAAAAAGCCTAAAGCAGCAAGTAATGTGTTTCCAATCTCAAACTTGTGAAAAGTATTGTTAGTGGAAACACAAAGTAAAAAGGAAAATGCAAAATAAAATGTAATTTTGGAGTTTCCAAGACCTGTTATTTCAAAAGGAAGCGTGAACAGTTTTATGTCTGCAGAAAGACAAACACTTACTCGTAAATCACCAAGAAAAATACAACCTCAGAGGCTTCAAAATATATCAATGACTACAATCACGTCATTTTGAAAATGTGTAATGTTAATATGGATATTCTCTTTGTGGCAGACAGCTCTATAGCTGTTGTTCGTTATGTTACATAAACAAATCTGAAAAGATGGAGATGAAAGATGTGTGGAAACAGATTACTGCTAAAAAAGTCTCACAAAAAAATGGTACAGCTCCATTTTCAATATCCTTTCGCACAGAGAAATTGGATCCTAGCTATGCTGTGATCGGTTGAGTTCAGCTAGTTTATATTTTAAGTAGAAAGGAATTGTTTGGGTGAGTCTAGGCCTAACATCAACTCGATATAGAGTTTGAAATCTTTTCCAGAATTTCAATAACTTGACAAATTTGAGTCAGACAGTACAGCAATTGTAAAAAAAAAAAAAAGAAACAAAAAAACATGCTGGACACTTACTATCCAAAAAGGAGTGCACATTTCTTGTCTCTCCTACAGTACCATACACGCAGAAATAATGTGACAGAAAATGAAGATGAAGGTAAATTTTCAATAGTTGGTTGCCATGGGTGTTTGATGCAGCATAGCGAATGCAGTCTAATTAACCATTAAAAACTGAGCTGCCAGACTGCTGAAAAAAGAGAATCTTTATAGTTGGCACTTTTGCAGATGTTTAAACGTTGGTGTTCTGAATCAGAATTACTAGGAGAATCTGACTGCTGTTAAGACTCTTTAAATGCTGCAAAGGATGTCATTGAGTGCTCAGTATTTCCAAACTACCTGAAAATGTTGAATGATGCAAGTGAACAGGGAGATAAACTGCTGCTGATGTAGCTAAGGACAGTTCACAAAGCAGCCAAAGTTCAGGTCCTCAGAGTCATGACCCACTTGGAAAGCCGATAACTGAAAATGAGGCTGCAACTGCAATGAATGAGCAGGGGACTGAAATGGAGTAAGCAAGACAGGAAACAATTGATTTGGCAGATTTAGCTGGACAACTAAATGATGAGTGAGGAAATAGAAATATATATGGAATTGAAAGCCACAGCTGAATATGGAGTGCATCATGACAAGAAAGGGTGTGCATGATCAACATTTAAGCGGTCAAGCAGCTACAATAACAGGATCTTAATAGATGTTCATACTGCCTTCCTGGAGCAGACTACAGACTAATTTATCATGTGCAGTTACAGCACCTACTGGACTAGCTGCACACAATATCAAAGGTATTACTTTACATCGACTTTTGATGCTGCCTGTGGAGCACGATGACAAACTGGAATAACAAAAGTTATCCGGTGAAGCTTGCCATAAAGTGTTGCGCGTGTTAAAGCTGAAACTTTTATTTAACGATGAGGTGAGCATGGTGTAGGAAAGCACCCTTTTTGGCCTGGTCAGCCTCCACTTTTTGGTGTCTGGCTTGGCTTTGACTGTTAGTGCACTGTGTCCCTGGTGCCCAGCACCATATCTCTATCCCAAAACTGTACAGTAGTTTTGTGTTTTGCACAACTGGCAAACTATTTAGCGCCCACTGTAATTCCAAAGTAATGGTACCTCTGGTCCTAGGGTACTGCCGCACCAGTTGTGCCACCCCCAGGTACCCCTAAAAACCCACACAGGGCTGCCATTGCAGACTGTGTGTATTGGTGCAGGCTAATCTGAAAACAAAACCGGTCACATACCCCCTCGTGCCAGGTCCCCTATCATTGCATATGCCAGGTTTAAGTCACCCCCAAAGCAGGGTGCATCAAGGCACAGGTGAGGGCATATATGCACTGGCAGATATGCCCCTGCTATGTCTATGTCGATTCTGATACATGCTAAGTGAAAAGGGAAGCTATTTTAAATGCATGTGCTGGACACTGGTCAATACCAGTTCCACAGCTACGTAATGGCTTCTCTGAATCCTGGGATGTTTTGTATCAAACATCTCACAATAATAAACCCTCACTGACCCCAGTGATGGATTTATTACAAAATAGGCCCAGAGGGTACCTTAGATGTGCTCCCTGAAAACCTACAAGCTACTGTGTTTCTGGCCCCCCAAGGTGAGAGCCAGCGCTCTCGAGGGCTCGAGACAAAGGCCAGCACTGGACAGAGGTGTGACCTCTTCTACCAGGCAGGATGGATTTCTCAGGGTGGGAAGCTTCAAAGGCCTTTCCACCTTTGTAATGTGGCCCAGGTCTCTCCAAATGGCAGAGATGATTTCCTTGGAGTTTCTTCTTTCAGGGCAGGTCCGCTGCCCATGGAGGCTAGAGTCTTTATTGAAGCCTGTAAGAGTTGGCTTCTTGTGCAGGGTCCCTTGACCAGCACAAGACCAGCATGGCCAGCTGCTTATTCTTTTGGTTGTCTGCGGGTGGAACTCGTCTTTGTCCGGGTCTTCTTAGGTTGCTGAAATCTGAGTTTCAGGGTTTAGGGGTGCCACCTAAATATTTATTTTAGGGGCATTACAGGGAGTGCCAGGCAGTAGCCAGTGGGCTGACCACCTTTAGGGTGACTGCACCCTTCTTATGACCTCCCTCGAACGGAAACAAGCATTCTGGGACCGGTTTCGGGGTATCGTCCCTCTTCAGCTAGGCTAGCTTGAATCCAGTGGCACAGAGCACGGGACCCACTTCTGGGCATCGACCTTCCCAATTAGGGTGAGACAAAGGCAAAAAGAAGAGATTATGGACGGAATGCTGACCAATGCAAACATTACCCCCAGTCACACGATTAAGCCCAGTGACTGGGGTAAACGTTTGCATTCTTCAGCATTCCATCCATCATCTGTTCTTTTTGATCCTCGTCAATAGCCATAGCCACTATTACAATATAACAGGCTTATCTCACTACAGGAGCCATAGACGAGAATAAAGCAGAGCAGGTCACACAAATCACCCAAAAAGATTCTTCAAAGAGTATTGAGCCACTTGGGCATTCACTCTTTAAACTGAATCCAAACAATATCTGGTAAAGGTATATATCAACCTGCATGTAGCAGCGTCACATGTTTCTGAAATGGGAACCTTTCTTAAGAGAGCCATGGTTGCTGCTTTTCCCATGGTTGATTTACTTTTAGGTTTACTAGGGAGCAATTATTCTCTAATTGGTAACAGAAGATGAAGCAACAAACCATCCACATGGGAATGGATTGCTTAGAAAGAGAGAGCAAGTCCTAAGAGGACCGTAGTTTGCAAACAGATGGTCAATTTGTCTGATCTCTGGGTTTTTAACATCCAGCAAATGAAGAGCTTTATCTTCTGGTTTTGACAGATTTTCAAAGAAAGTTGGCTAAGAAACAGTTTGCCTAACTTAATGTCAAATTTTCGTGTAAATCAGAGAGGCAGGATGGGTTCATTGTATAAGGCCATTTTCAAAATATTTCCTTAATTTCGCCGGCTGCATACAAAAGTAACAGCTATGAGGAAAGCTTTTTTACATGGCAAATTCTGTACAGCTGCCTTGTGTTTAAGTCCAATTGGAGGAGATGGGTGTGGACCCACATCAACTTTAAAAGCACAATATTGAATTGCCGTAGCGGAGAAGGGACCCAAATAAAAGGCAAAACCTTGATAACCTCTACAATATCTTTCACTACTGGTATTTTGAATAGAGGTTTGTGAAGATTTCCTATAAGCATTTATTGCTTCCAAGTGAATAATAATGGACGAAAAAGAAAGAGCAGATTTTTCCAGGTATAAAAAAATATGGAATAACTACCTCTTCTTGGGATCTAATATGATTAATGTTATTCTGCCTGCACCAGTGGCAGAGTCTATTCCACTTGAATGCATACAGTGCCCTAATAGAAGGTCGCTGCCTCGGTCAAAATGTCCATAAAATTCCAAAGGAGATTTAAATATCTATATTGAAATAACTGAAGAGTCAAACCGCTAAATTAAATTATGTTAGGATGGGATCTAGAATCCTGCGCGCACACTTGTAGAGAAGGTCCAGTTTGCACAGCAGCTTCATGTATGGTCTTCTAAATAAGTGCTGATCATCTGTGAACCAAAACTGCTGAAGTCATTCTGGGGCTACAAGAATCATTCTTGCTTAGGAACATCGTAGCTTGATCAAAGCTGTTGGAATTAGTGGTATGGGAAGGAAAGGCATAAAGAAATCTGCCCAACCAGCTGATCCAAAAGGCATTACCCATTGACACTGGTTGATAATATCTTAAGGTCAAGTTTTGGGCAATCTTCGTTGTTTCCTTCTGCAAAAAGATCTATTTGAGAGAAATCACCTAATTTGAAGATGCTTTGCAGCTCTTCACTGATGACCAAGTCTTATTTTCTCTGTATTAGCATATTTATGGACTCAGTGTTGTGAATCCCTGGCTGAAGCTTTTAGGAACAGTGGTCTTGAGTGTGTTCCCACTTGCTTGTTTAGCTAGTGCACTATTTGCATTGTTCATTTGAACTCATTCTAAAAACAGTGAGGAATGATTTCAGAGTAGATGGACAGCCCTCAACTTTAACAGACTAATTATGTGATAGGACGTTCACTTCTATGTCCAAATTTCTGTGTCTATAAATTGTCAGTGTGAGCATCCCATCCTAGTACTGATCTAGCTGCCACTATGGTTTGCAAAGTAATGTCTAGATGGAAAGGAACCCCTTTCAGAAGGTTGGTTGCTTGGGACCTCCACGGGAGTTATCTGGGTGCGTGTTGAGATAGTGTTATCTGATCTGTGGTTCCACTGATCTTCCTGGCATTGGTGTAAAGGCCTCAAGTGAAGTCTGGCATTTGGAGCTAAAAAATGCATGCTGTAATTTAATTCCATAATGAGAAATCTGCTATTCAGTTGGGCATAGTGTTTCTTTCAGACAGAATTTGTTTTTTGTTGGATAGATTTGGGTTTCTACTACGATGAATAAACTTTTGCGACAATGGCGCCTATGGTCACTCTCAAGTAGTGAATCCTCTGCTCTGGGGTAATTATTGATTTCTGAAATGTGATTCATAACCCAGGATTTTGAAATATGTTTGCTGCCAGAAGGAAATGTCTCCTTACTATACTTGATGATGGAGCTATAAACCAAAAGTCAAGATAAAGGTAGACAAAGCCTTCAATTTTTGTAGATGAGCTGCTACCCCTGCCATACACTTTGAAAAGATGTCAGGAGCTGACCTCATGCTGAAGGGAAGGATTTTGAACTGGGAATGATCTCTTACTAATACGGATGTTAGTAATGTAAGTTTCTTTCTTTATGTGGAAATGGGTGTCTTAGAGAGCTATTGTAAACATCCAGTCCCCCCTTGAAGTAACTGGGGTAGATTTTGTGCACATTCTGAATCTTTCTTTATCCATTTGTTTGTTAATGTCAGATAAAAAATGGGTCAGCATTCTCATTCTGGGCCTTTCTTTTGTACCAGAATTTAACAGGAATTAATTCCTGTTCCTTTTTGGTAAGAAGCTACTTCCTACACTGCATTCTTTTGAAGTGAGGTGTATACTTCTTATCAAACAACGTTTTGATGATTATGAAAATAATTATTTTATAGTTTAGTTGACAGAGAAGGTATGAACTTTACAGAATATCCATTCTGAACAACATTCAAATCTACCATTCTTGGAGATGATTTTAAATCCTTCCCCTCTGCGTCACCCCTTTATCCCACCTTCTACTGACGGGGAGGGAGGGAAGCAAGTCCTCACTGTTTCGGAGGAGGCTTTTCTGTAGAGGCCAATGTCTGCCTTTGCTGTATTTGTTGCTGTGGTGGCTGACATTGAGTGTGCTTGAACCCTCAATGGGAAATACCTCCTATCACAAGGCTTGTAGCGTCTATTGCTCTTGAATTATTTTTTCTTTTAGAGGTCTACTGCTTTCAACAAATCCATTTCACTCTTCATTTGCAGCCACTCGTCAACCACATGAGAGTTGAAGAGTAAACTGCTTGAAAAAGGGTAGTTGAAAAGTCTTTGCTGGGCTTCTGGCTTTCAGCATGTGAGTCTGAACCAAGCATTGTGCCTGCAGCAAATTCCATGACTATACCTATGGGCAGATAAGTCTGAAACATCTGCTGGAGCACCTACGACTGGTTAGATATTAACATTCCTCTGGGATGGATTTCTTGGAAATTCTGCTTGTTGTCTTTTGGTAGTTTCTCTGTGAATCTTTCAAGAAAATCCCACAGATATTTATCGTAGCAGGCTAACAAGACAGTTGTGCTTTCAGCCTTTGTGATCGCAGCAGCTGTGTCACACATCTATCTTCTCACTGATTCCATAGCTTCACTCTCTTTATTTGGAGGAACAGTGGAAGAAGGTGCAAAAGCATGAGATTTCTTTGCTGCTAAATTGATTACAAAGTCAGGAGAAATATCAGCTCTTAGAGAGGGTCTTGATCTTCTGCTTTATGGTTCTTTAGTATTCTGGAAAAAGCAAACTTCGCAGAGGCAGGAGCAGTAGCCAATTACACAGCAGGTTCTAAGGGACCCGGAACCAAGGGCAATAATGGTTTTAGGGACATCCTGGGATTAGGTTGTTCAGAAATCACTGATGTGGTAGTAGGCATCAGGACAAAACTGCTAAGTTTAGTTGCCCCACTTATCAATATTTAATTGAAAGTAATGAGATTATCCACCAGTGATACTCATGTCAAAGAAGAGTTTGAAAAGAGTTCGAGAATAGTCCCTGATATAAGAGCCATCTGTGGTGTGTATGGACATTGATGGAAAATGATAAAGTCACCAAGAGGTTCTTTTGGAAGTTATACCATATGGAGACTTGAAGGAGCAAGATCTTCTTGGAGACCTGGATCTTGTATGTCCCCTTTTCCATGGCACCTCCTTTGAAGTGGGATGTGGCTGGTACTTGTGCAGCCACTAGTCACTTAGGTTGCTGAGGTGCATTCAACAGAATAGGAGTGGCCTGTTGCTGGTGAGAAGCAAGGAGATACAGATCTTCAAAGCAAAGGAATGGGAGACAAACTGATCACAGACGTTGACACTCGTGGGACACCGGAGTAAGGGGGTGAGTCCTTTAAAGGCACAGTGTCAAGTTTTAATGCTCTATAGCTGTGTAGACTGTGTTTTAGCATTGCCCTACATTCTCTTTATTTTTCCTTTCTAGGTCTTGCATGAGACAACGCATGTGCTGCCTTTATCGACAACCCATTGTTAAGAAGAAAAAAAACTTAAAGGGGGATTACATCCCACCCATTATTTACCATTTCTTGGCTTTGTCACTCATTCCCATGCTTTAAGTTTGTTAGCATGTGAAGTTTCCTGCCAGTTTCCCATCTCTCATCTGTGTTTGTTTTTTCTCGAGAGCATGGACCAAGTACCTCTTCCTTTTGGAGTGTCCTTCCACTGCCTTCATTGTAAGAGCTACCTTTTACCTGGTGAAGAAGCACTCTCTGCTAGTGCATGTTTTTTGGTAGCTGTGCTTCTCCGCATCACTGTCTTTATGCAGTTTCTTTGACCTCGAGCATCTTAACTAATAGCTCTCCTTAAGAGTGCACGTGTGTTTGTAGGCTGTCTGCCCTCCTGTCCCCACCCCCGTCTGCCATCATTGATTCCTCCATCCTTCAGCACACATCCCTTTCATTGTCGTCGTGCAAGACCTTCCTGGGTTCCCCGCTTATATGGGGTGAAATTCAAGTTAAAGGGAGGTGCCGTGGATCAGCTGCATGGCTTAAGTCTCTGTGTTCACTCTAAATCCAGCGATCCTGGGCAAATCACAATCTCCCCATGCAATCTTGTGTAATGTAACTGGTTTTCACAGCATGACCTGCCAATGACAAAGAAAGCAACACAAAACCAGGCTGCATCCACAGAAGGGATAGAGTACAAACACAGACCAATCAATGTAGTGAATTACAGTAATTTTTTAATACAGGAAAAACAACTTCCTTCCACTAATTTTGCTGGTCAGACTAAAAATGGCCTGTGGAGTCCTGTTTCCATAATTAGAAGGCACCAAAGTTGCTGATGGTAAACATCTTGAACTTTTTGGTGCATGTAATCAAGCTGTTAAGCTATGCAGCTGCTGATTGCTAGAAGTTAAGAGCAATTTACAGTACACATCTCCATAATACCCTGCTGACTCAGATCAAACGGCACAGATGGCTGACTAACAGCATTGACTGTCCTTTTCGCAATGGCAATAATGAAGCATAATATACATTAACTACAATGTATTTATTATTACATATTCAAATTAGGTTTTGCTAAAAAATTGTTATATATGAAAATCATGTCCTGGTTTCCATTTGTGTGTGCAATGACACACAAATGAGCACATTTATTTAACCTCTCCTAACCCCCAAGCATCTGCTCGAATCTTGATATTCATTACAGAAATTTCATGTCTCCTGGTATTGCAACCTATTCTGGCCCACTTGCCAAATCTGAATGGAAATTTCCTTAGATCCCTTATTTATTTATTTTCATTTGAAGTGTCAAGCATGCACGACGAATTGTTTTGGCGTTTACACTAACCTACTACTGGTATTTACACCCTTCAACCAGTGCAAAAGTACACTTTTTCTCTCCAGTTAGTTGAGGTAAATGTCTGTGCAAATTTGGTGTGCACTGCAAATTTACGCAACCAGTGCAATTACATTTCCAAAACTAGCGTGAACAATGCAGCAAATTTTCTAAAATTATACCATACAGTGAAAAATCATATCATACCCAGGGCCATAGAAATTATGTGATTGTGTGGCTGCAGTGTTTTCCGCATAACTACAGATTTGCCACAAAAACCATCATCTGTTGCATAATCTGTAGATTTTGAGAAAAAAATAAATTCTAGCTCAAACGATTCAAACTTTACTAAAAATGCAGTGACACGTGTTGCTGCGCAGTGGAAGGCCCATCAAAAAGGTTGACTGGACACCTTTCTGTTGCTTAATCTATATTTAGGTTATAAACTGATACTAATGAGATGTGATCAATGCACAGACAGTGTTAAATGTAAAAATTACACACAAAAAATAAAAAAAAAGTAATACTTACACAAAATATGCTGCATTATGCAGCATAATTTGCATTTTCTTGATGCATAATTTAGTCAAACCCTTCTGCCACACAATTCCAGTGGCCTTGACCATATCAAGTCAAACAATCCCATAGTACAATGACATACCATATCATACACATTGATACATTGTACCATATTATACGACACCATACCATTTTATACAATTGCATAGCATACAATACATTAACAGCCCAAACCATCCAATACAACATGACGACTTATAATGCCATACTATACTATACAATGACACACCATCCCATTCTATAAAATGACAGGCCATGATATGCTATACAATGACAGGCCATACTGTACTAAACTACACAATGGCAAGTCATATCATAATACAGGCCATACCATACTATATAATCCAAGGGCATACGATACAATTACAGGTCATATAAAATCTTACTATACTATACAATGACACTATACAACACCATATGAAACATAACAAAAACATTGACAGAGCCAATTAATCTCATGTAGCAAGATCTATAGGCTTTATCAATGCTTGTTTATAAAGAGGAATGTTATCTCCAGTTACTTTAGACTCTGTAAGCATTATAATACAATTGGAGATATTTTTAAAAATTAAACAACTGAAATTTGGCAATTTATAGCTTTTCATAGAACGCAAAGAATATATATATATTTTTTTAAAGAGCTTAAAGAGACACACACATAAATATTTTTTTCCAAAGTGCTCGAGGACTCTACATGTGAGAGGGACAATTCAATGCTTATGACTACTGGTGAGAATACCCTGGAAGAGAATAAGTCTTACCTCAAAATTGGCATGGCTGGGAATCATGTACAAAATGAAAGCTAAAAGGTCTGCTAATATTTTAACCATCCTAGGAATCACTAAAGCCAAAAGTGATATTGCACATAATGGAAGGCTATATAGGCCCATTTTTAAGTAAGTGGGTCAGGGACATGGCCAGGTATTCCACTATTGGACATTCCATTTACAAAGTATAAGAGAGAAAGGAGCCCCTAGATGTCACATTTAAATATTCCTGTCTATGCCAAAAATATATCTTAAGTGATTCCATATTGTAGTCCTAGAGGCTGTGCACAGGACGGGTAATTCAGAGTTTGGTAAGCGATATCAAGTGAAAATAAGCTTAGCTTTCTACTATCCTCTCCACGTAGTGATTTTCTTAAACTAAATCAGTCTGATTCTATAACAGAAATTAATGGAAATGCTCATATTATTTATTAAACATGTTCTAGGGATGTGATTGAATAGGTATGCAAGGGCTCCACAAGAATACCATGGCAAAACAGACACATACCTTGTTCCATGGCAATCCTAAAAACAAATTCATAAGAGCTAAATATAGGCTACAGTGCACAGTCAAAAATACTTAATCATTACAAAATACACTAAGGAGAAAATTATTAGCAGATGTCGTTCACTTTTAAGTGTTCTTTCTATACATGATGTAACCCTACGGTGTAAACAGTTGTGTGTACCCATCTCTCCATGGATGCATTAAAGTAAAGATCTTTGAACTTGTGGTCAATTTGGGTGGATGTATAGCTTTACATTTACCATGAACAGGTCAACACAAAAACTATCTTAATTTGAAGGCTAAATCTTCAATAACTTAGTCCTCACATCAACTTCGATTCTAAAGAAAATCCAATGAAGTTGATATTTTGATACTTTCTTTCAGTCTTTCAGTAGAGATATTTGTTTTAAATATTTCTTTAGTTTCAAAAGCTCTAAAATTGAACACCAATCTCCTGATTTATTTATATTTAGAGAGAACCTGAAAATAAATAATGTATTCTTCTGTGATTTGGGAAAAATCTCTAGTGCCTGTATTTCAGCGGTAAGCAGACTAACCACAGTGGGCAGGCCCATTTGCGAGTCTTTTAGGAGGAAGGGTTTCTATCAGGGATAGTGCTCTCAGGGCCATTCCTTACCCTCAAACTGACTCTCCTTCGAGATCAAATCCAAAGGGAACATTCTATCTATCTATCTATGTAACACGGCTATGACCTCCCAAGGCTGAGGACAGTATGACCTTGTCCCGGATGCAGGTTTTTCTTGCACTGCTAAAGGTCTACCATCTTTAGATTCGCAAGGGGACACAAACTAGACTCTGCTCCTCATGGGTTTCTGCTAGCAAGTCAGTAAAGCCCTGGTACTGTATTACTGTGGAATGTGCCCACGTTCTGTCCTGTTGATGTCGAACAGTTTTCTTGCAATGAAAAGCATTGAACACCAAACAAATGTTTTCACATTTGTCCATGGGACAGGAGAGGTAACAGACCCAATGCTGATCCAACTCTGGAAATTTGTTATCGCAAGAGGGGCAGGATATTAATGGAATGTTCCCCAAAGCCTAAACAAGTAATTCTCATGTGACCCGTTACAATCTGTTCAGATCTCACAATCCAAAAATAATGTAAATTTATGAGGTGATGTTCGATGTTTTTTTTCTTTTTTTTTTTAAGTCCTCAGTTGAACTGCTGAAACATGTCTAAACCCTATGGTTGCAAAAATAATCTGATGTGGAGTACTACCCTGGTGTACTGTGGCTTCCAGGAGAGATACTAAAGCTAGGTATGCAGTAGACATTAGCTTGTGAGGCTGGGAAAAAAAGCATAGGGCAAGAAATCAAAATGAATTACGTAAAGTTTAAGTGCCAGATATTGAAAATGTCACTTGCCCAGTGTACATCTGTTCGTGGCATCAGTCGCTGGAGATTCACATGTTCTGCATAGCTCGCCATCTGGTGTTGGGTCGGAGTGTTACAAGTAGTTTTTCTTCGAAGAAGTCTTTCGAGTCACGGGACCGAGTGACTCCTCCTTCTGTCTCCATTGCGCATGGGCGTCGACTCCATCTTCGATTGTTTTCCCCGCAGAGGGTGAGGTAGGAGTTGTGTTGTAGTAATAGTGCCCATGCAATGGAGTGACTAAGTATGTACCTATTTAAGGCTAAAATAATATGTAATCAAATATACAAAGTTGAAGCTAACTTCCGAATTGCTACAGGCTCCCGGGGAGGTGGGTGGGCACATGTTTATCTCCAGCGACTGATGCCACGAACAGATGTACACTGGGTAAGTGACATTTTCAGTTCGATGGCATCTGTCGCTGTAGATACACATGTTCTGCATAGACTAGTAAGCAGTTATCTCCCCAAAAGCGGTGGTTCAGCCTGTAGGAATGGAAGTGTTTTGAAATAACGTTCTTAACATGGCTTGACCTACTGTGGCTTGCTGTGCGGATAGCACGTCTACACAGTAGTGCTTGGTGAACGTGTGTGGCGTAGACCATGTGGCTGCCTTACATATTTCTTGCATTGGGATGTTTCCTAGAAAGGCCATGGTAGCACCTTTTTTTCTGGTTGAGTGTGCCCTTGGTGTAATGGGCAGTTGTTGTTTTGCTTTAAGGTAGCAGATTTGGATGCATTCAACTATCCATCTGGCTATACCTTGTTTTGATATTGGGTTTCCTGCATGAGGTTTTTGGAATGCAATAAATAGTTGTTTAGTCTTTCTGATGTTTTTCGTTCTGTCAATGTAGTACATTAATGCTCTTTTGACATCTAATGTATGTAGGGCCCTCTCAGCTATGGAATCTGGCTGTGGGAAGAACACTGGTAGTTCCACTGTTTGATTTAGGTGGAACGGTGAAATAACCTTTGGTAAAAATGTAGGATTAGTCCTTAGGACGACTTTATTTTTGTGTAGTTGTATAAAAGGTTCTTGTATTGTAAACGCCTGAATTTCGCTTACTCTTATTAGAGATGTAATGGCGATGAGAAATGCAACCTTCCAGGTGAGGAACTGTATTTCGCAAGAGTGCATGGGTTCAAAAGGTGGACCCATGAGTCTTGTTAAGACAACATTTAAGTTCCATGAAGGAACAGGTGGTGTTCTTGGTGGTATAATTCTTTTAAGCCCTTCCATGAATGCTTTAATGACTGGTATCCTATATAGGGAAGTTGAATAGGTAGTCTGCAGGTATGCAGATATTGCCGCAAGGTGTATTTTAATGGAAGAGAAGGCTAGGCTAGATTTCTGTAAGTGAAGCAAGTAACCCACTACATCCTTTGGAGTTGCGTGTATAGGTTGGATCTGATTATGATGGCAGTAGCAGACAAACCTCTTCCATTTACTTGCATAGCAGTGCCTAGTGGACGGCCTTCTGGCTTGCTTTATGACTTCCATACATTCTTGGGTAAGTTGTAAGTGTCCGAATTCTAGGATTTCAGGAGCCAGATTGCTAGATTCAGCGATGCTGGATCTGGATGTCTGATCTGTTGGTTGTGTTGTGTTAACAGATCCGGCCTGTTGGGCAATTTGATGTGGGGTACTACTGATAGGTCTAGCAGTGTTGTGTACCAGGGTTGCCTTGCCCAAGTTGGTGCTATTAAAATGAGTTTGAGTTTGTTTTGACTCAATTTGTTTACCAGATAAGGAAGGAGAGGGAGAGGAGGAAAAGCGTATGCAAATATCCCTGACCAGTTCATCCATAGGGCATTGCCTTGGGACTGCCTGTGTGGGTATCTGGATGCGAAGTTTTGGCATTTTGCGTTCTCTCTTGTTGCAAACAAGTCTATTTGAGGTGTTCCCCAGAGTCTGAAGTAAGTGTTTAGAACTTGGGGGTGAATTTCCCATTCGTGGACTTGTTGGTGATCTCGAGAGAGATTGTCTGCAAGTTGATTCTGGATCCCTGGAATAAACTGCGCTATTAGGCGAATGTGGTTGTGAATTGCCCATCGCCATATTTTCTGTGCTAGAAGACTCAACTGCGTTGAGTGTGTCCCCCCCCTGTTTGTTTAGATAATACATAGTTGTTATGTTGTCTGTTTTGACAAGAATGTATTTGTGAGTTATAATTGGTTGGAAAGCCCGCAATGCGTGAAAAACTGCTAGCATTTCTAGGTGATTTATATGCAGTTTTGTTTGATGTACGTTCCATTGTCCTTGTATGCTGTGTTGATCGAGGTGTGCTCCCCACCCTGTCATGGAAGCATCTGTTGTTATTACGTATTGTGGCACTGGGTCTTGGAATGGCCGCCCTTTGTTTAAATTTATACTGTTCCACCATAGAAGCGAGAGGTAAGTTTGGCGGTCTATCAACACCAGATCTAGAAGGTGACCCTGTGCTTGTGACCATTGTGATGCTAGGCACTGTTGTAAGGGCCTCATGTGTAGTCTTGCGTTCGGGACAATGGCTATGCATGAAGACATCATGCCTAGGAGTTGTAATATCTTTGCTTGTATTGTTTGTGTTGGATACATGCGTTGTATGATCTTGTTGAAATTTTGAATTCTTTGTTGACTTGGAGTGGCTACTCCTTTTGTTGTGTCTATTATGGCTCCCAGGTATTGTTGTACTTTGCACGGCAAAATGTTGGATTTTGCAAAGTTGACGGTGAAACCTAGTTTGTAGAGGGTTTGTATGATTGGATTTGTGTGTTGTAAGCACTTTGTTAGTGAATTGGTTTTGATTAGCCAATCGTCTAGATACGGGAATACATGTATTTGCTGCCTTCTGATGTGTGCAGCCACTACTGCTAGACATTTTGTAAAGACTCTTGGTGCGGTTGTTAAACCAAAAGGCAATACTTTGAATTGGTAATGTATTCCTTTGAATACGAACCGTAGGTATTTTCTGTGAGATGGATGTATTGGTATATGGAAATACGCGTCTTTGAGGTCTAAGGTTGTCATGTAGTCCTGTAGTTTTAGCAATGGTAACACCTCTTGTAGCGTGACCATGTGAAAGTGGTCTGATTTGATGTAGGTGTTTAGTATTCTGAGGTCTAGGATTGGTCTCAGTGTTTTGTCCTTTTTTGGTATTAAGAAGTACAGTGAATAGACTCCTGTGTTTGTTTGTGTGTTTGGTACTAATTCGATTGCATTCTTTTGCAATAGTGCTTGAACTTGTATTTCCAGAAGGTCGGAATGTTGTTTTGACAATTTCTGTGCTTTTGGTGGTATGTTTGGAGGGAATTGTAGGAATTCTATGCAATAACCATGTTGGATAATTGCTAAGACC
Source organism: Pleurodeles waltl (assembly GCF_031143425.1). Taxonomy (NCBI): domain Eukaryota; kingdom Metazoa; phylum Chordata; class Amphibia; order Caudata; family Salamandridae; genus Pleurodeles; species Pleurodeles waltl. The sequence continues at coordinate 1,048,938,202 of NC_090446.1, read as the reverse complement.
CAAGTGTCTGTAGTTATTTCCTCCCATGCTTTGTAATAATGACCTATTCTTCCCCCCCACTGGTGTTGTGTGGAGGGGGTGAGTGACATCTGAGTCACTGCTTGGTTGTAGGGGTTTTGGGGCTTTGAAATTTTCCTCTATTCCTAGGGAATTGCCCTCCTCTGTATTGGCCCCGAAAGCCTCCCCTGTACTGTCCCTGGTAGCTGGACGGTGTTGCCTGCGAGGTGCTGGCTTGTGTGGCCTGACCCCGGAACCCCCCTCTAAAGGGTGTCTTGCGGAAGGTGCTGTAGGTTCCTCTGCTCTGCGGGGAGTAGAGTGCACCCATGGCTTTAGCAGTGTCAGTGTCTTTTTTAAGTTTTTCGATTGCCGTGTCCACTTCTGGTCCGAACAGTTGTTTTTCGTTGAATGGCATATTGAGCACTGCCTGCTGTATCTCTGGTTTGAACCCAGACGTTCTTAGCCATGCGTGCCTTCTAATGGTCACAGATGTATTAATTGTTCTTGCAGCTGTGTCTGCTGCATCCATAGAAGATCGTATCTGGTTATTTGATATGTTCTGTCCTTCCTCAACCACCTGCTTTGCCCTTTTTTGAAGTTCCTTGGGTAGATGCTCGATGAGGTGTTGCATCTCATCCCAATGGGCTCTGTCATAGCGCGCAAGTAGTGCTTGAGAGTTAGCGATGCGCCACTGGTTTGCAGCTTGTACTGCGAGACTTTTCCCAGCTGCATCGAACTTGCGGCGCTCTTTATCTGGGGGTGGTGCGTCCCCAGATGTGTGGGAGTTGGCTCTCTTCCGAGCTGCTCCCACTACGACGGAATCTGGTGGCAGCTGTGTGGTGATGAAAACAGGGTCTGTAGGAGGTGCTTTATATTTCTTGTCCACCCTTGGCGTTATTGCCCTACTTTTGACCGGCTCCTTGAAGATTTCCTTTGCGTGCCGAAGCATACCTGGCAGCATAGGCAGGCTTTGGTAGGAGCTGTGGGTGGAGGAGAGGGTGTTGAATAAAAAGTCATCCTCGACTTGTTCTGAGTGGAGGTTTACGTTGTGGAATTGTGCTGCTCTAGCCACCACTTGAGAATATGCTGTGCTGTCTTCAGGTGGTGAGGGCTTTGTTGGATATGCCTCCGGACTGTTGTCAGACACTGGGGCGTCATATAAGTCCCAAGCGTCTTGATCCTGGTCACCTTGGCTCATGGTGGTGTGAGCCGGGGAATGTGACGGAGTTTGCGTCGGTGAGACGTTAATTACAGGTGGAGGAGAGGGTGGCGGAGTCACCTTTTTCACCATCTTTGTTTGTGGCGCCTGGTCTGTTTGAAACTCCAGTCTCCTTTTTCTCCTAATAGGGGGAAGGGTACTTATTTTTCCTGTTCCCGGCTGTATGAAAATACGTTTTTGCGTATGGTCCACTTCGGTGGATTGCAGCTCTTCCTCAAACCTATGCTTTCGCATCTGAGAGGACAGTGATTGCTCCTCTGTATAAGAGCCTGGACCTGGGTCGGTTACGGGTTGTTTCGGCACCGAAACCCTGCCTGTATCTTTTTTCGGCTCCGAGGTGGCTTTTTTCTTTTTTAGAGTCGAAACCTCTCGGCGTCGATCTTCGTCGGTGCCGCTGTCTCGGCGTCGAGCCGTTTCTACACCGCTATCTCGGTGTCGTTGCTTCTCTCCAGCACTTTCTCGAGTCCGAGAAGGCTGCGTGCCGGTGTCTCGACCGGAGTCGGACGATCTCGGCACTGTTTGGGCCTTTTTCGGTGCCGATGGTCGGTCACCGAACTTATGGGTGGAGCCATGGCCTGGTGCCAGTGGCGTCCCCTGGGCCTTGTCACTTTTCTTATGTGTTGTTTTCGACGTCTTACTCACGGTTCTTTGATCGTCGAATTCCTCGGAGTCCGATTCGTGGATCGAAAAGGTTTCTTCTTCCTCTTGTTCCTCGAACTCACGGTGCGCTGTCGGCGTGGACGCCATCTGAAGTCTCCTGGCTCGACGGTCACGGAGTGTCTTTCGGGACCGGAACGCGCGACAGGCTTCGCAAGTCTCCTCACTGTGCTCAGGTGACAGGCACAGGTTACAGACCAAATGTTGGTCTGTATACGGGTATTTGTTGTGGCATTTGGGACAAAAACGGAACGGGGTCCGTTCAATCGGCGGTGTTGGACACACGGTCGGGCCGACCAGGCCCCGACGGGGGATCGAAAAGTACCCCGAAGGGCACCGGAGCGCGTCGATCTTCGATGCGGTGTTGAATCTAACTACGCCGATCCCGAACGCAACAATACCGACGAAAATCTTCCGAAATCTACTAACTTTCCGTTCCGAAACTCGGAGCGACAGGAACACGTCCAAACCCGATGGCGGAAAGAAAACAATCGAAGATGGAGTCGACGCCCATGCGCAATGGAGACAGAAGGAGGAGTCACTCGGTCCCGTGACTCGAAAGACTTCTTCGAATAAAAACAACTTGTAACACTCCGACCCAACACCAGATGGCGAGCTATGCAGAACATGTGTATCTACAGCGACAGATGCCATCGAACACAGTAATTTGGGAAGAAATACTAGATTTATGGTATACAAATTAACGGAACAGGTTGAGGTACTCAACATTTTGACAGGCTCATTCCCACTACAGATAAGGTAAGAGAATATGTGTCTGCAGAGTGGAAAGAGGAACAGAGCACTCTCAAATCCGATGGTGCTGTATAGGAAAATTATTCTCTAGTGGGAGAAATAGCTCCCCACAGAGAAACTAAACAAAATGTTGGAGTTCACATGCATAATTGTATTTCATTCTTAAAAGCAGAAATGTAGATCTACAACATTTTCTTATGTTCACACATCAGTCGAACTATGATCCTAACTGTTCAGGTTCCAAAATAACCCCCAAAGTTCTTAGTGAACTCTATGAAATGAAGAAGTATGTAAATCAAAGGTATCAACAAACAAGTATGAATTCATGATTTTTCCACTGAGGCATTTCTAAATTTGGCCTAAAAGATTGCAGGAGAAGATCTAGATCTGTTGCACATGTGGTTTGTAAAACTTGCTATTTTTATCTGGCTAGGCATACTCATTGTGCACCTCTGGCTAGCAAAATGAAACCAGCCTGAAAACAAAGAGGCGCAGTTTAAATCCGCAATGGTGTTGCTTTAAATCCTGTGGACAGGGTGAACCCCCTACTATTAGAATGACATATAAATAGGAGATTCTTTTAGCACACTCAAGTGAACTTGAAGCGTACTCTTCACAACTTAATCAAGGTGAACCCTATATATAGTCTGTGGACAGTTCTCTAACATGTTTGATGCTATAAGGCTACAGCTGCCATGCCTTAAATTAAAATTGGGTGTTACAGCTTAGGCTCAGATCTTGCAGCACATACTGACTAAGCATCTTTATCATTTCTATTTCATATTGTGGGAGGGTGTGTGTTTAGCTTTTGGGGATGTGGAAGGGGCACAGTGGTTGATTTGATCAGTTTAGCCAGTATAGTATTTTATTTTGTTGGGGAATTTACACTGTTAAGAAAACTAGATGGACTGGTAAGCTGCTGGAATGTAAAACATTTTTTTTTTTAATTGACTTTCACTTTTGGTCTAGATTTCTAGCGGTGCTAGGGTACAACATATCTGAGAACTGCAGTAGCGACATATAGTGATAGCATTTTCCAGAAGGTGCACCTTTCTGGTAGAACATGGCCAAAGATAATTCAAGTGTTTTTCAACATATTACAGCATGTATCTGTAAAGCACATTCCATCGTAGGGAGTAATGGTAGTCACTGTATCAAACTTGGAAGCATCAAAAGCTGACTGGATTCACTAAGATTTGGACATGAGGTCAAACACAGATTCTTGGGTGGAAGAATTAGTCCCCAGTCCATCAGGCACAGATTTTCAATATGTTTAGGGTTTCCTAAATCCTTTTCGATCTCCAATTTCACTCTCTCCACAAAGGTAATTATATCTCATCAGTATGCATACACATTTATTCCAGGGATGTCACATGGGAACAACAGATGAGCTGCCAGCTCCTCACGTTTTTGACCTTTTAATGTGCATGTCCAATGTAAGGGTGACCCAATAATTTTTTTGTGGGTCAAATGCTTCTCACATCTACTACTGAAGGCCTGCTTGCGCTGAGGCTTCATGAATTTGACAATGTTAAATATACCAAATTGGCCACTTTCCTTGCTACTTTATAGCAATGTGTTTGTTACCAAACCTTGAGAATGACTCTGGGACTTCTCATGTGTTAAACATCATGAATATGTCAGTTTCTCATATGATACTTTGCTTTACCTTGGATATTTTGTTCAATGAGTAGTTGGTAATGTGCTAGAGTATAATCCTTTATGAGGCAAGCTGCCCCAAGTAGGGGCAGAATTTACACATAACCGATATTGAATTGGTGCCGCGTAATGGATACACTATGAAGTGGTCACAGACAAATCCTAAGTCTTTATTGAAACAGTTAATATGCCAATGTAAACATGCTTTCGCAGACTGTTTAAGAGAGAACCCACATCCAGGGCAATGTCTAAGTGCGTTTACGATGATTACTCAAACCATAAAAGAAGCCCTCACTATTAGAAGTAGTAAGATAGGAAGAAAAATGACGTGCGGATGGTTTGACCATAACTGCACTCAAGCACATAAGAGACTGAAAAAGGCTCTAAATGCACCAAAGAGGTGCTTAAGTGATATCCGTAAACGCAGACAGGAATATAAGACAGCAATAAAAGAAAGGAAACTGACTATGAAATCAACCTTGTGGGAAACTCTCCACATAGCAAGTCGTAAGAAAGATAATATACTCTTTTGGCAGACAATAAATTCCCCCGTGCTAGGGGAGAGAGACATTCCTAGAATGGAAATCGCCATCTCGGAAGAAGGCTGGGTTGCACATTTCTCTCAAATATACTCATTGACGCGTGATACAACAGACCGTACACATGACCATGATTCACAGGAAGGTCCGCGCCTGGTTATAACCCCCCAATTTAGCCTTCAGGAGGTTGAGGAAGCTATAATAATAAGAAAATCAGGGAAAGCGCCGGGCCCTGATGGTGTTCCGATCGACATATTCAAGGCAAATATTGAGCTGTGGGGGCCTGTACTGACGCAGACATTGAGGGCTATCTGCACATTGAGGGCTATCTGCATATGCGGACTCCTACCATCTTGGAGAGATTCCAACATTATTCCAATATACAAAAAGGGTGACCACCTTAATCCAGCCTGCTACAGGCCAATCTCCCTGCTGGACACAACAGCTAAATTAGCAGGGAGAATAATTCTGAATAGGCTGCAAACATGGGCAGAAGGAAAGAACGTCTTATCCCCGGTCCAGTATGGATTCCGGAAAGGAATCGGAACAGTGGAGCAAAGTTTAAACTTAAGTCTCATTATTGGAAAGTATACTAAGATCAGAGCAGGCAATCTGTACCTGGCATTCATTGACTTATCATCAGCTTTCGACTGTGTAATTCATGATAAATTATGGGACATTTTAAAAAGCATGGGGGTAGAACCGACCTTAATCCAATTTATTTGTGAAATGTATACAGGGTGCAGAGCAAGAGTGAGGTATGGCTTAAAAGGGGAATGTACTCGCCCCTTTGGTCTATACAGAGGAGTGCACCAAGGCTGTGTTCTCGCTCCGTTCCTGTTTTCAATGTATATAAATAACTTAGATAAAGAATTGGCCACTAAGTGTAAAGATCTACCCCAAATAGACAACCGACCCGTTCCGGCATTACTTTACGCAGACGATGCAGTATTAATGGCCAGGACCCCAATAGCTCTCCAGAAACTTCTAACTACCTGTATCACATATATGTCACAGCTGGGTCTTACTGTCAATCGCTCCAAAACTTTTATTATGAACTGTGGAGGGAAGCGCAGTAAGACTTACAACACCACTATTGCGGAAAGCAAGGTCGAAATTGCGCAAACCTTTTCGTACTTGGGCATAATGTTCGATAAGCTGGGTTCCTGAGCCAACTGTAGGAAGACTAAGAGAGTTCACCTGATCAAAACAACAATGGCATTACGACTCTTCTCTAAAAGGCTTCGGGGGATTACACCGTCAAATATGATAAAGATCTATAAAGCCAAGTGAATCCCGGCCGGCACGTATGGGCAGGAATTTGCGGGGACATACAAATTGTGATTTAATTCAGATAGTGGAAAACGATTTTCTAAGACATCTGCTGAGGGTACCAAATGGCACTTCATCGTATGTCATTCACTCTGAACTCGGGGTTCCCTTTATTGTAGACTTGATAAAGATCCAGCCACTGTTATTATGACATAAAGTGTGGACCTCGGAACATACCGGTTTTAATAAGGTCATCCTGACCGATTGTACGAAGTCATTATACACATCAAGGGTACCATGGTTAAAATACATTATGACCTTTTTCGAAAAAATGGGCAATAAAGACTACTATACAAACCCAGCTTCGCTGGGGAAAATATCTAGGAAGGACCTGAGTATCCTGGCATTAAAGTTTCTAGAAGACATACGTTGGGGGGCTGAATAAAAAAAAATAACTAATTCATAATCAAAAATTTTGACGGTTGAGGGCATGCAGCCGTACTTGGCAAACGTGGTACACCTTCGCCATCGTTACATTCTTACGAGATTTAGGCTAGATACGTTTCATCGTCTAGTTTCATTTCCAATTATGAACGATTGGTCCACCTCGTTAAAACCATGCCCCTGTGATGCAAAGACACCTCAATCCACAATCCATGTGGTTTTATTCTGCAATTTCTATGCCCCACAGAGGAAGCGCCTAGTAGTTCCACTTTTAAGGTTAATCAATCTCCCTCAGTGTGGTACAGCTTACGCCTGCCTTCAGTCACTATCTTCTTTAGAGATGTGTGGAACTCTGGCTAACTTTTTATGTACTGTATTAAAGATTAGGAAATCTATGGGGGCGGTGATGTAATTGTAATTTATACACTAGACAGCTTATTGTTGTGTGCTTTTTATTCTTTTACTATCTATTTATTTACTTAATCTTTTTTACTATAGATTGAAATGTATTATAAATGGAGATTTTCCTTTTTTATGACTTTTATGACTTGTTGAAAGTCGAATAAAGTTTTTGTAATGTACACATAACCTAATACAACTTTTATTAATAATTTCACTTGATTCCTGTTCCATCGATCAGGGTGAATTGTTTTAATGGATGTAAATGTTTATTTAATGTGCAATGATTTCTATTTAATCTGACTGCAAAAGGAAGAAACGGTTAGAAATGTAAGAAGAGATTTTTGTGTCTTGTTCTACTGATACTAACAATTTTTGCTGTTATGGAATTGACATGGTTAATAGGTGATACTGCTAAAAGAAAACACAGGAATGACTGCATTGTTAATAAACAATGAACAATGGTAATCTACCTTTTGGAGCCTCAGGAACACCAATAGGGCAAATAATTTTCCTGATACAGTACTCTGAACGGATTCCATTTGTTCCAACATCTCTCCTCTTAATTATTTCCGTTGTTGTAATTTCAGTTTCTGTGGATTCTATAATACAAACATAATAACTGTCAATTCAAAACATTAAAAGCTGAGAAATAAACAGCCTAATTTCATGAAATCATATTTATGAGACCGGACCAAAGCATGTATTTAACATGTATGGTCAGGTGAAGTTTAAATGCTTTTGGAGAACAGGTTTTCTTACCTTCGGTAACACCCTTTCAGAGAGAAAGACTACACACCTTTTGAATATTCCCTGGGAATAAGACTGGATCGGGAAACTTTTCAGCAGTACCTCTGAGCCTGGATAGTTGATGTTCCTGGGTCTCCCCATTGACGTCACTCTGTTCCACAAATGACATACAGATCATAAATAGGCATCACTCCTGCGATCTGACGTCAGATGCTTTTGCCTCCAGGTGCAGAGCCCCAATAGCAAATTGTCACCTAGACTAGGAATCTAATTAATGGAGTCCAATCACAGAATGGAAAGGATGAGCAGGTCAGTGAAGAATCTGCAACTAGATTGAGCCACTTCCTGAAGGTAAAAAAATGTGTTTGTCTGCAGTAGGTTCTTCACATTTTAAACAGATACCAAAGCTGTGACTATTTGGAGGCATGTCTGTAGAGGGACTCAACCCAGAATGTTTTTTTTTTATGGCAAAATGTCCCTCGCAGTAAACCTGAACATCCAGACCATAGTGCTTTGGGAATGTATGGAGGAATGCCCTTGTAGCCCAAGACATGGGATCTGCATGCTAATGCAGTGGTAGCAGCTTTGGCCCTGGTGAACAAGTTACTTACCTTGAGTAATGCTTTATCTGGTTGAGGCCATATCAATCTGCAGATCCCTTACCTTAGAATTATCCCAGGTGTCAGACTTGATCCTGATAATTTTTCTTGACCAAATCCCCAGAGCGCCGGTTGGTGTTGCTGATTGGCCTCTTCCACGCTGGAAACGATGTCTGTGGCTCCTTTAAAGGCACCACCCAGGCACACTGATGTTACTTTCTTTTAATGGCTTTCCACACCAGAGGTGCAGAGACATGAAAAACACTGACCACTGGTGTGGATTAATTAGGACCCTGAAAAAGATACAGCCCTGTCCCTAGAAATCCATTCACAGAGATGGGTTGATAAGGAATCTGCAGCTAGATATAGTCTCTACCGGATAAGAAGTTGGCAAAGGTAATTAACTCGTTTATCTGATAGAGCTTTCTAGTCGCAGATTTGTTACCTTAGAATAGATACCCAACCAATACCACCCCCGGAGGTGGTAATGTGAACCAATTTCGAATGAGATTCAGCAGGACAGGCAAAATGCCAGTAATGATAGACCTGACTGTCCCGGCAGTAATGTTTAGTAAAAGTGTGCATGGAGGCCCACATAGCTGCCTGGCAGAGATCCAGGACTGGAACTCTGTGCATTAACACAAAGGTCGCAGCCTTAGGTCTGGTGGAATAAGGGCACAAGCCCTCAGTGGCTTGCTTATTGGCCGATGGGTAACAGATTTTAATGCAAAGGATGACCCATATGGAGATGGCCCTTTTCTGCACAGCACCAACCTTTTCAGCTCCGACATATCTTAGAAGAGTTGATCGTCCACCTGGAAATCCCATGTGCGGTCAAGGCAGAACAACGCTTGTTTGGGGTCCAGACAATAGAGACACTACTCATCTTTGGAGGGGTTAGGTGAGCGTAAAATGTAGGCAAGGTGATGGACTGTCGTACAAAAAATGACATGACCACCTTTGGAAGAAAGAAAGCCCGCATGCAAAGTACCACTTTGTCAGGTTGACTGGAGAAGTAGAGTGGCTTAGATGATATGGCCTGCAGCTCACTAACTTTTCGGGCAGATGCTATAGCCACAAGAACTGCAGTTTTTAACCTGTTCTGTGCCTTGGACGAGATGATCTCGTCCAAGGCTACAGTTCCCCTGTGCCTTGGACGAGATCATCTCGTCCATGGCACAGGGGAACTTGGGGGCGCGCTAGCGCGCCCCCCGTGCACCCCCCTTTCCCCCCCAGGCGGGGATGGAAGGGGAAGACCTTCCCCTTCCACCCCCGCCCCCCCCCACGGCAATCCGATGACGTCAGCGCGCGCTCAGCGCGCTGACGTCATCGAGTGTTGCCGGCGCGCTGGAAGCCATTTGCTTCCAGCGCGTCTTCGGAGCAGGAGCTCTAAGGTGAGTCCTCTCCGTTTTTGGGGGGCGGGGGGTTTGAGAAAACAGACATGGGGGGAAAGGAAAGGGTTTTTCCTTTCCCCCTGTGTCTGTTTTCTCAAGATTCCTGCTCCACGATCGCGGGCAGGGCCCGCGATCGTGGAGCAGAAATCTCCACTAGCCACCAGGGATTTTCTGTTTGACTAAATTTGGGGGCGACCCCTTGGGCAAGGGTCGCCCCCCCCCGGGGGCAATTTTTATTTGGATTTCGCCCCCCCCCCTGGGGGCAGATCGGCCGTTTTTTCGGCGGATCTGCTCCCAGGGGGGGGGGGCGAAAACCACTAGACACCAGGGATGTATTGTTTTATGTTTGTTTTTGGGGGCGACCCCTTGGGCAAGGGTCGCCCCCCCCGGGGGCAATTTTTATTTGTATTTCGCCCCCCCCTGGGGGCAGATCGGCTGTTTTTTCGGCGGATCTGCCCCCAGGGGGGGGCGAAAACCACTAGACACCAGGGATATCGTTTTTTGTGTGTGTTTTTGGGGGCGACCCCTTGGGCAAGGGTCGCCCCCCCCCGGGGGCAATTTTTATTTGTATTTCGCCCCCCCCTGGGGGCAGATTCGCCGATTTTTCGGCGGATCTGCCCCCAGGGGGGGGCGAAAACCACTAGACACCAGGGATATATTTTTTTATGTTTGTTTTTGGGGGCGACCCCTTGGGCAAGGGTCGCCCCCCCCCCCCCCGGGGCAACTTTTATTTGTATTTCGCCCCCCCCTGGGGGCAGATCGGCCGTTTTTTCGGCGGATCTGCCCCCAGGGGGGGGCGAAAACCACTAGACACCAGGGATATCGTTTTTTGTGTGTGTTTTTGGGGGCGACCCCTTGGGGAAGGGTCGCCCCCTGAAAGGGGGCACAGAGGTGTTGCCCATTTCTGCCCCCCTTGGGGTCCGATTGGCCAATTCTTTTACGCCCATCTACCCCGAGGGGGGCAGGATCCACTTAGGTACCAGGGACAACTTCTAAGTTCTTGGTGGTGGGGTGTTTGTCAACTGGCAAAGTATTTGTATTTGTGATTATAACAATTTATTTCTTCTTTTTCTTCTAGTTCAACGCTTTTGCTTCCTTTGCTGTGGATCTTTGAGGTTTTGGCAGTAGTTGTCCAGTGGTTTGCATAGTTGCATGTTTTAGGTAAGTGAACGCAATTTACTCCAAAGGAGTATTGTTGACATGTTTGTAGGTGGTGTACTAAATGCAGTATTGTGTGTTTGACATTGTCCTTAGATTTGAGCACAGTGGTGTTTGTGTTGTCATATGTCTAAATTGCTTTTTTCTTTTTTCTTTTTAGTGGGATATCATTGGTGATTGCAGAGTAGTTGCTTGGTGAGTAGCTATTTCAGGCAACTGTGTGGTATAGTTTTTTGTAGTACATAACTCTTTGTGATAAAGCTACACTTTGTTCATTACTTATTTTAGTGCTAGTTGTTGTTGGCAATCCATTTGTTGTTAGGATCATGGCTAGCCGCAAAGTGACCGCTCAGCAGGTTGTTCGCATGCTCTTTGAGTCGTCTTCAGACCATGATTACGACACTGACTCTGCATCTGAGGCAGAGGAGGAAGCAGGAGATTCTGGAAGTGAGTTTTCTGTCCAAGAGCATTCTTCTGATGAGGAAGCTACTCTCAGTGCAGATGAAGGGCCTGTGTTAGAGGAGGACATTGATGTGCCAAGAGTGCAGCAGCCTGGGGCTGCAGGGTTTCCCATTGGAAGACCTGACACCTGGATTGCCCCAAACATGGAGCAGCCACAGTTACCTGCATTTACTGGTCTCCCAGGGTGTAGAGTTAATACGGAAAACTTTCTGCCTGTCCAATTCTTTCACTTGTTTATGGACGATGTATTTTTGGAAGAGATTGTGGAGCAGACAAATGTGTATGCAGAGCAATATTTGCGGGACAACGCTGCCAGACTTAAGCCTCAGTCTAGAGCTACTCATTGGGTTCCCACATATCTGGAAGAGATTAAAAGGTTTTTAGGTTTGACTTTTTTGATGGGGTTGATCAGGAAGCCGTCACTGGCTTCTTATTGGTCTACTAGTCCCTTGATGGCAACTGCTATATTTCCTGCAACTATGACACGTAATCGGTATTTGCTTCTTCTTCGTATGCTGCATTTTGTAGACAATGCTTTAGCCTTGCCACGAGATCACCCTGATTGTGACCGCCTTTTTAAGATTAGGCCTGTCCTTGATCATTTTGTGGATCGGTTTTCAGAGGTCTATGTTCCAGGCAAAGAGATAAGTGTGGACGAGTCTTTGGTCCTTTTCAAGGGGCGTTTAGTTTTTAAGCAGTACATCCCTAGTAAGAGGGCACGGTATGGGATTAAATTGTATCTGCTGTCAGAAAGCAGTACAGGATATGTTTATAATTTCCGGGTCTACACTGGTAGGGATTCCAGTATTGACCCTCCTGGTTGTCCGGCCACTTTTGGAGTTAGCGGAAAAATTGTGTGGGAACTTGCTAGACGGCTGTTTAACAAAGGTCACCATTTGTACGTAGATAATTTCTACACTGGAGTGCAGTTGTTCAAGGAGTTGTTTAGGGTGGACACTGTTGCTTGTGGCACAATCCGTTCTAACCGCAAAGGCTATCCAAGGGAGCTTGTCTGTAAAAAACTTGAGAGGGGACAGTGCAGTGCCTTGCGGAATAATGAGCTGTTAGCTATGAAATTTTCAGACAGGAGGGATGTGTACATGCTATCGACCATCCACGATGAGAGTACTTCCCCTGTGGCTGTTTGGGGTCAGGTTGCGGAAGTGCGCAAACCTGCGTGCATTTTGGACTACAATAGGCACATGGGTGGTGTTGATAGAGTAGATCAGAGGTTGGAACCTTACACTGCTCTTCGTAAGTCGTATGTGTGGTATAAAAAGTTGGCCCTACATTTATTTCATTTGGCAACTTTTAATGCCTTTATTGTATACAAGGATTGTTCACCTGAGTCAAGGATGACTTTTGTTAAATTTCAGGAGTCGGTGATAGAAAGCCTTATTGTGGTGGAACCGGCAAGAGTTCCTAGAGTAGAAGTGGTGGAGGATGTGGCTAGATTGAAAGATCGGCACTTTCCAGATCACATTCCTCCCACTCCCAAAAAAGACATGCCCACAAAGAAATGTAGAGTATGTGCCCGGAGATCAATCCGGAGGGAGAGCCGGATGTACTGCCCCGAATGCCCTTCAAAGCCTGGGCTGTGTGTGCCCAGCTGTTTTAGAAGTTACCACACAAGGAAAAACTTTTGGGAAATACCGTGAGCGTAAGCTGTCTGTTTTATATTTTCATATGTTTCACGGTTGGCATCTGTCGTGTATTTAGTTTGAGGTTTTGTGTTTGTAGTTTAGTGCCTATTTTATAATTAGTAGTTTATTTGTTGTTTATAAATTAAAAAAAGTGATTGCGGTGTGCGTGGGGTGGCGCTTGGCTGGCGGTGTGCGTGGGGTGGCGCTTGGCTGGCGGTGTGCGTGGGGTGGCGCTTGGCTGGCGGTGCCAGCCAAACGGCAGTCCACACTCCCATCAGCTGGTGTGATTCTTGTATCAGGCATGTGGGCGTATGTAAGTGATGGGCCCTTGAGTGGCGCGGTCTGTCGATGTGAGTGTTGTAATGTGCTGGGCCCGTGGCTGGCGGTGTGAATGGTCTTGTGCGTGTCATGTATGAAAGGTGTGTGAATGGACTGTAAAGCGGTTGGTGCCTTGTCGCGGCTTTACAGCTCACGAGCTGTGAGTCATTGGTTCACTTTTTTGCCTTTCAGTTATTAGCAGTGCATTTCATTTTTGTGAAATCTCTTGTTAATAAAATTTGATCCACTGAACCATCACTCACCCTCGTGCCAAATCCAACCAGTATGTGTTGTAAAAAATGACAAAACCTGCTCCGCTGTAATCAGGCGTCGCAGCACACCTGTGACACGCTAGGTGCCTCGGGTGGGACCCCGATGATGAAGCATGCCACCAACTTGGTTGGTGGGTGAGGGGTCTTCTTCACATAACCTAAGTGTGTTTCTTTTCACTATTTTAGTGTTTGGCACATCACGGACGTATGTGCACACATCAAAATGATATATTGCAAAAATACCTCTCCCTTCTATCTCTTCAGGTTTTGGGCCTTATTCTGTTGCAGGCACCTGGCCCACCCACACAAGTGAGGTATCATTTTTATCGGGAGACTTGGGGGAATGGTGGGTGGAAGGAAATTTGTGGCTCCTCTCAGATTCCAGAACTTTCTGCCACAGAAATGAGAGGAAAAAGTGTTTTTTTGGCCAAATTTTGAGGTTTGCAAAGGATTCTGGGTAACAAAACCTGGTCCGAGCCCCGCAAGTCACCCCTCCTTGGATTCCCCTAGGTCTCTAGTTTTCAGAAATGCACAGGTTTGGTAGGTTTCCCTAGGTGCCGGCTGAGCTACAGGCCAAAATCCACAGGTAGGCACTGTTTTCTTCAAAAATGTTGGTTGTGTCCACGTTGCGCTTTGGGGCGTTTCCTGTCGCGGGCGCTAGGCCTACCCACGCAAGTGAGGTATCATTTTTATCGGGAGACGTGGGGGAACGCTGGGTGGAAGGAAATTTGTGGCTCCTCTCAGATTCCAGAACTTTCTGCCACAGAAATGTGAGGAACATGTGTTTTTTTAGCCAATTTTTGAGGTTTGCAAAGGATTCTGGGTAACAGAACCAGGTCCGAGCCCCGCCAGTCACCCCTCCTTGGATTCCCCTAGGTCTCTAGTTTTCAGAAATGTACAGGTTTGGTAGGTTTCCCTAGGTGGCGGCTGAGCTAGAGGCCAAAATCTACAGGTAGTCACTTTGCTAAAAACAGCTCTGTTTTCTGTGATATGTCCACGTTGTGTTTTGGGGCATATCCTGTCGCGGGCGCTAGGCCTACCCACGCAAGTGAGGTATCATTTTTATCGGGAGACGTGGGGGAACGCTGGGTGGAAGGAAATTTGTGGCTCCTCTCAGATTCCAGAACTTTCTGCCACAGAAATGTGAGGAACATGTGTTTTTTTAGCCAATTTTTGAGGTTTGCAAAGGATTCTGGGTAACAGAACCAGGTCCGAGCCCCGCCAGTCACCCCTCCTTGGATTCCCCTAGGTCTCTAGTTTTCAGAAATGTACAGGTTTGGTAGGTTTCCCTAGGTGGCGGCTGAGCTAGAGGCCAAAATCTACAGGTAGTCACTTTGCTAAAAACAGCTCTGTTTTCTGTGATATGTCCACATTGTGTTTTGGGGCATATCCTGTCGCGGGCGCTAGGCCTACCCACGCAAGTGAGGTATCATTTTTATCGGGAGACGTGGGGGAACGCTGGGTGGAAGGAAATTTGTGGCTCCTCTCAGATTCCAGAACTTTCTGCCACAGAAATGTGAGGAACATGTGTTTTTTTAGCCAATTTTTTAGGTTTGCAAAGGATTCTGGGTAACAGAACCAGGTCCGAGCCCCGCCAGTCACCCCTCCTTGGATTCCCCTAGGTCTCTAGTTTTCAGAAATGTACAGGTTTGGTAGGTTTCCCTAGGTGGCGGCTGAGCTAGAGGCCAAAATCTACAGGTAGTCACTTTGCTAAAAACAGCTCTGTTTTCTGTGATATGTCCACGTTGTGTTTTGGGGCATATCCTGTCGCGGGCGCTAGGCCTACCCACGCAAGTGAGGTATCATTTTTATCGGGAGACGTGGGGGAACGCTGGGTGGAAGGAAATTTGTGGCTCCTCTCAGATTCCAGAACTTTCTGCCACAGAAATGTGAGGAACATGTGTTTTTTTAGCCAATTTTTTAGGTTTGCAAAGGATTCTGGGTAACAGAACCAGGTCCGAGCCCCGCCAGTCACCCCTCCTTGGATTCCCCTAGGTCTCTAGTTTTCAGAAATGTACAGGTTTGGTAGGTTTCCCTAGGTGGCGGCTGAGCTAGAGGCCAAAATCTACAGGTAGTCACTTTGCTAAAAACAGCTCTGTTTTCTGTGATATGTCCACGTTGTGTTTTGGGGCATATCTTGTCGCGGGCGCTAGGCCTACCCACGCAAGTGAGGTATCATTTTTATCGGGAGACGTGGGGGAACGCTGGGTGGAAGGAAATTTGTGGCTCCTCTCAGATTCCAGAACTTTCTGCAACAGAAATGTGAGGAACATGTGTTTTTTTAGCCAATTTTTTAGGTTTGCAAAGGATTCTGGGTAACAGAACCAGGTCCGAGCCCCGCCAGTCACCCCACCTTGGATTCCCCATGGTCTCTAGTTTTCAGAAATGTACAGGTTTGGTAGGTTTCCCTAGGTGGCGGCTGAGCTAGAGGCCAAAATCTACAGGTAGTCACTTTGCTAAAAACAGCTCTGTTTTCTGTGATATGTCCACGTTGTGTTTTGGGGCATATCCTGTCGCGGGCGCTAGGCCTACCCACGCAAGTGAGGTATCATTTTTATCGGGAGACGTGGGGGAACGCTGGGTGGAAGGAAATTTGTGGCTCCTCTCAGATTCCAGAACTTTCTGCCACAGAAATGTGAGGAACATGTGTTTTTTTAGCCAATTTTTTAGGTTTGCAAAGGATTCTGGGTAACAGAACCAGGTCCGAGCCCCGCCAGTCACCCCTCCTTGGATTCCCCTAGGTCTCTAGTTTTCAGAAATGTACAGGTTTGGTAGGTTTCCCTAGGTGGCGGCTGAGCTAGAGGCCAAAATCTACAGGTAGTCACTTTGCTAAAAACAGCTCTGTTTTCTGTGATATGTCCACGTTGTGTTTTGGGGCATATCTTGTCGCGGGCGCTAGGCCTACCCACGCAAGTGAGGTATCATTTTTATCGGGAGACGTGGGGGAACGCTGGGTGGAAGGAAATTTGTGGCTCCTCTCAGATTCAAGAACTTTCTGCAACAGAAATGTGAGGAACATGTGTTTTTTTAGCCAATTTTTTAGGTTTGCAAAGGATTCTGGGTAACAGAACCAGGTCCGAGCCCCGCCAGTCACCCCACCTTGGATTCCCCATGGTCTCTAGTTTTCAGAAATGTACAGGTTTGGTAGGTTTCCCTAGGTGGCGGCTGAGCTAGAGGCCAAAATCTACAGGTAGTCACTTTGCTAAAAACAGCTCTGTTTTCTGTGATATGTCCACGTTGTGTTTTGGGGCATATCCTGTCGCGGGCGCTAGGCCTACCCATGCAAGTGAGGTATCATTTTTATCGGGAGACGTGGGGGAACGCTGGGTGGAAGGAAATTTGTGGCTCCTCTCAGATTCCAGAACTTTCTGCCACAGAAATGTGAGGAACATGTGTTTTTTTAGCCAATTTTTTAGGTTTGCAAAGGATTCTGGGTAACAGAACCAGGTCCGAGCCCCGCCAGTCACCCCTCCTTGGATTCCCCTAGGTCTCTAGTTTTCAGAAATGTACAGGTTTGGTAGGTTTCCCTAGGTGGCGGCTGAGCTAGAGGCCAAAATCTACAGGTAGTCACTTTGCTAAAAACAGCTCTGTTTTCTGTGATATGTCCACGTTGTGTTTTGGGGCATATCCTGTCGCGGGCGCTAGGCCTACCCACGCAAGTGAGGTATCATTTTTATCGGGAGACGTGGGGGAACGCTGGGTGGAAGGAAATTTGTGGCTCCTCTCAGATTCCAGAACTTTCTGCAACAGAAATGTGAGGAACATGTGTTTTTTTAGCCAATTTTTTAGGTTTGCAAAGGATTCTGGGTAACAGAACCAGGTCCGAGCCCCGCCAGTCACCCCACCTTGGATTCCCCTAGGTCTCTAGTTTTCAGAAATGTACAGGTTTGGTAGGTTTCCCTAGGTGGCGGCTGAGCTAGAGGCCAAAATCTACAGGTAGTCACTTTGCTAAAAACAGCTCTGTTTTCTGTGATATGTCCACGTTGTGTTTTGGGGCATATCCTGTCGCGGGCGCTAGGCCTACCCACGCAAGTGAGGTATCATTTTTATCGGGAGACGTGGGGGAACGCTGGGTGGAAGGAAATTTGTGGCTCCTCTCAGATTCCAGAACTTTCTGCCACAGAAATGTGAGGAACATGTGTTTTTTTAGCCAATTTTTTAGGTTTGCAAAGGATTCTGGGTAACAGAACCAGGTCCGAGCCCCGCCAGTCACCCCTCCTTGGATTCCCCTAGGTCTCTAGTTTTCAGAAATGTACAGGTTTGGTAGGTTTCCCTAGGTGGCGGCTGAGCTAGAGGCCAAAATCTACAGGTAGTCACTTTGCTAAAAACAGCTCTGTTTTCTGTGATATGTCCACGTTGTGTTTTGGGGCATATCCTGTCGCGGGCGCTAGGCCTACCCACACAAGTGAGGTATCGTTTTTATCGGGAGACGTGGGGGAACGCTGGGTGGAAGGAAATTTGTGGCTCCTCTCAGATTCCAGAACTTTCTGCCACAGAAATGTGTGGAACATGTGTTTTTTTAGCTAAATTTTGAGGTTTGCAAAGGATTCTGGGTAACAGAACCTGGTCCGAGCCACACAAGTCACCCCTCCTTGGATTCCCCTAGGTCTCTAGTTTTCAGAAATGCACAGGTTTGGTAGGTTTCCCTAGGTGGCGGCTGAGCTAGAGGCCAAAATCTACAGGTAGTCACTTTGCTAAAAACAGCTCTGTTTTCTGTGATGTGTCCACGTTGTGTTTTGGGGCATATCCTGTCGCGGGCGCTAGGCCTACCCACACAAGTGAGGTACCATTTTTATCGGGAGACTTGGGGGAACATAGATTAGCAAAACAAGTACTATTGCCCCTTGTCTTTCTCTACATTTTTTCCTTCCAAATATAGGAGTGTGTGTAAAAAAGACATCTATTTGAGAAATTCCCTGTAATTCACGTGCTACTATGGTCACCCCGGAATTCAGAGATGTGCAAATAACCACTGCTCCTCAACACCTTATCTTGTGCCCTTTTTGGAAATGCAAAGGTTTTCTTGATAGCAATTTTTTACTCCTTATATTTCAGCAAATGAATTGCTGTATACCCGGTATAGAATGAAAACGCACTGCAGGGTGCAGCTCATTTATTGGCTCTGGGTTCCTCGGGTTCTTGATGAACCTACAAACCCTATATATCCCCGCAACCAGAGGAGTCCAGCAGACGTAACGGTATATTGCTTTCGATAATCTGACATTGCAGGGAAAAGTTACAGAGTAAAACGTAGAGAACAATTTATGTTTTTTTCACCTCAATTTCAATATTTTTCTTTTTCAGCTGTTATTTTCTGTAGGAAACCCTTGTAGGATCTACACAAATGACCCCTTGCTGAATTCAGAATTTTGTCTACTTTTCAGAAATGTTTAGGTTTCTGGGATCCAGCATTGGTTTCATGACCATTCCTGTCACTGACTGGAAGGAGGCTGAAAGCACAAAAAATTGCACAAATGGGGTATGCCCCAGTAAAATGCCACAATTGTGTTGAAAAATTGGGTTTTCTGATTCAAGTCTGCCTGTTCCTGAAAGCTGGGAAGCTGCTGAGTTTAGCACCACAAACCCTTTGTTGATGCCATTTTCAGGGGAAAAACCACAAGCCTCCTTCTGCAGCCACTTTTTCCAATTTTTTTGAAAAAAACGAAAATTTCACTGTATTTTGGCCAATTTCTTGGCCTCCTTCAGGGGAACCCACAAAGTCTGGGTACCTTTAGAATCCCTAGGATGTTGGAAAAAAAGGACGCAAATTTGGCTTGGTTAGCTTATGTGGACAAAAAGTTATGAGGGCCTAAGCGCGAACTGACCCGAATAGGCAAAAAAAGGCCTGGCACAGGAGGGGGAAAAGGCCTGGCAGCGAAGGGGTTAAAGGCGAGTAAGTGCAGGGGACAATTGTGAAGCGTCTCAAAAGGAGATCACATCAAGAATGTAAGCACTAGATTCAAGTCCCACTGAGGCATGATAAGGGGTGAGGGAGGGGGAAACAGATGAACCAAGACTTTCAGGAATCTATGTACAATAGGAGATTTGAAAAAGCAGGACCGATCAGTAATCAGAGGAATGCAGAGATAGAAGAAATATAACATTTCTAAATGCCCAGAGCAGAGTCCTCCTGTGCAAGAGATAATGAATAGGAGAACCTGAGAAAGAGGAGCAGAAAGCGTATCAACATTTCTGTCAGAACACCAAGCCAAAATGTTTTCCAACGACAGGCGTATAAATGTCTTGGTGGACAAATGCCTGGTTGCCAAGATGACATTGCAGACTTTGAGCGTCAGCAGTTGACAGTATTTGACCTTCACCCCAATCTCCAAGGAAGGAGGCGAAGACTGGACAGGTTTGAGTGGAGAACTTTCCCCTGCTGTTGCGACAGAAGGGGCAGCGTAATTGGAGAAACGACTGCCATGCTCAGTAGCTCAGTAAACCAGAATCTCTATGCCCAATCCAGAGCTACTCTAGACGAAAAGCTTTGCAGAGCAAGAGACACATTGGGCACTCTAGTACGCAAAACTGCTGACACTGCCTATTCTCTGTGGCAGCAAACAGATCTAACCAAGGCTCTCACCGCTCCTGGAAGAACCATGCACCACCTCCTGTCTGAGACACCATTTGTGAACCGCGAAGCATCTGTGCCTGAGTTTGTCCACACTACCCTTCAGAGAGCCCACCAGGTGCTGAACCACCGTGGAAATGTCATGATGTTCCAGCCATGTCCCGAGACATGCCTCTTGACATAGGGTCCATGTTCCCACCCTGCCCTGTTTCTTACAGCACCACATGGGGGTGGTGGTGTCTCAATACCTACACTAGCCTCCCCTTGATGGAAGGTAGGAAGGCCTTCAATGCTGGTCAGACCGCCCGCAGCTCCAGCAGACTGATGTGGAGTCTGGATTTTGCTGGACAACAGAGTTCACTGATCTCCGCCTCTACAATATGGCCGCCCCATCAAAGGTACGACGCATCTGTCACTAGTGTCAGATCTGGTTGGGGGAAGGGAGAGGGGTCTGCGGATGACCCAATCGTGGTCCGTCATCCACCACTGCAGATTTTTCGCAGTTCCCTTTGAGATCTGGATCATGTCGGGAAGACTCCCCTGATGCTGAAACCATAGGAATTTAAATTCCCACTGCGGAGGCTGCATATGCCAACATGCATTACCAGCAGGCTAAAGGAGACCATGAGTCACAACAGTCTCAGGGTCTGTCTCACAGAAATCCAGAACAGAGATTCAAACATCAGATCATAGCCTGAATATCCTGGACCCACTTCTCTGGAGGATAAGCCCAAAACTGAACCACGTCCAGAACAGCTCAGATGAAAGGGAGTGGGAGTGCCTGAGAGTTATAGTGAACCACAGCAAATGCAGGAGGTTCGCCATAGTATGGAGGTGGGGGACAACAGGCTGAGGCACGCCTGCCTTCAACAGCAAGTCACCGAGATAGGGGAAGACTGACAGCACTGATCTCCGCAAATGAGTTGCAAGGACCATTATTACCTTGGTGAAAAGCCGAGGTGTTCTGGAAATGTCAAAAGGGAGTACAGCAAACTCAAACTGCTTGTGGTAGACTGTGATCCAGAGGTAATATCTGTGGGCAGAAAGACAGGAACATGAAAATATGCATCCTGCAAGTCCAACGCTAACATCCGGTCTCCTAGGTCCCCAGCAGACAGAACCTAAGCCAAGGTGAGCATTTCGGATTTCTCCTTCTTGAGGAAGTAGCTGAGGGGCCGCAGTGCTAGGGTAGGATGAAGGCCTCTGTTTGTCTTTGGCACCAGAAAATAGCAGGAATAGCAACAACGATCTACTTCTGGCATTGGGACCCTCTCTATGGCTCCCGAGGCCAAGAGAGCAGCAACCTCCTTGCGAAGAAGAGAAAGATGATTCTCCATTAGCCTTTCATGAGACGGTGGCATGGGAGGAGCAACAGTCAAGAAGGGGAGAGAGTAGCCCTTTTGGGCTAATTGTAAAACCACCTGTCCAATGTTATGGACTGCCAGTAGGGCAAGTGATGATAGATCCTACCACCAACTGGATGCTGTGATGGTATAAGGCCAGAATAGGAGGGTTTGGAAGCTGCAGCTGCGGAAAGGGTGGTGGACTGACCTGAACTGACTGCCTGATCCACGTGGCTTGTGGATACTGCATCCTCGGCCACAAAGCGACGGGGAAGCATGCAAAGCACAGTGGCTGGTGGGAACAGGTGCAGTTGGTAGCCCCTTCCGTAACCACCAAAGGGGTGAAAAGCAGGCTGGGATGGTGCGGGCAAAAAAACAACTACAAGGCCAAGGTAGCAGCCTGACTGTCTTTAAACCTCTCGAGTGCCATGTCTGATTTGTCACCAAAGATACAGAAGCCATCAAACGGCATATCCAAAGTAGAAGTCACATCCAGCCAGTAGTGCTTAGCCAGGCATGGGGCCTAAGGGCCACCATCGATGAAACCGCTTTGCCTAGTGACTCGGTCGTGTCGACTCCACATCATATTATTAACTTTTATGCATCTCTCCCGCTGCTACTGCTTGGGAGAGCACAGCCTGGGCCTCCGCCAGAATCTTAGGCAGTACTTGCACAATCGTGTCCCACAGAGCGTGGGGGAGAAGCAGACGAATGGGCATGCTGTGTTTACAGACCGCAATGCAAGGTTAACAGAAGAAAGAAATATCCTTCCCAAGTGCCTTCAGCCTCTGATTCTCTATCCGGTGGAGCAATAGTAAATGTGCCAGGGTTGATATGAGAGGTGTAAGCCTGAACCAGCAAACTCTCAGGGGTGGGCTGTGGGGTGAATAAACTTGGTTCACGCTGGGCGGTGGCGATTGTCCTGTTCAAAGGAGCCCCTGTGATGGCTATGGACCAGGTACCCAAAAGGACACGTGCGAGGGCCTCATTAAATGAGTCTCCCCATCTGAGCAGCTCCTCTGTCAAGACATTAGTTACAATCGCCACCAAGGGAAAATGAAGGTCATGGACCTCTGAAGCCCATAACACTACCACAGTAAAAGACACTACCTCCTCCGTAGCCACAGTAGGTGCAGAAAGCATGCCAGTATCTGGGGAAGTATCCAAGCCACTGGCGTTACCCAGTTCCTCACACCAGTCCACGTAAGGTTCATAAGGCTGGACTTCCAAAGGGTCCAGTGACCTCTCCCATTCCTCCACGAGACTTAGCCCAAAGGAATAGGGCTAAAGATCCCATCTGGGAGGCAAAGCTACCGATGTCGAGTAACGACCCTCCGTCTCCATATTGGAGTCATGGATTAATTTAGGGATGAAGCCGTCAGAAGTGCAGTGGGCTTTGGGACCAGCACCTGGGAGGGTCGAGGTGGCACAACCGGCATCAGCCCGGATGCAGAAGTGGATCCTTGGGGCCCCACTGGCACCTGAGCCATCTGCGTGGAACCAGCAGGGGCCCCTGCGGGGTCCAAAGATCGGGCCACCCAAAAATAGCACAAATGGTGTCATAAAATTCCTTCAGGTGGGCAGGAGTAACTCCGGATCCTGGAAATATAGAGAGCTTCTAATTTGGTGCAGGCTCTACAGGTGAGCGAGGCCTAAAATGCTGGCATTCCCACATCTAGTCAGCCGACGGATGCTGAGAAGTCGATAAACACTTAGACGATGACTTCTTGTGTTTTGACTTACCCAAGTGTCCTGATGATTTTAAACCGGACGACTACCTCTGCCTCTACGACTGCTCCAAGGACCTTCCCCTTGAACATCACAGAATCACACTGTAGGAAACTTCCCCTTTTGGCATGGTTAGCACCCCCCCCAAAGTTTTGCCTAACATCTCATGCTAAACTTGACTATGTGTTGGGATCCTGCTAACCAGGCCCCAGCACCTTTGTTCTTTCCCTAAACTATACAACTGCTTCCACAATTCACACACTCTTGGCACACAGCTAAGTCCCTTGTAAAAGGTACCAGTGGTACCAAGGACCCTGTGGCCAGGTAGGGCCTCTGAGAGCTGCAGCATGTTCTGTGCCACACTTACGGACCCCTCACCAGACACATGCGCACTGCCATTGGAGATTGTGTGTTGGTGGGGTGCCATGCCCACAAACCACTGCCTGTGGCATAAGAAAGTCACTCCTCTAGCAGGACTTACAGCCCTAAGGGGTGCACTATACCGCAGATGAGGGCATAGCTGCATGATCATTAGGCCCCTACAGTGTCTAAGTCCATTCTTAGACCCTGTAAGTACAGTGAGACATCTAGAGTACATGGCTTGGGAGTTTGTCATTACAAACTCAACAGCTCCATGATTGCTTTACTGAATGCTGGGAAGTTTGGTATCAAATTTCTCAGTTCAATAAACCCCCACTGATGTCAGTGTTGGATTTATTGTAAAATGCACACAGAGGGCGTCTTAGAGATACCCCTGAAATTCACCCAACTCTCTATCTATTGTGTGGCTGACTGGTCTATGCCAGCCTGCCAATACTAGACTAGTTTCTGACCACATGGGTTGAGAGCCTTTGTGCTCTCAGGTGTCAGGTACAAAGCCTGCCCTGGATGGAGATGCTTAACACCTCCCCCTGCAGGAACTGCAACACTTGGCGGTGAGCCTCAAAGGCTCCTGCCATTTGTGTTGCTGCCTCAGAGTACTCCAGCTAGTGGAGATGCCCGCCCTCTGGACCAGGCCTCAATTTTGGTGGCAGGTACAGCAGGAAAATTAGTAATCATCAGAAGGTGTGACCGCCCCAATGGTGCCCAGAGCTGAACCCCTCCTGGCAGAAACCACCATCTTGTTTTGAAGGGTGATAGCCAATAGGGTAAGAGATGTGTCCCCCTCCCCAAAGGGATTGGGCACAGGAAGGGTGCAGCCACCCTCATGGTCAGTAGCCATTGGCTACAGCCCTCTGACCCCTGTAACGCCCCTAAATATAGCATTTATGGGCATTCCAGAACCTTTCTTTTCAGATTCCGACGATCTGAAAGAAGGAGGACTGAAGAGCGCACCAGCAGTGAAGACTCCAGATGACAACCGACTTGGCCCCAGCCCTACCAGCCAGTCTGCAGCTTCAAGACTCCTGCTACAAAAAGGTGACGCATTCTGCAGGACCAGTGGCCTCTACAAACCCCCAGAAGACTGCCTGCCTACTACAGGATCAAGATCTTCCGAGGACAATGGCCTTGTCCACAAAAAAACTTCCATAAGGACTCCAGACCCTCCCCGGATCCACAAGTCCTGCCCACTCTACACCAGACGCCCACTGCCCGAGTCCAGGTGTCCCACCGGTCTACAGAAGGACCCCAAGCAATTACACACTCGAAGTCACCCTGGATTGACCCTTCCTGGACAATACGACGACGCCATGATAGCAACCGGTTAAGATTCCTGATGTCCAAAGGTACCCCTGCAACCGCAGCCCCCTGGCCTTCGGGAACCAATCCGACGGTACAGCAATGCCCAGTGGGCTCTCCACTTAACTCTCCAGCCGTTGTTTTTCTTCAGCCAATTCTCTGGACCAAGCCTGCAGCCTCTTTGTGACCCCGGGGGTTCCCCTATTGAAAAGCATTGGGTAGCCAACGCTGTGTTTGCACCCTGCACCCGGCCACCACTATGCAGCCGAGGGTGTGTTTTGGTGTTGACATATGCACCCCCTCCCCAGTGCTGACCTAAACCCCCCAGGTTTGTGACCTGAAGTCACGGGTGCTTACCTCCAAGCTGTTTCTTTCTAAGTGCCCCCAGTCTCCATAGGATAACATGGGCGCCAGACATCAACTTTGACCTCTGCACCCGGCAGGCCCAATGTTGCTGGTGGTGCACCCTTGGTGTCCTCCTAAACTTTGCCCTATTAACACCCTAACCCTCGAAGACTGGGATCGTAAGTCAAGTACTTACCTGTAAACTGTGTTGATACTTTTCTTCCCCTAGAACTGTCTTCCTTTCAATGAAAATTGTCTACTTTTGAAACTGAAAATTATTTCTTACCTGCAAACTTATCTGTGAATTACAAAGTGCATTTGATATTTAAAAGGGATACATTCTTGAAATTGTACTTACCAGAAACAAAGATCCTTTTGGTTCAATAAATAAAGTAACAAAGTATATTTTTCGATACATAAACATTAGCCTAGAGTTAGTCATTGAGTGTGTGCCTTATTTCTTGACTGTGTGTGTACAACAAATGCTTAACACTACCCTCTTATAAGCCTACTGCTCGACCACACTACCACAAAAGAGAGCATTAGTATTATCTACTTTAGCCTCTGTAAAGTCGCTGGGAATTCAGTGAAATGTGTGCACACTACCCCTTACTTTGGTATAGTATATATAGAGCCAGCTTCCTACACATACAACAGATCATCATGAGCTTGAGGGAGCATTCCCTCAAAGACCTCGGGATCATTGTGCGATAGTGAGCACAATTTTGGGTCATGGTTGCGCTCGAGGTACCACAGCCAACCGTCACCAACACTGGCTACTGACAGCTATCGCAGGGTTTGTAGGCAGCCTTCCCAGATGACATCCTACCAGACAAAGAGGAAAACCTCAAAACTGCTTTGACAAAACATAAAAAAAAGCTCAGTCAAAAAAGACCGAAGAGGTAGCTCTTCTCGGATCTGCACTGGCCGGCGTAGGAAGAAAAGAACTGACATCAGCACACCTGGGTGGTTCCTATATAGGTGCCTCGGATGTTATGTTATGTTATGTTATAGAGGTTTATATAGCGCCCAACTGCCAGCGGCCTCGTAGCGCTTATACAGCCATAACGATGACGTACTGCTTAAAATTATTCGAAGGATTTAAGTTTTAAATAGCCAGGTCTTCAGTTCCTTTCTGAACGACATCTCTTGAGGGTTAGCTCTCATCTTGAGAGGAAGGTTATTCCAAAGCAGAGCGCCTTGATATGCTACCGATCTTCCTCCCCACCTGGCTTTCCTCATGGTTGGAATTATAGCCAGGTTAGCTGAGGAGGATCTAAGTGACCTAGCTGGAATATAAGCCTGAGCAAGAGTTTTCAGCATTTCAGGTCCCCTATCAAATATGGATCTATGAAAGTGGCATAGGGTCTTAAACTGAATCCTTTCCGCTACCGGGAGCCAGTGTAGGGAAACGATTCCTGGCCTTATTGAATATTGTTTAGGAATGTTTAGAAGCAGACGAGCCGCTGCATTTTGTACCCTTTGCAGTCTCTGAATTACATATTTCGGGGAGCCAATAAACAAAGCATTACCATAGTCAATCCGAGCACCAATCAGTGCCTGGACAACTACTCTTCTTGCTGGGAAAGGTAAAATAGTTAAAACCTTCCTCAGGGTCCTTAGCAAAGCAAAAGCAGTTCCTGCTATTCTATTCGCATGTTGGGCCATTGAGAGAAGAGGGTCCACCCATACCCCCAGGCTTTTAATAAGTCCTTTGGGGGGGGGGGGGGAGGGTTGATACTCCTCTCAGTAGGCTAGAGTTTAAAGGGGGAATTTTATTTCCAAAAAACATAACCTCCGTTTTGTCATCGTTAAGCTTTAGTTTACTATCAGCCATCCAAGTTGCAACTGCTTTCATACATGGACCTAGAGCGGACCCCATATCTGGATGGGAATTAGAGAAGGAGACTATCAGCTGCGTATCATCAGCATATGAAACTAGGTTCAGTCCAAAAGGCTCAACTATGCCTGCTAATGGCCTCATGTAGATGTTGAAAAGTAATGGACTTAAGGCCGAGCCCTGAGGAACACCACAACTACTGAAGGTGCTCCTAGAGATGTACTCTCTATCGAGTACCTGAAATGACCTCCCATATAAAAAGGAGCAAATCCAGTCTAACGCGGAACCGGCAATTCCACATCCTTGTACCCTTTCTATGAGGATTTTTAAGTCAACTGTATCAAAGGCCGCACTTAGGTCAAGGAGGATAATCGCGGTTTCCATACCTAAATCCATCCTCTTCCTTGCCTCTTCTGTTATGGCGATCAGGGCAGTTTCTGTGCCATGTTTAGGTCTAAAACCCATCTGGGTAGGATGTATAAGATTCTTTTCTTCCAGGAATGTGGATAACTGAGAGTGTACATGTTTCTCCGCTAGTTTGGCAATTAGGGGCAGTAATGAAATTGGTCTATAGTTGCTCAGGATCTTAGGATCTAGGCTGGATTTCTTCAAGAGTGGCTTGACAATGGCTTGTCACTTCCATCGCAGGCAATGCCAATGACACACACAGCCAATTGACACCACCTACCAGCGTGCAAAGGGACTGTTCACGAAAAATCTTCCAGATCCAGTCTGATGTCTGGGACAATTCTAAATTGAGGAATCTGCAGCTATCAGTCTATCAGATAGAATGAGCATGCAGTCACTCCATAGGCTGTTCTTTAGTCAATGTGTAGCAGATCCTAATGCAAAGCACAATACAGCGAGGGACGGTTCTCTTCTGCCTTGCCTTTTTTCGCTTCAGACAACCCCATCAAGAGTTGACCATTCACCTTGCATTTTTTAGGTACCATCTTTGCACTGTCTTGGAGTCCACGCCATGGAGTCTCTCTTCCTTCTGTGAGAGGTGAGGCAGAGCATAGAATGCTGGCAAGATGATGTCCCGACAGGCATGGAATAGCATCACAACTTTAGGCAAGAAAGATGCCCATGCCAGCAAAACAAGTTGAGGTTGAAGCTCACTCGCATGTTTCACTCATGTTGTGGTGACAAGGAACATGGTTTTGAGTGTGATGAACTACAAGAAACTGCTGTGAAGCAGCTCAAATGGACTGCACATCATAAATATGAGGACTAAGTTAAGATCTCACTGTGGTATACCAAAGGGAAAGGCATAAACATTTCAAAAAGCGCATAACAACTGGAGACTTAAAGAGGGCTGATCCGATAAATGCAAAAAGGCCAAATGGTACCCATTAACTGTGCACAGACCAAGACCTTGCAGGCTAAGAACAAAGCAAATAACAAAACATTAGATGACTTTGCCTGAAGGGGTGTCCATCTGCAGAGAACATAACCAAGCCACAAATTTTCCTAGCAGGCATATACAGTACAGCTTTGGTCAAGAGATGCTTGGCTGCCAAGACGACATCAACCACCTCCAGAGGAAGGTCAAAGATGTTCAGCTATCGCTGTTCAATCTTCAAGCACAAAGGAGGAGATTGTGAAGGACCAGGTGGAGGACTCTGCCCTACTACTGCAACAGCAAGTATGCTCGGAAGGGCAGCCCAGTCGGAGAACAGATGCTCAAGCCCAGGAGTTCTGGATATGATACTCATGTGCAGCCTGTGGTCACTAGGATGGCTTGGGCCGAGGTCATTCCTAATTTGCTAGAGGACTCTGAGCAGAAGTGGTATAAGTGAAAATACATGCAGGAGTCCAGGGTTCCTCTCAAGGCAGAATGAGTCTCGGAGGGAGAGACGCCTTAAAACTCCAATGTGTAGAAGTACTGACATTTCATGGTCTCAAGATCGATTCAAGGTTCTCCCAATTCATGGAAGATATTCGAGTGATTTCCAAAAATGGTATGGCATAACTCTTCTGGAGGATCTGAAGCACCCACTTGTCCTAAGTTATCAGCGACCATTGCATGCTGGCTCTGTGTCAAGGAATCTGGCAGCAACCCTGCTCTTGCGAAAGCAATTGAGCTCTGCATCAGCCTGATCGCTAAATAGGCAGGCAAAATTGAATGCCATGACAATCACTGAAGACACAACATCCCCCCGAAAATGAAGCAGACCTTACCCAAGCGTGATCGCGCGCACCATCGGCGAAGCGATGGTTCTATTCAGGGAGTCTGTGGTGTCCAGTCAGCACCGCTTTACTGGGGGCAAACAAAAGCATGGCTGAGAATGAAAACACCTTCCTTGGGCAGCATGGGGAGCAGATGTACAACCGAATCTCGCAATGCATGGGAATATCAGCCCAAGAAGTATGTAGTGTTCACCGACCACAGGGCAAGGGTGGTGTAAGAAAAAAATATGTGCTTCCCAAAGGTGTCCAGCCTCTTGGATTCCCTAACTTGTGGTGTGGTAGGGAAAATGCTTGGATTTATCTTAGCTGTTTAGGCCTCCACCATCAGGCTCTCAGGGAAGGTGTGCTGGGAAAGGAAGTCTGGATATCCCCCTACATAACAGTGCAGACAGGTAATCATTTTGTGCTCTGAAGGCCCTAAACAAGGGTTTTGCCGAGGCACCAAGGAACACATTGGTGAAGAAAGGCTTTGTTAAATGGGATGCATGGGTTCAGAAGAACTTAGACATTAGTTGTGACATCAAGGCCTGGCAGCTGGAGATCCACGACCTCTGCTGCCCAATACATCCCAATGGCAAAAGATGTGCCTTTCTCTGAAACCTGGCCCGAAAGGGAAACGATGCCAGCATCTGGGAAGGTATTCAGGCCACTGGCATTGTCCATCTCCTAATACCAGTTGTATGTATGGGGGCACCATGGAAATGGTCTAGACGACCCTTACTGGTTTACAGGGATACAAATGACAATCCCAAAAGCTCTCTTTTGTGGTAGTGTGGACCAACAGCTAGGCTTATCAGGAGGTAGGGCTAAGCATTTGTTGTACTCACTGAGGCAATAAATAAGAGACACACTCCAGAAGGAACTCAAGACCAATTGATTAAAAAAAAAAAAAAAGTTACTTGATTTATATTATATTTCAACACCTGAATACTGTTGCAAGAATGATTATTGATGCAGGTTGAAAAAAAAAACAGCAAAATTCTTCAAGTGTTTTTAAAGCAATAATGCAAAACCACAGAGAAAAACACATGTATTGCATACAGGCAATCAACAGCGGCATACAGGACCAGTCTTCTGGAGTTAAGGTAAGCACAAGGCACTGTCCAAAGCAGCAATAACAAGTCACCTTGGGGGGCTTTTGGTCGCCCGGTTGCAGCTGTGCTTTACGACGTTGGGTGTCCCGTTTGTTTCAAAGGGAAATGGTCCTGGGAAAAAGAAGCTGCAGGTGATGACTGGGGGGCCCAGTTTGACTGGACCAACAGGGGGACTCAAATCTTGCAATGCTCTGGGACTTAGGGACACCTTTCGTCCTCTTCTCTTTGGTTCGGAATGGCTGGATGCAGAGGTGTACTGAGGTGTTGGGGAGTCCACAGCTGTGAAACTCAGGGTGGGCTCATGTCCTGGAATGCTTGGTGGCCATGCTGCCACTGTTTACCCTCTCGGACTCGGGCCAGGGCGCATGGGTGCAGTGGTGCTTTCCAGTGTCAGGTTTTGTTCTTGAGTGCCTGTAGGGTGCAGGGAAGTAGCTCCACTACTCCACGGGAGATCCTGGTGCTTTTAAAAGTGCAGGCAGTCAACCCATGCTTCTGAAGGCAGAGCAGCTACAGGATGAGATCACTTTGTTATAATTGTCGAGGACTGCAGACAGCGCTGGCAGGGTCAGGGTCATTTGAGTAGCAGCTACTCTGTTCCCGATTTTCGCAGCTCTTCAGTGTCCGCCTTCTTCTTGGGTCCGGGGAATCTGTATTCTGGTGCTGGGGAGCCACCTCAATACTTAGAGGTGTACAGGGTAGTAGCCAATGGACTACTTAACCTTGGGGTGCCTACAACCCTTATATGACCACTTCCTGTGGGGAGTGGGCATATTCCTATCCCAACCCAAAATGCTGAAACCCTTCAAGTGTCCACCTCGGGTATCCCAACTTAGGGGGTGTGGTTAGCCCAGAGGTGGTACACACCTACTGATTAGCTAATTCTCCTGCCTTTACTGGTGCCAAATGGGCCTCAGGGCAGGGGGTGACTACACCACGATCTGGGGGTTTGCATAATAAAGGCAGCAGGGCCTTTGAAACTCCTCGTCCTGGTAGGCAGATCTGCTAGCCATCCTGCTGGAGTAGGTGACAACACCCCTCTCCAGAGCAGGTTTTGTTTCTGACCTCTGAGAGCACAGGCCCTCACCTCCAGGGGGCAGAAACCCAGTGGTGGGGGCAGGCTAGCCGAGGCCAGTTAGCCAACACACAAAGTCTAATGGGGTTCAGGGAACACCTCTAAGGTGCCCTCTGGGTGCATGCCATAATAAATCTGAGGATGGCATCAGCCTGGCTTTATTAAGACTAGGTGTTTTATACCAAACACCATACGGTTCACTGAAGCCATTAAGCGACTGGGTTCCTTGTGTTGACGAGTGGCCAGCACATACCTCAAGATAGCTTCCCTGTTCACTTGCCATGCTCAGCAATACGGCTGGACATCACAGAGACATATCTGCTCATGCAGATATGTTTACACATCATATATAATGCAACCTGCCTTAGGAGTCCCAGGCCTGCTGGAGGGGTGACCTACATATATGTTTAGATACAGTCATAGTAACAGGGCACACAATGGCTGTGGCATGCCATGTTTTCCCCTGATTTGCACCAGGACACACAGATTACAGTGGCAGTTGTGTGCATCTCGTTTTTTTTTTTTGGGGGGGGGGAGGGGTAGGGGGCTCCTGAGTAAGGACCCTCTCCTCTACCCAGGCCCTAAGTACCAAGGGTACCACTTACTAGGGACTCACACAAATAAAGGAGTTTGACAATTGTACACCATGTTACCTGTTATTAGGGAAAGAGCACTGGCACTAGGGACCTGTTTAGCACAAAGTCAGTGCAGCTCAGTCGAAAAACCTCAGTATCAGTGGCCAAAAAGTGGGAGGGAGTGACCACATCAAAAAGGGCACTTTCCTACACCTGTCATTGCCATCAAAGTCTTCCAAGTTATCAAAAACCTAATCTCCATCATCCCCTTTGGGAAAGTAGGGACCAGTGGTAAAGCCCAGGAATTAGGATGGCCTGGACGGGCCGAGAGCACCATCGAGTGGTGCGGATTCACTGTCTGGAATGATGATTGAGGAGGAACGTAGCGAGGGTGGGTGGAGGCACCAGTGTCAGCATCAGTCCAGATCTGGTCCGGGGCAGCTCCAGAGGGTCCGGCTGGCTTTGACAGCAAACTAATTTATGGTAACCTGGGGGGGGGGGGGGGGGGAATGGTAATCTTCCCACCTCCGTAGAGCCCAAAACCGTTCCAGAGGGAGTCAGTGGCTGAAAGATGGCTCGCATGGTGTCAAAATGTCTTCAATGCTACGGGCATTGCTCTGGGAACCTTGGTGTAGTGCGGAATGGGCCCTGGAGGCAAGTGCTCTTATTGACATGGTCATCCCCACTTTTTGCCCATGTACTGAATGCTTTTTCACTTGAAGTGCACTGGCTCGCTGTTAACCAGGCCCCTAGTGTGCCACTGCTCTTTCCCAAAAACAAGGAAAGTCTAATTGTAACCCAATTGTCAAGGACGTTGGCATCCTTGAAGTCCCTGGTATATGGTGTAGGAAGCTGGCCTAGTGTGTGGTGGGTACCTAAGGTACTTCCACCTTAAACCAGGCATCCCCTATTAGTGTTGTGTAGGCAGTGTCTAGAAGCCAGGCTCTCTAAAGGCAGCTGTAGATGAGCAGCCCAGGTTTATCTAAGAGACATGAAAAGCTAATGCTGTAGTCACACAGCACTCACAAACGAAAGAAAACACTCAGTGTTACAACAATTAAGCTACTTTATTTTAGTGACACAATCACCAAAACGTACTAGAGAGGCAATCTTCCAATAGGAGGTAACACACTAGATATGTACACTAGTAATCAGAAATAGGCATAAAAAGTAATAGAAAACAGTACAATAGCAATAAACAATAGTGACCCTGGGGGAAGTCCAAACCAAATACTAAAAAAACTGGAATGCCAATGCAGGACCCACCCAGGTAAGCGGAATCTGTAGAGGGGAGTTGGAGGAATTAGGAAACCCAATAGCTAAGAACCACAGTGCCCCCCCAGCGACCAGGAAGAAAGGAGAAAGTTACTGTTTTGTTCCCCAAACCACCAAAAAAGACGAAAAGGAAGAAAATGCAACATGCAGACAAGACTGAAATAAACCAGTGGTGGATTCCTGAAGAGGAAGACCTGTGGAAGAAGGGGATCAAGTCCAGAAGTCACAGAAGTGTCCGGTGGGGGCAGAAGCCACTACCCATCTGTCTGTGGTTGCAGGAGTTGGTCGATGGTAGGACGAAGACAGTCAGCAATGCATCCTTGGAGTCAGTGAAGAGTTCCTGTAGGATGCAGTCGACATTCCACTCCGGATAGAAGATTGCAGTCACTCAGTGGCATGGAAAAGGCACCAACAACCCTTGGCAAAGGCAGAAGTTGCAATGAAGCAAAAGTGGAACTGCCAGGGACCAGCAAGGTCCAGAAGGACTCAACCCACAGGGGGGATGGAGGGTAGTCTCAGGGGATCATCAGCAAGAGAGTCCACAGAAGAAAAGGCAGCCCACACAAGAGACCCACTGAAAGAAGACCCAGGAGTCACCGAGGAGCACAACTGAAGGGTCCCATGCTGCAGGAAAAGCTCACAGAGAGCTGTGCGTCACAGGCAAGAGTGCTGAGGGCTGGGGCAACACTGAGCCTTAACATCCCATTGAGGAGATGCCAGCAAGCCTTGGTAGCTGCAAGAGACACGGTGCACCAGAGTACTGTCCTAGGTGGGAAGGCAAGGGCTTACCTCCACCAAAATTGGACAGCTGGCAGAGAGGACCAAGGGGACTACTCCAGATCACCCCCCATGACGCAGGATTCACGCAGCTCAGGATGAGAGGAGATCCATGCAGCCGGTCGTTGTTGTAGTTGGTACCTCGCATGCAAGGGAGTGACTCCTTTACTCCAAGCGAGATTCCTTCTCGTGCAGACTGAAGACTTGCCACCCTCAGAGAATGCACAGCTGGGGAAATGTTGCAGAAGCTGAAAGGTGCCGTGGAAATAATGCAAGCAGAGTCTTCGTCGTGGATGCAGATTGTCGGTTCCTGGAGGGTCCAGTTGCAGTTCCAGTGGCCAGAAGCAGAGGTTGCAGAGGAGTCCTGCTGGAATCTTGCAAGCCGAATATGAGGACCCCACCCAAGAGGGAGACCATAAATAGCCCTGGATGGGGGATTGGTCACCTAGCCAGGTGACCATCTATCAGGAGGGGCTCTGATGTCACCTGCCTCACTTGGCTGACAAGATGCTCCGAGAGGCCTCTGCCCACCTTAGATTTAAGCTAGCAGAATCAAGGGACCCTCTGGAAGAGCTCTGGGCACTACTCCTGTGGTGGTGATGGACAAGGGAGTGGTCACTCCCCTTTCCATTGCTCAGTTTCACGCCAGAGAAGGAACTGGAGGTCCCTGAACCAGTGCAGCCTGGTTTATGCAAAGAGGGAACCAAATGTGCCCTTTAATTACCCCTCCCAAGCAATGTAACACCTATTTCCAAAGGGAGAGGGTATTACAATCCCCCCCCTCGCCCCCCCCCCCAAAAGGAAATCCTTTGTTCTGCCTTCCTGGCCTTGAGCTATTTAAGCGGCTAGAGGGCAGAAACCTGTCTAGGGTGTGGCAGCAGCTTGGGCTGCCCAGAAAACCCCAGAAAGCTGGTAGGAGCAATGCTGGGTGTCCTCTAAGGAGCACCCGGAGTGCATGGAATCATACTTCAAATACTGACAAAGCTATTGGGGTATGATTCCAACATGTTTGACACCAAACATGCCTAGGTTTGACTTACCATTATGTAGCTAGACTGAGGTAGTGACATATGTCAAGTACAAGTGTAAAATGGCAACCCTGCACCCAATAAGTCCATGAAAATAGAGCTGGAGTTAGTGGGGGCACCTCTGCTCATGCAGGGGTGCGCACACACACACACACACACAGGTACCTGCACCCTGCCAACTGGGCTAGGAGGGCCTACCATAGGGGTGACTTACAGTGACCTGGTGCAGTGACCTGTAGTGAAAAGGGTGCATACATAGTGTCACGCAGGCTGCAATGGCAGGCCGGCAGATACACTTTGCATGGGCTCCCCATGGGTGGCATTATACATGCTTCAGCCCAGGGGGAACCCCTGGTGCCCCAATGCCCTGGGTATCATATACTAGTGACTTACATGGGGGCACCAGTATGCCAAATGTGGGGTGTATGTGGTTGAAGTAACCAAGTTTAAAGGGAGACCGCATAGTCACTGGGGTCCTGGTTAGCAGAAAGAGGGTACTTTCCTACAAATGGTACCGCTGGTGCCAAGGGCCTGGGTACTACAGTGTCCCTTGGGGCTGCGTCATATATTATGCCACCCTAAGGAATCCACACACAAACTGCATGCAGGCTGCCATTGTTGAATGTGTGAAATGGTGCAAACCTGTTGTGTGTAAAGCCTACAACTACTGCACATAATATACGTAGGTCACCCCAGGCCTCGAAATGTTACTAGACCTGCAGGTTTAGAGATTTAAATAATCTATGACCTAATTGTAATTGAAATTGGTTTCAAGTTATGTGATCCTGGGAAAATAATTAAATTTACTGATCCCCCTTTTTCATCTTTATCACCTATGAGAGAACCTTCACATACACAAGCTTAGCATGTCTGATGTACAAAAGACACTTTTGTTTGATTTAATAGACTATAACTTTTGCTCTATATACAATAGAAATCTAGCCACATATAGGACACACTTGACCACTGTCTTGCCTCTTAGTTCATTAACCGCATTGTCATCAGGGCAGGAATGTTTCTCAAATCATGTTTAAAAACTATCACTTTTAATACATACATATCTGAAGCATGAAGTTGTATCACACTTATTTGCAATAGGCAAATTCTCTATTGAAATGGCCACTAAATTTCCCATTGACATGTGGTTTTACTGACAAAACTATGTAGTGTACAATGTGCGGAAATCGAGTTTCTGCAAATATTTGTCATTTGCACATCACCAAGAAAGGGGTTCTATTTTGTTTTGCTCCTGTTTAAATCTCCACTTGCCTCACATTTCTGAATTTTAAAATGTGTTTTTGATGATTTCTGATATATTTTGAAATACTTGTGCTATTTATTTACAAGCTGTTTAAATGTGTGTTAGAAAAACGGACATCTTACAGCCTTCTGTTTCACAATGATTGTCAGACAGCTCATTTGACAAAAAACCTTTAAATGTAATAAAAGAAATAAAAGTAAACGCCATTTTCCAAGATAAGCAACAATTAGTAAAATTAAAAATAAAAAAACTGACATTTGACCTCTGCCCTTGACCAGGCAGCAAATGCTTTAAGATAAACATAATATTTAAAGCAGTCTTTATTGCTCAATCACTTTATGAATTAACAGTACACATGTTCCTTTAAGCTTAAGATCCCTCACCAGAAGGGAAGAGTGGGTGTTAAAAACAGCTCGACCTGATGAAATCTGATCTCGCCACAGTGAGTGGGCGAGAACATTTGTCGAGGTCTGTCACCCCTACAGTAGGCCTTAAAGCACTAAGGCCGAGTGCATTATATCACACGTGAGTGTATATGTGCATGAGCACATTTATCCCTGTAATGCCTAGTTCCATTGCTAGACATTTCAAGTGTTTGAGCAGCCATGTGAGGACACATACTGGCCATTACAAGTTACTCAGTTACACGATGGCTGCACTAAAAATGCAGGTGTTTGGTATCAAACACCTCTTCTTATTAAATCCATTCTGATACCGGTATTGGACTTATTATAAATTGCACGCATAGGGCACCATATGCCCCCTGACCACCTACTAGTCTGTGTGTGTTGACTGACTGGTATGGACCAGCCTGCCACCACAGATGAGTTTCTGACCCACCTGCAGGTGACAGCCAGCGCTTTAGGGGCCAGGAATAATTCCTGCTCCAAAGGAAGGTGTTATCACCTCCTCCAGCAGGATTGCAAGCAATTTAGCCACAGTGGGATAGAGGCTTCAAAGCCACTGCAGCCCTTTGATAAGCGATCCTGGCTTCCCCCTGACCTCTGAGAACGCCACCCCCTGCCCTGAGGCCCATTTGGCACATAGACAGGCAAGAAATTAGTTATTCAGGAGGCATGTTACACTTCGCGGCTAGTCACACCCCAATAAGATGGGCTACCTGAAGTAAACACCAGCAAGATTCTGGAAGACATTGGAGGCCTCTGCCACTTGATATCCTCTGGCCTGAATATCTCAAATAACATAGGAAATACAGCCAGTGATACTCATCACAGAACAGAAGCACCAGTGCCATGTTTCACCATGATTCAAAAAAGATCAGACTCCCTCAAGCACGTGGTTTGCAGATTTGATGCCTTCAAACCTCTGGGGAATGATTTTGAACCATTGCCATGTCAAAATCGGAAAGGGGGGAAACCTGAAGTAGGCCCTGGCATTGGTTCCGTGGAACCGTGCCTGGAAAGTCGACATTCCTGAGACGCCTCGTTGGCTGATGTGCATAGCAAAGTCCGCTTGGATTTCTTCTTATTTTTGTGCCTCTTTCCCCGAGTGCCCGGAGGACCTCGAGTGCGACGAAGAGGATTTAGGAGCGGTCCTGCGACCTCCTCCTCGATTAGGACCGTGACCTCCTAGGAGTCGCGCCAACCAAAGTCAACTGCTGGGCCACCATGAGCTTCAGGGAACGCTCTCTCAATGTTTTCGGAGCCATGGCCCGGCAGTCAGAACACAACTGTGAGTCATGGTCTCTGTTGAGGTACCAGAGACATACCTGATGGGGGGCCCATCACTGACATGGCACGATGCCATGCACCACACGGCCTGAACCCTATCTTACTCAATGGCATCCTTGCACAGACTCGAAAAAGCGTGGATAAAAAGGTACAAAAAAAGACCTACGAAAAAAGTCAGACGGTAGCTCAAATCCAGACCTGCGCTTAACTGGCACGAAAAGCAAAGAACTGATTGACATGCAACAGGATGGTGCCTTTATAGGCGATCGCAATGTCAGAAGGCTCCAACGACTCAACGTGAATCCGAATAACGCCACCCGACGACGCAAGCAGTGTACTGCTCAGTAAAAAATTGCAGATTCCAAGCTGACGCCAGGAAATTCTAAGATAAGGAATCTGCAGCTAGAAGTATCTATGAGATTGTGGAAGGCAGCAATGTTATCTCTGTGTTTGAAAAATCTACAGCAGACCCTCTGGTCCGGTGTAACTATAGGCCGGTATTGCTCCCTCCCTTTCCAGTGAAAATATTGGAGCATTAAGTGAGCAGGAGGCTGTACCAATATCGGTAAACTCACTCTCTCCTAGAAGATGAACATTTCAGCTTCAGACCTGGGTATTGTACAGAGTCAGCTCTACTTGTCGCCAAAGACGAGCTACGGATGAAGGTAGATACAGGCTAGTCAACAGTTGGCCGCTTTCGACGTGGTGAACCACAAAATCCTTTTGACTAGATTAGCCGCGACTGGAGTGGGTGGTACAATGCTGAAGTGGATGGAGTCCTACCTTTCGTATCGGTGTCAGGCTGTTGCTTTGCCTCCCCTACTGCTTCACATTTGAAAGCCTACAACAGGGAGTCCCGCAGGACTCAGCACTTAGCCTAGTCCTGTTCAACATCTATAAGAGGCCACTCATAACTCTTATAAAGGCTCATGAAATCAGAATTATCGACTAAGCAGCTGATCCTGTCCATTAATAATGGTCAATAGGATGTAGTAGCTGTATCACAGAATAGCCTGTCGGACACTGTTGATTGGAAGAACATTAACCCTCGCAAGCTTAAAGGGGATAAAACAGAATTACTGTGCTGCTTGGTGTGCAGAATACCTATGGTACTTCCCCCAATTTTGGCCCATTTCAACAGGGGAGGATTACGACGGTTGGGCTCAGTCAACAAGGTCACAGCTACCTACTTCGCACTCCTCCGTGGCCTCAGGAAGCTGCTACCATTACTACCTACTCAAGCTAAATCTCTCATTGTGAGGAGTGTCATACTTAGTATGTTGGACTATTGCAATACTCTACACTACTTGGAGCTTCTGACTATATCATTAACAGACTACACAGAATCCAAGGGGCAGCAGCTAAATCAACATTCCCGGAGATCCTCTGCATCCAATGGAGTGAAGAACCTGCATTGGCTTCCAATGAAGCAGAGGATTATCTTTAAAGCCATGCGAATTGTGTTCAAGGCACTACAGGGCAGGGGTTCTGCGCCTCTGCAACAAAGAATGAAAAGATATGCCCGTGGGAGATATCTTTGCTCAAGTTCCGCAAATTTGGTATGTTTAAACATATTTTGTAAGTCAAGACAAGGTGTTCGGGCCTTTTTCGTTAAGGTGGCCCAGTTGTGGAACTATTTCAAAGTAAGAAATAGCATGCACAGAGTCCAAGGGTTCCCCTTAGAGGTAAGATAGTGGCAAAAAGAGATAATTCTAATGCTCTATTTTGTGGTAGTGTGGTCGAGCAGTAGGCTTATCAGAGGGTAGTGTTAAGCATTTGTTGTACACACACAGGCAATAAATGAGGAACACACACTGAGACAATTCCAGGCCAATAGGTTTTTGTATAGAAAAAAATATTTTCTTAGTTTATTTTAAGAACCACAGGTTCAAGATTTACAAGTAATACTTCAAATTAAAGGTATTTCACTTAGGTACTTTAGGAACTTTGAATCAGCAAAATAGCATGTACAGTTTTCCCAAAAATTGCAATAAGCTATTTTAAAACTAGACAGTGCAATTTTCAACAGTTCCTGGGGGAGGTAAGTGTTTGTTAGTTTTGCAGATAAGTAAA
This sequence comes from Pleurodeles waltl, assembly GCF_031143425.1. Taxonomy (NCBI): domain Eukaryota; kingdom Metazoa; phylum Chordata; class Amphibia; order Caudata; family Salamandridae; genus Pleurodeles; species Pleurodeles waltl. The sequence continues at coordinate 1,048,898,121 of NC_090446.1, read as the reverse complement.
CCACCTACAGGGTTCAAAGTTGGGTCCAAGGTAGTCCACCGTTGGGGGTTCAGGGCAACCCCAAAGTTACCGCACCAGCAGCTCAGGGCCGGTCAGGTGCAGAGGTCAAAGTGGTGCCCAAAACGCATAGGCTTCAATGGAGAAGGGGGTGCTCCGGTTCCAGTCTGCCAGCAGGTAAGTACTGCGACCTCGAAGGGCAGACCAGGGGGGTTTTGTAGGGCACCGGAGGGGACACAAGTCAGCACAAAAAGTACACCCTCAGCGGCACGGGGTCGGCCGGGTGCAGAGTCCAAACAGGCGTCGGGTTTGCAATGGAGTTCAATGGGAGACCCTGGGGTCTCTTCAGCGAAGCAGGCAGGCAGGCAAGGGGGGGGGCTCCTCGGGGTAGCCACCACCTGGGCAAGGGAGAGGGCCACCTGGGGGTCGCTTCTGCACTGGAGGTTGGATCCTTCAGGTCCTGGGGGCTGCAGGTGCAGTGTCTTTACCAGGCATCGAGTTCTTAGAAGCATGCAGTCACGGTCAGGGGGAGCCTCTGGATTACCTCTGCGGGGGGGGGGGGATCAGGGGGGTCAACTCTGGCTACTCACAGGGTCGCAGTCACTGGGGAGTCCTCCCTGTAGTGTTGTCTCTCCGCAGGTCGAGCCGGGGGCGACGGGTGCAGAGTGCAAAGTCTCACACTTCCAGCGGGAAACGTGTTGTCTTTAAAAGTTGCTTCTTTGTTGCAAAGATGTTCCTTCTTTGGAGCAGAGCCGCTGTCCTGGGAGTTCTTGGTCCTTTTAGATGCAGGGTAGTCCTCTGAGGCTTCAGAGGTCGCTGCACCCTGTGGAACGCGTCGTTGTTGCAGTTTTTCTTGAAGTGGGGAGACAGGCCGGTAGAGCTGGGGCCAAAGCAGTTGGTGTCTCCGTCTTCTCTGCAGGGCTTTCAGGTCAGCAGTCCTTCTTTGTCTTAGGTTGCAGGAATCTATCTTGCTAGATTTTGGGAGCCCCTAAATACTCAATTTAGGGGTGTGTTTAGGTCTGTGGGTTAGTAGACAACGGCTACTAGCCCTGAGGGTGGCTACACCCTCTTTGTGCCTCCTCCCTGAGGGGAGGGGGGCACATCCCTATTCCTATTGGGGGAATCCTCCATCTGCAAGATGGAGGATTTCTAAAAGTCAGAGTCACCTCAGCTCAGGACACCCTAGGGGTTGTCCTGACTGGCCAGTGACTCCTCCTTGTTTTTCTCATTATCTCCTCCGGCCTTGCCGCCAAAAGTGGGGCCGTGGCCAGAGGGGGCTGGCATCTCCACTAGCTGGAGTGCCCTGGGACGCTGTAACAAAGGGGTGAGCCTTTGAGGCTCACTGCCAGGTGTAACAGTTCCTGCAGGGGGAGGTGAGAAGCACCTCCACCCAGTATAGGCTTTGTTACTAGCCACAGAGTGACAAAGGCACTCTCCCCATGTGGCCAGCAACATTTCTGGTGTGTGGCAGGCTGGCAAAACTAGTCAGCCCACACTGGAAGTCGGGTATGTTTTCAGGGGGCATCTCTAAGATGCCCTCTGGGGTGTATTTCACAATAAAATGCACACTGGCATCAGTGTTCATTTATTGTGCTGAGACGTTTGATGCCAAACTTCCCAGTTTTCGGTGTAGCCATTATGGTGCTGTGGAGTTCATGTATGACAGACTCCCAGACCATATACTCTTATGGCTACCCTGCACTTACAATGTCTAAGGTTTTGCTTAGACACTGTAGGGGCATAGTGCTCATGCATCTATGCCCTCACCTATGGTATAGTGGACCCTGTCTTAGGGCTGTAAGGCCTGCTAGAGGGGTGACTTATCTATGCCATAGGCAGTGTGAGGTTGGCATGGCACCATGAGGGGAGTGCCATGTCGACTTAGTCATTTTCTCCCCACCAGCACACACAAGCTGGCAAGCAGTGTGTCTGTGCTGAGTGAGGGGTCCCCAGGGTGGCATAAGTCATGTTGCAGCCCTTAGAGACCTTCCCTAGCATCAGGGTCCTTGGTACCAGTTACAAGGGACTTACCTGGATGCCAGGGTGTGCCAATTGTGGAAACAAAGGTAAAGTTTTAGGGAAAGAACACTGGTGCTGGGGCCTGGTTAGCAGGCCTCAGCACACTTTCAAATCATAACTTTGCATCAGCAAAGGCAAAAAGTCAGGGGGTAACCATGCCAAGGAGGCATTTCCTTACACAACAACCACCCTCCACCCCCCCCCCCCCAAACGAAAGAGGATGAGACTAACCTTTCCCAAGAGAGTCTTGAACCTGGAAAGACCATCTGCATTGGCATGGGCAGTCCCAGGTCTGTGTTCCACTATAAAGTCCATTCCCTGTAGGGAGATGGACCACCTCAACAGTTTTGGATTTTCACCTTTCATTTGCATTAGCCATCTGAGAGGTCTGTGGTCAGCTTGAACTACAAAGTGAGTACCAAAGAGGTATGGTCTCCGCTTCTTCAGGGACCAAACCACAGCAAAGGCCTCCCTCTCAATGGCACTCCAACGCTGCTCCCTGGGGAGTAACCCCCTGCTAATGAAAGCAACAGGCTGGTCAAGGCCATCATTTGTTTGGGACAAAACTGCCCCTATCCCATGTTCAGAGGCATCAGTCTGCACAATGAACTGCTTGGAGTAATCTGGAGCTTTTAGAACTGGTGCTGCGCACATAGATTGTTTCAGGGTGTCAAAGGCCTGTTGGCATTCTACAGTCCAGTTTACCTTCTTGGGCATTTTCTTGGAGGTAAGTTCTGTGAGGGGTGTCACTATTGATCCATATCCCTTCACAAACCTCCTGTAGTACCCAGTCAAGCCAAGGAATGCCCTGACTTGAGTCTGGGTTTTTGGAGCTGCCCAGTCCAGAATAGTCTGGATCTTGGGCTGGAGTGGCTGAACTTGGCCTCCACCTACAAGGTGTCCCAAGTAAACCAAAGTTCCCTGCCCTATCTGACATTTGGATGCCTTGATAGAGAGGCCTGCTGCTTGCAGGACCTTTAAAACCTTCTTCAGGTGGACCAGGTGATCCTGCCAGCTGGAGCTAAAGAAAGCAATATCGTCAAGATAAGCTGCACTAAAGGACTCCAAGCCAGCAAGGACTTGATTCACCAACCTTTGGAATGTGGCAGGGGCATTCTTTAAGCCAAAGGGCATAACAGTAAACTGATAGTGCCCATCAGGTGTGGAGAATGCTGTATTTTCTTTTGCTCCTGGTGCCATTTTGATTTGCCAGTACCCTGCTGTCAAGTCAAAGGTACTTAAGTATCTGGCAGCACATAGTTTGTCCATCAATTCATCTGCCCTTGGAATGGGATGGGCATCTGTCTTGGTGACAGAATTAAGTCCTCTGTAGTCCATACAAAACCTCATCTCTCTCTTTCCATCTTTGGTGTGAGGTTTGGGGACTAAGACCACTGGGCTAGCCCAGGGGCTGTCAGAGTGCTCAATGACTCCCAATTCCAGCATCTTGTGGACTTCCACTTTGATGCTTTCCTTAACTTGGTCAGACTGTCTGAAAATTTTGTTTTTGACAGGCATGCGGTCTCCTGTGTCCACATCATGGGTACACAGGTGTGTCTGATCAGGGGTTAGGGAAAAGAGCTCAGCAAACTGTTGCAGGACCTTCCTACAGTCAGATTGCTGCTGGCCAGAGAGGGTGTCTGAATAGATCACTCCATCAACTGAGCCATCTTTAGGGCCTGTGGAGAGGAGATCAGGGAGAGGTTCACTCTCAGCTTCCTGGTCCTCATCTGTTCCCATCAACAGATTCACATCTCCCCTGTCATGAAAGAGTTTGAGGCGATTCACATGGATCACCCTTTTGGGGGTCCTGCAAATGCCTAGGTCTGCCAGGTAGGTGACCTGACTTCTCTCTAGCACTGGTTAAGGGCCACTCCATCTGTCCTGAAGTGCCCTGGGAGCCACAGGCTCCAGAACCCAGACTTTCTGCCCTGGCTGAAACTCAACCATAGCAGCCTTTTGGTCATACCACATCTTCTGGAGTTGTTGGCTGGCCTCAAGGTTTTTACTTGCCTTTTCCATGTACTCTGCCATCCTTGAATGTAGGCCTAGTACATAGTCCACTATATCTTGTTTAGGCTCATGAAGAGGTCTCTCCCAGCCTTCTTTTACAAGAGCTAGTGGTCCCCTGACAGGATGCCCAAACAGAAGTTCAAAGGGGGAAAACCCTACTCTGAGGTACCTCTCTGTAGGCGAAAAGGAGACATGGCAAGAGGACATCCCATCTCCTTTTGAGTTTTTCAGGGAGACCCATGATCATGCATTTCAATGTCTTGTTAAACCTTTCTACAAGACTATTGGTTTGTGGATGGTATGGTGTGGTGAATTTGTAAGTCACCCCACACTCATTCCACATATGCTTCAGGTAGGCTGACATGAAGTTGGTACCCCTGTCAGACACCACCTCCTTAGGAAATCCCACTCTGGTAAAAATACCAATGAGTGCTTTAGCTACTGCAGGGGCAGTAGTGGACCTAAGGGGAATTGCTTCAGGGTATATAGTAACATGATCCACTACTACTAGTATGTATTGGTTCCCTGAGGCTGTGGGAGGTTCAAGTGGACCCACTATGTCCACTCCCACTCTTTCAAAGGGGACCCCCACCACTGGAAGTGGAATGAGGGGGGCCTTTGGGTGTCCACCTGTCTTACCACTGGCTTGACAGGTGGTACAGGAGACACAAAACTCCTTGACTTTCTGGGACATGTTGGGCCAATAGAAATGGTTGACTAACCTCTCCCAAGTCTTGGTCTGTCCCAAATGCCCAGCAAGTGGAATATAATGAGCTAAGGTTAGAATTAACTCCCTAAACTCCTGAGGCACTACCACTCTCCTAGTGACACCAGGTTTGGGATCTCTTGCCTCAGTGCAGAGGAGTCCATCTTCCCAATAGACTCTGTGTTCCAGGGATTTTTCCTTTCGACTCTTCAGCAGCTTGCTGCCTAAGGCCTTCAAGAGAGGGACAGGTTTCTTGTCCCTTATACTAATGTTCCCTTGTGGGTCCCCCTGGCCTAGGAGCTCAACCTGATAAGGTTCTAACTCCATGGGCTCTCTTCCCTCAGAGGGCAGTTCTTCCTGGGAAGAGAGGTACTCTTTCTCTTGTTGTGTTAAAGCGGTTTCCCCAGTCTTCTTTCCTTTTCTCTTGGAGGGTTGGGCCCTTTTTCCAGGCTCCAACACCACTTTTTCACCATGAGCCTTGCACTGTGCCCTTGTCTTGACACACACCAGTTCAGGGATGCCCAGCATGGCTGCATGGGTCTTTAGTTCTACCTCAGCCCATGTTGAGGACTCCAGGTCATTTTCAAGCAAACAGTCTACAGGGATATTTGAGGAGACCACCACCTGTTTCAGGCCATTGACCCCTCCCCACTCTAAAGTTGCCATGGGATGTACTTTAGTCTTGATTGTCAGCGTTGGTGACTGGATAAGTTTGTCCAGCCAGGTATTGACCAGGGGAAACCAGTTTCTCTGTCACCATGGTGACACTGGCACCTGTATCCCTCAGGCCTTCTACACTTGTCCATTAATTAAGAGTTGCTGCCTGTATTTTTGCATATTAGGGGGCCAGGCAGCCAGTGTGGCTAAGTCCACCCCACCCTCAGAGACTAATGTAGCTTCAGTGTGAACCCTGATTTGCTCTGGGCACACTGTTGATCCCACCTGGAGACTGGCCATTCCAGTGTTAGCTGGAGTAGAGTTAGAAGTGGAACCTTTATTGGGACAGGCCTTGTCTCCAGTTTGGTGTCCCTGCTGATTACAGCTACGACACCAGGCCTTTTTGGGATCAAAGTTTTTACCCTTGTACCCAAAATTGGATTGTGAAGAGGCTTTGGATCCTCCCTCCTGGGCAAGTTTTTGGGGCCCTGTAGAAGACTCTTTACTTTTTCCCTTGGATGTCTCGACACTCTTCCCCTGGGGAGTCTTTGTGACCCCTTTCTTTTGGTCTCCCCCTGTGAAAGTCTTGGTCACCCTAGTCTTGACCCAATGGTCTGCCTTCTTTCCGAATTCTTGGGGAGAAATTGGTCCTAGGTCTACCAGAAACTGATGCAGTTTATCATTGAAACAATTACTTAACAGGTGTTCTTTCAGAAATAAATTGTACATCCCATCATAATCATTTACACCACTGCCATGAATCCAACCATCCAGTGTTTTAACTGAGTAGTCAACAAAATCAACCCAGGTCTGGCTCGAGGATTTTTGAGCCCCCCTGAACCTAATCCTGTACTCCTCAGTTGAGAATCCAAAGCCCTCAATCAGGGTAGCCTTCATGAGGTCATAGGATTCTGCATCTTTTCCAGAGAGTGTGAGGAGTCTATCCCTACACTTTCCAGTGAACATTTCCCAAAGGAGAGCACCCCAGTGAGATCTGTTTACTTTTCTGGTTGCACAAGCCTTCTCAAAAGCTGTGAACCATTTGGTGATGTCATCACCATCTTCATATTTAGTTACAATCCCTTTAGGGATTTTCAACATGTCAGGAGAATCTCTGACCCTATTTATGTTGCTGCCACCATTGATGGGACCTAGGCCCATATGTTGTCTTTCCCTTTCTATGGCTAGGATATGTCTTTCCAAAGCCAATCTTTTGACCATCCTGGCTAACAGGAGGTCATCTTCATTGAGGCTGCCCTCAATGCTTCCAGAGTTGCTGGACTCTCCTGTGAGAGAAGCAGCATCTCGGACTATCACTTGGGGAGACAAGGGACCCTGGGCTCCCTATCTAGGACTGGAGGTGGGAAATCTTCCACATCACCAGCTTCCACCTCTGGGAAGGTATCATCAGAGGGGTTGTTTTTAGCAAACTCTGCCAAAAGCTCCTGGAGCTGTACTTTGGTAGGGTTTGAACCAGTCTATCTTTTTAATTTTGCAGAGAGACCTTAACTGACATCCTACGATGCAGGTAAGGGGTGAGGTTGAGTTCCATCACTGTCTCTTCTGCAGTAGACATTATGGGGGTCATTCTGACCCCGGCGGGAGCCGCCCGCCTGGAGGGAACCGCCAGAATACCGCTGCGCGGTCAAAAGACCACAGCGGGTATTCTGGGTTTCCCACTGGGCTGGCGGGCGACCGCCAAAAGGCCGCCCGCCAGCCCAGTGGGAAACACCCCTCCATGAGGATGCCGGATCCGAATGGAGCCGGCGGAGTGGAGGATGTGCGACGGGTGCAGTGGCACCCGTCGCGTATTTCAGTGTCTGCAAAGCAGACACTGAAATACAAAGTGGGGCCCTCTTACGGGGGCCCCTGCAGTGCCCATGCCATTGGCATGGGCACTGCAGGGGCCCCCAGGGGCCCCACGACACCCCTCACCGCCATCCTGTTCCTGGCGGGCGGAACCGCCAGGAACAGGATGGCGGTGAGGCGGTCGGAATCCCCCATGGCGGCGCAGCAAGCTGCGCCGCCATGGGGGATTCCCAGGGCAGCGGAAAACCGGCGGGAGACCGCCGGTTTTCCTGTTCTTTGGCCGCGGTCAGAATGCCCTGCGGGGCACTGCCAGCCTGTTGGCGGTGCTCCCGCCAACCCCGGCCGCCGGGGTCGGAATGACCCCCTATGTTTCTAAAAGTTGGAATACTTTTTTAAGAATCTAAAAATATCTCTAGAACTTAATTCAAACTTTTACAAAACTTTTAAACTCTAAAATAAATGCTAACAGGGACTAACACAAGGCCCTAGCAGGACTTTAAAAAATTTAGAAAAATAGCTCAAATTTCAAAAATCAGTTTCTAATGACAATTTTTGGAATTTAGTTGTGTGATCAGGTATTGGCTGAGTAGTCCAGCAAATCCTCGGGGTAGCCACCACCTGGGCAAGCGAAAGGGCCACCTGGGGGTCGCTTCTGCACCGACAGGCGTCGGGTTCTTAGAAGCAGGCAGTCGCGGTCAGGGGGAGCCTCTGGATTCCCTCTGCAGACGTCGCTGGGGGGCTCGGGGGGGGGTCAACTATGGCTACTCACAGGGTTGCAGTCACCAGGGAGTCCTCCCTGTAGTGTTTCTCCGCAGGTCGAGCCGGGGGCGACGGGTACAGAGTGCAAAGTCTCACGCTTCCAGCGGGAAACGTGTTGTCTTTAAAAGTTGCTTCTTTGTTGCAAAGATGTTTCTTCTTTGGAGCAGAGCCGCTGTCCTCAGGAGTTCTTGGTCCTTTTAGATGCAGGGTAGTCCTCTGAGGCTTCAGAGGTCGCTGGACCCTGTGGAACGCGTCGCTGGTGCAGTTTTTCTTGAAGTGGGGAGACAGGCCGGTAGAGCTGGGGCCAAAGCAGTTGGTGTCTCTGTCTTCTCTGCAGGGCTTTCAGGTCAGCAGTCCTTCTTCGTCTTAGGTTGCAGGAATCTATCTTGCTAGATTCTGGGAGCCCCTAAATACTCAATTTAGGGGTGTGTTTAGGTCTGGGGTGTTAGTAGCCAATGGCTACTAGCCCTGAGGGTGGCTACACCCTCTTTGTGCCTCCTCCCTGAGGGGAGGGGGGCACATCCCTATTCCTATTGGGGGAATCCTCCATCTGCAAGATGGAGGATTTCTAAAAGTCAGAGTCACCTCAGCTCAGGACACCTTAGGGGTTGTCCTGACTGGCCAGTGACTCCTCCTTGTTTTTCTCATTATCTCCTCCGGCCTTGCCACCAAAAGTGGGGCCGCGGCCGGAGGGGGCGGGCATCTCCACTAGCTGGAGTGCCCTGGGGCGCTGTAACAAAGGGGGTGAGCCTTTGAGGCTCACCGCCAGGTGTTACAGTTCCTGCAGGGGGAGGTGAGAAGCACCTCCACCCAGTACAGGCTTTGTTGCTAGCCACAGAGTGACAAAGGCACTCTCCCCATGTGGCCAGCAATATGTCTGGTGTGTGGCAGGCTGGCAAAACTAGTCAGCCCACACTGGAAGTCGGGTATGTTTTCAGGGGGCATCTCTAAGATGCCCTCTGGGGTGTATTTCACAATAAAATGTACACTGGCATCAGTGTGCATTTATTGTACTGAGAAGTTTGATACCAAACTTCCCAGTTTTCAGTGTAGCCATTATGGTGCTGTGGAGTTCGTGTATGACAGACTCCCAGACCATATACTCTTATGGCTACCCTGCACTTACAATGTCTAAGGTTTTGCTTAGACACTGTAGGGGCATAGGGCTCATGCACCTATGCCCTCACCTATAGTATAGTGCACCCTGCCTTAGGGCTGTAAGGCCTGCTAGAGGGGTGACTTATCTATGCCATAGGCAGTGTGAGGTTGGCATGGCACCCTGAGGGGAGTGCCATGTCGACTTAGTCATTTTCTCCCCACCAGCACAGACAAGCTGACAAGCTGAGTGAGGGGTCCCCAGGGTGGCATAAGTCATGCTGCAGCCCTTAGAGACCTTCCCTGGCATTAGGACCCTTGGTACCAGGGGTACCAGTTACAAGGGACTTACCTGGATGCAAGGGTGTGCCAATTGTGGAAACAAAGGTACAGTTTCAGGGAAAGAACATTGGTGCTGGGGCCTGGTTAGCAGGCCTCAGCACACTTTCAAATCATAACTTGGCATCAGCAAAGGCAAAAAGTCAGGGGGTAACCATGCCAAGGAGGCATTTCCTTACAGCCAGGATATCAGTTTGCTGACTGTTGCGCTTTACAAATACTTGAGGAAGGGTTCCACCATCTTGGTTTGAGTAGAACTCTGAATTCTGGGTAAGGGAAATGCCCACTCTGCCCAATAGGTGATCATCTGGGGGTGTAGTCACCCCAGGAGTAAGTAGCCTATTGGGTACTACCCTACACCCCCAAATCGGCCCTAAATTCTGTATTTAGGAGTCCCCCAGGAGTCCCCCTAACACCAAGAGGACAGATTCGACTACAGGGAACCGAAGGAGGACACAAAAAGAGCAGCCAAAGGAAAAACAAAGGACTTCACCAACACTTAGCGCAAACGCTACCCTGCTGCTGGAACCTCAATGCACTCGTCCAAAAGCTGTGTATCCTCCCAAAGCAGTGGAGGACTGTCCAGCACTTCAACAACCAAGTGGCATCTCCCTTGGGGTGCAGGAGCCACCCCCCCCTGTATTTGCAAGCAACAATGGCATCTGACCGGGACACTGTGTTGTTGGCCATCGGGCCCACCAAGGGAGCAGAATGTCAGGAGGTGGTTTTGGAAGCTCTATGAGGTCAGTCCAGTCCCTCTGCTGAGTTTCGAAACGCTGGGACCTCCAGTAGCCCCCACCACCACCAATACCATGGCTACCAGAGCACTTGCGCTCACCAATGTTTTTTTTGGTCCAGTCTGGACACCACCGCTGTTAAGATTTACCTGCGTGTGGCCAGCCAGCCAGCACCTCTGCACCCAAACCCCAGTGTGAGTACATGACTTCCGCCTGCATCCCCTTGCCCTAGAAGCCTCACGAGCCGAGCCCGACGGTGGGTTCTGCCCGACGTGTTCCCAGGTACCCCTTTGCAGACTCTGTTGTTTTGACATGTCCCTTCAAACTTTCTCGCTCTAGCGATACCAAAGCGACCAGCACCTCTGCACCCAGACACACCAGGGCAGATAAACCCAAACTGCTGGTGGTACCTGGGACCTTGACCCAACAGCACCTGAAGTGCTAGAGGAGAACCCCCACAACCATTTGCAAATAAAACAACGCAGTGTATGTTTCTTTCATAGGGTAACAACCACATGCAAGGCTTACTCCTCGAATCTAACATTTCTGTATTTTCTTGCTATTTGCTGAAACATTTAATAATGCTCAAAGTACTTACCTTGTAAAGCTGATCTTGGTGTAAAAAAAATAATATAGATAGATAGATAGATAGATAGATAGATAGATAGATAGATAGATAGATAGATAGATAGATAGATAGAAAATGTGTCACTTACCCACTGTACATCTGTTCATGGCATGAGACGCTGCAGATTCACATGCTGTGCATATCCCGCCATCTAGTGTTGGGCTCGGAGTGTTACAAGTTGTTTTTCTTCGAAGAAGTCTTTTCGAGTCACGGGATCGAGGGACTTCTCCCATTTCGGCTCCATTGCGCATGGGCGTCGACTCCATCTTAGATTGTTTTCCCCGCAGAGGGTGAGGTAGGAGTTGTTTATATAGTAATAATGCCCATGCAATGGAGTAATTATGTACACATAATGTGACTAAAAGTATTATATTTACAAATTTAAGAGTTTAATTTTGATCAACTTAAACCGGCTACAGGCTCCCTGGGAGGGCGCATGTGAATCTGCAGCGTCTCATGCCGCGAACAGATGTACACGGGGTAAGTGACATTTTCCGTTCGATGGCATGTGTAGCTGCAGATACACATGCTGTGCATAGACTAGTAAGCAGTTATCTCCCCAAAAGCGGTGGTTTAGCCTGTAGGAGTTGAAGTTGTTTGAAATAAAGTTCTTAGTACTTACTGCTTGTCCTACTGTGGCTTGTTGTGTTGTTAACACATCCACGCAGTAATGTTTAGTAAATGTATGAGGCGTAGACCAGGTGGCTGCCTTACAAATTTCTGTCATTGGTATATTTCCAAGAAAAGCCATTGTGGCGCCTTTCTTTCTAGTGGAGTGTGCCCTTGGAGTAATGGGTAATTCTCTTTTAGCTTTAAGGTAACAGGTTTGAATGCATTTAACTATCTATCTGGCAATGCCTTGTTTGGATATAGGGTTACCTGCATGAGGGTTTTGGAAAGCTACGAACAATTGTTTTGTTTTACGAAATTGGTTTGTTCTGTCAATGTAATACATTAGTGCTCTTTTTATGTCTAATGTATGCAATGCCCTTTCAGCTACTGAGTCTGGTTGTGGAAAGAAGACTGGGAGTTCCACAGTTTGGTTTAGATGGAATGGTGATATGACTTTTGGTAAAAGGTTTGGATTTGTACGGAGAACCACTTTATGTTTATGCATTTGTATAAAGGGTTCTTGAATAGTAAATGCTTGTATTTCACTAACTCTTCGAAGTGATGGGATGGCTATTAGAAAGGCTACTTTCCAAGTTAGAAATTGGATTTGACAAGAATGCATGGGTTCGAATGGTGGGCCCATGAGTCGTGTTAATACAATATTAAGATTCCACGAAGGTACTGGTGGTGTCCTTGGGGGTATGATTCTTTTTAGTCCTTCCATAAAAGCTTTAATAACTGGGATTCTAAAAAGCGATGTTGTAGGTTTAATCTGCAGATAAGCAGATATTGCAGTGAGATGGATTTTAATGGAAGAGAAAGCTAGATTTGAATTTTGTAAGTGCAGTAAATAACTTACAATGTTTTGTGTGGAGGCGTCTAGTGGCCTAATTTGATTAGTCTGACAGTAGCAAACAAATCTTTTACATTTGTTCTCGTAACAATGTCTTGTTGTGGGTTTTCTTGCTTGTTTAATGACCTCCATACACTCTTTTGAAAGGTTTAAATATCCGAATTCTAAGACTTCAGGAGCCAGATTGCTAGGTTGAGCAATGCTGGATTCGGGTGTCTGATCTGTTGTTTGTCTTGTGTCAACAGATCTGGTCTGTTTGGTAGTTTGATGTGGGGTACTACTGATAAGTCCAACAGTATGGTGTACCACGGTTGGCAAGCCCACGTTGGTGCTATAGTATTAGTTTGAGTTTGTTTTGACTCAGTTTGTTGACTAGATAAGGAATGAGCGGGAGAGGGAGAAAAGCGTAAGCAAATATCCCTGACCAGCTGATCCATAGAGCATTGCCCTTGGACTGAGGGTGTGGATACCTGGACGCGACGTTTTGGCATTTTGCGTTTTCTTTTGTTGCAAATAGATCTATGTTTGGTGTCCCCCAGCGGTAGAAGTGATCCTGTAGGATCTGGGGATTTATTTCCAATTCGTGAGTTTGTTGTTGATCTCGACTAAGACTGTCGGCTAACTGATTTTGAATGCCTGGTATGTATTGTGCTATCAGGCGAATGTTGTTGTGAATTGCCCAATACCAAATTCTTTGTGCTAAGAGACACAGCTGTGACGAGTGTGTCCCCCCGTTTGTTGAGATAATACATTGTTGTCATATTGTCTGTCTTTACAAGAATGTGTTTGTGGGCTATCAGCGGTTGAAACACTTTTAATGCTAGAAATACCGCTAGCAGTTCCAAGTGATTTCTGTGAAGTAGTCTTTGTTGATTGTCCTATTGACCTTGTATGCTGTGATTGTTGAGGTGTGCTCCCCACCCAACCATGGAAGCGTCTGTTGTGATAATGGCATGAGGCACTGGGTCTTGAAAAGGCCGCCCTTTGTTTAAATTTATAGGGTTCCACCATTGGAGCGAAGAGTGTGTTTGGCGGTCTATCAACACTAGATCTTGTAGTTGACCCTGTGCTTGCGTCCATTGTTTTGCTAGGCACTGTTGTAAGGGCCGCATGTGTAGTCTTGCGTTGGGACAATAGCTATACATGAGTACATCATGCCTAGTAGTTTCATTACAAACCTTACCGTGTAGTATTGGTTTCGTTGCATGCTTGATCTTACATTTTGGAATGATTTAACACTTTGTGGACTTGGAGTGGCAATTGCTCTTTGTGTGTTGAGTGTTGCTCCCAAGTATTGTTGTAGTTGGGATAGTTGCCGATGTTACTTTTGGTAATTTATAGAAAACCCTAGTTTGTGTAGAGTTTCTATAACGTATAGGGTGTGAAGCAGACACTGTTGTTGAGTGCTGGTTTTTATTAACCAGTCGTCTAAGTAGGGGAACACATGCATGTGCTGTCTCCTTATATGAGCGGCTACTACTGCAAGGCATTTTGTGAATACTCTTGGGGCTGTTGTTATTCCGAATGGTAACACCTTGAATTGGTAATGCACTCCTTGTATTACAAACTTTAAGTATTTCCTGTGTTAAGTATGTATGGGTATATGGAAATATGCATCCTTTAGATCTAATGTTGACATGTAGTCCTGTTTTTTGAGTAAGGGAATCACGTCTTGAAGTGTTACCATGTGGAAGTGATCTGATTTGATGTAGAGATTCAGAGTTCTGAGGTTTAATATGGGTCTCAATGTTTTGTCTTTCTTTGGAATTAGGAAGTACAGGGAGTAGACACCTGTACCTTTTTGATGTTTGGGCACTAGTTCTATTGCCTGTTTTTGTAACAATGCTTGAACTTCTAGCTGTAACAGGTCTAAGTGTTGTTTGGACATGTTGTGTGCTCTTGGGGGCACATCTGGTGGGAAATTTATGAATTCTATGCAATAACCATGTTGGATAATGGCTAGGACCCATGCCTCCGTAGTATGTTTGCCCAGTTGCAGTAGTATGCGGTATGTCTCCCCCCCACTGGTGTTGAGTGGTGGGGGTTTGTGACACTGAAGTCACTGTTTGGCTTGAGGGGTTTTAGGGCTTTGGAATTTCCCCCTTGCTTTTGGGAATTGTCCACCCCTGTATGATCCTCGATAACCACCTCTTTGGTACTGTCCCTGATATGTGGGTCTGGCTTGTGAGGTGGAAGGCTCTGTGGTTTGGGAACGAAACCCCCCTCTAAATTGTGGCCTTTTAAAAGTGCCTCTGTTTTGTGGGGAGTAGAGCGCGCCCATGGCTTTGGCTGTGTCCGTGTCCTTTTTGAGCTTTTCGATTGCCGTATCCACCTCCGGCCCAAACAATGGTTCTTGGTAAAATGGCATATTTAGCAAAGCTTGCTGGATTTCCGGTTTAAAACCGGAGCTCCGTAACCATGCGTACCTGCGAATGGTTACCGCAGTGTTCATTGTCCGTGCTGCTGTGTCTGCTGAGTCCATTGCAGACCTTATTTGGTTGTTGGAAATCGCTTGTCCTTCCTCAACAACCTGTTGGGCATGCTTTTGGTGTTCCTTGGGCAAGTGCTGCATTATATGTTGCATCTCATTCCAGTGTGCCCTGTCGTAGCGAGCCAGTAGAGCCTGCGAATTGGCAATCCGCCAATGATTGGCTGCCTGGGCTGCCACCCGCTTGCCTGCAGCATCGAACTTACGAGTTTCCTTTTCGGGCGGTGGTGCGTCTCCTGACGATTGGGAGTTTGCCCTTTTTCTGGCTGCTCCCACGACCACCGAATCAGGGTCCGTTGGGGGAGGTTTATATTTCTTCTCCACCCTAGGCGTGATGGCTCTGCCTTTCACTGGGTCCTGGAACACCTGTTTGGCATGCTTTAGCATGCCTGGGAGCATTGGCAAACTTTGGTAAGAGCTGTGAGTGGATGACAAGGTATTAAATAAGAAGTTGTCTTCTATCGGCTCTGCATGCATTGCTACATTATGGAAAGTAACTGCCCTTGATAACAACTGCATATATGCAGTGCTGTCCTCTGGTGGGGACGGTCTTGCCGGGTAGCAATCGGGACTGTTGTCTGAGACCGGTGCATCATATAAGTCCCATGCATCCGGGCCATCTTGTGTCATCCCCGTGTGTGTTGGCGACTGCATTGGGGGTGTTGCTACCGGGGACAGATGTGCTGAGTGCATTGGTGAAGGCTGCGGCGAAAACCTTGGTGGTGTTTTGTCTCTTGCCACTTTTGCTTTTGGCTGCATTTCCGCATCCTGGAATGCTAGCTTTCTCTTTATCTTTATTGTAGGAAGAGTTTGAATTTTACCAGTCTCTTTCTGGATGTGCAGCCTCCTTTGAGTATGGTCAGGCTCTCCCATACCTAATTCCTGCTCAAATCTGTGCCCTTGCATTTGGCTGGAAAGGCCGTGTTCTTCTGTGTAGGAGCCTATTTTCGGCTCCAAGGCTGCATGTTTCGACACCGAAGGTTTAGGTACGCTCTTTTTCGGCTCTGAGGAAACCTTTTTAAACTTTTGGGGTGTCGAACTCTCGATGTCGAGTTGTTTCGGAGCTGGTATCTCGACCGGAGTCGGATGTCTTCGGCTCTTGGGAGGCCTTTTTCTGTGCCGATGTTTGGTCACTGTGTTTTCGGGTTAAGCCATGGCCTGTTGGCGGTGGCATCCCCTTGGCCTTTATAATTTTGGAGTGACTCTTTGCCGGGGCAGATTTACTCACGTTTTTTGGCTGCGCCTTCGGCTGCTCAGTTTCGGAGTCATCCGAGTCCGATTCATGAATGGAGAATCTCTCCTCTTCCTCGACGATCTGTTCGGCCGGTGTCGACGCCATCTGAAGTCTTCTGGCTCTTCGATCGTGTAGGGTCTTCTTCGATCGAAATGCCCGGCAGGCCTCGCAAGTATCCTCCCTGTGTTCTGGTGAGAGACACAGATTACAGACCAAGTGTTGGTCTGTATAAGGATACTTTGCGTGGCAATTCGGGCAGAAGGGGGTCCGGTCCATGAGTTTCGACGATGGACGCGGTCGGGCCGACCAGGCCCCGCTGAAGAGTGGAAGCCCCGAAGGGCCGTCAGAGCGCTTCTTCGTTCGGTGTCGATGTACTAACACTAGACCGGTACCGAGTGCGAACAATACCGTTGAATTTTCCGATAAATAGCTGACTTTCCTGATTCGAAATACGGAGCGAAGAGGAACACATCCGAACCCGATGGCGGAAATAAAACAATCTAAGATGGAGTCGACGCCCATGCGCAATGGAGCCGAAAGGGAGGAGTCCCTCGGTCTCGTGACTCGAAAAGACTTCTTCGAAGAAAAACAACTTGTAAAACTCCGAGCCCAACACTAGATGGCAGGATAATGCACAGCATGTGTATCTGCAGCTACACATGCCATCGAACATATATATATAAAACAATATGTTTTATTTTTCTATATTGGTCCCGGATCGGTGTGTGTCTCATTTATTGACTTTGTGTACACCAAATGCTCAACACTCCCCTCTGATAAGCTTAAGCTGCTCAACCACTGCAGGTAAGCACCCTTTTTTGCATGGTTACCCCCCAACTTTTTGCCTGGTTTCTGATGTGGGTTTGACTATTAGTGCACTGGGTCCCTGCCAACCAGGTCTCCACAGTGCCAGATCTCCTTCCCCAAAACTGCACAACTGTTTTGCACAGCTGCCACACTCTTTAGCACCCACTGTAAGCCCCTAGTAAATTGTACCTTTGGTATTTAGGACCTGGGGTAGTAAGAAAGGTCTCTGAGGGCTGCAGCACCAGTTCCCCGCCACAGCCTGCAGCCTGTTTGTCACACTGTCCAACTCCAATAGAGAACCACTGGGCACCCGATGACTTACTGCACACTCCTCCCCCCCGGCCGCCCCAGTGCTACCCGGTGAGATCTGTTAGTGTGGTTCTGATCAGTGCCGTGTACTTACCTTTGCTCCTTGAGCTCCACCTCATAAGTTGTTGTTAACCCTGTGTTTGCTGAACATTGTTCTCCTCCATAGGATAACATTGAGAGAACTCTGAAAATTGCTGTTGATTTCTGAAACTGCAAAGTAATAATGTTTAAAAGCCTACTTATCTGATTATGACGTTCTTGGGTTTGAAGCATACGCAAAAAGGATCATTGTTATTATTACTTAGCACTGCTGTTGGTGGTACCTGGTATTGCTTAGCTCTACCCACTGATAAGCCTAACCGCTCACCCACACTACCACAAAATAAAGTATTAGTCCTATCTACTTTTGCTTCTGAAAAACCAATTGGGGATCCACTAGACTCTCAGCACAGTGTATTTCATTTTAGTGCACTATAAAGAGAGACCGCTTCCTCCAACCACACTACCAAAAATAGAGCATTTGACATTATTAAAGTAAGCCCTGAAAACTAATAAGAGTTGTCTGCACTTTTGGCCTGGTGTGCCCCTACACTGGTACACCACTTAAAAAGCCAGATTCCTACGGGCCCAGATGAGGGGTTCACAGATGGTGTGCAAGAGCACAGCCTAGAAGCACAGTGTTTGGAGGGTAAAGTCAAAAAACACTTCAACTTCTTTATCTTGTGCTTCTTCAACTTACCTGACTAGGAAGAAGTCACCTTTAGTTTTTGCGGATAATCGTTTGCTCACTCACAGAACGGCCCCAAGAAAGGGACAAGGATTGGTAACAGTGCGGAGCGCTATTCTGCTGCAATGCTAGGAGTTTCATTGCCCACTTGCAAATCGCCATGGGGTGCATGGACTTGCACTCAGTGCAAGTATAGGCGCCAAAGTTCAACTTCAGGCACCAGAGAGACCAAGTGGGAATCAGACACCAACATCTGTCAATGTTATCCCCCATAAGGCATAAACCTAGTAGGTGTTGAAGAGGACATGTCCCTAGCAAACTGGGAAATACAGCTAAAAAAAAAAAATAGACAAAATGTTGCAAAAAAGTAGTCAAAAAGTGACCGAGGTAGCTCTTTTGATCCGCACTGTTGGCGCATAACGAAAGGAACTTATGTCAGCGGGCCGATGTGGCACCTATTTAGGCACCTCAATGTCACTTCTGATGCAGATGCCGCCAACGCAGAGCTGAACTACGCTACCTATGGGCACAGAGGTACTGCTCAAAAATTTCCAGATCTAGCCTGACGCCTGGGAAATATGCAAAGGTGAGAATAACCTTCACTTAAACTTCTGAGTTTCACTTCTCCTTTCATTTTTTCAAATTGCCCTCCCCATCCATATTGTTTGCCCTCCCTCTCAGAGCACAACTTCCTCAAAGTCACATGCCTTTTTGCCTTAATCTCAATTACTGTACATCTGAAAATTGTCAACAACTGTTTTCAAAGATCACAACCTCTCCTCTAAAAATCATACCACTGCAACCTAACAATACCTAATCTGCTCAGGCTCATCTAATAACGTCACTGACCCCAAATGAATGAACTAAGCCGCCCCCACACACACACACACACACACACAACTAATAATCTGACCTAACTCATATTAATTTAGTGTACCACAAAAACTTGAATGAATGCATGAAATAATTTTCTAGAGACTAATTCAAATAACTAACAACCACTGGTCCAAACTCCAATCTTCGGTTCCGCAACAGCGAGATGCTCAGTGGAAGGCATTTCAATGCCCCATTGAGGGTAGTAAGCACTTAATAATGC
Organism: Pleurodeles waltl; assembly: GCF_031143425.1. Classification (NCBI taxonomy): domain Eukaryota; kingdom Metazoa; phylum Chordata; class Amphibia; order Caudata; family Salamandridae; genus Pleurodeles; species Pleurodeles waltl. Next base: position 1,048,879,236 of record NC_090446.1, on the reverse strand, counting down.
AATTACAACACCCACTTCATTGGTGATGGCCCAATTACAAAGCACCTGTGCCTCTCACAACATGGAACGGAACTGCGTACCTCATTTAAAAAAAAAGTAATACACCAAGATTGCGCTGTCTATCCTGATGAACAAATCCTGGCCAGCAAGCTTCGGAATGAACACATGCAAATGTATCCCTGATAGCCTTTAGCTCCGGTATGTGAACGTGGTGCACTTTCTCCATTTCTAACCAGAAGACTTTTTTAAGGATATCTAGGGTTCTCCACCTATGTGGGTTCCCCATCCTTCCATCTTTTGACATTGTTAGTCTCCCTACTGAGAGCAGGAATGGAAGACCTTGCTGAGATTTAATCGGAATCATTTGGTCCAGCAGGGATGCTAGGTTCTGTCAAGAAGGGTGTGTTTGGAGCAAAATAGCCCTTCCCGCTGTCTTCAGTTTCACCCTCTCGGATGAAGAAAAAGCTTGTGCAATTGAGTGTCTAGGATGGCTTCTTGGAATTGCATATTGTGACCACATGGATGGATCACTTTTGAAAGTTTAGAATCAATCTTAGTTTGTGTAAAAGGCTGGCACAAGCGGCTGTCAAGATAAAAGTCTTCCTCTGATGGAGCGTGGACGAGTCAGTCATTCAAGTTCCAGTATATAAGGGGACACTGATGATGTATGAAGGCAGCTACTGGCACCAGACATGTGAAAATCCAGGGTGCTGGTGTCAGTCTGAATGGAAGCACCATGACTTGGTAGTGCTGCCCCACCGCTTTAAAATTAGAGTTCTTGCCTGTGATTGGGGTATACTGGGATGTGCAAATATACAAGCTTGAGTTCCAGGGAGTTATAAGATACTTACCTCTCTGAAGCATGAGAAGGATTTCTTTCAAATTGACTGATTTTTCACAAAGCCTAAACACATATTCCAAAATTCCCCAAAAACCAAATCAGTCTAATAAAAGCTGAATTTAGAAGTAGGTTCAGTCCATGGAGGACAAAGTAGAGGTGAAAATGAATCCAGAATAAGGTAAAACACAGGTTAGAGCAAAGCACTACTTAGAGATTTCAATCTATGAGGAAATCTTAGCTATGGTGGCCTCTAGTGAGGTTAAAGAGCTCAGCACTTCCACCTTACTGAATTAAATTTCAGAAGTTTCAAACAAGTGGATATGCTACAGAACTAACACAGTGTTTACTGATATTTAATGTTACAAGGCCCCCCCACAGGTTGAGGAAATCATGTTAATCTATGAAATATCCAAGGATGGAGAAGCCCAACTATGAACCCAAAAGTTACATAAACTATGTTCGGACTTGAAATGCTGACATGCAGAAAATTTTTGTTATGCATGATAAGAAAGATAAATAACCTAATGTGAAGTCTGCATACTGATGCATAGTGGTTTTGGGGAGGTGATCAGGAGAAATTGTTTTGAAACATAAATTTAAACTAATCAAGTAAACCAGCAATGTTCTGAACCAAACTCTAGATGGCAAAATAACATACAGCTTGTGATCTACAACATATACCAAACACTATTGGTGATATTATGCCCCTTTAGACCCTTGATCACTCTCTTCTAATTTTAAGGAGAAAGAAGTAAAGTCACACTTAACTCAAATATACACATCTATACAACAATGCTTAATTTTCCAAAACACGCACAAATTTTGCTATCATTTCAGAGTTGTATGTATAGTTCAGGGATCTCATACACTTCAGAGATTTAGTTAGCTAGTCTACCAAACGCACATAATCCCACCAAGTGTACTGCCTTATGAAGAGAAAAATGCACTTTTTACTAATCCTCAAAGCAAACACAAGTTGGTATTTGAAATATCCACCTTTCACAACATCATATGAATACTAGCATCTTCTTTAGCTGCCTGAAGCCCAAGTTCCAGTCTGATAGAGTCAGCAGGGACAGTACTTCTATGACGCAAAACAGATTTCCTAAAAAATTTATCCATTCGATTATTGCCCACACCATATTCACCTATAAGTAACCAGAGCCCTGTACCATAAGTGGTGATTATTTAAACCTTGTAGCAAAAAATGTATTGCAGCCAAGATAAATACTATGTGCCTTATGTTAAGAAAATTAAAAATTATCTCATTCACTTTGGCCAGGCAATACTTTCATCCAGTTGTGGAGTAAACATGAGACTAAACATAATGCCCACTAAATGCCTAAGCACCGCTGCTCGAATTGAATCACCCTAATGTACCTTGCTGCTGCTTAACTCTGTATCCTAAATACATAACTTTTGCTTTGTGTGTTAAAACCAAGCAGTTGCAGTCAATGTAATACAGAACCACAATATGCAAGCCCCCCACCTTATCCCCCCTCCCCACAACCTCCCAAAAAAAGCTTCAGCAGAAATGAGAAACCACTTGGCTCAGGGTTTCTCCAGATCTTATGCCAAGTTATTCAAAAGAACAGGTGTTATATGGTAAAAAGCCGTATTCCTCAATATGTGCTATTTCTATATTATGCAAGTCTAACTGGGGCTATGAATCATGTGAAATTATCAAAACAAATATTAAATTAGATGTGGCAGTTGTGTGACTAGATTTCAAGTTATGATATACTATTTTCCTACTTTGCCATTCAAAGGTCTTAAATTATTATTTTTGTACAATGCAAAAAACGTACCTGTGCGTGTCATTCCTCCTCCAGGTGGTGTTTTGGCTGCCATATCATCCCACCGTAAACACGCCCAAAGTAATCGAAGCATGAGGCTCACACCAGCTAAGGATTTCACTGTTTGAAGACGATATCTACAACAATCGCCAAACAAACTCATTTACATTGCTATTTAATGAATCATTTCATCTGCTTTTATATATCACATTTGTAATCAATATAACACAAAACTTTTCACTACTATTTGCAAATATGTAGGTCGGTGAAAGACAGTCTGATGTATTTCAGCATTTGCTAAAACCAGGATAAGGCTTCCCAAGAAAGACTTGTTCCCCCTTCAGATAAAAAGACCCTTTAATGAAAAGCTATCAGTTTAGTTTTCACCAAAAGGGGGGGGGGGGGGGGGGGTGAAGATATGTGTTGGGGTACCTTGACTTCTTGAATGTTGACTTGTTGGTTGATATACTAGATATTTGTATAAAATACCTGTATTCTGTGGTGCTACATTATTCTTTAATTTTGGAGGCTTAGAGAACAATTTATCTGGTAGAGACAATATCTAGCCACAGATTCCTTACCTTTCAACTTCCCCCAGTCGTCAGACTGGATGTGGAAGATTTTTAGTGAGCAGTACACCTGTGCGCAAGTACATGGCTTTGTTCGGTTCCACACGTCGGTGTTGTATGTGCTGCAGGAAGCTGGCTATGTATATACTATATACAAAATGAGATATAGTGCGCACAGAGTCCAGGGGTTCCCCAGAGGCATGACAGAGGTCGAAATAGATAACACCAATGCTCTATTTGTGGCAGTGCAAAGCATTTGTTGTACACACACAAAAAATAGAAGAAGCACACACTCAATGACCCAGTAACTCCAGACCAATGGTTTTTATATTGCAAAGATATATTTTCTTAATTTTTTTTTTAGAACCACAATATTCAAGTTGCAGGTAAGTACATTAAAAGATTCGTATTTCACACAGGCATCAACAGTACTTGGTTTGAAATAGGTTTGTAATACAGTTTCTGAATTATTGGCAAAAAGCTATTTTAAAAATGGACAGTGCAATTTTCACACAGTTCCTGGGGGGAAGAAAAGTTAGATCTGTTTACAGGTAAGTACTACACTTACAGTCTCAGTCTCCGTGTTTTAGGAAGTCCACCGGTTGGGGTTCAAGTTAATGCCAAACACCCACCACCAGCAACACGGGGCTGGCTGGGTGCAAAGGTCAAAGTTAAGCAAAATTAACGTGGGCTCCTATGGAGACAGGGGGTACTCAGAATTTGGTCAGCCAGCAGGTAAGTACCCACAACAAGGAGGGCAGACCAGGGGGATTAGAAGAGCACTGAAGGAGCCACAAGTAGGCACCAAACACGCACCCTTATCGGCACAGGAGGCGGCTGGGTGCAGGGTGCAAACAGGACATCTGGTTTCCAATGCTGGTCATTGAGGAGACCCCGGGGGTAACTTAGAGGGTGCAGGTGAGGTCCGGGGAGGTGTCTCGGGCACACCACTGGTGTGAGAGGGAGGGGGGCCGCCTGCTGAACGATGAGGCACCGGGGGTCGCTTCTCCAAGGCCTAGGGGCTGTGGGTGCAGTGTGTTCTTCAGGCATCGGATATCTTCATCTGGAGCTCACGGTCAGGGTGTCCTCTGGATTCCCTCTGCAGGCATCATCGTGGAGGGGTGGAGAGGTCAACCCAGGGTGGGCACTTGCTCACAATCACCTGGGGACCCTTTCTGGCTGGTGGACAACCTGGACACGGACCGTGTGTGTCGGGTGCACAGGGGTCAGGACTCACGCATCCAGAGTGAGGTAGAAGTCCTTAGTTGTAGGTTACTTCAGAGGAAGCCACTGTCCTGGAGTTGGCAGAGGTCGCTGGGCTCGCTGGACGTGTCACTGGTCTTTTTGCAGGTTCTTTGAAGCAGGAAGACAGGTTGGTAGGGCTGGGGCGAAAGTAGTTGTCTTCTTTCTTCTCTGCTGGGATTTTCAGCTTAGCAGTCCTTCTTGTAGGCTGCCAGGAATCTGGTGAGCTGGGTTCAGATGGGCCCTTGGAGGATTCTGCAGAGAGGGAGGCACCTCCGCTCTGGACACCTTAGGGGTGGTCCTGGCTGGGGTGGTCACTCCTCCCTGCTTCCCTTAATTTTCCCACTGGACTTGTCGCCAAAAGTGGGGCTTTGTCCGGGGGGGCGGGCATCTCCACCAGCTGGAGTGCCCTGGGGCACTGTCATTTGAGGCTTGAGCCTTTGAGGCTCACTGCCAGGTGTTACAGTTCCTGCAAGGGGAGGTGTGAAGCACCTCCACTCAGGACAGGCTTAGTTTCTGACCACAGACTGCACAAAGGCACTCACTCTATGTGGTCAGAAACTGGTCTGAAAGTGGCAGGCTGGCACAGACCGGTACGTCCTACACTAGCAGTTTGGCTAACATGCAAGGGGCACCGCCAAGACGACCTGTGTGTGCATTTTTCAATAAATCCCACACTGGCATCAATGTGGTTTTATTGTGCTGAGAAGTTTGATACCAAACTTCCCAGTATTCAGTGAAACCATTATGTGCTGTGGAGTTTGTAATAACAAACTCCCAGACCATATACTCAATATGGCTACACTACACTTACAATATCGAAGGGTGGACTTACACACTGTAGGGGCATATTGCTCATGCAATTATGCCCTCACCTGTGGTATAGTGCACCCTGCCTTAGGGCTGTAAACCCTGCTAGAGAGGTGACTTACCTATGACTGTCTTTTTCTCCCTACCAGAACACACAAGCTGCAAAGGCAGTGTGCATGTGCTGAGTGAGGGGTCCCCTAGGGTGGCATAATCCATGCTGCAGCCCTTAAAGACCTTCCCTGGTCACAGGGCTCTTGGTACCATGGATATCTTTTACAAGGGACTTAACTGTGTGCCAGGTTGTGCCAACTGTGAAAACAAATGTACAGTTTTATGGAAAGAACACTGGTACTGGGGCCTGGTTAGCATGATCCCAGCACACTTTCAATCAAAGTTGGCATCAACTCTAGGCAAAAAGTAAGGGCGTAACCATGCCAACAGTGGCACTTTCCTACATGTGCCAAAAGTGACATAGTCGTCAGTCATATCATAACCTGAATACCCTGGACTAGATGCTCGGGAGGATAAGCCTGAATGTACAGTGTGTCCAGTACAGCTCTGATGAAAGAGAGCATCTGAGAGGGCGAGGTATGACTTCGGCAAGTTGATGGTGAACCCCAGCAAGTGCAGGAGGTCCGCCGTAGTCTGGAGATGGGAGACAACAGCCTGGGGCGAGCCAACCTTCACCAACCAGTCATCGAAATAGGGGAAGAGTGGTACCCCTGACCTCGGCAGATGAGCCACAACCACGACAATCAACTTGGTGAACACCCGAGGGGTGCTGATAAGGCCAAAAGGGAGCACTGTGAACTGAAAGTGCTTTTGGTCTACTGTAAACCGCTTTTAACATTGTTAGGCAGGCAGGATGGGAAAATTGAAATACGCGTCCTGCAAGCCCAACACAACCATCCAGTCTCCCTGGTCTTGAGCAGACAAGACCCGAGCCAAAGTGACCATATTAAATTTCTCCTTTTTGAAGTCTTGTTCTTTTTAGGTATCAGACAGTAGCAGGTATACCAACCACTGCCTATCTCTGATATCAGAAACCCGCTCTGTGGCCTCTTTGGCCAAGAGAGCCGTGACTTCCTTGCTGAGCAAGGCCAAATGATCCTCCATCATCAGATTGTGTGTTGGAGGTATAAGGTGAAGGGTGGATTCAAAGAGGAGTGAGAAGCCCCTCCGAATGATTTGTAAGACCCACATGTCTGATGTAATAGACTACCAGTGGTGGAGATGATAGCCGAGTCCCCTACCAGTGGGTCAGATTAGGAGGGCTTAGAGGCTACAACTGCCAGTGGATTGGCGTGGTGGCTGACCTCTGGCTACCTGCCCCCTGGGGTCGGAATGCACTGCGCAAAGTTTGGGAAACTTGCGCAGGTCAGTGGCTTCCATAGGGTTTGGCGCAATGGCACGCCACTTCCTTATACGCAAAAGGGGCGAAAGACAGATTGCGGGCCTCAGGATAATGAGAGGCCCAAGGACTTGGCTGTAGCCTACGAGTCCTTAAAGCGCGCTGGCGCCAAGTCTGCCTTCTCTTCAAAGAGACAAGTATTTCCCCAGCCAGGCGTGATGTTAAAGCACCACAGTTGATGAAACCGCTCTGCCCAGCAGAATTGGTCATCTCCAAACCACACCTAATGGTGAACAAGTTTGCATCTATCCTGTTCTTGGCTGCTTGGGAGAGAATGGCCCAGGCCTCCTCCGGCACCTGTGGCAGCCCTCGGACGACGGTGTCCCACAATGTGTGAGAGTAGCAGCCCAAAAGGCACGCAGTGTTCACTGACCGCAATGTCAGGCTAGTGGAATAAAACATTTTCTTGCCTAAGGTATCCAACCCCTTTGATTCCCTGTCTGGGGGAGCGGCAGGGAACGCGCCTCAGGAAGTGGAAGCCTGAACCACCAAGCGTTTCAGGGTGGGATGTTGGGTGAGTAAAGATGGGTTCCCTGGGGCAGTGGGATGGCAGCGGACGACTGTCCTGTTCACAGGAACAGCTGTGCTAAGCTTGGACCAGGTTCCCAGCAAAACATCTATAAGCGCTTTGTTAAAAAGGAGCAGGGGTTCAGAAGAGCAGGTTCTGGGCTGAAGCACTGCTGTCAAAATGATGGCCATGACTGCCACCAAGGGTAGTTCGAGGTCAAGGACCTCCACTTCCCTCTTGACCACCAGTGCATAAGATGCTCCCTCCTCCGTAGCCATGGTAGGGTGAGAAAAGCCAGTGCCTCTTGCCAGTCCACTGGCATCTCCCAGTTCCTAACATCAGTCCACCGACTCGTTTCCTGCCAACTGGTATTCCAAACAGTTCAATAACCCCCCCCCCCCCCCTCCCATTCTTCCCCCATGCCTACCCCTTCAGAATAGGGCTCAGACAGTAACCTCGGACCAATAAGCCCTGTCAGCACAGGAATCGTCGCTCGATGTTGCTGGGGATTGGAATGGGACTGGCACCACAGTGGCCACAGGCCGCATCTCTTGCACTGAGGATGTTTGCGGTGGCAGGACCTGATTGGATCCCCAGGCGCCAATCAGGACTGAAGCAGCCGCATTGAATCAAATGGGGCATTCTCCAACACAGAAGGCACTCTGAAGAGGTAGGCCAACTCAAATACGTGCCACATGGCCTCATAAAAATCCTTTACCCAAGGGGTCGCTCTGGCTCCTGGAAATGCACGGAGGCACCAATTTGACCCAGATGAGGGCTCCGCAGAACGATGGCCGATGGACAAGGAGAAGTCGGAGCACGCTTCAACTTCTTATTTTTCTTGTGCTTCTTGCCAGAGTGTCCAGAGGACTTTGAATGGGACAAAGATGAGTTACGGCTCCTTGAGTGGTCCTATGACATTCCCCTGAGGGCTGCGATCTGTGTGGTGTCGCCTGGTGGCTGCTAGCAACTTTAAGGACCGCATGACTGTGCGGTGACTGGTGCCACACAAACCATATCTTCCACGACAGACTGGGGGGGTGGGGGTGGGGGGGGGGTATGTGGTTTGGTGGTGTTGAACTCAAAATATTGAAAAGATTCTGTCAAAAACCGACAGAAGGGTAGCTCTCACCGTATCAGCACTAATTGCACACACAACTGCGGTGCATATGATGCCTACAACGCAACACAGAACTAAATGAAGCTACCTACCGGAGCGCAGGGATAATACTTACGAAAAACCATCCAAATCCAGTCTGACGCCTGGGGAAATTCAAAGGTAAGGAATCTGCAGCTACACCTATCAAATAAACCCATTTTATATATTTTTCAATTTAGAAAACAAGTCAGTGGGAAGTTCATTAAAAACTCTAATTAACATTAGATATCTCAGGACATCAATGGTTTCATTTAATCTATTGGAGGCTGCAGTTCCTTCTCTCCACCAATGTTGAAATACCTGTATTTTACTAAACCCAGGTTTCAATGGAAAACTGCCTGTCAGCACATCCCAGGTATCCCCCTGGTGAGCATAAGCAAATCCATGGCATACCTAAAAATACTCACTTCGAGCAAAGAAAAAAGGTGATAGGAACAAAAAGTAGTGCATCCTCAACCAATACCCATCTACTTCTGACTAAGCCACATACAGAAGAAACCTGTTAGCTATCCTGCAACCATATGTTCATATCTTGTAGTGCTGTAGATTCATATAATCTGCATACTCCTCTTATCTATCATAGGGCCCGGACATTTGATACTTGCTCTTCTTCGAAGTGTGAGTCACAAGACCTGCTGTGACTGCTCACTGACTGTACCAGCACAAAGGTTCCACCTCAAAATGTTTTCTGCTCAGTGGTGAATAGTATACGTGGAGTGCAGTATCTAAGACACCGTGAGCTGTGCATAAGAAGGTGAAAACAGTTAAGACTAAGAAAACATTTGTGATCATTTCTAGCTTTCAGGGAGCTTAGCATGTGAATCTACAGTGAATAAATGGTTACAGGAAAACAATTTCCATTTGGAGCATGTGTGGCTATGCACAGAATTGAACGCAGTTTCTCTCCTAAGTGGTGGGTAGCTATCAGGTGATGCAAATGTCCGTATAAGTACTTGTAAGGAAATGCCTCCTTGGCATGGTTATCCCCTGACTTTTTGCCTTTGCTGATGCCAAGTTATGATTTGAAAATGTGCTGAGGCCTGCTAACCAGGCCCCAGCACCAGTGTTCTTTCCCTAACCTGTACCTTTGTCTCCACAATTGGCACACCCTGGCATCCAGGTAAGTCCCTTGTAGCTGGTACCCCTGGTACCAAGGGCCCTGATGCCATGGAAGGTCTCTAAGGGCTGCAGCATGTCTTATGCCACCCTGGTGACGCCTCACTCAGCACAGACACACTGCTTGCCAGCTTGTGTGTGCTGTTGGGGAGAAAATGACTAAGTCGACATGGCACTCCCCTCAGGGTGCCATGCCAACCTCACACTGCCTATGGCATAGATAAGTCACCCCTCTAGCAGGCCTTACAGCCCTAAGGCAGGGTGCACTATATCACAGGTGAGGGCATAGGTGCATGAGCACTATGCCCCTAAAGTGTCTAAGCAAAACCTTAGACATTGTAAGTGCAGGGTAGCCATAACATTATATGGTCTGTGAGTCTGTCATACACGAACTCCACAGCACCATAATGGCTACACTGAAAACTAGGAAGTTTGGTATCAAACTTCTCAGCACAATAAATGCACACTGATGCCAATGTACATTTTATTGTGAAATACACCCAGAGGGCATCTTAGAGATGCCCCCTGAAAACATAGCAGACTTCCAGTGTGGGCTGACTAGTTTTGCCAGCCTACCACACACCAGACATGTTGCTGGCCACATGGGGAGAGTGCCTTTGTCACTCTGTGGCCAGTAACAGCCTGTACATTGGGTGGAGGTGCTTCTCACCTCCCCCTGCAGGAACTGTAACACCTGGCGGTGAGCCTCAAAGGCTCACCCCCTTTTTTACAGCACCACAGGGCATCCCAGCTAGTGGAGATGCCCGCCCCCCTCCGGTCACAGCCCCACTTTTGGCAGCAAACCCGGAGGAGATAATCAGAAAAAAAACCTAAGATGTCCTGAGCTGAGGTGACTCGGACTTTTAGAAATCCTCTTTATTGCAGATGGAGGATTCCCCCAATAGGATTAAGGATGTGCCTCCCTCCTCTCAGGGAGGAGGCACAAAGAGGGTGTAGCCACCCTCAGGGCTAGTAGCCATTGGCTACTAACCCCCTAGACCTAAACACACCCCTAAATTGAGTATTTAGGGGCCCCCAGAACCAAGCAAGATAGATTCCTGCAACCTGAAGACGAAGAAGGACTGCTGACCTGAAGCCCTGCAGAGAAGACGGAGACACCAACTGCTTTGGCCCCAGCCCTACCGGCCTGTCTCCCAACTTCAAGAAAAACTGCAACAACGACGCGTCCCCCAGGGTCCAGCGACCACTGAAGCCTCAGAGGACTACCCTGCATCTAAAAGGACCAAGAACTCCCGAGGACAGCGGCCCTGTTCCACAAAGACTGAAACTTGCAACAAAGAAAACTTTTAAAGGACTGCACGTTTCCCGCCGGAAGCGTGACACTTTCCACTCTGCACCAGACACCCCCAGCTCGACCTGCGGAGAAACACTACAGGGAGGACTCCCCGGCGACTGCGAGCCCTTGAGTAGCCGGAGTTGACCGCCCTGAGCCCCCACAGCGACGCCTGCAGAGGGAATCCAGAGCCTCCCTCTGACTGCGACTGCCTGCTTCAAAGAACCAGACGCCTGGTAAAGACACTGCACCCGCAGCCCCCAGGACCTGAAGGATCTGACCTCCAGTGCAGAAGCAACACCCAGGTGGCCCTCTCCCTTGCCCAGGTGGGGGCTACTCCGAAGAGCCCCCCCCCCCCCCCTTTGCCTGCCTGCTTCGCTGAAGAGACTCCCCTGGGTCTCCCATTGAAACTTATTGCAAACCCGACACCTGTTTGCACTCTGCACCTGGCCGCCCCTGTGCCGCTGAAGGTATACTTTTTGTGCTGACTTGTGTCCCCCGGTGCCCTAGAAAAACCCCTGGTCTGCCCTCCGAAGTCGCGGGTACTTAACTGCTGGCAGACTGGAACCGGGGCACCCCCTTCTCTATTGAAGCCTATGCGTTTTGGGCACCACTTTGACCTCTGCACCTGACTGGCCCTGAGTTGCTGGTGCGGTAACTTTGGGGTTGCCCTGAACCCCCAACAGAGGGCTACCTTGGACCCAACTTTGAACCCTGTAAGTGCTTTACTTACCTGGAAAACTAACAAATACTTACCTCCCCCAGGAACTGTTGAATTTTGCACAGTGTCCAATTTTAAAATAGCTTATTGCCTTTTTTGCCAAAACTGTACATGATATTGTGTTGATTCCAAGTTCTCCAGATACCCGAGTGAACTACCTTTCATTTAAGGTATTGTTTGTAAATCTTGAACATGTGGTTCTTAAAATAAACTAAGAAAATAAATGTTTCTATATAAAAACCTATTGGCCAGGAATTGTCTTTTGAGTGTGTGTTCCTCATTTATTGCCTGTGTGTGTACAACAAATGCTTAACACTACCCTCTGATAAGCCTACTGCTCGACCACACTACCACAAAATAGCGCATTAGAATTATCTCTTTTTGCCACTATCTTACCTCTAAGGGGAACCCTTGGACTCTGTGCATGCTATTTCTTACTTTCAAATAGTGCATACAGAGCCAACTTCCTACAGTATTCTTAATACTGCTTTCCCAACTAGAGCTTGTTAACATGTTAATGTGTCTACAAAGGACTGTTTCGTTAGTGTGTATGTGGAAGAGAAGTAGCAGCCTTACATATATCCACATAAATGCTATTTACCTAAAAAGTCTAATGTGACTCCCTGTTTACATGTAGAATGTGTTTTTGGTGGTACAGATAAAGTGTGCTTGGCTTCAGCATAGCGGGTTTGAATACATTTACCTATCCACCTAACAATAGCAGCTTTAGAAACAGCACACCACTTGTGGGGTTTGGCAAAAGATACAAAAAACTGATTGCGCTTAAAGAATGGTTTAGTTTTCCTAATATAATACATGAGCACTATTAACATCCAGATTGTGGAACGTTGTTACAGCTACTGACTCAGGTGGTGAGGTAAAATAGGTAGGTCAATAATTTGGTTGATGTAAAATGAGATCACCTTTGGCAGAAATTTATAGTTAGTACACCAGAATGAATGGCTAATGTATGAGTGCCAAGCTCACTATCTGAGTGAGGTGTCTGCTATCAAGAAGGAAAATTCAAAGTTAAGAATTGCAAGGCACACAAGTGCAGAGGCTCAAAAGAAGGACCAATAAGTTGTGTGGGTAACACACTCAGGTTCCAGGTACGGAGATGTCTGACCGAATTACCCTCTTTAACCCTTCCATGACAGCTTAAATGACAGGGACCCTGAAAATAGAGGAATGCTGTCTGTTTTGAAGATATGTGGCAACTGCAGTAAGGCGCATGCAAATGGGAGTGTAAGTTAGGACTGCTTAGTAAAGATGAAGGTAGGAAAATCTCCAGCAAAGGCACTGTAAACATTATCAGTTGTTTAGAAATACAAAAGGGCATGAACCTTTTTTATTTTTCTGTGTCACAAGCAAGAGTAGTGGTTTCCGGGCCTTTTGTAGACCAGCCACGCCTTCCTGGGTGTGGTTCAGGCAGTTAAACTCTAGGAACCCAGCTTCCAAAATGCAAGATTGAGCTGTATGGGATCTGGGTGCAAGTAGATCCTGATGCTGAGTGAGAAGGTCTGGCTTTATTGGGTGCTTTTTGTGCAGACTGGCATTTCAAAGAGCATGGAGTACCTGTGCCATCTTGCCCAGGATTGGCACTTCCATCACCACACATGGGGTAAGCGGAAGAGGTAAAACATTGTATACAAACATCCCTGACCGGTTCATCCATAGTGCATCCCATGGATTGGGACTGCAGGTACCTAAACACACTATGTAAATAAAAACTGGTCGTTTTTCACTTATCATGAAAAGAACACACTTAGATGAATCAGGATGTGAAAGTACACATCTTTCAGTGCTGCTGTGCTTCACTGAGGCAAGGGGAGGACATCTTGTAACGTGACTAAGCGTAAGTGTTCAGAAGAGCCTAAGAATCCAGTTACTTACCTGTAATTATGGTTTTGCAGCCTGATACTCTTTTACATTCATATGCTTTGTACGAATCCACCATTTATTGGTTGGGTCAGGAAGTGTCTTCTCTGGTAATGTTTTGGGATTATTGAGTAGGGGTTGGCAAAGGCAGAGATCTTGTACAACGTTGAGCCCTTCTATGTTACACTTTTAAGTTGAAAGAAACTTAGCATGGTGTCGACAACACATTCCTAGGCAGCTAGGCAGCTTTCACTCCGTTTTAACTCGCCTCCCAAAGGAGGAGATACCACTACACATTTTGTGCAAAGTACGTGAATCTAGAAGAACCTTCGTGCTGCAAAATAAACAGCTACATTCCTGTAATTATGGTTTAGCAGCTTGCAAAAATGTCAAAATTCACATGCAACACTGCCACCTCTCCTTTGCAGGAGGATAGAGGAGGAAAGACTAAAGCAAATAAAAATAAAAAAAAAGAAGAATCTAGCATGTTAGCATAAATGGTAGCAATTGTGGGACTACTGTCAACATCATACAAAGGCTCCATCCGATGCTCACCATATTCACTACCCAAGAATATTTCCCATACAAGACAATTCACGACCCACACACTAGATGACAGAATTGAGCAAAGCATGTGAACCTAGAAGAGATAACATGAGGCAATACCTATTCAATGGTCACAGACAAAAGATCAGCCGGAGTGAGCTGCTCTCTTTGGGGATTCTAAGTACAGAGAATACACCACCCCTGCCCCATTTGCTTAGAAGGAACATGTAGTATGGACCCCTTAGCAAGGAGTGCCTGCACCTCTTTCTTCAGGCGGTGAAGGTGCTCTGAACTCATCATATGGCAGCAGGGTAGGAAGTTGGGAAAGGCTGTGTGAAATTCAAAACAGTATCTTTCCCACATAAAGGAGAAGACCCACTGATCTGATAGAATGCTTTCCCAGAATGACAGGAACACGCTATTCTTTCTCCAACAGGTGCAGTGCAGTGCGATCACGCGAAGGGAAGTAACTTGTGTAGTAGAGGAGCCCTTTGTAATGCCATCTATACTACTCCCCCATCTAAAGGCCCATCTCTGAAGGGAGTTACTCTGCTGGAGGTCCTGAAATTGTAGTTGGTACTGCTCGGATGAAGGTTTATGCTCCCAGGCCACCTTCCTGTCATCCCTCCCTGGTATGCCACTTGCAAAAAGCATGATTCGTTGTAAGGAACTTTAGGGCACCAATATTCGTTTGCTACGTGTATATCCTTTTTTTGGTTTTCTAGAGCACCTGATCGACCCGAGGAGTAAAGAAATGTGTGCCAACAAAAGGTATATTTATACGCAGCTCCTGCACCTCTGGCCTAAACCCCAACACTGTAAGCCAAGCACCCCTGTCAAGGAGGACACTGGCTTTGATTCCTCTAACCACCATATCTGCAACAGCAAGGGAACAATGAACACAGGTGTTGCTAGTGGTTTTGCTCTCTATAGCAAGGTTTTGTCTCCTCGTTCAGTGAGCCCCAGGAAGATGCTTTATCAGCTCCTCCATGGACACCCAGTAGTACCAATCATACCGGAAAAGGGGGTCCACCAAGTTGGTGATTAGCCAATGAGAAGATGCCCCAAATGCCACTCTTTTGCCTGCAGAATCAATTGTGTTTTACTCTTTTTTTGGAAGAGGCTTGTGCAGAAGTCCTCTTACAAGCGGTATACACTTCCAATGAATTGGGGGATAATGGTCCCTCAAATATAAGCCATTTGTTCTACCAATGAATTGGGGATAAGCCACTGCATGATGTGCAATACTATCATCTGGTGGGCTTGGTTTAAAATGGTATGGCACAAGATCAGGGTCATTTTGTGGGACAACTACAAGGATCACCCCCCTTCTGCGGCCTAAAAGGCTTGTCATCTTGGTCCTGTGGGTAGGAGAGACTGCCTACATCAGAGACCATGTCCTGTGTGCCAGGTGGCAAGGAGTGTGAGGCAAGGGAGGGTACTGAGGTTCTACCTGGAAGGCAAGGCTTTTTAAAAAAAAAATGGGAATGAGGCCTTGAGCTCTAGGTCTGGCGAGTGTTTAGCCAGTGTCTAGATCATGGGTACTCGCAAACATTTTCCCAGGGGCCACAAAGTTTGGTCTGTGGTACAACCGAGGGTCGCATTGATGATAGCAGCATGCTGATCAAAGGGAGGAGGGGGCTACGGGTGGGGAGGGTTTGTGGCATTATGGTGGCGATAGGGGGCACCAAAGCATATAGATCTAGTGGCTGAATCGCACAATGTGAAACCAGAAAACCTGGAATTAATCCCAGCTTCCCAACTCTACCAAACTGCATAGCAGACAGTGAAAAGCGCGACGGGTGCAACTGCACCCGTTGCACCGCAGCTACACCGCCAGCTCCATTTGGAGCCGGCTCCCATGTTGCGGCCCAGCGGGAATGTTGAAATGGCCACTGCGGAAGTGCGGCCGCGGGGCGGTTACAACTTGGCGGGTGGCAACGTAATGAGGGCCTGAGTCTAGTCTGAAAGAACCAACGGGTGGGTTCAAGTCTTGAGATGGTCGGGGACTGAGGGACACCTCCAGTCCTCTTCTCCATGCGCCAGAGGCGATGGGTGCAGAGGTTTTCTGAGGCGTTGGGTTTTCTGCACCGGGAGAACTCGTGGTTGAGGGGCCCTGTGGCAGAGGCTGCAGGCCATGTTTGTGATTCCACGGTGGACAAGCCCAAAGTAAGCTTAGTCTCTGGAGGGCTGGGGGACCATGCTGGCACTGTTGGCCCACTTCACAGTTCGGGCTAGGAAACACTCTCCTGTGAGTGAAACCAGATCTGCATACCAAGGGTGGTGGGATTCTTTGAAGCTCCCAGTCTTGGAATGTAGGTCATCAGGTCATCCTGTTGGGTGGGGTGTGTAGTACAAGTTACTTACCTTTGGTAATGATATATCTGGTAGAGACATATTCTAGTTGTAGTTTCCTTAGCTTAGAATTTTTCCCCAGGCGTCAGACTGGATCCAGAGATATTTTCTTCAAGCAATACCCTTGCACGTCGGCAGGTGGCGTCGGTCGACTTTGCAGGCGTAGCTGAAGTCATAGTCACTGGGATGACGTCCGGAGTAGTACCGAGATGTCACCTCAGCGCAGTGACCCCAGTTTCTTTTCAGGACTTTCCACGTCAAAGCGCAGAGCCGCGAAGAACACTGAAATTGGTGCGCCAGAGCTAAGGCCCTGAATGGGGAAGCCCTGTCCCTAGAAATCAGTTCGCAAGTGGGGAGGATGGGTCAGTTGGTAAAGAATCTGCAACTAGAACGTGTCTCTACCAGATATATCATTATCGAAGGTAAGTAACTTGTACATCTGACAGAGACTTCTAGTTGCAGATTCTTTACCTTAGAATAGATACCCAAGCAGTGCCATCCTCGG
Organism: Pleurodeles waltl; assembly: GCF_031143425.1. Lineage (NCBI taxonomy): Eukaryota > Metazoa > Chordata > Amphibia > Caudata > Salamandridae > Pleurodeles > Pleurodeles waltl. The sequence continues at coordinate 1,048,862,485 of NC_090446.1, read as the reverse complement.
AGGTGGGCTGCGACCCAAGATAATGCTAGAAAGTCCTGCAGGACAGAACAACCAAAGAAGCCATCCTGATGGACCCGACTGTCCAGGCAGTAATGTTTAGTAAACGTGCGCACGGATGCCCACGTAGCAGCCTGGCGGTATCCAGAACAGGAACTCAACGTGCTAACGCAGTGGAAGCAGCGGTTGCTCTTGTGGAATGAGCGCGCAAGTCTTCAGGGAGTTGCTTCTTAACCAAAGTGTAGAACATCTGGATGCAAATAAGTACCCATCGAGCGATGGTACGTTTTTCTATTGCCTTCCCTTTCTTCGCACCCACATATCCAACAAAGAGTTGATCGTCCACCCGGAAATCTTCAGGACGATTGAGGTAGAATTCCAATGCTCTTTTGGGATCCAGGCGGTGGAGTCTCTCTTCCTCATGAGAAGGATGTGGAGGTGGGTAAAAAGTAGACAAGGTGATGGGCTGGCCTACATGAAAAAGTGTAACCACTTTGGGAAGGAAGGAGGCCTCAGTGCGTAACACCACTTTTTCAGGGTTCACAGACAAAAATGAAGGCTTAGAAGAAAGAGCCTGAAACTCACTCACTCTGCGAGCAGAAGTGATGGCAACAAGAAAAACAGTTTTGAAAGCAAGGAGCCATAAAGGACAATTGTGCATCGGCTTAAAGGAAGTACACATTTAGTAAATACAAGATAGAGGCCCCACTGGGCATGATAAACGGAGTGGGAGAAAACAAATGGGTGAGATCCCTAAGAAATCAACTAACAATAGGAGACTTAAAGAGTGAAGGCTGATCAGGCAACCTAAGAAAGGATGAAATAGCCGATAAATAACCTTTAAGGGTGCCCAAAGCAGAGCCCTGCTGGGCTAAAGCGAGAATCAACAAAAGAACCTCAGAAAGAGGAGCGGAAAGGGGAACAACAGATGTGTTGGAACTCCATGTCTCAAATTTATGCCAACAAAAGGCGTATACTGTTGTGGTGGTGGGACGCCTGGCTGCCAAGATAACATCACACACTTCAGGTAGAAGGTCAAAAGCCGTCAACTGTTGCTGCTCAATCACTACGCATGAAGGCAGAGATTGGACAGGTTCAGGTGGAGAACCATCCTCTGCCGCTGCAACAGAAGATCCTCCTGAAGGGGCAGACTGAGTGGGCCCGGTCGCTCATGATCTTCTTGAGAACTCTGGGCAGAGGTGGTATAGGCAGAAAGGCGTAAAGGAGGCCAGAGTTCCACTCAAGACGAAAAGCGTCTCCGAGCAAGTGTGGCCTTCGAAACTCCAACGTGCAAAACAGCTTACATTGCACGTTCTCTTCGGAAGCGAACAGACCTAACCAAGGCTTTCCCCACTGCTGAAAGAGACCTCGCGCCACCTCCGGATGGAGACGCCATTCGTGATCAGCTATGTATTTGTCTGCTCTGGCTTTCAGAGACCCCACCAGATGTTGAAGCACCAGGGTAATGTCCTGATGCGTCAGCCATGTCCAGAGGCGTAGGGCCCCCTGATAAAGGGTCCAGGACCCTCCTATGCCCTGTTTGTTGCAGTACCACATGGCGGTAGTGTTGTCTGTGAACACTTGCACTACTTTCCCTTTGAGAGGGAAAAAATGCTTTCAACGCAAGCCTGATCGCCGGGAGTTCCAGAAGACGGATATGGAGCCCAGACTCTGCCAGAGACCAGAGGACTCTGATCTCCACTTCTCCCATCACAGAAGTGACGGATCCATCACTATGGATAGATCTAGTCGGGGAAGGGAAAGGGGTCTGCCGTTGACCCAATGCAGATTCAAAAGCCACCACTGCAGGTCTTTTGCAGTCCCCTCTGAGAACTGGACCATGTCTGAGAGATTTCGCAGATGCTGCGCCCACTGAAGCTTCAAGTCCCACTGCAGTGTCCGCATATGCCTTATGGCATGTGTCACTAGCAGGATGCAGGAGGCCATGAGGCACAGCAGCCTCAGTTAGTCCCACCGAAACCCAAGATAGAGGCTGAAAGATCAGAGTCCCAGTCTGAATTTCCTAGACTCATTTTTCGGGAGAATAGGCCCAAAACTGCACTGTGTCCAGAACAACTCCGATGAAAGGGAGCGCTTGAGAGGGAGTCAGGTGTGACTTCGGGATGTTTATAGTGAACCCCAGCGTGTGCAGGAGGTTCGCCATAGTCTGAAGGTGGGAGATGACATTCTGGGGCAAGTTCGCCTTCAACAGCCAGTTATCGAGGTAGGGGAAAGACTGAAACCCCCAACCTACGCAGATGAGCTGCAACCACCAGCATCACTTTTGTGAACACCTGAGGGGCGCTGGTAAGGCCGAAGGGTAGCCCGGTAAGTTGAAAGTGCTTGTGACCTACAACGAATCGTAGGTAACGTCTTTGGACAGGCAGGATTGGAATATGGAAATAAGCGTCCTGCAAGTCCAACGCTACCAACCAGTCTTCTGGGTCCGAGGCAGACAGGGCCTGAGCCAGGGTGAGCATTTTGAATTTATCCTTTTTGAGGAACAGATTGAGGTTCTGAAGGTCTAGCATAGGACGTAAGCCCTTGTCTTTTTTGGGCACCAGAAAAAAAACGGGAATAACAACCACAACCTACTTTTGGCGCAAGTACTCCCTCTATGGCTCCCTTGGTCAAGAGAGCCGCAACTTCCTGGCAGAGAAGGGCCAAATGATCCTCCGGTATACAGCTGACTGATGGAGGCATGGCTCATGGGGCAGATTCGAATGTAGCCCATTCGAACAATCTGCAAAACCTACCTGTCCGTAGTGATGGAATCCCAGTGGGGCAGTTGATGGCGAATCCTGTTGTCAACTCGACCAGAGTGAAGGGACGGACTAGGAGGGTTTGGAGGCTGCAGCAGGGGCAGGGGTGGGCTGGGCAGACCTCTGGTTCCCTGTCCCACGACCTCGTGGGATTCTGCACCCCTGGTCACGCAGCGCCTGAACAGAATGGGTGGCACAGTGGTTGGGAAAGGGACACAAGGAGCCCCTTCCGTGGCCACGAAAGGGGTGAAAAGCGGACTGTTGGGGATGAGGGACAGTGGAAAGGACGAATGACCGAGCCGTAGCCCTGTAGTACTTGAACCTTTCCAAAGCCGAGTCCGTCTTGTCTCCAAAGAAACTGAGCCATAAAAGGGCACGTCCATAAGAGTCTGTTGGACATCACCTAAGAAACCAGATGTACGTAACCAGGCTTGGTGCCTCAAGGCCACAGTCGTCGCAACTGATCTACCTAGAGAGTCGGTCGTGTCCAGCCAACATCTGATAGAGAACTTTGCTGCATCTCTCCCATCTGTGACAGCTTGGAGACCATCGCACTGGCTTCTTCTGGTATCTGCGGCACAACTTGCGCAGCCGTATCCCAAAGAGAGAGGTATAGCGGCCCAAAAGGCATGTGGTGTTCACTAACAGCAGTGCAAAACTGGAGGAAGAAAACTTCTTCCCAAATTGTTCCGCATTTTTGATTCCCTATCCGGAGATGCGGAAGGGAATGCACCCGAGGATGAGGATGCCTGAATGGCAAGGCTCTCAGGTCTGACGTGTTGGGACAGGAATTTAGAGTCGTTCAGGGAGTGCTGATAGCCGCATGCGATAGTCCTGTTCACAGGAGCCCCTGTGTTGGGTCTGGACTAAGTACCCAAAAGGACAACGGTATGGTCTTCATTGAATGAAAGAAGAGGCTCAGATGTGGAAGCCCCTGGTTGAAGCACCTCCGTCAAAGGATTAGACCTGACCTGAACAGTAGGCAGCTCAAGGCCCAGGACCTCAGTCGCTCTACTAACCACCATGAAATAAGTTGCTCCCTCCGACGTAGCCATGGTAGGTGGAGACAGCATGCCAGCATCTGGAGAGGTATCCAGACCACTGGCCTCACCCAACTGCTGTGCCCAGGCCAAGGTAGGGTAATTCTGCTATTCAATAAGGGTTAAGGGACCCCTCCAATCTTTCCCCGAATTCGAACTGATAAGAATAAGGGTCAGAATCCAACCTGGGGTGAGTAGGCCCCATCGAAGGAGGAGACTGCGTCAGCCAACGCCTGTCAGACTCTTCGGGGATCAGGTCAGGAGTGTCGACAATCGAACTGGCGCCAGGGAAGGTCTCAATGGTACAACCGGCATCACTGCGGAGTAGATCTGAAGGGGACTTTGGTGGCCAGAGCTGGAGCCAGAACGCGAAGACCCCCCGACCGAGCCCCCCGGGGCCCAAAGGCACTGTAGCGGCTGCCCAAAAATGAGGGACATGGCCTCATAAAACTTCTTTAATTGGGTAGGGCTCGCCCTGGCTTCTGGAAACTCTGAGGTGTGGAGCGAACCCAAAAGCTGGCTCCGAAGACGGAGGCCTTGAGCGTTGACACTCCACCAGCGTCACATCAGCCGAGCGACAGGGCATAGTCGAAGGGTGACGGGATCCCTCGGACTTCTTTTTCTTACTTGACCCAACGTCTTTGAAGAAGACGAGTGGTGGTGGCTATGCAACCGGTCTCAAGACTTTCCCCTCGTGCGAGACCAGAACCTACGCAGAGTCGTGCACCAGGCCGTCATAAGCTTGAGGGATGGCTCCCTCAAGGCCTTCGGGTACATGGCCTGGCATTCGGAGCAGGACTTCGGGTTGTGGTCCAGGCACAACAAACAGACCCGATGCGGATCAGTCACTGACATCATGCGGTGACAGTCCTAGCACAGTTTGAAGCTAGTCTTCGGGGGCATCTCTCGACGAACCTAAATCTCACAAAAATGTCAACTGAAGAGTTGAAGTCAGTCAAATAATGACTAAGGGTAGATCTCTCAGGATCAGCGTGTGGCGTAAAAAAAAAAAAAACGGATTTTACTGTGCTGAGGCAGCGTCTATGTACTACTCCTGATGTCATTACGGTGACTACGTTGCCAACAACACCTGTGGAGTCGACCAACGCCACCTACCGATGCGTAAGGGTATTGTTTGAAGAAAAAATCTCCAGATCCAGTGTGACGCCTGGGGGAAAACTCTAAGGTAAGGAATCTGCAACTAGAAGTCTCTGTCAGCTATCACCTCTTCCAGAGCAGGCTTTGTTTACAATCGCCAGAAAGCAAAGGTTCGCACCCTAGGAGGTCAAACTCGTGTCTGGTGGTGAAAGGCTGGCTAAAACTAATGAGTTCCCACACAGGTAGTTGGTAGCTGGGCGCATGTATTAATAAATCCATCACTGGCATCAGTACGAGATGCTTGATACCTAACATCCCTAGTTTCATTGAAGCCATCATGTAGCTGAGGAACTCATATTGACCAGTGTCCAGCACGTGTACCTAAAATGGCTTCTCTGTTCACTCACTGCATCAAAGAATCAACAAAGACATAGCAGGTGCATTTCTGTCTTGCAGATATGCCCTCAAATGTAATATACTGCACCCTGCCTTAAGACTGTAAAGCCTGGTGTAAGGGTGACTTGCATATAATGCACACAGTGCTAGGAGACAGGGCCTACAGTTGGCATGTTGTGTTTTCATTTTTAGCAGTGCCAAGAGACTCTGCCTGCAATGGCAGTCTACATGTGCTAGGTGAGGGGTTCCAAACAGTGGCACAATACATGCTGCAGCCCTTGGGGACCCTCTTTGGTGCTCATGCCTAAGTACCGGGGTACCAGTTACTAGAAACTTTCAGGGGTGTCTGAGGTATTGCCAATTGGGGAACAACTGCACAGATTTAGAGAGCGAGATCTGGCACTGGTTATCAGGAACCCAGTGCACTTTCAGTCAAAATTGCATTGAGTACCAGGCAAAAAGTGGGGGTGACCATGTCAAAAAGGGGCACATTCCTACATCCCTTCCCCCCCCCCCAAACGAAAAGGAATGAGTAAACTTTCACAAGAGAGTCTTCATTGTCTAAGTGAAAGAACCTGGAAAGACCAAATGCATTTGTCAGTTCCACGTTGGGGTTCTACAGTGAAGTTAATTCTCTGTAGAGATGTGGAGCACCTCAACAGTTTGGGGTTTTCACCTTTCATTTGCATCAGTCATCAGAGAGGCCTGCGGTCAGTTTTAACAAAGAAGCGAGAACCAAACAGATATGGTCTCAGCTTTTTCAGGGACCAACCCACAGCAAAGGCGTCCAACACTGCTCTGGGGAGTAACCTCCTGTGAATGAAAGCAACAGGTTGGTCATGGCCATCATCACTGGGATAGTAAGGTCTGCATTATGAACTGCTCTTAATAATATGGAGATTTCAGAATAGGTGCTAAACACCTTGCTTCTTTCAGCATGTCAAAAGCCTTTTGAGAGTTGTCGAGGTTACTTTCTTTGGCATCTTTTTGGAGGTCAATTCTGTGAGGGGTGCCACAATGTTATCATACCCCTTCACAAACCTTCTGTATTACCCACTCATACTACAGAATGCCCTGACTTGAATCTGGGTGGTTGGAGCTTTCAAGTCCAGAATGGTCTGGATCTTGGGTAGTACTGGTTGAACTTGAACTCCACCTACCAGGTGACCCACGTATACAAGCTTGCCCGCCACTATCTGGCACTTGCTTGCCTTGAGTGTTAGGCCTGCATTTCACAGAGCTTCAAGACACTTGCCAAGATGGATTAACCGGTCCTGCTAAGTGGAGCTGAAGATAGCAATATCACCTTGATATGCTGCACTAAAGGCTTCCAACCCTGCAAGGACTTTATTCACTAACCTTTGGAAGGTGGCTGGGGCATTCTTTAAACCTAACAGCGAACAGGTAATGTACATCTGGAGTGAAGAATGCAGATTTTTCTTTTGCTCCAGGGGTCAGGCCAATCTGCCAGTACCCTGATGCCAAATCAAAAGCACTGAGAAATTTGGCTGTCCCTAGCCTGTCAGTTCATCTGCTCTTAGAATAGGGTGAGAATCTGTCTTGGTGACAACATTAAGACCTCTATAGTCCACACATAACCTCAGCTCTGGTTGACCTGCCATGGATTGAGGTTTGGGGACTAAGACCACTGTGCTGGCCCAGGGACTATCATAGTGCTCAAATACCCCTACATCATCATCTACCTTACTTCAGCTCCGATGCTATCCTTCACTTGATCAGACGTCAGTATATTTTGTTTTTGACAGGCATGTGGTCACCAGTTAGTCTGTTCAGGGGTAGGGAGAAAAGAGCTCAGCATACTACTGCCTGACTTGAATGCAGTCAGCTTGCTGCTGGGCAATGAGGGTGTTTGAAAAGTCCACTCACTCCATCAAGTGACACATCTTTGGGGCTGTGGTAGAGGAGGTCAAGGAGAGGCTCACTCTTCTTCCTGATCCTCATCAGTGACAATCAGCATGGTGGCAACAGCCCAGTCACAGAAGAGCTTTAGGTGGTTCATATGGATAAGCTTGTGAGGGTTCCTGGGAGTGCCTAGGTCAACCAGATAGGTCACCTACTCTCCTTTCCAAGGATTGCGTAAGGCCCACTCCTTTGGTCCTGGAGTGCCCAGGGAGCCACAGGCTCAAGTACCCACACCTTTTGCCCTGTTTGGAACTCCACTGTGTCAGCCTTTTGGTTATACCAGAGCTTCTTGAGCTCTTGGCTGGCCATAAGGTTTCTGGATGCTTTTTCCATGTACTCAGCCATCTTTGAAGGTAGCACAAGGACAGAGCCCACAATGTTTTATTTGGGCGGTTTTAAAAGGCCTCTCCCCACCTTACCTCACTAGACACAAGGGTCCCCTCACAGAATGCCCAAACTGAAGTTCAAAGGAGGAAAAACCTACTCCCTTCTGTGGCACTTCTCTGTAGGCGAAAAGCAAGCGCGGTAAAAGGATATTCCATCTCCTTTTGAGTTTATCAGGAAGACCTGCAATCATGCCTTTCATGGTTTAGTTGAATCTCTCAACTAAACCATTTCTTTGTGGGTGATATGGGGTAGTGAACTTTTAAGCCACTCCACATTCATTCTGCAATGTTTTGAGGTATGCAGACATGAAGTTGCTACCTCTGATTTATATCACCTCTTTAGGGAAGCCCACTCTAGCAAAAATACTGAGTAGGGCCCTAGCAACTGCATGAGCAGTGGTAGGCCGAAAGGGTATAGCCTCAGGGTACTTGGTGTTATGATCCACTAACAGCAGTATACATCGGTTCCCTGATGCTGTTGGAGGATCTAGGGGGCCAACGTCAACATCTACCCCTTCAAAGGGAAACCCAAACACTGGAAGTGGAATTAAGGAGGCCTTTGGGTGGCCAACTGGCTAGACAGGTGAGACAGGAGCTACCCAACTCCTTCACCTGCTAACATATGCTTGACAGTAGAAGTGAGGTACCAACCTACTCCACGTTACTCCAAGATGACCAGATAAGGGGATGTGATGAGCCAAAGTAAGTAGGAACTCTCTATACACCTGAGGCACTACCACTCTCCTAGTGGCACAAGGTTTCATGTCTCTGGCCTCAGTGTAAAGGAATCCATCCTCCTAATAGGTCCTGTGGGAGTCAATGTCAGCTCCCTTTCCCTGGTCATCAGCTTCCAGTCTAAGGCTTTCAAGAGAGGGGCAGGTCCTCTGTCCCCGGAAAAGATCTTCCCTAGAGGGCCCCCTTGGGCCTAGGAGCTCTGCCATTTAAGGCCCAAGTTCCTGTGGCTCAGCTCCCTCAAGGGCTGTTAGGTCCTCTCCCTGAGATGAGGGGACATGAGCTTGGGCCTCCTCAGAAGTTGGTTTCCCAGACTTCTTCCCTTTTCTTTTGGAGGTTTGGGCCATTATTCCAGGCTCCAAGTCACAACTTTTTCACCCTGGGCTTTGCTCTGGTTTTTACCACATACCCACGCAGGTATTCCCAGCATGGCTGCACGGGTTTTGGTTCCCACCTCAGCCCATGCTGAGGTCTCAGATTATTTATACTCCAACTGATACTGTACTGGAAGTACAAGGGACACGCAACCACCTTCTTTTTTCCAGTAACCCTTCCCCCACTCCTGGGTCACCATAGCTATGAAATACACATTGACAACTTTCTCAGCGTTGATAACATAATAGGTTTGTCCAGTTATCTATTAGTCTAGAGATATCAATTTTTCTGTCATCATGGTGACACTTGCATCTGTATCCTCCTCAGTGCTTCAACCTCAACCCCACTGATGTGCGGCATTTGTCTGAATTTTTCCATGTTACAGGGCAAGACAGCCAGGGTAGCTTCATCCATCCCATCCTCTGAGACTAAGGTTGCTTCTGTGTGTTGCCTGACCCTGTCAGACTCCAGTAAGGATCTCATCTGGAGTCTCACCACCAAGCAGTAGCTGGGGGACACTAGAGGCGGCCTTTTTTGGACAGGAAGAGTCCCTAGTTCAGTGTCCATACAATTTAAAAAGCAAGCCTATTTTGGATCGCAGTTCTTACCCTTGTACCCACCCTTCGATGAGAAGAGTCTCAGTGCCCACCTCCCTAAGAAGGCTTTTGGGGGCTATTAGATGACTCTTTGGGATTTCCCCTATCCACCCATTTTTCCCTTTTGGGGGTGAGTATTAGAAACCCCTCTCTTTTGGTCACTGCCACCATGGACTCTGTGGACAAGCTTCTTCTGACTCAGTGGTCTGCTTTCATTCCCCACTCCTGGGGAGAGAGAAGCCCTAGGTCCGCTAGGGACTGGTGCAGCGTTTCTGAGGTACAGTTAATCAACAGATGCTCTTTCATAATAAAATTATAGAGCCCTTCATAATCACGCACCTTACCTCCTTTCAACCAGCTTCCTAGTGTGTTAACTGAAAAGTCTACAAAATCTACCTAGGACTGACTCAAGGTTTTGCAACTCTCCCTGAACTTAATGCTGTACTCCTCAGTTTTGAGTCCAAAGCGCTCAATCAGGCTATCCTACATGCCGTCATAGGACTCAGCTCCTTCCTCTTTCAGTGTCAGGAGTCTATCCCTGCACTTGCCTGAGAAAAGCTCTTAAAGTACAGCGCCCCAGTGCCTCTTGTAGTATAGTTCATATATTTTAGTTAATACTTTTATCTTACTACAGGACAATTGTCTATCGTTAAATTACTTTTATTGTTACATTATTATTTGGTTGTTGGTATGTTCCGCTTCCCCCCATGCTGCTCCAGACATGAAAGGTTCTGGAATGTGGTAGTTGTCAGTTGGAGATGAGTGGAGCAGCTTGGAGGTGAGGCTGGAGTTCCTGTGTGGATATCTTGAAGAATAAACTCATCAACAAGATTTTATTGCTGTCTCCAGAACACTATTTTCTAAATTACAAGAAAGAATTCACTTCATTTTGGCGACGAGCTGAACCTCTTCTAATCTTGGAACTTCAACTCATCTTACTTCGTGTCACATTCAAAGGTAATGTCTCCACGCCTTTGATCCTTGTGACATTTCTTCACTGCGCTGCTACATCGTTATTAACTTTATTTACTTCTACTGATTTAATAATAATAAATATTCTGTTTCTTTCGTTTCACTCGAGAGCTGGTTGCCATAGCAACGTTTGCCTCGAGCGCTTCCGTCAGTGTGACCGTGCCACGAACGAAAGCTTTCAAAATAAACACAATACGCTTCCTTCAGCGTGACCGTGCTGCGAACTAAAGTGTTCTACATAAACACAAAACGCTTCCTTCAGCGTCTCGTAACAACTCCCTGAATGTTTTCTGACAACGCGCTAATTAAACAATTGTGTAACACTGCTGCGATTGAAAGCATTCTATGTAAATATTTTTTTTTGCTGGACACCGCGCGTGTGTCATGAATGAAGGCTTATTTTAGTTTCGTGGTGTGACAATATAATTCTTGTGTACTCGCGGTGAGTACATCTCGTCGATCTCTGTATCTCCATGCATTTTCAATGTACAAAAAGTATTTTCGGAAGCAGACAAAGTACCAGTTAAACTCATCAGGCTTAGTCCAACTTTCAGAATTTTTAGGAGTACACTGAAAAGTTCATCTATTTTCTTGGGAGGCACGCTATTTTTTCTTCCTTGTCGAAATGCAGAACATTTCGCCTCCTCCATTTTTTCTTTCCGTACCGGGTGATCCATCTATTCCCTGGAACAAATGGAAAAAAGTTTTTCTCACTTATATACGAGTTTGTGGAAGTAATTTATCAGCTGAGAGGAAAACTTCGCTTCTTCAGCATTGTTTGGGTGCGGAAGGACAGGAACTTTTAGAGACTTTGCCACATATTACACACCCTGATGGTGCTGATGGAGACTCTTCCTTAAATGAATTTGAACTAATGTTACTTAAATTGGACAGACATTACTTACCAAAGATTTCGATTATTCTTCAACGATTTTATTTTGGAAAGTGTAAACAAGGTGATTCAGAATCTATTGAAGACTTTGTTACTAATCTACGGAAATTAGCAGCACAGTGTAAATTCGACAACAACTTGGACGAACGAATTCGAGATCAGTTCATGTTAGAGTGTAAGAGTGACAAAGTAAGAGAAGCTTTGTGGTCTAAAGGAGATCCTACGCTGGAAGAGGTCTTGTTGGTGGCTAAACAGATTGAACACTCTGAGTCTTGCATCGAAGAGCTAAGGAAATCTAAGAAAACGGATTCCACAGTGCATAGTTTGGATGTTAAATCTAAAGTGAGACAAAACTCCTCGGTGAAAGAAAGATTACTTTGTTTCAGATGTAATTCACCTTCACATTTGGCTAACAACAAAATGTGTCCAGCTCTCAATGCTGTTTGCAACAAATGTGGGAAAAAAGGACATTTTTTTAAATGCTGTAGGGCCATCGGAAAGAAAAATGCTAAGGTCAATGAAATTGAATGTACGGACTGGGAGGAGGGAGAGCATAGCTTTGTTCTTCAAATAGTTAATGACGTCAATTGCATTTCTGATCATCATTGTGCTTATCCGTCAGATATTGTGGAGGTGGGTGGTGTTGACATTTCTATGATGATGGATTCTGGAGCGAAATTGACCCTTGTTTCACAATCTGATTATGATAAGTATTTCTTGGGAAAAGTTACATTACATGTTCCAGATGTTACACCTTTTGGTTATGGCGGCAAGCCCATTGAGCTCAAAGGTTATTTCAATGCGAACATTAATTTCAAAGGAAACAGGATTGTAGGCAAAGTTTATGTTCCAGTTGTAGGAGACACAATACTAAGCTGGCCCCATCAGAAGTTGTTGGGAATCATATTGAATCCTAATTCGAATCCTCAGGTGCAGGTGCAGGAAATAACAAATGTTAATGATGATTTCATGAAAGAATTTCCCTGTGTTTTCAACAACGAAGTTGGTTGCATCAAGGGGTATAAGCATCGTATTGTTTTGAAAGATAATGTCATTCCCAAAATTTGTAAAGTTAGAAACATTCCTTTTTGTATTCGTGATAAGGTTAAGGTGGAACTGCAGAGATTGTTATCTCAAGGCATTATTGAGAAGGTGGAGGCGGCAGAATGGATTGCTCCCATTGTGGTTGCTATGAAGGGTTCAGGAGATATCCGATTGTGTGTGGACTTGAGAAACCTTAATTTGGCTGTAGTTGAAGACAAATTTCCTCTGCCAAATATATCAGAGATGGTTGGTTCTCTTGGGAATGCTAAGTTTTTCACTACACTTGATCTAAGTTCGGCCTACCACCAAGTACAGTTGTGTGATGAGTCCAAACCTCTTACTTCCTTCATTACACCTTTTGGAGTTTACATGTTCAATAGAATGCCATTTGGTTTGTGTTCTGCAGCTTCTGTTTTTCAGAGATTAATGGATGATATTTTGGGGGGCATTGAGGGCGTAAAAATTTTTCAAGATGATGTTTTGATTTTTTCAGAAACATTTGAATTGCACAAAGAGATAGTCAGGAAAGTACTCAGAATATTTCAGTCACGTGGTATTACATTGAAAGGTAATAAGTGCAGATTTTTCAAAACAGAAATTTCATATTTGGGTCATGTCATTTCCAGGGATGGGGTTAAACCTAAACAGGAATTAGTGACTACTATTGTGAATCTAGTAGCACCAGAATGTAAAGGCGATGTTCAAGCCTTTTTGGGAATGTCAGAGTTTTATGCTAAATTCATTCCTGATTTTGCCAGAAGAAGCTCTTCCATAAGGAACCTGCTCAAGAAAGGGGTTGACTTTGTCTGGGATGCTGATTGTCAAACGGAATTTGAAGACTTAAAACAAGCCTTACCTAGTGCTCAGTCTCTCAGCAGTTTCCGTCCTGGTTCACCTTGTTACCTTTCTACTGACGCCTCTGAAAAGGGTTTAGGATGTGTTTTGAAGCAGGTAGACAATGACAAGTTGAACAATATTGCTTTTGCTTCACGCAGTCTGCGTGGGGCGGAGAGCAAGTACTCCACTATTGAAAAGGAAGCTTTGGCAATATTTTGGGGCATCAGAAAATTCAAACAGTTTCTTTGGGGAACTAGGTTTGAAGTGCATACGGACCATAAGCCTTTACGTGAAGTGTTTGAGAAGAAAGGATTGGATAATATTTCATCTCGTATATGTAAATGGATTGTGGGTCTGCAGGATTTTCATTTCTCTGTTAAGTATGTGCCTGGGTGTGATAACAGAACTGCAGATTGTTTATCTAGGATGAGAGTAAGAAACTTAGATGAGAATGATTGTGAGGGGACTTGGTGGGTAGATGAGGAAGTGAGAGTTTGCAATATTACTGAGGGTTGTGTTTCTGAAGATGAGTGGAAATCAGAACTTGACAAGGATGATGAGTTGAAAAACATCAAAAGCATGTTGTCTGGTGGTAAGACTTGGTGCAATAAAGACAGGTATGGTGAACAGTTTAAGAAAATTTGGCATGAACTTTCTGTTTGCAATGATCTAGTTATGAGGGGTAGTAGATTAATACCTCCTAAAAGTTTGCGTGGACGTTTGATGAATCTGGCTCATGAAGGTCATCAGGGAATTTGCAAAACGAAGGAAAGAATGAGATGTGTGTATTGGTGGCCTGGAATGGATCTAGAGATTGAGAGGAGAGTTCGTGAGTGTGTTGAGTGCAGAGTTGCAGATAAAAGTCTGAAACTTAGGACTCAACCAATGTTTTTGAAAGAAATTCCTGAAGAAGTGTGGGAGGAAATCTCCATTGATATAATGGGTCCAATAGGTTCTGGTACATCTTCAAAATATGTTATAGTTGTTATGGATGTATTGTCACGGTGGCCAGAAGTATTGATCACGCATGAAGTTACCTCAACGATTGTTATCCGTTTCTTATCTGAAGTGTTTGGTAGAGAAGGTAACCCGAAATGTATTGTTTCTGACAATGGGGTCCAATTCACATCAAGGTTAATGTGTGATTTTTTAAACTCTAGAGGTATAGTGCATAAGAGGTGTGCACTATATCATCCAGAAACTAATGGTATGGTAGAACGATTCAACCGAACTTTAAAAGAAACTGTTCAATTAGCCAGGCAATTGGGGGAAGATTGGGTGAGTATGGTTAGACGCAAAGTTGAGGATTATCGTTTTACTCCTCATTCAAGCACAGGCCAATCTCCGTTTGTTCTGTTCAAGAAACGTTTTCCTCATACCAGGTTGGATCCTCCTTGGATGAAAAAATATACTCAAAAGGAACTTGATTGTGAGTTGCAAAAGAAGATTGCTGTTGAGAAAAATGTGCACTGTCAAAAAGAGAGAAAACGCATTTATGACTTGCGAAAATCTGTGAAGAATGTACTAGTTGATGTGGGGGATTCTGTTAAAATCAAGCTACCTGGAAAAACAGGTGGTGGACAGTCACATTATAGTAAAGTTTTTAAAGTTGTTAAAGTTTTCCGAGGAGCGATAAAGGTTGATGATGGGCGCATTTGGAATTTAAATAGAGTTGTTAAGTTAAGATGAATTGTTATTTTATTTTTCATTTTTTTTTGTGCTTTTCTTGTTTTGAAAAGGGAGGTAGTGTAGTATAGTTCATATATTTTAGTTAATACTTTTATCTTACTACAGGACAATTGTCTATCGTTAAATTACTTTTATTGTTACATTATTATTTGGTTGTTGGTATGTTCCGCTTCCCCCCATGCTGCTCCAGACATGAAAGGTTCTGGAATGTGGTAGTTGTCAGTTGGAGATGAGTGGAGCAGCTTGGAGGTGAGGCTGGAGTTCCTGTGTGGATATCTTGAAGAATAAACTCATCAACAAGATTTTATTGCTGTCTCCAGAACACTATTTTCTAAATTACAAGAAAGAATTCACTTCACCTCTCTCATGATACAGGTCCCCTCGAAGGCTGTAAACCATTTTTTGATGTCATCACCCTTGACAAGTCTTGAGGCAATCCCTTTGGGGATTTTGGGATCAAATGTTTCCTCTTTCTCCCTATTTATTTTACTGCCACCACTCAAGGGTTCTAACCCCATCTCAGCCCTTTCCTACTTTATAGCCAAGGTTTGGCTTCAAGGGCTGCCATTCTGGCAAGTCTTTCGAGGAGGACATTCTCATCATCTAGCTCCTCTCTGTGCCTGGAGGAACCTGCCCTATCCTCAGATGGAGGAGGCACCCTACGCACAGTCTTAGAGTACAGATGAGAGGGTACTTCATCTGCCTTCCTGTTGAGTTGGGGGGGGGTGCTACCCCCAATTTCTTGATCACGGGCCACCTCATTTTCTGGGGTGGTGTCAGGATTATCATTTATGTGGAGGGCATTAAACTCTAACCAAAAGAGGGGGAGAGACACCCTATTTCTGCCAAAAGGGACAGGGTCAGTGTATCTTACAACAGCAAAGAATAAAAACCTCCCTTTTCTACAAATACATTGGGGTTAAATCTCCTTGCTGACAATAAATATGACTGCACATAAGCAATAATATGAACACTCCAGAACCATGTATGTCGAAAAAAATCAAAACTATCTTTGTTATGTACCGAAAAATATATATCTGTTTACTATATCCCAACACTCAATATATTTCACATGAAATACGCTACATAGCAGTGGAAAACATTAAGAACATTATATGCCTCCCTTTGTAAAATACATATATTCAGGCCCATAAGAACCGAATTCTCACATACAACATATAAAAATTATGAAAACCAAGTTGCCGTGGCATTTCAGTGGTATTTAAAATGGTTCAACCCACCTTCCTCATGACAACAATTTATAAGAATTGCACAGGTTCTTATTCAGCTGTACCAGCTCCAATCAGTCATCCAAACCAGAATGGTAAACAGCAAGGCCTCATTTAAGCTTCTGACATCAGCAACCACTGTCTGTCATCATAGGAATTAATCACCTGGAATGTATTAAAGCCTTCTTAAAGATCCCTCCCGCTTCATTTAACGCAGCCTCACTTGACTAAAAGGAACATCGCCTAAGTATATCCTTGAAACTCGTCTATGCTATAATTTAAATCTTAGCTAATGCCTATCGATTGAGAAGACACGATTACAAACGAATGAGTAATACTTGAACCTGTGAAGTATGAGAGTAAGAGAATTAACATGCAGTTCAGCAGTTGTCATCTGCCCTTTTGCCCCATCCAAAGAGCTTCGCTGGGGTATAATACAAGATGAAGATTGTTTTGTAGTGCTGAGCATTCAAACTAGATGAGAAAAAAAAAAACGAATTCCTAGCTCGATGGACGCATCTACATCCACACCACCTCCCCCTAGTCCTATAACTCACTGAGGTTCCAGTTTTTCCAAATCATCCGGCACTGTATCTCTAAGAAGCTTGTATGTGCCCTCGCCTACATTCTTGCTGGTTCATTATTTTTACTCTATCCAGATACATTTTGTCATTAACCTGACTCATAAAAGCCCGAAACTTGTAGTACTTGAAAACAGACCTGGAATTGATATCAAACTGACTGAAGCCCAGAGAATGAACATGTGTGATCGGAATCAAAACGTTCACCTAACTTAAGGAGGCCCAACTGTTCCCATCCTCTCACCATGGTGTCATAGATAAGTCGGGAAGAATGCTGTATGCCTCAGAGGGGTCCATCTATTATAAGCATCTTTTCAACCCTGTTGCAGACCTTCTCGGCCGATCGAACAGTCTTGCACCAAACCTTCTTGTAAGAGCTCAGCTCTGTTTGTCAGAGGAAGCAGCCTTACGCCGCCTTTCCAAAAGCAAGCTCATATATGCTTGAGGTAGCTATTCCAGTCAAAGGGTTTTCAACTTTTCTACTGCCAGCTGACAACTATATTCCCATCTGTTGAAGGAGGGCAGCCCAGTGGTAGAATAAAAAACTAGGTACAGGAGAAAAAGATGTTTAAGGAATCGCCTGACCCTCTGATACTGCCAGATGAAGTTGCTGCAGATAGTATCCAGCTTCCTCAGTAAGGGCCTTTCCACAACTAAAGCAATAGCACGAAAAAGATAAAGCACACGGGGTAAAATGATCATTTTGAGAACATTACATCTACCAATAATTACATCTAAGGTCTGAATCAATTTGACCTATCATAGGTTCTGAATTCCTTTGACACAGAGTAGAAACCTCAGGGTTTATCTTGATCTCAAGATAGGTGGCAATTTTCACTCAGTCATATATTACTGTGATGTTCTCAGTACAGACTATCTCTGTTTTTCCCCAATTTAATAGATAGCTAGAAACTAATCCATATTCTACTGCTAAATGCTCAATGTTACCACTGCTATGTCATCCGCATATGCAAGCACTTTTGTTTCAAAACCATTTGTTCAAACTAGCTTGATGTTCTCACTCTGCATAAGTAGCTCTATGAATGGGTCAATATAGATGGCAAATAAAAAGGGCGAGCATGGGCATCCCTGTCTTGTGCCACTAATTATTGTTATTGGTCCAGATCATGACCCTCATAATCTGCAATGTAGAAAAAGGGGTATTGTACATTGCCTTGCCTGCCGCTATGAAGCATGCGCCAATTCCTTTCTGCCCCATTACATGCCATAAATATCACCATGATACTCTATCAAAGGTTTTTTTTTTTGCTTCAAGAAGGATCATGACCATTTGCCTCTCAGTATTTCCCATTATGTCGAAAAGGGATATAACACGTCTTATCTGATTGGTGGTACCTTGGCTGGGGATAAACCCATGCTGCCATGGCGACACCACCCGGTCGATAATCTGCAAACACAGCCAGTATTTTAGAAAACGCTTTGCCATTCGCATTAATCAAGGCGAAGGGCCTCTATGGCGCCGGATTATCCAGAGGCTTACTTATCTTAGGGAAGATAACAATATCTGTACCCTGCCAAAACAAAGGGGGTTTCTCATTCTACTGCACGTTTAAGAACATACCTAGAAGGAGCAGGGCCAGCTCATTGCATAAGGCCTTATAGGAGGCAAGGGGAATTTTGTCGGGGCCTGCCACTTTGCCAGTGGCCAGGCCATCAAAAACGTCCTCCATAGTAATGTCTTCCTCCAGTTCCCTATTTAGCTCTTCCGCCGGTTTTCCCGCATACAGGTCCTGCCCTTCCCCCCCAGATTGGAATCTGAAGGATCTTCATGATAAAGCGTTTGGTAAAAATCCTCAAAAACCTTAATGATCTCATTAGTATCTGTAGCATAAGACCCATCCAGCCTTTTTAATTTCCTACAAGCTCTTCCTTAGTTCTTTTTGTCTGATTTGTAATGCAAGCTGTCTCCCCCATTCGAATCCCCATATTCTTTGTAATAATTTCTATGCACCGGAAACGTTATTGCCTCCCTCTATGTGAAGTAACTACTGACCACAGCTTTAACTGCCAAAATTTGAGCAGCGTGGCTTCAAATACGTCCCAGATCGCCCCCCTTGAGGAACTATATCTGTTAAACTCAAAGAACTCAATGATCCATTTTCCCATGTGCTCTATAAACCCCTAGTTTAATAGCAAATTTCTGTCCAATGACCACTGCTGGGGAATGTCGGGATTGACCAGACCCACTATTTCTAAAATGAATGAATTATGATCAGAGAAAACCCTTGGCATTTTCTCAATGGTTGCCTTACTAACCAAGCTATCTGAGACCATGAAGTAATCTAGTCTAACAAATTTCTCATGCGGGCGGAGAAATATGTATATAGCCCGGATCAGTTTTTTTTTTTTTTCTCCATCTCCCACACATCTATCACCCCATGGCTATCCTTATGTGCTTCCAATGCCCGGTGTACATGGGGCTTCCTCCCACAGTATCTGAATCTAGACGGCGCTCCCACCCCCAGATGTATGTTTAAATTGCTGCATATTACCAAAGGAGTTGGCCAACCGGCTAGCTCCACCTTGAGATCTTATAACTTTTTAGGGTCATCCATGCTAGGACCATAAATAGAGCAAACCACAACCCCTATCCCCATTTATCAACCCTAGTCCGTTTGACCTGTCTGATGCTAATTTTGATAAAGATTGCAACTCTCCCTCCCCCTTCCCAATGATGGTACTCTAAGTTGTACATACGGATTAGTGTAACCCCAGATAGACAGCATTTCTCTCTTGCCCCATGGCACATGCGTTTCGTGCATACATATTATGTCGGCACCAAAGGATCTTAAAAATGCAGCCACTCTGGTGTTTTGCCTTATTGTTCAGGCCCCCTACATTAACAGAACAGATCACTATCAACCCACTGAATACTTGATGCACAAACCATAGGCCTATATCCCCATCTTGCACTCTGAATACGGTCAACTCGACAATACTGTATCCTACACCACCTAATCCATTTAATACACTGTTCCCCTTTGGCATTTTTGTCTTTTATTCCCACCCCCCTCCTTCCAACCCATCCTCTCACCTCCCTAACTCCCCCCCCCCCCCCACTTCCACCCTTGAGAAGCAATCAGACCTACCATTGGTATGGAGTGATGTGCGCAAACCCTCTGTCCCATACCCTTAAATCCACTGAAGATGCATAACTCGGAAGAGACCCAGGACCAAAGAACAAGATCCCAAAGAGGAAAAACACATCCCCCCTAAGAAAAAGGAGAGAAATCAAGTCGAGGCAGAGATTCCCTCCACGAGTACACACCAGAACCTCCTATTATATTTATTCCTGCAAATATTCTTTTGCGTTGATCTCAGACATAACAACACAAACATGCTCCACACAGATCACTTTCAACGGATCCAGGTTCAGTAAGAAGGCCTGAGCACCTTTATCCTGGAAGGGCTTAATAAGCTGTTGCAGTCGCCAACTTCTTTCGACTGTTACATGACAAATGTCCGGTCTTACAAAAAAAGCACACTGCCCCTCACAGTCCCTTTTGCCTCCGGCCTAGCCTTTTCAAACAAGCCTGCCTCAAAAGAAAGTTTCCCATGTAGACCAAAATGGCCCAAGGTTTACCATTTTCCCTCAACAGCTGTTTCTATGCCATTGGTACTCAATGTGCCATTTGAACTTCCTGGGTCAAGTTCCAGCCTTCCAGTTCAGGGAAAGCCTGGGTGAAAAGGTCCACCATGTAAGCCTGCACATCTGTGCTTTCTTTTCCTTCTGAAATCCTGAGCATATGCAAGTTATTGTATCCTTGCCTGTTTTCCTGGTCCTCCATCTTCCACTGTATATCCACTAGCTGGGATTCTTTGACTTTTGCGTTATCTCCTTCCAGGGCAGCAGTTCTAGTCTCCAGATCAGCAACTCGTTCCACAATTGCATTGCAAGATTTAGCAACCTTATGAACCACCCCCTACAGTTTGCAGAGTGCTATATGTGATCTGCGGCTAGTTGCTCTGGTTTTTTCACAATGTGCCGCAAATCTTTGAAAGATAGTCTCCAATGTAGGCGGGAGTTCCTATAAAGGTTTCAGAAAGTCTCCCTAGCCTGCCATCTGTTCTACTGCCCACCAGTTGTGCGGAGGGAGAATAGTCTGATTTTAGACCCTTAACAGCTGTAGATATCAGCCCTGCTCGTTTAGCCACCTTCTTTGCAGTGGAGACAGATGATTCACCTGACAGGTCCTTCAGTAAACTTTCACTATCGCTGGCAATGGACCCATTAGAAACTTCTGACACCTCTGTCTTTTGACAGGGAAAAGAAATAATAGTTTGTTTCTGAGTCAGAGCTGGCAAGAAGAACATATCTGATCCTCTGTCAGATCCGCCAGACCTGTCAGTTCTAACCGCAGAGGCTCCATCTGAGGGAGGTACTGACTTTACCATGGCATGCTTGTACTCTTGCTCTCCCTCTGTGCTGTATGGGTTGCTATCCCCCACTTCGGCCCCCTCTGCCATCTCGGTCACCACCACCAGCCCTTCAATGGACAACGGTTGCTTCTTCCTGTTGACCCTTGCTACTTCCTTAGGGCCTACACAGGTATGAACCTGAAAGGTTGGTAGTCCAGCAGCCACAGTTTGCGCATCCTCCAGATGATTCTCCTGGTTCTCCTGAGGTGGGGAGGCAGTTAAAGCTATCAAGATCGCTGCTTCTGGCTGGGCATCAGCAAAGGACCCCTACTGTTAATGTCAATGTTAATACGCTCCTGTGGGGTTACGTATTTCAGCCGACAGAGTCCCCATTTGGCCCAGGTCCTGGTGCAGAATAGGGGCTTCTCGGCGTGGCCCCATTGCCTTGAAGGAGCTCCAGCAGTGACCCACAGGATCTCTGGGATTCAACTGCTCCACCTTTACTTTACTTCTCTCCGGCTGCAGGGAGATGGCTCCCGCCCAGTCGTATGCCGCTGCTAGGGACCGAACCTTTTCCGTTGTTGGTCAGAGTCATCTGGGAGGGAACTGTCAGGGGACCTTTTGGCTTAGCAGAGCCCAGTCCAGTGCTAATTACTTCCCGTCGCATTCTCCATCGGCTCCAGAGCCTGGCCCTGCCATGGTTACAATGACTGAGCTCAGCTGCTGATGACAGAGGAGAGCAGTTTCCACTGAAACAATGTTTCAGACCCCCAGCCTGCTGCGCAGTGTCAGCAACAGTGTAACTGCCTGGAGAAGCACTGCCATCAGCATAATCCAAAGGATCTCTTCCCCGTCACCACTCCACACTTGGGCTGGTCAGAGGGACGCTGACTGGCCACATCAAGCAGCCACCATCTTGCTTCTGCACAGTGCTCTCACCCGCGGGACTGTGTTCCACTATAAAGCCCATTCCCAGTAGGGAGATGGACCACCTAAAAAATTTAGGGTTTTCACCTTTCATCTGCATACGCCATCTGAGAGGTCTGTGGTAAGCTTGAACAATGAAGTCAGTACCAAACTAGTATGGTCTCAACTTCTTCAGGGACAAACCACAGCAAAGGCCTTACTCTCAATAGTACTCCAACACTATTCCCTGGGGAATAACCCCCTGCTAATAAAAGCAGTAGGCTCGTCATGGTCATCATCGTTGATTTGGGACAGGGCTGCTCCTATCCCATCTTCAGAGGCATCTGTCTGCACAATTAACTGCTTTGTGTAGTCTGGAGCTTTGAGAACTGGTGCCGAGTACACTGCCTCATTCAAGGTGCCAAAGGTCCAACTAACTGTCCAGTTAACCTTCTTGGCATCTTTTTAGAGGTGAGTTCTGTGAGAGGGGTCACAATGGATCCATACCCCTTCACAAACCTCCTGTAATAACCAGGAGCAGCCAAGGAATGCTGTGACTTGAGTCTGGGTGGTAGGAGCTTCCCTGTCCAGAATTGTTTGGATCGTGGACTGTAAGGGTTGCACACTTGGCATCCACCTACAAGGTAGCCCAAGTATACAACAGTCCACTGCCCTTTCTGGCATTTGGATGCTTTACTAGTGAGGCCTGAAGATTGCAGGGCCTGCAAAACCTTCCCCAGGTGGACCAAGTGATCCTGCATGGAGGAGCTACAAACAGTAATATCATCTAAATATGCTGCACTGAAGGACTTTAAGCCAGCAGGACTTGATTCACCAACCTTTGGAAGGTGGCAGGGGCATTTTTGCAACCAAAGAGCATAACAGTGAACTAATAATGCCCATCAGGTGTAGAGAAATGTGTCTTTTCTTTTGCTCCTGGTGCCATTCGAATTTCCTAGAACCCTGCTGTTAAGTGAAAGGTAGTTAGAAACTTTGCTGCACCTAATTTGTCCATCAGCTCGTCAGCCCTGAGTTTGGAGTGAGCATCTGTCTTGGTGACAGAGTTGGGACCTTTGTAGTCCACACAGATGGGTGAGGTTTGGGGACTAGGACCACTGAGCTAGCCCATGGGCTGTCAGAGGGTTCAATAACTCCTAAGTACAGCATCTAGTTGACTTCAACTTTGAAGGTCTCCTTCACTTGGTCAAACTACTGATAGATCTTGGATTTGACAGGCAGGCTTTCTTCAGTGTCCACATCATGGGTACACCAGTGTGTATGCCCAAGGGGTTAAGGAGAAGAGCTCTGCATACTGCTGCGGGACTTACCTGCAGTAAGCTGCTGCTGGCCAGTGAGGGTGTCTGAGTAGACAACTCCATCAACTGACCCATCTTTTGGAATGTAAGAAAGGAGGTCAGGGAGAGGTTCACTCTCTGCTTCCTGATCTTCATCAGTAACCATCAGCATGGTTACATCAGCCCTGCCACAGAAAAGCTTGAGGCGGTTCACATATATCACCCTTTTGGGTGTCCTGCTAGCGACCAGGTCTACCAAGTAGGTGACCTCACTTTGGTTCTCAAGGATAAGCTAGGGGACACTGCATTTGTCTTTAAGTGCCCCGGCAGCCACAGGCTCAAGAACCCACACTTTCTACCCTGGTTTAAACTCTACTAGTGCAGCCTTTTGATCATACCAATCCTTCTGGAGCTGTTGGCTGGCCTCAAGGTTTTTGGATGCTTTCTCCATGTACTATGAAATCCTGGAAAGAAGGCCTAGTACACAGTACACCAAATCTTGCTTAGATACACATTTGGCAGAGAGGTCTCTCTCACCCATCTTTCACAAGATTAAGTGGTCCCCTAGCAGGATGGTAAAACAGAAGTTCAAAGGGGGAAAACCCTACAACCTTCTGAGGCTCCTCTCTGTAGGCAGAAAACAAGCATGGCAAAGCACAAAAGGACATCCCATCTCTTTTTGAGATTTGCAGGGAGCCCCATGAGCATGCCCTTCAATGTCTTGTTGAACCTTTCAACAAGTCCACTGGTTTGTGGATGGTATGGTGAACTTGTAGGTCACCTCACACTCATTCCACATGTTTCAGGTAAGCTGACATGAAGATGGCACCTGTCAGAAACCACCTTCTTAGGAAACCCTACTCTGGTCAAGATACCAATGAGGGCTTTGGCTACTGCAGGGGCTGTAGTAGACCTAAAGGGAATTGCTTCAGGATACCTGGTAGCATGTTCCACTACTGCCAGTATGTATTGGTTTCCTGAGGTTGTGGATTGTTCAAGTGGACCCACAATGTCCACAGCAACAGTTTCAAAGGGAACCCCAACCATTGGTAGTGGAACTAGGGGGGCATTTGGGTGGCCACCTGCCTTACCACTTGCTTGCCAAGTGACACAGGAGCTGCAAAACCATGGAGACTGAGGGCACTTCAAAAGAAACAGCTTGCAGGCGAGTACCCATGACTTCAGGGGACTGACCTTGGGGGGGGTCAGCTGCCATGCCCCAAAACCGCTGCCTGTGGCATAGGTAAGTCACCCCTCTGGCAGGGCTTACAGCCCTAAAGCAGGGTGCACTATACCACAGGTGTGGCATAGTTGCATGAGAAATATGCCCCTTGTGAGTGGAGTGTGGCCATACTTAGTATGTGGGCTGGGAGTTTGTCATTATGAACACCACAGCTCAATAATAGCTTTACTGAAGTCTGGGAAGTTTGGTATCAAGCTTCTCAGCACAATAACACCACATTGATGCCAATGTTGGGTTTACTGAAAAATGCACTGAGAGGGCATCTTAGAGATGCCCCTGTATTTTAGCCAAACCTCTAGTGCAGGACTGACCGGTTTGTGCCAGCCTGTCACCTCCAGACAAGTTTCTGACCATATGGGGTGAGAGTCTTTGTGAGCTCTGTGGCCAGAAAAAGTCTGCACTGGGTGGAGGTGCTTCACATCTCTCTCCTGCAGGAACTGTAACACCTGGTGTTGAGCCTCAAGCACTGCGGCCTCTTGTTACAGTGCCCCAGGGCACTCCAGTTAGTGAAGATGCCCGGCTCCCGGACAAAGCTCCACTTTTGGTGGCAAGTTAGGAAAAACAAGGAGGAGTGACCACTTCAGCTGGCACCACCTCTGACCCCTGAACATCGCTAAATCCAGGATTTAAGGGCTCCCCTGAACATAACTCATCAGATTCATGGGGCCATCCTGAAGAAAGGAGAACTGCTAAGCTAACCCCTAGCAGAGAAGACTGAAGACACTAACCGATTTGGCCCCAGTCCTACAGGCCTGTCTCTCCAGCTTCTGACGCCCTGCTATAAAAAGGCAACACATCCTGCAGGACCAGCGACCTATTAAAAGCCTCAAGAGGACTTCCTGCACCCCAGAGGACCAAGATCTCCCGTGGACAGCTGCCCTGTCCAGAAAGAAACTCCAGCAAATGACTCCAGAACCGCCCCAGACACGCGAGTACTGCCCACTCGGCACCCAACGCCCACGACCCATGCCCAGGTGGCCCAACTGACCAGAGGTGGTCCGCAAGGGATTCTGACCTAGTGTCTACCCTGGGTCGACTCCTCCTCTCCACCACAACAACACCTACAGCCTAAATCTGGAAGATCCCCCTGACCGTGAGAGAACCGGACAAAGATTCCCAACGCCTAATGGTACCCCTGCACCCGCAGCCTCCAGGACCTTGGGGAATCCGACTTCTGGTCCAGCAACATTCATCAGGCGGCCCTCCTCCTTGTCCAGTCTGTGGTTTTCTGGAAGTGACCCCTGGACTTACCCTGCGGCATATTTGTGACCCCTGCAGTCCTCCTATTAAAAAAAAAAACCTGCATCTGGCCGTCCCTGTGCTTGCGGCTGTGGGTGTGTGATTGGTGCCAATCTGTGTCATGCGCCTGCCCTCTCCTCCCCCCAAGTGCTCTCTTAAACCCCAAAGTCTGCCCTCAGAAGACACAGGTACTACCTACTGGCAGATCTGATTACATATGCCCCCAGTCTCCATAGGATTGGGGTTAACTTGAACCCTGACCTGTGGACATCCTAACCCTTGGAGCCTAACTGCTTAACCACACTACCACAAAAGAGAGTATTACCTACTTTAGCCTGTTAAGCCTCTGGGAACCCCCTGCACTCTGTGCACACTATATCTCATTTTAATATAGTATGTACAAAGCCAGCTTCCTACAGCTAGCTATTCTTTACAGTTTAGGAAGTTTAGGAGAAACCAGGACAGCAGGAACAAGATATTCAACAACATGAAGTTTGGGAAGAAATGAGTGTACCAACTAGAACGCAATTTGTCCAGTATTATTGGCCTCTGTGAATCAGAACAGTTGCTGCTAACCATTTTTCATGTTTGTTGCAAGTACAGCCTTCGTTGGCTACTTTGTTGTAACATACAAACTTTTTCAATCACATGAGGCAGCGGGATGATTTGGGGTAATTTCTCAGAAATCTTATCTTCTTACTTCCTTATCAAATTTCTTCCAACTTAGTATTTTTTAATCATGAAATGCTTAACTGTTAAAGTAAACTGGTATGGTTCAGTTTGAACATTTGCCATACATTTGTGTCAGCAAACGTTTTCTACTTTGATCTCGGCTACAAGGACCAGGCATGTTTTTAGCCGAGTCCTTGGAGCGAGATGTGCAAACCCTTTTTTGCAGTTGCAAACATGGCAATTCACAATGTTTTTGTCTCTAATGCAAGAAGAACAAGTTACTTACCTTCGGTAACGAGGTATCTGGTAGAGACTATCTAGCTGCAGATTCCTTACCTTCGCATTCCCTGGCGTCCTCCGCTTCGAATCCGGAGTTTTTTCTGAGCAGTACCCTACGCGCATGCCGTTGGGCGGAGTCGTTTGGATCCGCGTGCGTCGACCAGCTCCGCGTGCATCGTCAGCGTTGTTGGAGCCGTCTATGATGTCACGGTTGTCTATATAGACGCCGTCTCGGCGCACGTATGTCAGTTCTTTTCCACAACTTCCCACGGCAGAAGCGCAGAGTCATGGAAGAACCAACCATTATGTATTTTACCTCTGACTGTTTGGAGTAAAAATTCTTTCATGCCTTTAAGAAAGTAAAAAAATGCCAAGATCAAAAATATACATATGTACACATAAATACATATATATATATATATATATATATATATATATATACATACATATACATATACACACATCTATATAAGAAATATTTCCCCAGAGCGGGGAGGCTTGGGCGGGAGTAAGGAATCTGCAGCTAGATAGAGTCTCTACCAGATACCTCGTTACCGAAGGTAAGTAACTTGTTCATCTGATAGAGCCTTCTAGCTGCAGCTTCCTTACCTTAGAATAGATACCCAAGCTATAACCCATGGCGGTGGGTCTGCAGGAGATTTTTACTCAAGAAAGTCTTGCAAAACAGACCGGGCAAAATGCCCCTCTCTTCTCACCTGGCTATCCAGGCAGTAGTGTTTTGCGAACGTGTGCAAAGAAACCCACGTTGCAGCATGACAAATGTCCACCACCGGTACGCCACGTCCTAACGCAGTGGAAGCAGCTTTCCCCCTAGTAGAATGAGCTCTCAAGCCCTCGGGAGGCTGCTTCTTTGCCAAAGCGTAGCATATTTTTATACAGAGAACGACCCAGTGCAAAATGGATCGTTTCTGCACTGCCCTACCCTTCTTTGCATCAACGTACTCCACAAAGAGTTGGTTGTCCACCCGGAACTCTTTAGTGCGGTCAAGGTAGAACGATAACGCTCTTTTTGGGTCCAGCCGATGGAGACGCTCCTCTTCCTTAGAGGGATGCGGTGGTGCAAAGAAGGTGGGCAGGGTGATATTTTGACCCAGATGGAAAGGGGTCACCACCGTGGGGAGGAAAGAGGCACGAGTTCTGAGAACCACTTTTTCAGGAAAGATTGTGAGATACGGCGGTTTTGATGACAAAGCCTGTAGCTCACTAACTCTTCTGGCAGATGTAATTGCCACCAAAAAAGCTGTCTTAAAAGTGAGCAGCCGAAGAGGACAGTTGTGCAAGGGCTCGAAGGGAGCACACATAATGAAGGTAAGAACCAAATTAAGATCCCACTGGGGCATAACGAAAGGCACAGGCGGGAATAGATGTACAAGCCCTTTCAAAAACCTCTGTACTATAGGTGATTTAAACAGAGATGGTTGATCGGGCAACTGAAGAAAAGCCGATAAGGCTGCAAGATGGCCCTTGAGAGTCTCCAAGAAGGAACCCTGCTGGGCGAGAGACAAAATAAACAAAAGGATATTAGACATAGAAGAAGAAAGAGGATAAATAGACCTCTCTGAACAATATGAAACAAAATGTTTCCAATGGCAGGCATAGATCGACTTAGTAGAGGGACGCCTGGCTGCCAGAATGACATCACAGACCTCGCGAGGGAGGTCATAAACCATCAACTGTCGCCGCTCAATCTCCACGCATGAAGGCGCAGAGTTGACAGGTTCGGGTGGAGAACCTTCACCTGCTGCTGCGACAGAAGATCCTCCCGAAGAGGCAGCCTGATTGGAGGACCAATGCTCATTTTGAGAAGCTCTGGATACCAAACTCTTCGTGCCCAATCCGTAGCCACTAGGATTACTTGGGCCCGGTCGTTCTTGATAACTCTGGGCAGAAGTGGTATAGGCGGAAAGGCGTACAGGAGGCCTGAACTCCACTAGCGACGAAAAGCGTCGCCTAGCGATAGCCCCCTTGGAAACTCCAACGCGCAAAACTGCTGACATTGCGCGTTCTCTACGGAGCCGAACAGATCTAACCAAGGCTCTCCCCACTGCTGAAAGAGTCCTTGCGCCACCTCCGGATGGAGACACCATTCGTGATCCTCCAAGCATTTCCGGCTGAGTTCGTCTGCTCTGGCATTCAGAGAACCTGCCAAGTGTTGAACCACCAGGGTCATGCCCTGCTGTTCCAGCCAGACGTAAAGCCTCTTGACAAAGGGTCCACGACCCCACACAGCCCTGCTTGTTGCAGTACCACATTGCGGTAGTGTTGTCCGTGAACACCTGCACCACCTTCCCTTTCACAACAGGAAGAAATGCTTTTAATGCTAGCCAGATCACCCGAAGCTCCAATAAGTTGATGTGGAGCCCGGATTCCGCCAGAGACCAGTGACCTCTGATCTCCACCTCCCCCAGATGGCCACACCATCCCAGAAGTGACACATCTGTCACTACCGTTAGATCTGGTTGGGGAAGGGAGAGGGGTCTGCCCTTGACCCACTCGCAGTTCACTAACCACCACTGCAGATCTTTTGCAGTCCCCTCCGAGACCTGAACCACATCTGTAAGATTTCCCTGATGCTGTGCCCATTGGAACTTCAGGTCCCACTGCAGAGCCCTCATGCGCCATCTGGCATGCTTGACCAACAGGATGCTGGAAGCCATGAGTCCCAGCAGCCTCAGAGTCTGTCTCACCGAGATCCAGGATAGAGGCTGAAACATCGGAATCATAACCTGAAAATCCTGAACCCGCTGATCGGGAGGATAAGCATGATACTGCACTGTGTCCAGAACAGCTCCGATGAAAGTGAGCTTCTGAGAGGGAGTCAGGTGTGACTTCGGCACATTTATAGCAAACCCCAGCGAATGCAAGAGGTCCGCAGTCATCTGGAGGTGGGTCACGAGAGCCTGGGGCGTAGGGGCCTTCAACAGCAAATCGTCTAGGTAGGGGAAGACTGAAATCCCTGACCTGCGCAAATGAGCTGCCACCACCAACATCACCTTTGTGAACACCAGAGGGGCACTGGTGAGACCGAAAGGAAGCACGGTAAACTGAAAGTGCTTCGTGGCCCACCCTGAACCGCAGGTAACACCTGTGGGCTGGGCAGGATAGGAATATGGAAATATGCATCCTGCAAATCCAACGCTACCATCCAGTCTCCTTGGTCTAGGGCAGACAAAACCTGAGCAAGAGTGAGCATCTTGAATTTCTCCTTCTTGAGGATGAGATTGACGTCCCTTAAATCCAAGATAGGGCGAAGGCCTTTGTTCTTTTTGGGAATCAGAAAGTAGTGGGAAAGAAAACCACTGCTTACTTCTGATATTGGGACTCTTTCTATGGCTCCCTTGGCCAAGAGAACTGTAACTTCCTCGCGGAGCAAAGCTAGATGGTCCTCCATCAGCCATTCCTTTGTCGGAGGGATAGAAGGAGGGAAAGAGTGGAAGGGAAGAGAGTAGCCCTTCCGTATGATCTGCAGGACCCACTTGTCCGTGGTGATGGAAAGCCAGTGAGGGAGATGAAAACAAATCCTCCCTCCTACTGGACGGACATGATCCCGCAGAACCATATTAGGAGGGCTTGGGCCCAGTGGAAGGGGGCTGTGTGACAGCCAACCTCTGGCCAGACCCTCTGGGTCTGATGGTACCACGACCTCGTCCTCTTTCGGGATGCTGTGAAGCCTGAGAACGGTGGCTAAACTATGGCTGGCGTGGTACCACGCCCCTTCCGAAGCGTGGAAAGGGGCGAAAGACTGCTGTCGTGCTGGCGCTGAAAGGCCCAAGGATCTGGCCGTGGCTCGAGAATCCTTGAACCTCTCAAGCGCGGAGTCTGCCTTTTCGCCAAAAAGGCGAGAGCCATCAAAGGGCACGTCCATCAAGCTGAACTGGACATCCCCTGAAAAACCAGTAGAACGTAGCCAGGCGTGGCGACGTAGGGCCACTGACGATGAAATCGCTCTGCCCAGCGAGTCAGTCGTGTCCAAGCCACACCGGATCGTAAACTTGGCCGCATCTCTCCCATCCTTTACAGCCTGGGTGAGTGTCCCGTACGCCCTCCGAGACTTGGTGCAGCACTTGTGCCACCGTATCCCATAAGGTATGGGAATAACGGCCCAATAGGCAAGAGGTGTTTACGGACCTCAGTGCCAGGCTGGTGGAAGAAAACATCTTCTTCCCAAGCTGATCCAGCGTCTTGGATTCCCTATCTGGGGGAGCGGAAGGGAAGGCACCATGGGAAGTAGAGGCTTGGAAAACCAAGCTCTCAGGAGTGGGGTGTTGTGTCAGGAAACTAGGGTAGCTGTCCTATTCACAGGAGGCCCTGTGCTGGGTTTGGACCACGTACCTAGAAGGACGTCTGTAAGAGCCTCATTGAAGGGCAACAACGGCTCCGATGTTGACACCCCCGGCTGAAGCACTTCTGTCAGGATATTCGTCCTGACTGGCACCGTAGGCAAATCTAGGTCCAAGACCTCAGCTGCCCTACGCACCACCATAGCAAAAGAAGTACCCTCCTCCGTAGCCACATTAGGAGGAGAGAGCATACCAGTATCTGGAGACGTGTCCAGTCCACTGGCCTCCCCTAGATCCTCATATCAGTCCTGTTGCAATCCATATTCTAAAGGGTCCTCAGACCCCTCCCATTCCTCTCCTGCTTCTGGCTGTTCTAAATAATGCTCAGACAATGATCGGGGCCGAATTGGCTCAGTCGAAGTCGGACGACGTTCCTCCGGCTCCTCCGGAATAAGGATGGGGCTGCCACTGGTTGGCGTGGGTGGCAGAATCGTCGACGTCGGACCCGGCGCCGAAGGAGGCCGTCTGAGACCGGCGCCGGTCCGGATCTGGTATCGGATCCTGGGGTCCACAACGGCGCCGAAGCCGCCGGCGCCGAATCCGAAGGGGCCCCTGACCCCCGCGGGGCCCAAAGACCCACCCGAGGTTGTAGCCCGGTCAAAAACGAGACGCATGGCCTCGTAGAATTCTTTTATCTGAGCGGGGGTCGATCCGGTCCCCGGAAAGGGGGGGAAGAAGCGGAGTCGACCCTGGAGACGGCTCCGCAGAACCGCGCTCGGAAGGTAGATGTTCCCTAGACACCTTGTCGGCTGACGGGCGTGGTGAAGACAAAGTCCGCTTGGACGACTTCTTCTTCTTGTGCCTCTTACCTTCAGATGACCTTGAATGCGAGGAGGAGGACTTGGGGCTTCGGGAGCGGTGCCGCGACCTCCTACTGCGGGACCGTGACCTCCACGGAGTCGCGCCGACCGAAGACTAATGTCGGGCCGCAAGAAGCTTAAGGGATCTCTCCCTCAAGGCCTTCGGCGCCATGGCCCGACAGTCGGAGCACGAGGTGGAATCGTGGTCCTTCTCCAGGCACCAAAGACAAACTCGGTGCGGACCCGTCACCGACATGGTGCAATGACACGCACCACACGGCTTGAATCCTGTCTTTCTCAAAGACATGACTCCAAACAGTCAAAAAAGCGCAGACAAACCGTCGAAGCAGGGTAGCTCTTTCCAAAACTGTGCTTAACCGGCGTGGAAGGAAAGGAACTGACGTACGCGTGCAGAGACGGCGTCTATATAGATAACCGTGACATCATAGACGGCTCCAACGACGTTGACGACGCACGCGCAGCTGATGGACGCACGCGGATCCGAACGACGCAGCCCGACGGCGCCCACGTAGGGTACTGCTCAGAAAAAACTCCGGATTCGAAGCGGGCGCCAGGGAATTCCAAGGTAAGGAAGCTGCAGCTAGAAGTCTCTATCAGATACACATTTTAGTAGTCAAACTTTTACAGATGCCTATAACTGTTTTTCATTGGCTACCAAATTGCGATTCATAAGTGGTATGGCCTGGGTGTCCTTTTCAGATTTTGATTCGGTAACTTGGGCCAGTGGTTTACAACTGTAACTATGAACATACACCACTGAAAAGTGACCAACTCCCAAGCTCAGGTGTTAACCTACTCGCAAGAGGGAAGGCATTCCCTATGAATACATTTCCCTTTGTTATTTGGAGTAAAACTTTCAGCGGTGTAGGCAGTGGTCCAGAGAACCACTGACGACTTTCCGAAACTGTTTAAAAAGAAAACAACAACATTTTTGAGGCAACCCAGTTTTATTTAAGAAAATTGGATTGCTTTAAAAATGCTGTATTTTAATCAGAGACATTAGCGTTCTGCTCACATCACTCTGCTAATGAACAATCAGAGTGAGATGTAATTTGCAACCTTCTTAATGGATATGAATTAGGTAGGTGCATTCCAATTCACTTCAATCCTTATTTTGAGAAGCATTTGACTGACTGTAAATTGAAACCACTTTTTGTAACCTGACATTTACTTCACCTGGCCGTTGATTACTGCTTTGGAGGTGACTCTCACCCAAACTAG
The DNA here is from genome assembly GCF_031143425.1 of Pleurodeles waltl. Classification (NCBI taxonomy): domain Eukaryota; kingdom Metazoa; phylum Chordata; class Amphibia; order Caudata; family Salamandridae; genus Pleurodeles; species Pleurodeles waltl. The sequence goes on along the minus strand of NC_090446.1, from coordinate 1,048,829,519 downwards.
AAATCTGGCCTCATACAGCTGGCAACATGCCTCGGACTGTTCAAACTCACACTACTACTCGTAGTGTGATTTGCAAGTTTCATGGTTGAAGTTTGTAAGGGTCATGTCAACATTTTATCTTAAAAAGGTTGATCAAGGCTCTCATCATTTATTCGGTTAATAATGGCCTCTCTTCACAGAAAGTAGCCAAGGTAAAAACTGTAGAATTAAGCGTTAGGTAAAAAAGAAATTACTATTTTCGGTGCAATGCAATACACAGTTAATGTTAAATATATATATATATATATATATACATTGCATAAAATAACAGTAAGACTGTTTACATTAATCAATGTTATGTTAAGCATTTGAAGAGTAATCCAACTATTTTAAAAGAGCTAACCTTTTATTAATTTTAACATGATCAGGGAGTGCCTTTTCTAATTATCAATTCAAAACATCCATGCCTTCAACTCTGATTTGTGAGATGAAGCCTTCATTTGTTTATAACAGGAGTCATTAATTCAATCTTAGACACAAAACATTGGCTCTATTTTAGTGTACAACTTTTGCTCAACAGGAATGCAATCTTAAATGTCCTCTTTCGGTAGACGAAACAGTAGTAGATGGAAATAACTTAAATTTGTATCTGAGTGGGTTACTGCTTGAAAGAAAACCAGACCCACCCATTTTAAAATGTGGGTCTATTTTTTTAACTACCTTTACTTCCGATGTGGATGTGAAGCTGCAAGGTTTCACAGTAAAACAATGTAAAACTTGTGAGTAGTGGTGTCTATCAGGAAAATTAAGTCAAGGTGTGGTGCATGTAGTAAAAACAACCCGGTCAAAACTATTATATTAACTACTATAACAAAAGAAAAGAAAAATGTAGCATTAAAGCAGATACAGGTTTCAGACACTCCTATTTATCTTTCAGGACCTACCTCCATGTTATACCAAAAGTTGGTCTGGGGGAAGGGTAAGGCCAAATATCATAAGCTGGTTTTGCATTATAATTGAAATGAGGAACTTCTTTGATTCCAGCTCTCCTGGACAACTTCTTCAGATCATCGTTTGGCAGAACAAATATGCTCTTCTTGCTACTTTTAGTTGCAAATTTCCTATAAGATGGCAGAGCTGTTCCAGAGCGAGCCTTTTTAGGTCTTGAAAACTTCATTAGCCTTACCCTATCTTTGGTTGAATATTCTTTACTAACAGTCACAGATGTTTCCAACGTCCCTATTGGAGTGGTCACTAAATCGGTCACTGTTGTTGTTACCACAGTTTTATTGTTTTCCTTTACAGAAAATAAAGTTGTACTTCCTGAAACTGGTGTTGTGACTGTTGTTACTGTAGTGGTGGTGGTCACAGTGGAAACAGCAGAATTTTCTGAAGCTGCCATCATTTTCTCATTATCCTGGGAAAACGATGTCTCTGATACATTTACAAACGTTTTTGACTTTGTCGAAACAGTAGTTGTCACTTCAGTAACAACAGTTTTGATTTTAGTGTCTCCATTAATGCTTTCAAATAGGTCTGAAATGGTCTGACCGTTGCGGTCCGTGCAATCAGACTTTGCAATGGATTCTTTTTTAGAATTAAGAGGTGGGGTAACATCCTTTTTACACTGCTGTTGGTCAGCTTCCACTAGCTGCCTAGCCTCCCCATTAACATTATTTTTATGACTTTGGGGTGATGCTTCAGTAGAATGTACCTTCTCCCCAGAATTTGGATCCCACTTGGTTATTTTGTCAGATATCTGTGAGCTGCCAGCATTTTCAGACTGCCAGGTATCCACAAAGTTTTTTCCAGTGAGATCTTCCATATTGATATCTCCATTCATGAAAGGCTTTGCTCCAGGCACTTTCACTTTGACTTTTGTTTCAGAACCATTAGCACTGCATTTCTGTAAGCATCCATCCTCTGAAAGTTCTTTCAGGTATCTTGTATCTTTGCCATTAATCTGCCATGTGTCTGTCTTAGATGTTTCTTTTTCCTCATCCATTTTGGTAGTTTTGGGGCTTATGAGCTCAAACTGCAACTGGTCCACACATTTAGTAACCTGGTGCGCTTCAGCTAGATCTTCCCGCCCATTGGTTTCATGTAGCATGCCATCGCCACCTTCATGATTCAGACATGAAAAGATTTTTGATAAAGATGTTGTTTTTATTGCCTCCTGGTTTTGTTTCAGGTTCAAACTAGTAATCTTTTCACAGTAGCCTTGTTCATCTTTCCATCTATCAACTCTATCATCGGCATCCTTTTTAGGAGCTGACACAGTTTCAACAGCCTTACTTTTCAAGATGGAGGACTCTCCACTACAGTTTTCCAAGCTCCCATTCTTTTCTGTACCACATGATATTTTGTTAACAATATCCACAGGTGCTGCTACTTCACTGCTTCCTTTTTCTGGAAGATGGATGGATTGATTGAAGTCAACATGAAGAGCCTTTTCAGAGCACATATTGGGTTCAGGAAGCTTTTTGTTTTTGATATCAGAAATAGCACACTTACCAGTCTGCCCAGGCAAAATCCTTTTAGAGTAACACCTAAGTGTGTCACATCCGGCCCTCTTTTCTAAGCTATTCCGTTTACTCTCTAGAGCAACATCAGGTTTACAAATCCTGGACTCTGCAGCAAAGGAGTCTTTTTTAGAGCAATGTTCAGTGCACATGGGAAATATATCTCCTTCCTGTTTGTGCCCTTCTGAGCACCCATTGTGGCAAGAAACCCCAGACTGTGCAGAGCTGCTGCATTTACTGCATGACAGACCAATGGTTTCTGTGCATATCTCATCAGAATCTTTGGATTTGTTCACTGATGGATCATCCACTGCATCTTCAACAGACAAGTCAAGGTAAGGATCACCTTTCAATTTAGTTGACTGCAATTCAACAATGTTCACTGGTGTAGGTACAAACACATTCTTTGCTTGTTTAGAAGCAGATACAACCTTGCATTTATCAAGCCGCTGTTTTTCTTCTAGTGTGAACTGTTTAACTCTCCTTTCAAGCAGGCCATCTAATTTTGATGTTTTTACTTTTTTTTTGTACCAAGTTCTTTGTTGAAAGCTTTCGCTCACGTTGATCAAATCAACTTCAGGCAATACCTCTTCATCTTTTGGAATGGGTTCAGTTTTCATTTCCTCAACCTCCATAGGTTCGTCCTTAATAGATGGATCAGCTTCACAGCCCTTCTTTCCTATCAACAATAGATTAAGAGTAATTACATTTGTATCACAATAGATAACTAGAGAAAGATGGCAACACATTTAAATAGCTACACACTAATGAAGTTGAAAGTGGATATCTATGATTACATAGCACACTCACTGTTTAAGTAACACCCAGGTTTTCTACATTTAATTTTCAGCCAATTTTCCCCAGACACTACCATGCTTGCAGGGGCAGCCCTGGGCCTGGTATACTGGTCTCTCCTGTTGTGCACACTAGTCCACCACTCTGCGCCACTGGGAAATAGCGGGAGAGGAGGGCTTCCTCCACTGGGCCATGATGTCCTGCTTGGTCACCATAGACGCAGTCCCCAGGCAAGTCTCAAAGTCTCGTACCTCCAAACCCCACAGAGACCTCCAGTAAAAGCCCTAAAGGAGAAAGAGGAACCTTCCAACCCAGGACCACAGAAAACTCCTCCACAACTGCTGACCAATACACTTGAATTTTTGGACAGAGCCAGATCATATGCCAGAAGTCTGCAGGTGCTCTCACCCAGCAGGGACAGGTGAGCTCAGGAAGGTGGCCCATTCTGTACATCCGGGCTGGGGAGAGAAAGGCTGTGTATAAGTAGTATGTCTGTATCAAGCACAGCTTCGAGGATATAATAAGGATTCTAGGTGCCATGAGGGCGTCTCTCCAATCATCGTCTTCAAAGGGGCCCAACCAGGACTCCCACTGACTTCGGAGTTGATCTAGGTTGCCAGGGGTACTAACATTCAGGTAACAATATATCTCAGAAACACCCACTTTTCCCAAGGCGCCAATAAGGAGTCTGGCTTCCATCGGGCTAAATTCTGGGAGTGGGTTGTGTGGATGGCATGGGCCTGTAGGGCATGTCTTAACTGGAGATTCTTATAGAATTGTGTCTTAGAGAGTGCATAAGTCGTCAGGAGCGCCTGAAAGGACCTCATGTGTGTGACTGACTAAACATCACCTAAGTGTGAAATACTAATGATGTCCTATTTCTCAAACCCCCGTAGTTAAGCGTCTCTCGCAACCAGGTACCATGCCAAAGAGACATTTGTTGAGTCCCATCAAGAATGTTGTAAGGCTGCCCTCCAAACTAGGAAAAACATTTTAGTCACTAGGGGAGTGCTCTGGGGAATCGGGAACCGGTAAAGCAAATTCATTATGTGGAAATGCCCCAGGCGAGAAAGTTCTCATCTATATGCAGGATATGACCACCCCAATTAAACCAGTCATGGATTACTAATATGTGGGAGGCTACATAGCATACGTAGAGGCTGACAATACCCAAGCCTCCATCATAAGGGGCCCCCTGACAATGCACAAAGGCGAGCCAATGCCTGGATCCATGGTATATTAATGTGCTGCAGAGGTGTGTAAAAAATGATGCTTCTGGGGGTTCCACATCTTACACACACCATAGATGCCCAGGGTGCTGCCCAAACCAGTGAGGCGACAGGACCCTGATCACCTAGACGCTGTGGGGGATCTATTGGAGTCTATCTCTGGGTTAGGGACCGCGTTAATTCTCCAATAAATAGCAGTAAGACCTTGCGAGTGATCCAATAGGACTATGGTGAGGTTGCGCAAAAAGGTATCAGGAGCTCCCGGGGAGCATTGACTATCAATCGGTTAATGGTGTGGCCCTCTAGCCTTCCAGTTAGTACAAGAAAACAATTTTGAGGGTCCCACACCTTGTGAGTTATAGTCAGTGGGAAAGAGCACCTCAACAAAATAGTCACCCATCAGAATCCACTGCAATAATCATAGGAGAAGACCCTGTCATAACCTTTGCGCACCAGGAATGAAGAGTGGTGGCCCAGGAGATGGTCTCTTGGCGCAATAGGACCTTGGGAAGATAAGGGTGAGCGAAGTGTAGAACCACAGTTCTTTTCACACAGTCAAGGAGACCGTTAACATTCCAAGACAGAATGCAGAAGGTAGTCATCACTAATGCAAATTAATCTTACTACAATAGGGATAGGTGGTGGGGGACGCCTTTGGACCTGGGGCTCAACTTCCGTGCCTTTCATGGTGTGTATAAGTCTGTGACTCTGCTATGAGTGTGTATGAAAATAGAAAACAAAAAATTCCTGGAACAAAACAGTACATATACAAAAAATAACAAGAACATCACTCCCTGCCCCCCAACTCCCATCCTACCCCATTCTTCCAACCCTGAGGCATCCGTCACCCTAAAAAGAAAAAACAAAGGTACAAGCAAACATAGAGAAGGTAATAGGAGTAGTGGACCCCTTAATGCGCAAGGATAAATGTTAGGCAGTCAGATAATGTATAAAAGAGGGTCGGACTCTGAGAAAGATCCATGTCCAAAAGTCACACAGCAGGCAATAGTGGGCTAGTGACCGCGCAGCTGTCAAGGTCATGGCAGCGCACTTCTGCTTCCAGGGTGCAGGAGGAGAAGAGCAGCAGTGATGAACAATGGACCCCCCCCCCCCCCCCCCCCCCCCCAAAGAGTACAGTACCTCTGTGGTTTAGGTGCAGTCGCACTGTGGTCAGGACCGTGAACTGTCATATCCAGCACGCGCGTTTCAGTGGGGGCCAGGAGCGGGCATACCTTCAGGAGCCACAACCAGGCAGATTCCGATGTGTTAAACAAATGAGTTTTATTTGCATAGACCACACGGAGTCTAGCGGGGAAGAGAAGGTGATACTGGAGCCCCATTGCTTTAAGCTTCCATATATATGATCGACGTTGCCTTAGCATTCCCACATCGGAGCTCAACTTGTGAGAGGGCCTCCCTAAGGATACCATCGCTGTCTCTGAAATTAAGGATGCGCGTGATGCCCCCGGAAGGGGGTTTTGGGGGCAGAAGGCCCTTTCCACTGCGAACCACGCTGACAGTTGGACTGAGGGCATCCATGAATTGATTCATGAAAGTCTGCAACTTGTTGAGACTGTGCCCTCGTGGATGTCAACTCCAGCCTGTCCCCAAGAGGCTGCGTCACCACAAGAGTCAGTCTTGCAGGGAGCACTCATCAGACAAGCATCCCTGGGCAGCCTCCTCTGCGCTGCGGGTACCTCACGAGTCAGCCCACTAAGGCTGGTCGAGGGAATGCAATCTTCAACACAGGCCATATCCGCCATGCTGCGAGCGGCATCTGCACCATGTGCAGTGAGGATGGGGCAGTTCTGGCGCTCTCCCACAGGCCCCAGGAGGCAGGCAGGGGTCTAATCTGTAGTGGCTGATTGTAGAGAATTCAAGCAGATGACGGAGGGGTCCAGAGGACTCTGAATGTGACTGCCATCTTGATGCTCAAACCAAGCCCCCTCCTGTTATACTATTAACAATCTGTAACGATACTGTTCACTGAAGCATTTTTGTGGCATTTTGTGAATTGAGATTTGGTTCAGCAGCTACAATCTTTATTTCCTAAAATGGAAACTCCAAAGTTGACCAAGTAAAAGTTCACTTTGAAAGGCCACTCACGGATAATTTAAAGGCAAATATAATTTAGCCAGTATGTATATGTTTGTGGCCTGTAGTGCTGTAGATTCAGAAGCTTAGCATAATCCTGCCATCTAGCGTTGAGCTTTTTCTTCAAAGAAAGTCTTTCAAGTCAAAGTAGAGTGACCTCCACTTGCTGGTAATGCATATCGTCATTGACTCCGCTGTTAAATTGTTTGCTTGCAAGGCGGGTGAGGATGGAATGTGAAGCACAGCGTAGTATAGTGAGATGCCCATGCTAAACGAACATGTAATAAATTAAAAAAATAACTAACATGTTCAGGGAGGTGGGTGGAATCATGCGAAACTACAGAACTACAAGCAAGAGATGCTTACTAGATAAGTAACATGTCTTGTTTGAGGCATGTGTGGCTGTAGACATCTGCTTAGAATAGAATGAAAAGCGGTCCTTCTCAATAAATGGTGGCTAAGCTGTGGGGGTTACAGTCATTTGAAACAGTGTACGTAGAACTGCTTGGCCAATTATTGGCTTGTTGACCAGCCAACACATCTACACAGTAATGTTTTGTAAATGTATGCAGTGTAGACCATGAAGCTGCTTTACATGTGTCAGCAACAGGTACAATTTCTAGGAAGGCCACTGAAGCTCTTTTTTTAATGACTGGAGTGAGTTCTAGGAGGGATAGGTAAACTTCTTATATATATATATAGCGTGGCATGTTTGAGTGCAAGCATCTGACATTCCAACATGAAATGCAAAGAGTTGTGCTTTACTAAATTATTTGGTTCTATCAATATAATAAACAAGAACTCTTTTTTTAAATAAAAGGTATGTAGAGCCCTTTCCACAACTGAATCAAGTAACAGACAAAATACTAGCAATTCAATAGATTAAGGTAAAAATGAGACCATCTTTGGAAGAAATTTAGGAATGGTGTGTAGTGCCACTCTCTCTGTGTAGATGGAAGTTAATGCCTGAAGCTCAACGACATGTCTGAGTGAAGTGCTAGCAACTAGTAATGATACTTTCAGGGATACAAACTAGAGGGAACTGTAGTGGAGGGGCTCGAATGAAGGGCCTATTCATCTTTTTAGTACAATACTGAGATTTCAAGAAAAGGCTGGTGGCACCCTAGGAGAATGACTCTTTAGACTTTCTACGAAGGCTTTAATGACAGGAATCTAAAATAAAGAACTGTGTTGCCTGTTTTCGAGATACACGGCTACTGCTGCTAGGTGTAGTCTTATAGATGTAAGAGCAAGACCAGTAGTATGTAAATGAAATAAGTAACAATGTATTGCACGTTAACAGTTAAAGGATCAATGTGTCCTGAATGACAATAGTGAACAAATCTTTTCCACTTCACTGCATAACAAGCATGAGTAGTGGGTCTGCGTGCTTCCCTAAGAATGTCCACACATGGTTGGGGAAGATTTAAATAACCAAACTCTAGGACTTCAGGATCACAAGGATGAGGGGTCTGGTTCCCCAATTTCTCCCTGGCTCAGCGCAAGAAGGTCCTGCCTGTTTGGCAGTACTTTGTGGGGAACGTTTGAGTGTTCTAGGAGTGTGGTGAGCCATAGTTGTCGCACCCGTGTGGGAGCCACTTGGGTGAGGATGAAAGGTGTCTGCCGAAGTTTGAGAATAACAAACTCAAGCAGTGGGAGAGGTGAAAAAGTGTAAACAAATATCCCAGACAAACTCAAACAGTGCACTGCCCCTGGAGTGTGGGTGTGCAAACCTGGAGGAGAAGCTAGGGCATTTGTGGTTTTCTGCTGTAGCAAAAAAGATCTATTTTTGGGTGACCCAAACAACGGAAGTATGGGAGGAGGATGGGTGGCAGGCGTTTCACCGTGTGGACTTGCTGGTGCCTCCCATGAGAATATCTGCAAAGTTGTTGTCGGGAAGAGAGGGTTTAGTGGGATATAAATAAGAGTCTATTTCTGCAGGTGGGTCCGAGCCATATCAGTCCCACAGACCATGTGTTGGGAGGAAAAATGAATCTCCCTCTCCTCCAGAGTTAGAATGGTTAGTATCCTCTGGAGAGTATGGTGTGTGTTCTATAGGTGAAGGCAGCGGAGACTGTGTGTGATACACAGCAGGCATTGGTGGTGGGCTGCCATGCACCAGACTTGTGGGATTGGCCACCTTCTTTTTCTGCTCTGGTGGTATTGGTACTTCCAAAGCTTCTTCAAATGATAATTGTCTCTTTGCTGGCTATGCACTGGAATGAGGAGTTCTTATAATGATCGGCCCAGTGTCTGGGTGTATCGTAGTATGCTTTCGTCTGAAGTCTATCTCCTCTTGCAGTCGTTGAAGCACTGGTTCCACAGGCTTAAAGCAATCTGCATGTTTGCCAAAGGTGCAAGATTTCAGCTCCAACGTTAAGATTTTTATGCACTTTTTAGGTGCCAAGGGATTTGGGTCCGAAGCTGCCATTTTTGGTGCTGAAGTGGATAGGTGTTTTGACACCAGAGGCCTAGGCTCCTAAGAACGCCTGACGAGTCACATCGGGAGCATGCGGCCTGTACTGTTTTTTCAGCGCCAAACCTAGGCTGGGCACGTCTGATGCAGTTTATCGCGGCCAACCATGGCCTAAAGTAGTGGTGGTCCAACAAAAGTCTTTGGCTGGTATGGGGTTGATAGGCGACCCTTTGTGGTGGTCTGCTGGGGTAGGGATGAAGGTGGAGGGGATTCCGGATTCACCCTTTTACCTTGTACGAGATCTTGCATCTCCAGTTCGGAGCCAGAGCTGCCCTCGGGGAAGAAGGTGCCTTCATCAGCAGCCGACGCCTGTGCTTGGACCTACTCTTAAGGGTCATTGGATCTGACGCGGTCTGCTGTGTTCTCGATGCTGACGAGGGCATCTTAAGGTGCTGAGCTTGTCTTCTTCAACTGAAAGGACTTGCATGTCTCACAGATACATTTCTTGTGTTCAGGGGAGAGGCAAAATTTACATACCTGGTGAAGATCAGAGCATAGGTCCTTGGAGTGGCAGCGAGTGCAGAAATGGATGGGCGTCTGTTTAATCACCGGGTGGACATGGTACAGAGAGAACGTTAAATGTATAAGAACTTGCCATGAAAGGCCAAGGCCTGCGTGGGCAGCAGCTGACTCAAGCCACCCCGACTAAGTCAACGTCAATGAACAGACGGGGTACTGAGGAAACCACACCCTGAAACAATGCCAACATTAAAGTTCAAAAAGGACTGAGCGACAACAGTTTCGGAGCAGAGGAGCAAACATCCAAACCCAACGGCGGAAGAAAACAATCTAACAATGGAGTCAATGACAATGCCCATTACCAGTAAGAGGTGGAGTCCCTGTACCTCGTGGATCGAAAGCCTTTCTTCCAAGTAAAAACTTCTTGGCCACATCCTAGTCCAACACTAGATGGCAGGATTATGTTAAACGTGTACTTACAGCCACACATGCCTCGAACTTAGTTACCAAAGGTAAGTAACTAGTTCAAAGCAGTACTGCCCAAGGTGAAGGGTCTGTGAAATGGGCACAGACCCTCCACCCCCCCAAAAAATTCTACCAGAACAGGATGGGCAAAATATCTATCCTGTCGGACCAGCCTGTCAAGGCAGTAGTGTTTCATGAACATGTGCGCTGATGCCTATGTCACAGCTTGACAGACACAAAAAACAGGCACCTCATGTGGCAAGGCAGTGGTAGCAGCCTTGGCCCTGGTTGAATGAGTCCTTATACATTCAGGAGGCTGCTTCCAATACATGTGTAGGAAGCTAGTACTCTATATAGTGCACTAAAATGAAGTACACTGTGCAGAGAGTCCAGTGGATCCCCAACTGCAAATGCAGAGGCAAAAGTGAATATGACTAATGCTTTATATGTTGTAGTGTGGGCAAGCAGTTAGGCGCATCAGAGGGTAGTGCTAAGCATTTGTTGTACTCACAGAGGCAATAAATGAGACACACTCAAAGAATAAATCCGAGACCAATCTAGAAAAATAACACTTCTTTTTACATATGTTTCAAACCCAAGAACTATTTAATCAGGTAAGTAGCCTTATGAGCATAAATACTTTGCAGTTTCAAAAATAGGCAGTGCAATTTTCAGAGTTCTCTCAATGTTATCCTACAGGGGAAAAACAATGTTCAGCAAACACGGGTTAATAATGACTTACAAAGTTAATTTCAGGGAGTTAAGTTAAGTACTGGGCACTGATCAGAACCACACCAACGGGTCAGTTGGGTGCCCACTAGTTTCCTATGGGAGTTTAGTCCTTGTGAAGACAGGCTTCAGGCTCCTCCTGGAGAGCCAGTGGGGGACAGCAAACAGGTAGGTAGTAGACTTGGGTTGCTCAGGCATGTAGGTGCTGCTTCGGTCCTCTTCTCCTGTGCCCAGGGGTGACTTGGTGTTGGGCTTTCTCATTTGGGAGCTCTCGCGGTCAGGAGGTCCTGCAAGTAGAAGCTGCAGGTGTCATGCGGGAGTCCGGAAGGGGTGGACCCAGGGTGGGCCTGAGCTCTCAGGAGCAGGGAGACATTGTCACTGATGACCCACCTCAGCAGGGGTCACAGGTGCATTGGCTGCTGTAGGTGTCGGGTTTTCTCAAACCACCAGGCTGAGGGAGAGGGGGCGTGCATGCAGGGGTTGCAGGCGGCTCTGATGAGTCCAGGAGGGGTGACACTCAGGTGGACTCGGTCTCAGGACAGCTGGGGACCTCTGCTGGCACTGTTGGTGGGCTTCGCACCAGGTTGAGGTCATCTGGTGCAGAGGGGACTTCAGGTGTCTGATTTCTAGGCTGCAGATTCTTTGTTGAATATTTTGTTGTTGACCAGGTCCGCTGCTCACGGGAGTCTTGGTCTTTTCAGACGGCAGGCGTACTTTCTGGGTTTCATGAAGCTGCAGGACAAGTCTTTTTGTGCAGAGTCCAGTGAGGTTAGCAGGTAGGCCTGAAGGGCTGGTACCAAGTCAAGCTGCTGCTTCTTCCTCTTCTTCTGCGGGAGAGACTCTTCTTTGTCCTTCTTCGTAGGTAGACAGAATCTTAGCTATAGGGTTTAGGCATGCCACCTAAATACTCCATTTAGGGGTGTTACTGGGAGTGCCAGGGGGTAGCCAGTGGGCTGACCCCTTTTAGGGTGACTACACCCTTTTTATGACCACATCCTCTGGGAAGTGGGCATAACCTTAAAATTACTACCAAACAGGATGGAGGAATTTTAAAAGTAGTGTCCACTTAAGCTGGTCCACCTTAGGGGTGAGACTGGAATGAAGTGCGCACTCCTCATAATTTAACCAATTTTCTCGTCTTTGCTGCTGCCAAAAGTGAGGTTAGGACAGAGGGGTCGGTCATCTGCGCCATCATAAGAGACCTAAGTTGCATTTCAAAGGCAGGAAGGCCTATGAAGCTCCCCACCCTGGAATGTTCATCCTGCTCTGGACGAGGTGTCATCACCTTTGTTCTGGTCCTTGAGCATTGGCCCTCACCTTAGGGGGCCAGAACTGAGTCTAAGGTGGCTGCACTGGTTTGTCAGTGAACACACAAGTAGCTGGGTAGGTTTTCAGGGGCACCTCTAAGGTCCCCTCTGTGTGCATTTATTAATAAATCTATCACTGGGGTCAGTGAGGGTTTATTATTCGGAGATGTTTGATACCAAACATCCCAGAATTCAGAGAAGTCATCATATAGCTGGAGAACTCTTAATGACCAGTGTCCAGCACTTGCATTTAAAATGGGTTCCCTGTGCACTCACTTTGTCTCAGACTCAACAGACACACACGCAGGGGTATATCTGCTTATGCATATATGCCCACAAGTGTCTGGATGCAACCAGCTTTAGAGGTGACTTACACCTGGTGCATGCAGTGATTGGGGACCTGGCACAAAAGGGTGGGTGATAGGTAATGTTTTCAATTTAGCCTGCACCAACACACAGTCTGCAATGAAAGCACTGTGTGGGTTAGGTGAAGGGTCCCTGAGGGTGGCACAATTGGTGCTGCAGCCCTCAGAGACCTTCCTTTGGCCCCCAGGCTTTAGGTACCAGGGGTACCATTTGCTAGAGACATAAACTAAAGAGTTGACCAATTGTGCAAAGCAACCATGCAGTTCTGGGGTAAGATCTGGCACTGGGGACCTGTTTAGCAGTCAAAGCCACATCAGAAACCAGGTAAAAAAAGATTATTATAATAAAAAGTGGGGGCTAACAATGTCAAAAAGGGTACTTTCCTACAGCATGACAAAAGTGATGGCTAGAATGCTTAAATTAATCTAAGCCACTGGTAATTACTCAGGCTGCAACCCAATTCAATATTTTGTACACCATGCCTCCTCAGTTTGAATCCAACTATTTGCAAATCGGTGCTGACCCTGCTCCAATAGGAACAGTCCAGCCTGAACTGTCAAGCCAGGTCCCCCCAGAACCAGAACACAAGCAATGTATGACCGGTTTCACCCTTGTTATGGACTCACCAGCTGCATATAGCTTGGTTCCAAGTGAGCATTGGACCCTTCACTGGGCATGCCATTCCACCTAGTGTGGCATACTAAAATATACAAAAAGTTAAGCAATGGAATGCTTGAATTAATCTCATCCACTAGTAATTACTCAGGCCGCACCCCAATCTATTGTTATTTTGCATATCTTGCCACCTCAGTTTGGACCTAGCTATATGCAAATCAGTCTTGACCCATATGTCGACCTGAGTGCGAAGGGTATGCCCAGACGTGGGTCCCGTGCTCGCTATGCCACAGGATTCAAGAAAGCCTGGCTGATGAGGAGTGATACCCCAAAAGGGGTACCAAGATGATTGTTTACAGTCAAGGGAAAACCTCACCTGGCAGTTCGGGCTTGACTGTTCCCATGGGGAGCAGGGTCAAGACTTATTTGCAGATGGCTGGGTACAATCTGGAATTGCGTGGGCAGCAAAAAAAAATAAAAAAATATGGATTTAGGCCCAGATCTGTGACTTGGGGTGACTTGACATTGTTCAGCGTCCCATCGACTCCAAGAAGCATAGAGCCTCTTAGCGCAAGACCCAGAACCCCCACTCCACTTTGCTTGTTGCAGCACCACATGGGGGTGTTGTCTATGAAAACTTGCCCCACGCTCTCGTTAATGGACAGTAGGAAAGCCTTCAATTTCAAGAGAAAGGGCAGTAAGACAGAAAGATTGTAGTGGAAGTGGGCTTCTGCTGGAGGTCAGAGTCCTCAAATCTCCCAGATTGCCTCCAAAAACAAGCAGACGCATCCGTCACTGCTCCAAGGTCCAGCTGGGTTAGGGAGGAGGGGTCTACAGATGATTCAAATGCAGTCAAGCACCCATCCCTGCAGCTCTTCTGTAGATGTCTCTAAAATCTCCCCGGAATCAGACAGGTTGCTTTAGTGTTGGGCCCACTGAAACCTACGATTCCACTGCAGAGCCTGCATATGCTACCTGGCATAGTGGATGAGATGGATGCAGGAGGCCAAGAAGCGACAAAGCTTCAGAACCATTTCCACTGAGAAAGAGGCTGAAACATTAAGATAATAGCCTGAATGTCCTGGCTCATTGTGAGGGATGGATGGCCATGAATTGCACCGTATCTAGGATGACTCCTCTGAAAGGAAGCCTATACGAAGGAGTCAAATGTGACTTTGGCACAACGATTCTGAACCCCAGCTATGTCAATAGCTTCACCATCATCTAGAGGTGGTCCAGGACTAACTTTAGCAAGCCAGAAGAACTCTGAAGATGTGCAGCAAACAGAGCCATCACATTCATGAACACCTGAGGGGAGCTAATAAGGACAAAGAAGAGCATGGCAAACTGAAAAACGATAGTTGCTCCTTTCTTCCTTGTTGAATGTGCTTTAGGCATGTTGAGTAGTTGTGCTCCTGCTTTTGTGTGACATATTTGGATGGTTTGTGAAATCTATTGTGCAATAGTTCCCGTGGTCACTAGTTTGCCTAGGTTGTTGTTTGCGAAGGAAAGAGTATTTTTGTTTTCCTAAATGTTTTTCTTCTTTCACTACAGTAGATGATTCCTCTTGCATCTAGTGGGTGCAGGGCTCTATCTCGGCTTTATTTTATGCTCTTGGAAAAAGCTTTGAAATAGAATGGTTTGATGAAATTGTGAAATAACCTTTGGAAGAAAATGAGGGTCTGTCCTCAAGACCACTCTGTCTTTATGTATTTGTAAGTATGGTTCTAGTATTCTAAGCACCTTTAGTTACTAACTCTGTGTAGAGATGGCACTGAAACTAGAAAGGCATTTCTAAATATAAGCTTTTTTAATGTAACCTGGTGTAGAAGTTCAGAAGGGCTTGCCATGAGCTGTGTTAAAACTAAATTAAGATCCCGTGTTGGTGCTGGCACCTGTCTGTGTAGTGCTATGCTCTTTGCTCCTTCTAGGAAGCATTTTATGACTGTTGATGTAAAGAAGCTTCTTCCTGTATAACCCATTTTGTAGGCCACAAGTGCTGCCAGATAAAAAACTTTAATGAGGTATAAGTGAGATTACAATCTAGGAGATGTGTAAGGTATTTAAAGACTGCAACATCTGAAGGAATTTGGTGTAGTAAAACTGATGCAAAACCTCAGGGTGAGTATCGTAGCCATTTCGCCCTGTACCACCTTTTGGTTGTTAACCTCCTTGTCTCTCCTAGCTCTGCCATTGTCTTTTCTGGCAAGTCTACATGCCGAAATTCTACGTCTTCAGGAGCCATGCTGCTAGCTCTAGAGACTGGTTCCAGATGGAGCATTCTTCCCCCTTGAATTGACATCAGATCTTGTCTGTTTTTTAACTTTTGAGTGTTACCCTAAGACGTTTGTAGTAGTTCTGAGTAACAAGTTTCTCTTGCCCATTAAGGAGCAATAACAATTAACTTAATCTTGTTGCGCAAGCATTTGTTGATTACTCTGTTTATGCGGGATATCGGGGAAAAGCGTATGCAAATTTCCCTGACCAGTTTATTGACAGGGCATTCCCCAGAGACTGGTAGTGTGTGCCTGGACGCAAAGTTTTGGCATTTTTGTGTTTGCCTGTGTTGAAAATAGGTCTATTTCAGGTGTTTCCCACTGTTGGAAGATCTGATTGAGTACTGATAGATTTAATTCCCACTCGTGAGTAGATGGAGCCTGACTGTCTAATTTGTCCGCTTGAACACAAGTCTTTTCCTGGTAGGTGAATCGCTGTTAAGTGTATTTTCCTTTGGAGCGCCCATTTCCACATTTCTTGTGCTGGTCTTGACAGAAGATATGACTGTGTTCCTCCTTGTTTGTTGATATAAAATAATGTAGGTGTATTGTCTGTTTGGATTAGAACGGTGTTTCCCCACAACTGCTTCTGAAAGGCTTTTGAGGTTAGGAAAACAGTTTTTAGTCTAGAATGCTGATATGTTAAACTAATTCTTGCTCCTTCCAAACACCTCTGTGTGCACCCCGACCCAAATGTGAAGAGTCTGTAGTGATAG
This sequence comes from Pleurodeles waltl, assembly GCF_031143425.1. Taxonomy (NCBI): domain Eukaryota; kingdom Metazoa; phylum Chordata; class Amphibia; order Caudata; family Salamandridae; genus Pleurodeles; species Pleurodeles waltl. Next base: position 1,048,813,491 of record NC_090446.1, on the reverse strand, counting down.
TCACTGTTGGATTTGGTTCAATGAATAGTCCTCCCTCTGTTAAATGTGTTCTTTTCCACCATGCCATTTCGTCTGACCATTGCATTTGTAGCCATTTTTGGATTGGTCTCATGTGAAGTCTTGCATTTGGTATAAAAGGTATGCAAGAAGAAACCTTTGCAAGTATCTGCCTCACAGTCCTCGATGTCAGACTGTCCTTTCTGGTACTGGTGAGATTCTTTTAGAATGGATATGGTTCTCTTTTCGGAGGATAGGCCTATGATTCTACCATGCTGATTCTTGCTCCTAGAAATACTATTTGCTGGCTTAGTTGATTATTTTTCTGTATTTATTGAAAATCCTAGATTGTGTAGAGTTGATCCGACCTTTTGAACATCATCTTGGCATTTTATGTGAGTTTGCTCTTATAAGCCAGTCGTTTAGGTATGGATACACGTGTATTCCCTGTCTCCTCAGATATGCTGCCACCGCTGCTAGAAAGTTTGTGAAAACTCTTGGTGGTGTTTTTATGCTGAAACCTAGGCTCTTTGAATTGGTAGTGTTCTTGTACACTACAAACCAAAGATAATTCTTGTGACTGTGGTTTGTTGTGTAGCCATTTTAGTTATAGTTTTATACACGTTATTTTAGCAAAACTAGGCCTGCCACTGTGCACTTTAACCTAAATATATTTTATACAGCTTCGTTTTTTTTTTGTTTTTTTTTAACAATAGCCACATTTGCGCTCTTGTTTTATTTTCTCTATCTAGCTGTTCTTTGCCTAGGCCATCACTGCGTTCTTAAACAAGCCATTTCTTTCATTGTGCTTTTCTCAAGGCTGCAGTAAGACAGGTTGCCAGCAAAAGTGGTACGCTTTGTCTCTAATGTTCACATAAACATACACACTCTTATGCGGGGATCCTTTCTTGAAACATCAGCTGTTTTATTATAAAAACACTACTTTGACCCATGTACCTTAGAGGGTGATTCCAGCCAGATAACCACGACTGTATGCTGATTGCTGAGAGCTTCGCTGCAGCTGCTTATGTAAACTACAGGCCTCTTGCTCAGGTATGAGGGAAGATGCCTTCCCAGGGGAACCTGAAGGGCAGAATTAGAGCTTACCATGCTGTGCTCTAACAGCCTTGGCAGGAGCTATTCTTAACAATCTTAGTGACAATATGGTACTGTTATTTTTATGCTCACTCTCCTTGTCACAATTTTAATCCCGTCATGCTTCATCGTCCTAGTTATTGCAATACATGCTTTATTATCTAAGATGCAGTTACTTCAATAAGCAGTTACTTCAATAAAACCTTATTGAACTATACTCTGCCTCTGATTGTCCTTACATATGTGAGACTAATGTACCCGAGAGAAACGGATGAGATCTGAGAGACCACGATTACCTTGAGGAGTCAATTGTGTCATGCGCTCAGTTGCTTAATCATCCCTGCTCTAGGGTGTAGATGAGGCACTGCTAGTTAGCCGGAACAAAACCCGGATTAGGCCGACAGGTGTCAACTGTAGCGGGTTCAGACTCAGTCCCCCACAATACAAGCGATTCTGCCGCCCGAATCCAGTAGTCTCATTAGGATAATGAGAACCTAGGCAACACATTGTAATGTACAAGTATGCATTTTTTAGGTCCACTGTTGCCAGGTAGTCTCCCTTTTCTAGTTGAAGTGTGCCTTCATGTAGCATTGTCATTTTGAATTTTTATGTTTTCATGAATTTATGAACCTTAGATCCAGAATTTCTTGAAGGGTTCCATCGGACTATGGAATTAGGAAATATGTTGAGTAGTTTCCCCTGTGGTGTGACTTTTTCTATTGGCTCCTTTTGCAATAACTCATCTATTTCTTTTTATTAGCCTTGATGTTTCATACTTTGAGTGTCTTTATCTTTGGGCCTTTCATTGGAGGCGTCTTTAATAAATCTAAGCAATATCCAAATTTTATAATGTCTAACATCCTTTTGTCTAATGTAATCTTCATCCACACATGAAGGAAGTATTTACTCTCCCGCCCAAAGATCTTGTGTATGAGAGGTTTTCTGGAGCTATGCAGTCACTTTGAGGAGCACGTTGTTCCTTCCTTGTGTGGTTGAGCTCTCCCACGTGTTCATCCATGAAAGGATTCTCTGCTCGTGGCTGGAACTGCCATTGGTGAGACAGAAAACTGTGTCTGGGTGGTGCTTTTGAACCCTTGCTGGCATGATGTTGATAGAAAACTCCCTCTGTCTGATCGTCTTCTGCTCTGAATCGTAACACAGTCATTGATTTAACTGTGTGATTATCTTTTTCAATTTGTTGCAGGGTGTCATCCACTGCACTACCAAATAATTGTTACCCATTGAATGATGCATTTACAATGTTACTTTGAAACTCATTCTGGAAACTGGATATTCTTAGCCAACCATGGCTTTTTAAGAATAGCTCCTGCCATCATCTAGCAACTTGTGGTGTCAGCAGTGTCCAGTGAAGATTTTAAGCATGTATTGATAATATTTTTTGCCTTCCTCTGCAATTGAAGCTACCCTTTTGAAGACAATGTTCTGACAGAAGTTTCACCAGTTCTGTCATTTCTTCTCACTGCTGATAAGCGTACCCATTAAGGAGGACATTTGAGTTAGATATCCTCCCCTGGTTAACCGCACCCCTTTCAAAACTTCCTTTCAACTAAATCAACTGTCGTTGAATGGGGGTGGTTCCAATGTTGCGGGTACTTTTCCCAGCTGTAGCAACAGTGATAAAATTTGCCGGCACTGTAACCTTTATATAAGTGGGATCGTTGGACAAGTGCTTGCATTTCTTCTCTGCTTCCTGTGTTAATGCCATGCATGATGCAGGCTCTCTAAAACCATCTCTCCCCAGGTCAAGGATGCTGGGAGCATGGGCAAGAATTCATTTCTTGTTTGGGATGGCAAAAGAGTTTCCAAAAGGAAGCATGATTGTGTTTTCTCTTCCTCAAGCTGGACGTCATTTTTATCAGCCGCTTTCTTTATTACTGGTGGAGATGGGTCTTGAGGGGTAAATGTTACCGGCCTCAACAGAAGAGATTGAATTGACATCCTGCCACTGATGTGGAAACATCTCAACTTCGATCATCTCTCGATGTCTTAGCCTCTTCTTTAATTTTTTCTCCTGCGTTATATCTATGTTGGGCCCTGAGGGGGATCTTTCAATATCTTGCCTTGGGTCGGTAATTTTCTCTGTACTGAGGCACTCTTAGATGTTTTTGACTCTGCAGTCAAAGATTCCCCCCCTTAACGAGTGTTTTTTTCGGGGTTACCCTGAAGTGTCACCTATCTCAGTTTTTTTGTGCTTGACGCAGACGATCCATCGCTCCGTGTTTGAGCTTTCTCCCTTGGCTTCTTTGACAATATTGTCGTCTTCCTCGCTTCAGAGTCCCAGATCTTTCAGGGAAGGTGCTGAATTCTGGCCCTGCATGGCCCAGTGTGCCTGCCTCTCCTTCAGTCTTGAATCCAATGTCTTTTTAGCCCAGTGCACGCCTCAGAGTCCTCACTTTGGTGTTCGAGTGGTAGACAAAGTTTACACACCTGGTGCTGGTCCTTTTGAGCTAACTTGTGATGGTAGTTGGTGCAGAATTTGAATTGGGTCTTTTCCATCATGAGGAACAGGTAGACCCCTATCTGAGCATTCCCTTCACTGAGTCAGGGATCCCTCCGATGGTACTGGAAGTAAGCGGTACCTCCTTTGGTGCTCCTCTGTGCATTTCTTCCCAAACTCCTCGACGAACTTCAAACATTTTCAAACTTTTTTCCATGAGTTAGGGATCCTTCAGCTTTGCATCCAGACCTAAAGGCAGAAAAAAAATAATTTGAAGACGGTAACCACAAGGAGAGCACATGAAGCAGGATGTTGGATCCGTCAATGCCCAGCAGCAAAAAAGAGAAAAATAAGGGGAGGCGGGGTCACTGGGGTGTTAAGGACTACAGCTACAAGAGGAATATTCCAGACCTAACCACTAGATGGCTGAATAATGCACAGCATGTGAATCCAGAAAAGATTCATAATGCCAAATTACACTACATATTTAGGTGCATCCTGACCATACTTAATAGTTTTAGTGAGGAGGCTTGAAACTTCTTAAGGGCCGCTGACATGACCTCACTGTCCATGTCTCAAAGGGAGTGTTTGTAACATTCACATAAACAAATTACACTGGCTGACCTTAAAGCTAGACTGACAAACAAGAACATTGACTTTCCAAATGCCTCAATCCTCTTTGATTCTCTGTCCAGGGGGGTTGTGTAAAATGACATCGCACTGGAACTTTTCTGGTTAACACCTCTACCGTCAGACTGCATGGAGTAGAATCTGCAGTCATAAAATCATGGTCTGTGGATACCTAAGGCTACCTGCCTGTTTAACTGGTGGGAAATAACAGGGCTTAGACCAGGTGCCCATTAATGGGTCTGTTAGGGTTTCAATAAAAAGCAGTAAGGGCTCAGATGTTGCTTGCCCAGGTTACAAAATCTCCATAAGTACAATAGCTTTAACTTCCAGAAGGGAGTTGTAGGTCCAAGACCTCAGTTGAACGTCAAATCACTGTAGAAAAGAAACCACTTTCTTCTGTTGGTGGCCTGGGATGGAGATAAACCCAGCATCAGGTGAAGTACTGAGCGCACTGGCCTCTTTTTAGGTCAACATATTGGTTGCTGTCGTAGTCATAATGGGGGGGAAAACATTTTCATTGTCATCCCCAAGTGGTGGTTAGCTTTAATGTGAGGCCTTTTGTAGGTCCACATATTGGTTGTTGTCGTAGTCATTATGTGGGAGAAATAATTTCCATTTTCAATCCCAAGAGGTGGTTGGCTTTAATCTGAGTCATGTACGGGGACCAAGTAAGTGTGCTTAATTCAAGACAAGACCTTAGTCAAGTCTGAGATGAGTTCGACTCCGAGTCAAACACCAGTGCCAAAATTAAAGTTAAGAGAGAAACCTGAGGCATGTGTGAGAGCCATAGACTGCACTGAAGATGGATTATGCACTGGTGAAAACCAACTCAAGGTCACTGTCGCTCTCTGGGATCCAAAGGTGTAGAAAGGTGCCACTGTTGGCATGGTTAATCCTCCCCCCCCCCCCCCCCCACCCAAACAAACACACACACACACTTTTTGTCGAATGTTGATGCCAATTTTGACTGAACGCGTGCTGGGACCCTGCTAACCAGGTCCCATCACCAGTGTTCTTTCCCAAAATCTGTACCTTGGTTTCCACAACTGGCACACCCCTGGCACACAGTTAAGTCCCTCTTAAAAGGTACCCATGGTACCAAGGGCCATGTGACCAGGGAATATCCCCACGGACTGCAGCATGTATTATGCCACTCTAGGGGTCCCCTCACCAAGCACATACACTGTCTTTGCAGCTTGTGTGTGCTGGCGGGGAGAAAAAGGCAAAATCGACATGGGACCCCTCTCAGGGTGACATGCCCTCAAACTACTGCCTGTGGCATAGGTAAAACACCCCTCTAGCAGGCCTTACAGCCCAAATGCAGGGTGCTCTATACCACAGGTGAGGGCATAGCTGCATGAGCAATATGCCCCCCAGTGTCTAAGTCCATTCTTAGACATTGTAAGAGCAGTGTAGCCATATTGAGTATATGGTCTGGGAGTTTGTCATTATGAACTCCACAGCTCCATAATGGTTTTAGTCAACAATGGAGAGTCTGATAACAAACTTCTCAGCACAATAAATCCTAACTGATTCCAGTGTGGGATTTATTAAAAAAAGGCACCCACAGGAGATCTTAGAGATGCCCCCTGTTTGTTAGCCAAACTGCAAGTGCAGGACTGACCGTTAGTGCCAGCCTGCAAATTTCTGACAAGTTTCTGACCAGATGCGGTGAGAGCCTTTGTGCTTACGGTGGTTAGAAACAAAGGTCTGTCATAGGTGGAGATGCTTCACATCTTCAGGAACTGTAACACCTGGCGGTGAGCTTTGGGTTACAGTGCCCCAGGGCACCCCAACTAGTGGAATTGCGAGCTTCCACCACACCCCTCATGCCCCACTTTTTGCTGCAGGTCCAGCTGGAAAATTAGAAAAAAAACAGGGAGGAGTGACCACCCCAGCTAGGACCACCCCTAAGGTGTCCAGAGCTGAGGTGACCCTCCCTCCCTGCAGAATCCTCCATCTTGGTTTGGAGGACAGAGACCAATAGGATTAGGTTTGTGCCCCCATTCCCCCGCCCCCAAAGGGAGTGGGCACAAGGATAGTGCAGCCACCCTCAGGGAAAGTAGCCAATGGCTACTGCCCTCTGACCGCTAAAACACCCATAAATCTAGGATTCAAGGGCCTCCTGAGCCCAGCTCACCATATTCCTGGCGACTTGACAAGAAAATGAAGGACTGCTAAGCTGAAACCTCCAGCAGAGAAGGAGGACACCGCCAACTGACTTGGCCCCAGCCCTACAGGCCTGTCTCCTGCTTCGAAGAACCTGCACAAGCACAGTGACGTGACGTATCCAGCGAGACCAGCGACCTCTGCCGAGCTCCAGAGGACTGCCCTGCATCTAAAAGGACCAAGAACTCCGGTGGAAAGCGGCCCTGTCCAAAGAAGAAACAACAAAGGACCCCTACCCCACTCCGAATGTGTGAGTCCTGACCACCCTGCACCCGACGTCCACAGCCCTTGTCTAGGTGGCCCAACCAGCATGAGACAATCCCCAGGTGATTCCGAGCAAGTGCCTACCCTGGGTTGACCTCTCCACGACGACACCTGCAAAGAGAACTTAGAGGACCCCCCCCCCCGACCGTAAAAGCTCCGGACGTAGATATCAGACACCTAAAGACACACTGCACCTGCAGTCCCCCACACCTTGGAGAACCCGACTTCCGGTGCAGCAACATTCAGCAGGCAGCCATCCTCCCGGTCCTGCCTGTGGTTTGCCCGAGACTACCTTCTGGACTTCACCTGCAGCCTCTGAGTGACCCCGGGGTCCTCTCATGGAGAACTATTGGAGACCAGACAACTTGTTTGCACCCTGTACTCGGCCACCCAAGCGCCGCTGAGGGTGTATGTTCGGTGCCTACTTGTGGCCTCCCAGTGCTCCTCTAAAACTCCAAGGTCTGCCATCCGAAGATGCGGGTACTTACATGCCTGCAGATCTGAAACAAAGTGTCTGCAGTCTCCAGAAGAGCACACGTTAATTTTGCCTACACTTTGACCTCTGCACCCAGCCGGCTCAGTGTTGCTGGGTGTTTGGGGTTACCTTGAACCCCAGTAAGTGTTGTACTTACTCGCAAATCGATCTAACTTTTCTTCCCACCCCCCCCAGTAACTGTTTCTGAAAACCTTTAAGACAGATAATTGCCAATATTTCAAAATGAAAATGTCACTTACCCAGTGTACATCTGTTCGTGGCATCAGTCGCTGGAGATTCACATGTTCTGCATAGCTCGCCATCTGGTGTTGGGTCGGAGTGTTACAAGTTGTTTTTCTTCGAAGAAGTCTTTCGAGTCACGGGACCGAGTGACTCCTCCTTCTGTCTCCATTGCGCATGGGCGTCGACTCCATCTTCGATTGTTTTCCCCGCAGAGGGTGAGGTAGGAGTTGTGTTGTAGTAATAGTGCCCATGCAATGGAGTGACTAAGTATGTACCTATTTAAGGCTAAAATAATATATATACAAATATACAAAGTTGAAGCTAACTTCCGAATTGCTACAGGCTCCCGGGGAGGTGGGTGGGCACATGTGAATCTCCAGCGACTGATGCCACGAACAGATGTACACTGGGTAAGTGACATTTTCAGTTCGATGGCATCTGTCGCTGTAGATACACATGTTCTGCATAGACTAGTAAGCAGTTATCTCCCCAAAAGCGGTGGTTCAGCCTGTAGGAATGGAAGTGGTTTGAAATAACGTTCTTAACACGGCTTGACCTACTGTGGCTTGCTGTGCGGATAGCACGCCTACACAGTAGTGCTTGGTGAACGTGTGTGGCGTAGACCATGTGGCTGCCTTACATATTTCTTGCATTGGGATGTTTCCTAGAAAGGCCATGGTAGCACCTTTTTTTCTGGTTGAGTGTGCCCTTGGTGTAATGGGCAGTTGTCGTTTTGCTTTAAGGTTGCAGATTTGGATGCATTTAACTATCCATCTGGCTATACCTTGTTTTGATATTGGGTTTCCTGCATGAGGTTTTTGGAATGCAATAAATAGTTGTTTAGTCTTTCTGATGTTTTTCCTTCTGTCAATGTAGTACATTAATGCTCTTTTGACATCTAATGTATGTAGTGCCCTCTCAGCTACGGAATCTGGCTGTGGGAAGAACACTGGTAGTTCCACTGTTTGATTTAGGTGGAACGGTGAAATAACCTTTGGTAAAAATGTAGGATTAGTCCTTAGGACGACTTTATTTTTGTGTAGTTGTATAAAAGGTTCTTGTATTGTAAACGCCTGAATTTCGCTTACTCTTCTTAGAGATGTAATGGCGATGAGAAATGCAACCTTCCAGGTGAGGAACTGTATTTCGCAAGAGTGCATGGGTTCAAAAGGTGGACCCATGAGTCTTGTTAAGACAACATTTAAGTTCCATGAAGGAACAGGTGGTGTTCTTGGTGGTATAATTCTTTTAAGCCCTTCCATGAATGCTTTAATGACTGGTATCCTATATAGGAAAGTTGAATAGGTAGTCTGCAGGTATGCAGATATTGCCGCAAGGTGTATTTTAATGGAAGAGAAGGCTAGGCTAGATTTCTGTAAGTGAAGCAAGTAACCCACTACATCCTTTGGAGTTGCGTGTATAGGTTGGATCTGATTATGATGGCAGTAGCAGACAAACCTCTTCCATTTACTTGCATAGCAGTGCCTAGTGGACGGCCTTCTGGCTTGCTTTATGACTTCCATACATTCTTGGGTAAGTTGTAAGTGTCCGAATTCTAGGATTTCAGGAGCCAGATTGCTAGATTCAGCGATGCTGGATCTGGATGTCTGATCTGTTGGTTGTGTTGTGTTAACAGATCCGGCCTGTTGGGCAATTTGATGTGGGGTACTACTGATAGGTCTAGCAGTGTTGTGTACCAGGGTTGCCTTGCCCAAGTTGGTGTTATTAAAATGAGTTTGAGTTTGTTTTGACTCAATTTGTTTACCAGATAAGGAAGGAGAGGGAGAGGAGGAAAAGCGTAGGCAAATATCCCTGAACAGTTCATCCATAGGGCATTGCCTTGGGACTGCCTGTGTGGGTATCTGGATGCGAAGTTTTGGCATTTTGCGTTCTCTCTTGTTGCAAACAAGTCTATTTGAGGTGTTCCCCAGAGTCTGAAGTAAGTGTTTAGAACTTGGGGGTGAATTTCCCATTCGTGGACTTGTTGGTGATCTCGAGAGAGATTGTCTGCAAGTTGATTCTGGATCCCTGGAATAAACTGCGCTATTAGGCGAATGTGGTTGTGAATTGCCCATCGCCATATTTTCTGTGCTAGAAGACGCAACTGCGTTGAGTGTGTCCCCCCCCTGTTTGTTTAGATAATACATAGTTGTCATGTTGTCTGTTTTGACAAGAATGTATTTGTGAGTTATAATTGGTTGGAAAGCCCGCAATGCGTGAAAAACTGCTAGCATTTCTAGGTGATTTATATGCAGTTTTGTTTGATGTACGTTCCATTGTCCTTGTATGCTGTGTTGATCGAGGTGTGCTCCCCACCCTGTCATGGAAGCATCTGTTGTTATTACGTATTGTGGCACTGGGTCTTGGAATGGCCGCCCTTTGTTTAAATTTATACTGTTCCACCATAGAAGCGAGAGGTAAGTTTGGCGGTCTATCAACACCAGATCTAGAAGGTGACCTTGTGCTTGTGACCATTGTGATGCTAGGCACTGTTGTAAGGGCCTCATGTGTAGTCTTGCGTTCGGGACAATGGCTATGCATGAAGACATCATGCCTAGGAGTTGTAATATCATCTTTGCTTGTATTGTTTGTGTTGGATACATGCGTTGTATGATCTTGTTGAAATTTTGAATTCTTTGTGGACTTGGAGTGGCTACTCCTTTTGTTGTGTCTATTATGGCTCCCAGGTATTGTTCTACTTTGCACGGCAAAATGTTGGATTTTGCAAAGTTGACTGTGAAACCTAGTTTGTAGAGGGTTTGTATGATTTGATTTGTGTGTTGTAAGCACTTTGTTAGTGAATTGGTTTTGATTAGCCAATCGTCTAGATACGGGAATACATGTATTTGCTGCCTTCTGATGTGTGCAGCCACTACTGCTAGACATTTTGTAAAGACTCTTGGTGCGGTTGTTAAACCAAAAGGCAATACTTTGAATTGGTAATGTATTCCTTTGAATACGAACCGTAGGTATTTTCTGTGAGATGGATGTATTGGTATATGAAAATACACGTCTTTGAGGTCTAAGGTTGTCATGTAGTCCTGTAGTTTTAGCAATGGTAACACCTCTTGTAGCGTGACCATGTGAAAGTGGTCTGATTTGATGTAGGTGTTTAGTATTCTGAGGTCTAGGATTGGTCTCAGTGTTTTGTCCTTTTTTGGTATTAAGAAGTACAGTGAATAGACTCCTGTGTTTGTTTGTGTGTTTGGTACTAATTCGATTGCATTCTTTTGCAATAGTGCTTGAACTTCTATTTCCAGAAGGTCGGAATGTTGTTTTGACAATTTCTGTGCTTTTGGTGGTATGTTTGGAGGGAATTGTAGGAATTCTATGCAATAACCATGTTGGATAATTGCTAAGACCCAAGTGTCTGTAGTTATTTCCTCCCATGCTTTGTAATAATGACCTATTCTTCCCCCCACTGGTGTTGTGTGGAGGGGGTGAGTGACATCTGAGTCACTGCTTGGTTGTAGGGGTTTTGGGGCTTTGAAATTTTCCTCTATTCCTAGGGAATTGCCCTCCTCTGTATTGACCCCGAAAGCCTCCCCTGTACTGTCCCTGGTAGCTGGACGGTGTTGCCTGCGAGGTGCTGGCTTGTGTGGCCTGACCCCGGAACCCCCCTCTAAAGGGTGTCTTGCGGAAGATGCTGTAGGTTCCTCTGCTCTGCGGGGAGTAGAGTGCGCCCATGGCTTTAGCAGTGTCAGTGTCTTTTTTAAGTTTTTCGATTGCCGTGTCCACTTCTGGTCCGAACAGTTGTTTTTCGTTGAATGGCATATTGAGCACTGCCTGCTGTATCTCTGGTTTGAACCCAGACGTTCTTAGCCATGCGTGCCTTCTAATGGTCACAGATGTATTAATTGTTCTTGCAGCTGTGTCTGCTGCGTCCATAGAAGATCGTATCTGGTTATTTGATATGTTCTGTCCTTCCTCAACCACCTGCTTTGCCCTTTTTTGAAGTTCCTTGGGTAGATGCTCGATGAGGTGTTGCATCTCATCCCAATGGGCTCTGTCATAGCGCGCAAGTAGTGCTTGAGAGTTAGCGATGCGCCACTGGTTTGCAGCTTGTACTGCGACTCTTTTCCCAGCTGCATCGAACTTGCGGCTCTCTTTATCTGGGGGTGGTGCGTCCCCAGATGTGTGGGAGTTGGCTCTCTTCCGAGCTGCTCCCACTACGATGGAATCTGGTGGCAGCTGTGTGGTGATGAAAACAGGGTCTGTAGGAGGTGCTTTATATTTCTTGTCCACCCTTGGCGTTATTGCCCTACTTTTGACCGGCTCCTTGAAGATTTCCTTTGCGTGCCGAAGCATACCTGGCAGCATAGGCAGGCTTTGGTAGGAGCTGTGGGTGGAGGAGAGGGTGTTGAATAAAAAGTCATCCTCGACTTGTTCTGAGTGGAGGTTTACGTTGTGGAATTGTGCTGCTCTAGCCACCACTTGAGAATATGCTGTGCTGTCTTCAGGTGGTGAGGGCTTTGTTGGATATGCCTCCGGACTGTTGTCCGACACTGGGGCGTCATATAAGTCCCAAGCGTCTTGATCCTGGACACCTTGGCTCATGGTGGTGTGAGCCAGGGAATGTGACGGAGTTTGCGTCGGTGAGACGTTAATTACAGGTGGAGGAGAGGGTGGCGGAGTCACCTTTTTCACCATCTTTGTTTGTGGCGCCTGGTCTGTTTGAAACTCCAGTCTCCTTTTTCTCCTAATAGGGGGAAGGGTACTTATTTTTCCTGTTCCCTGCTGTATGAAAATACGTTTTTGCGTATGGTCCACTTCGGTGGATTGCAGCTCTTCCTCAAACCTATGCTTTCGCATCTGAGAGGACAGTGATTGCTCCTCTGTATAAGAGCCTGGACCTGGGTCGGTTACGGGTTGTTTCGGCACCGAAACCCTGCCTGTATCTTTTTTCGGCTCCGAGGTGGCTTTTTTCTTTTTTAGAGTCGAAACCTCTCGGCGTCGATCTTCGTCGGTTCCGCTGTCTCGGCGTCGAGCCGTTTCTACACCGCTATCTCGGTGTCGTTGCTTCTCTCCAGCACTTTCTCGATCCCGAGAAGGCTGCGTGCCAGTGTCTCGACCGGAGTCGGACGATCTCGGCACTGTTTGGGCCTTTTTCGGTGCCGATGGTCGGTCACCGAACTTATGGGTGGAGCCATGGCCTGGTGGCAGTGGCGTCCCCTGGGCCTTGTCACTTTTCTTATGTGTTGTTTTCGACGTCTTACTCACGGTTCTTTGATCGTCGAATTCCTCGGAGTCCGATTCGTGGATCGAAAAGGTTTCTTCTTCCTCTTGTTCCTCGAACTCTCGGTGCGCTGTCGGCGTGGACGCCATCTGAAGTCTCCTGGCTCGACGGTCACGGAGTGTCTTTCGGGACCGGAACGCGCGACAGGCTTCGCAAGTCTCCTCACTGTGCTCAGGTGACAGGCACAGGTTACAGACCAAATGTTGGTCTGTATACGTGTATTTGTTGTGGCATTTGGGACAAAAATGGAACGGGGTCCGTTCCATCGGCGGTGTTGGACACGCGGTCGGGCCGACCAGGCCCCGACGGGGGATCGAAAAGTACCCCGAAGGGCACCGGAGCGCGTCGATCTTCGATGCGGTGTTGAATCTAACTACGCCGATCCCAAACGCAACAATACCGACGAAAATCTTGCGAAATCTACTAACTTTCCGTTCTGAAACTCGGAGCGACAGGAACACGTCCGAACCCGATGGCGGAAAGAAAACAATCGAAGATGGAGTCGACGCCCATGCGCAATGGAGACAGAAGGAGGAGTCACTCGGTCCCGTGACTCGAAAGACTTCTTCGAAGAAAAACAACTTGTAACACTCCGACCCAACACCAGATGGCGAGCTATGCAGAACATGTGTATCTACAGCGACAGATGCCATCGAACACTGTATAACTTATCGATTTCAAACCAAGTGCTATAGCTACATGTGTGAAATACGAAACTACTGAAGTGCTTACCTGTAACTTAAATCTTTTGGTTCTAAAAATAATTAAGAAAATATATTTTTCCTATATAAAAACATTGTCTGGAGTTAAGTCATTGAGTGTGTGCTGTGATAAGCCTAATAAGAGCATTAGTTTTGTCTACTTTAGCCTCTGGGGAACCCCTGGACCCTGTGCACACAATCTTATTTTGATATAGTAATACAGATCCAGCTTCCTACATTGGTGGATCAGCAGTGGGATCTACGACTTTGCATTTGCTGGACTACTTAGCCAATACCTGATCACACTACTAAATTCTAAAATTGCCCTTAGAAAACTGATGTTTTAATTTTGCTTATTTTTCCAAATTCTTTTCTTGATTTAGTCCCCTTAGCATTTCTTTTTAGATTTAAAAGTTACTGTAAGTTAAGAGTTAGTTACTAGAAGTATTTTTTAGTTTCTAAAACGGAATCCCAAGTTTTAGTAGCATAATGAGCAGCTCAGAAGAAATGGTTGTGGAAGTCAACCTCACCCCTTAACCTCCATCTAGGGATGACAGAGTTAAGGTCCCTCTGTAAGCTGAAAAAACTAGAACAGATACCAAGGTCAGGCTCTAGGAGCTATTGGCAGAATATACAAGACCTCCACTCAGACAGGGAAGATATTAGCAGTGAGGAGGATGAACTCTCCCCTCCTCACCTAACTAGAGAGACCAGGATCCTAAGATCCCTGTCTCCAAAAATAGTACTTACAGGATCTGGATCGTCCACAGGGGAGTCCAGCTCCTCTGGAAACACGGAGGACAGCCTCAATGAAGAGTACCTCCTTTTAGCAAGGATGGCCAAAAGATTAGCTTTGGCGCAACAACTCCTAGCTATAGAAAGGGAAAGAGCAGAAATGGGCTTCGCTCTCAGAAGGCGATCCATCCTGCAGGACCAGCGACCTCTACAAACTCCCAGGGGACTGCCTGCCCAGCAGAGGACTAAGAACTCCAGAGGACAGTGGCCTCATCCAGAAGAAATCACCAAAAGGACTCCAGAACTGCCCCGGATCTGCAGGCCCGGTCCACCCTGCACCCGACGCCCAAAACCTGAGTCCAGGTGGCCCACCAGTCCAGAGAAGGTCCCCAGGCGATTCTGACCTTGAGTCCATCCATGTTTGACCCATCCACTCCACACAACAATGCCTGCAGCCTGGATCCAGAGACTCCCCCCACCCCCTCACCACGACCGGATCCGACAAAGATACCTAATGCCCAAGGAGACTCCTGCACCCGGGTATTGTGGAATCCAACCGACGGTCCAGCAACGTCCAGCGGGCTCCTCTCCTTGCTGACCAACCTTTGGTTTCCCTGAACCGACCCCCTGGACTCAGCATGCAGCATATTTTGCGACCCTTGAAGTCCCTCCATTGAAAAGCATTGGGTGCCCAGCTCTGTGTTTGCACCCTGCACCCAGCTGCCCCTGTGTCGCTGAGGGTGTGTTTGGTGTAATCCTATGGCCTTCTCAGTGCTGATCTAAACCCCCCCCCCCCCCCAAGGCCTGAGTCCTAGAACCACGGGTACTTACCTGCAATCTGCTTTCTACCAGGCACCGCCAATCCTCCAGGATTCTATTACAAACATAATGCCATCTTTGACCTCTGCACCCAGACGGCCCTGTGTTGCTTGTGGTGCACTTATGGGGTCAGCCTAAACTTTGACCTGTGGACATCCTAAATCCCGAAGACTGTAATTTTAAGTCATGTACTTACCTGTTTTCTGTCCTAACACTTTCCCTGCCCCCTGGAAGAGTGACAGATAAACACAACAGCGCCTCTCTAAAGGCCTTGAGCTGCTGAGGCATCGCAGATAACCTGGGAAACTCCGGTAGCAGCGGAACCAGTTGTGGAAACCGTTCCTTCATGGAAGACGAGTGAGACTGAGTGGCAACTTGTCTGAGGACAGAGAGTGGTGGACAGGGACGAGCAGGACTTGAGTGGCTTCTTTCAATGTTTGGTGACAAACAGCTTTGCTTCATGGTCCTAAACTACCTTTAGGTTTAGGAGGGCACACTTCTCACACGACTCGGAGTTGTGTTCCAAGCCCTAACACCAAAAACAAACTTGGTGTGCATCTGTTGCTGACTTTGGTTTTCGACAGTAACAACAAGGTTCAAATTCTAGAGTTTTGGGAGGAGACATTGTTTGCTTGAAAAACTGTTTGCAATTTTATAAAGAAAAATTATCTGTAACGCAACGAGAAAAAAGGAATCGGAGCTCCAGATCCCCATTCAACAGCGTAGAAAAAAATAACTGACATCAGGGTGCAGGGGTGGCACCTCTATGCAGCTCTGCTCCATCACTTCCGGGGCAAAACAGAGTGACTGCAGAGACGTACACCACCAACAGCCTGAGTACAGGAACACTGCTGCAAATACTTTCCGATCCAGACTGGCACCTGTGGATTTTCAAATGGTGAGGAATCTGCAGCTGGAAGTATCGATAAGAAGTCAGTATTTCTGCACCTACTGGTCCTGTGATCTCAAGCTATCTCAAAGAATTGAGGTGCATAATCTCAATGCTCCCTTAAAGGGCCCACATTTTTGCTGGACCCAACACTACGGTTGGACCTCCACTTTAGAACCTTCCTACCTTGTGCCATTGGCAATAATGATGTTGTAGCTATCTTTGAGGTGGTTGAGAGCGCCTCGCCAGTCCTTCAAACTTCCAACATGCATACTGTCAGCAGGGATATTGCGGCCTTTGCAGTGTCCGTATTCCTCACTAGATTATCAGCTTGATATGGGAAATATTTAAACAGCATCCAAATCTATACAATCCAGTTCTGGACAATGTACTTATCGAAATCAAGTGGAACTGTATTGTGGTCCCAGGGCAAGAGAGGTAAACAACAGTATGCTAACAGGACATCGTCAAACACTGTTTGCTGGGCCCTTAATAAAAGGCCTCATACTCCTTTATGCAAGACCATGGGGTATGAGATCAAACTTTGCCGAATAACAGAATTCAAGGAAACTAATAATGAATGTAGGGTTGACAAGATGTGTTTAATTACTTAGTTTGGAGTCTTCAGTGATAGCTCCTTAAGTGCAGTTAAGAGCTCAAAGCTAAATTGAAACAGGGTAGCTAAGTTGTTCAAGAAAAGGGAGTGGTCAGCATATAAACAAATCAGCTCACTTCACACAGGACCAGATAATTCTACAGTAGCATTTCATACCTTGATGTTATCCAGTGACTGCTATACTTATTTCCTCAAAAAGTGGAGTGCCTGACTCAGTCTAATTCAGACCTATTCTACATACTTCAATACAAAACTTGTGCATTTAGACTTGCATTCATGCTTTTCAGTAAAGTATACAGAAAGAGTATACAAAGTAAAACAAATTAAAAAAAACATCAGCCGGAAAGATGCCAACAATTCAGTAAGATTTAAACAGTGACTGTAACCCCTTGTGAATCTGCAATGAAGCTCTGAGATTGATGTCTAGTACAAATCCCACCACTGTAAGTTGTGAAGTAACCTCAGAAGTGTAGCACAAATTTATGTCTGGAGGAGAGGACCATACTCTCCTTCCTTCACATTTATTATTCCAGTCAAGGGTGTCTGTGGGGGGTGGTACCTGCCCCCATCCCTCTGGATTTAGGTACAGCCTGGTGTGCAGGCTCACAGTTCAGCTTAACACTACAGCCGCCGTAGTGTTAATGCTGTCTGCACTAGTACGGCTGCACCCCCTGCCAAAAACTGTCCGGTACGCCGCAGATCGCACTCACTTGAAAAATATTCTGCAGACGCCCATGATTCCAGCAGCCACCTGTAACTACTTTAACTAACGTTTTTCCCATGAACACGTGGGAAGAACACAAAACATTAGTCCATTCAAATCTGTATACAGGAACCCCTTCATAGTCCCTTGTTTATTCTCCTGACTCATCTGGAGGCTGCTGGAGCAGCAAAGAAAAATAAGTGCTCCCTGTGTCTTTTGCCAGGACCTTTGTGTAAATATAAAGTAGTAAGACTTACATAATTGTTACCTAATAGTGTTTTGCTTTCCAGCAGAGGTTGCAGAAATGTTTAAGGCTCTCCTGGGGCACTCTCCTTTAATTCACCACACGGTCGCAAGGCTGTCCGCTGTGCCATAACCTGGCTGCTTGAGAGCGCCTGCACTCCTCACACTGCATCTCTAGAACCATGTCTTTTATCCCCGTGGCCAGCACGCATCGCTCCAGGGATTCCCTGTCTGACTACAGAGCAGCACGACCAGTCAGACTGCAAACATCAACAATCCGTTCTGCCTGAAGTCAGAATGCCCAAAAAAAGAAGGCTGTAGTTGGCCACAATTGCTCAGAGGCCTAGTGTCTCTCTGGGAAAAAAAAAACTTGGATTCCGAGTGAGGCTCACGTAATACTATTAATCTCAGGCTCGTTAATAAGCCACTTGAAAACCTTTAGGCATGAGATGCCCCAGGGGCTTTCGACCCACCAGATTTGGCAGTGTGGGCTCTACATATATTACTGGGAACTCCCCAAAAACCCATATTATACCCGCAATACGCAGGGGTCAGATTACTTCTATATGGAGAGCACATCTTCTATTTCCCTCTTGACGGTGAGTTATGTGAAGCTGTAAACGCCTCCATGCACAAGGCTGTCATTTATGTCATGGAACCCCTTGAGCAAATACTGATGCAG
The DNA here is from genome assembly GCF_031143425.1 of Pleurodeles waltl. NCBI lineage: Eukaryota > Metazoa > Chordata > Amphibia > Caudata > Salamandridae > Pleurodeles > Pleurodeles waltl. Next base: position 1,048,795,536 of record NC_090446.1, on the reverse strand, counting down.
AGTTCTTTGAACCCTTACCTTGGAGTAAAGGCCAACCAAGACCCTTAAGCCTTCAACCTCAGAGGAAGCCTAAAAGCAAAGAGAAAGCACTAAAGTGAGCAACAGGTCAACCCTGATGCTTTCAATAGGCTCAAGATAGCTGTTCTATACTATGCCCCCACAATGGGCAAAGACCTTTTCACCACAAAGCTCGAGGTTCCAAATCAACGTCTCAGACACTGAGGGCTCTTGCCCTCTCTCCCAGGACGGGAACGATTCGCAAGGGGTTTCAGAGGGCGAGGTGGAGTAAGATAGGTATTAGTGCCCATCTTCAACCAGAAAGCACCAAGCACTGACATCACCCTCTGGTAAGGGACCTTCTAACATAGGGTCGGATATGCTTGACCTAGAGGATATATTATATTCCCGTTCTCAGGAATGGGCTCCAGTTAGGAAAAAGGCCACTTATGTGGCACGCAGACTGTGAGAACCCCTAGATAACGAGATCTACAACCTCCTCAGGACAGGGTCCATCGCTGTACTGAAAAGTGGCACTCACACCATTATAGACACCAGGATGGCCACCTTTCTGGCCAAATATGTACGGGACACAAAAAAGAGATAGATCATTCCTGGCAAATTGATCACAACAAGCTTTTGAATATAATTGATAAAATGACCAAGATCCTCGAAGTGGCCAATAAGTCAAAGAATCAGGGTCGCTGATCTCTCCTAAAATCCTAACCAGTTGGTCACAAAGAGCTATCATTTTCCTGGGCAGCGCTAACTGTGCTACGTTAAGAGAGCGGGGCAGGCCACTCTAGATCAAAGTTAACCTGTAATTGGGACATATGGCCAACTCCAAAGCAGATCTGATAGCCCAAGAGCCTCTTTCTGGGGATCCTTTTATCAAATAGCTAAACAAATAGGTGGCTGGGTAGCCGATGGAGTGAGGCGTGGAACTTCAGAGCTCTGAGGAGCCGGCCCCTCACCCGGCGGCTGTAAAGCCCTAAGGGGCCCGCAGCGGAGGAGACGCAGGCCCGCGGCTGACAGAGCGGTGCCCTCATCTATCCCTCTTTTCACAGACTACTGCTTGCGTGGGGCTGCATACCCGCCTGCCCTTTTTGTCCACAAGCACCAATAATAATTAAAGAAAAAAACAGGACTTAATGAAAGCTGGGCTGCCCCACCGCCGGCTACGAGATAGCGGGGGCCCCGAAAATTGGCAGAGGGGAGAATCAGCACATCGGAGGGGGTGGCTTCTCCCCCCCCTCACCCTCCATACCCTAGCCAGAAGCGTCAGGCCTATTCAAAGGGGGTGAGAAGTAATGAGAAGGACGACCAGGGGGCCCGGCTGGCTGTTTGACGCTTGAGACTGCTGAGAGCATAGGCCGCCTCTGATGGATTGCCTGGCCAACACCCGGGGTGACAACCTTATTTCAACAGGGTGACTGGTGCACTGCTGGGACCTCTGGCTAAAGACAGCCTGTGCACACTGGATAGAAGGCCTGCAGATAAGGCTAGAAACTCATGTGGGGCCCACAAGGACAAAAAGAAAAACATGCCAGGCGGGAAGTAGAGGCCACGCAGTCACAGTTGGACTATTGATGCGGCTAGCTGAGAGTGCCTGGAGAGAGGCAGGGGGGTGGGGGGGGGGGGGGGGGGGGGGGTAGAGAGACCTGGAGAACATGCACCCCACTCCCACACTTCAAGATGTGATGCAGGCAATTGCAGCATCTCTGGAAGCTTTGGAGCTGAAGATACCCGACATGAGCACAGATCTGGGACTTCTACGTGATGATCATAGACACTTGGCGGAACTAGTGACCAGGACAGAAAGGGAACTATCGGAGACGACTCCTGCGGTAACTGTGGCCAGCAATAGGCTGAATGAAGCAGAAAGACAGTTGAAGGTACTGGAGATTACAGCAGAAAATGCGGAAAATAGAGCCTGCCGCAACAACATCCGTATAGTGGGCCTCCCAGAGAAAATACAGAAAAATGATCTGGTGGGCTACCTGGAGGCATGGGTCACTCCGGCGTTAGTCCTAGAGGGGCTTTCCCCTTGTTTTGCTTTTGAAAGAGCTCACTCTATGCAGTTTCCAGCCCAGCTCCGAGTGATTACCCCAAACAGGAATACAGTTCTTCCTTACTCTACAGGAGGCGTAGGCCTGGGCAGAGTGCCAGCCTGGACCAGGTCCCAGAGGAGAGCAGCATGCTAGGACGAGGAAACGCTGTGCACGATCCTGGAGGAGGTGAGGATCCATAGTGAGCGAATTCCCCACAGCAGAGGAGGTGCAGCAAGAAAAACTGAAAACAGTTAAAGAGGTGGCCTCTATTAGTGTGAAGACGCCTGCAGGACAAGCACTGCCCCCGCAAACACAAGTTCAGACTCAGACAATGACTTGAATATATCCCTACTCTCTAGCAAAGGCCTACCTGTGGTGAACCCCCGCTCAGCTGATGATCTAATATAACAAGATGTATTGATCATGAGAGTGGTAATGAAATGCCTGCTATGGGGACGTACACTCGTCAGGCATTCCCCCGAAGGACTAGGCGTAGATTTTTCGAATATCTTATACATGTCCCTGGGATGGAGGGCTTCAAGATATTGCAAGTAAAATGATGGCAACAACCGGGTGGGGGCTGGATTCCTTCAGAGCCAACCGCTGCCTGGATGGCTCCCCGAAATGTTTTCCACTGAGATGGAACTGTCGCTTAATTTGATGTTTGTTTTGGGGGGGAATGTTTCTTCCTGTCCTGGGGAATGAGAGTTGGGTTGTTCATTACTCAGATTTAGTTGGGGAATGCTGGGATTTACCGCTGGTGTGGAAAAGGTTGACAAAACATGTTGGGTTGAGGAAGGGAGTTCAGCGTACTCTACTATGGAATGTAAAGGAGAATGTCCACTACCTGACCCAAATTCTATACTCCTCATGGAACAACAGAAAAGTTATAAGAATCTCCTCGAATGTCAGGGGCATACATACATTGGCTAAACAATAGAAGGTGTTCACATACCTACAGAGACAGGGGGTTGACACTGCCTGCCTGCCTGCAAGAAACGCAGATGACCACCAAAGAGAGCTTGACCTTGTAGAAAAGCTGGCGAAGGCAACGGTACTACACTACCTACTCGGCTTATGAGCGGGGAGTTCTAATAAGGATCTGGGCAAGCATGCCTTTTTCACTTGTGCGCGCAGAGGTGTACCCTGGGGGGAGATATTTTGCAGTTATAGATAGACTGCATGGGCAGGACATCTCACTGATAAATATTTACAGCCCCAATATACACCAGTCCCTCTTTGACCAATTGTCTACATGTTTAGCTCATATATTAATGAGCAGGGTAGTCTTGTGGGGAGATTTTAACTGCGTACTGGATCCTGAGATGGATCGGTCTCATCCCCCCCTTGCTGGCCTCACCTGCACGCAGAGCAGCAAAGGCGCTGAAAGAATGGCAGGAACACTGGGGACTACGGGATAGTTGGCGCATACTTCATCCCCTACAAAGGGACCACTCCTTTTTTTCCAGCATACATGAGCTTCATAGGTCTGCTTAGATTTTTTCCTATGCTTCCCAGAAATCCACATCAAAATAGCAGGGGTCGAATTTCTTGCTCGCACCCAATCAGGTCATAATCCAGTGCTGCTTAGATTGTCCTGGGGGAAACCGATCACGCCGATACTGAGCTGGCGACTGAACCCAGAGATGTTGGATGATCCTTCCTTTCGGGAAAAGACAACAGCAAATAGTGCATTATTTTTACAAAAATGAGGGCACAGCCTCAGACTCTCAAACCGAGTGGGAAACGTTCAAGGTGGTGACTAGAGGACTTTGCATTACGGAGAGGTCTGGGGTTCGCTCCACCTTGCTAAAGGAAATTAGGGATGCGGAAATTAAACTACGATCTCTATAATCGGCTAGACCGGGCCCCCCAGAACTGGAACCGCTACTGCAGGAGGTCAGGGAGCAAGTAGCAGAGCATACAGAATGGCTCTGCTCCTTCCATTATAAGGCTTTTATTGCACTGCAACATAATGAAGGGAATCAGGCGAGTAAACTTTTGGCTTGGCTTGCGAACCCAGCACTAAGGGGGCTCCTCCTTAGTGAAAATAAACTCGAGCTCTGGGACCCTCCCCCTGGAAACCCAAGAAGGAATAAATGGCAACCTTGCTGCTTTTTACAGGACCTTATACCTTAGCAGACCCTTAGATGACCCCACCCTACGAACTAGATTTTTGCAAGGCATCAATGTTCCCTGCCTGGCCCGTAATGAGGAAGTAGTACTTGGGGAAGAGATAACTGTGCCCGAAGTACTGGGGACTATTAAGAAAATGGTCCGAGGCAAAGTTCCAGGATCGGATGGATTACCGATTGAATTTTATAGTACTTACTCAACAGAATTGGCTCCGAGACTCGTGAAGATGTTTGACGAGGCATATGCCCTAGGCCACCTGCCACCGACTAGCAGAGAAGCAGTTACTTAAACCAGGGAAGGAAGCCTCAGAAGTGGGAGCGTACCAGCCGCATTCCATGCTGAATGTAGGCTATAAGATCCTGAGTGGTATTTTAGCCTCCCGCCTTCTCCCCTTTACTCCCTAGTTGATCCACCCCGATCAATCAGGTCTTATTGCCAAACGCAACTCAGCAGCTAACATTAGAGGTCTTACAGCTATCCTAGCAGATACCGCATATGACCGAACAATGTTGCTATATTATCAATAAATATTGAAAAGGCATTCAATAGCCTCGAGTGGGACTACCTTTATGAAGTCATGACTTATATGGGACTCGGGCAGAGAATGGACGAAGCTCTTATATACTAGACCCACAGCCGGGGTAGACTATCTCAGAGGGCTTTGGGGTGGAGCGAGGTACGAGACAGGGGTGCCTACTATCCCACTTGCTCTTCGATATCTCCATGGAGCCCTGGGCGGTGTTAGCCAGGTCGGGAGCTCACTTTGAGGGAACTGTGGCAGGGGAAGACATACAGCGTATTGCATTGTACACTGACGATCTGCTATTGTTCCTACTCCTACGGAACACAGGAAGAGATCTGCAGAGGTCGCAATCCCTGTTGGACCACTTTGCAGAGGTCTCCGGGCTTAAAGTGAATTGGTCCAAATCAACATTGTTTCTTATTGAGGAAAGTGAGATCCCGGTTGACTAGGCCCAGGAATTTGGAGGTGGAGCCCCATTGTTTATCATACTTGGGGGTCAAAATATATCGAACTGCCCAGGACATGTTTGAGGGTAATTACTGGGTAGGGCTTCGTACCCTGAAGATTTCTATCACCTTTTGGCAGACGCTGCCCATTTTAGTGACTGGCAGAACTGCTCTGTTGAAAATGGTGGCGCTACTGCGCTTGTTGTACCTCTTCGGCACACTCCCTCTATGGGTGTCCCAATACTATTTTAAAGAGCTAACCTCACTTACCATGGCATTCATATGGGACAAGGGGTGGTGGCGAGTAGCATATACTGTTCTCCGGTGACCAGTACGGCAGGGAGGACTGGCAGCTCCAGACTTTGAATTGTACTATTGAGCAGCACAGCTGCAGTGGCTTGCCAGATGGAGAACAAGTAGGCGGCAACAAGATGGGACCACAGATCGATTTATTCCGACATATCCGGCGCTACTAGGGCTGATTCTGGAAGCTGAGGCCCCTGCTGATATAGACCTGCAGGCCTTTAAGACCATGCAGAAGTGCTGGAGAGCAATCATGAAAAAAATCAGATACTGAATTGCCATACTCCCCGGAACTCCCCCTCTCTGTATTGCCGTTACTGAGGGAGGGACAGAATTGGCATGGCCTGGTGGCATGCACAGAGGCAGGTATAACTAAAGTGGGTGACTTGTTCCAAGACAGGGGCCTAACCACATTCCAGATGTCCAGCGCAGAATTTAATCTTCAGAGGGGTTAATTATTGAGTAACAGGGCAGCACTGGCAATTATATGTAGGCACTGTAGAATGGAAGATGCAGAACCGTGTAAGCATGCATGCTGCTCCTATGTCCTACTAGCAACCAGGACAGTGAAAGCGGTTACTTGCCTCTATTGGCATTTACAAGTGGAGTCTCTCCGACTCATAGATGTGATACGGAACAAGTGGGAGGCAGACTTGGGTACCTCAATATCAGAGACCGATTGGGAGGGCATTCTGGATAGAATGCCCAGAACATCCGGGAATGCCGGATTTAGGGTCATCAATTTCTATATTTTGCAAAGAGCATATTTGTACCCAGAATGGATCAATAGATATTTTAACACACAAGAAGCAGCTTGTTACTGCTGTAGAGAGGTGGGGCGTCCTTTCTTCTATACCAGTAAGGGAAAAAAGTTGTAAAACGACTTGCCGATATTATGGAAAAAACTATCACACCCGCCCATTGCTTGTTGCACTGCTACCCACACACTGCTAAGAACAAAACCACTAGCAGATTTCAGGACCTGGGACTGTTATTAGCTAAGAGGGAAATCATGAGAAAATGGAAAAACCCTACTGGCCCTTCTTTGCTGTTCTGGTTAAAGGAGCTGGAGAAATGGGCAGAATGTGAGGGGACCCTACTGCGTAGAAAGGCACACAAGGGGACAGGAACATTGGAAAATGCAGGAGCTTGGGAACTACTCATCATGGCCCTGAAAAAACCCTCAGGAAGCATAGAAAAAGATGAAAAACCTGCGGGGCATACTAAAAGATCACACGGAAACAACAGATATATAAGGGTATGCTGCTCACCCACATGGGCTCAAAAATCACACTAGGCCTACTGTTGCAGCAGGGGGAGGGAGGGTTTGTTGGTCCACCCCAAGGATAAGCAGGTAGATATCTAAAGCACGGATACTGATGCAGATATCGCAAATTTGTAGAAATGATACTGAAATATTGTGCTATGATGGAAGAATTTGGACATAGTTTGTCTCATCGAGACCCGTTGACAGTTTGAATGATATCATGCAAAATCTAAAAAGTCTGTTTAAAAAAAAAAAGAAGAGCTAGACAAATATGTGCCTACCATTTATTTATTAGAACAAGCCGAAGCATCCATTAAAGGGATATTTACTGCTAGGGTTTTCACAGGGGACAGTTGCAGCAGGAGGTGCTTGGCAGGCCACGCTCAGTACCAAGTGTCCTCCAAAATAAGGATTTAGGTGCAGATTTGTGGGTTCTACAGGCAGATTCAGAGGTGCCAACAAACAAGGTGCTTCTTACTGTGAGTGCTCACCCTTTTTCCCCCACTCAAGACTGCAGGGCAGATTAGCATGTTTTGTCAGCATTTGGGAGACACTGGCACCAGATTCTTGGGTCCTCCAGATGATATGGGGGTTCTGGATTAATTTCTATGGTTCCCCCTTCTAGGCATCTCCCCCCTCACTTTCCCTGAGCGGGAAGAATCCCTTGTGGACACCGAGATGGCAGATCTACTTGCCAAAGGGTCCATAACTCCCACGACCATCCATCCCAATAGGTTCCTCAGCAATGTGTTCCTGGTAGAGAAAAGTGACAGAGCCAGCGCCCCATCATAAGCCTCAGGGAGTTCAGCAAATGGCTGGTGTTAACCCACTTCAAAATGGAGAGAATGCACCTCCTGAAGGACATCCTGAGGCCCAACGACTGGACAGTCCTCCTGAGCCAGTAGGGTGTCTAAATTACAATCCCAGGGTACTTACCTCATCACCAATTCCTAAAATTTCAGTGGCACCACAAGATGCTTGAGTTCACAACCCTTCTGTTTGAACTCTCCACAGCATCCTGGTTTTTCACCAAGGTTCTGAAACTGGTGACAGAGCGCATTAGGGCCAGAGGTATGCACCAGGCTGTCTACCTGGACAAGATCCTCCTTAGGGATCAATGGCCAAGGTGACAGTGAGAACAACTACAGACAATTCTCCACAGGTGGAAAAGGACTTGCTCAAGAAAAAAAACACTGCACATCAACTACCTGAAACTACTGGTGGGAGATTTTGCCATGAAGTGCTGGACCAAGGGCAAGACAACTTTGCGGCGGTTCAGTATATCAACCATCTAGGTTGGGCGAGGTCTCAGAATTAGCCAAAAGCTTCTGGAATTACTAGCTATAGAATCAAATTTAAGTAGTCAAGTGGCGGACTGGAACTTACATCACTTTCAGGATGTCAGCCTATGAAAATTATACCAGAAAGAATTTCAGGCGATCTCGGTCAGATGGAACACGTTCACGATGGATCTCTTTGCATTGCGCCTGGCCTTTCGACTGTACAGGTACCTTACCTGGATGCCAGCTCCAAATGCAGCATCAACAGATGACTTCCTTCAGAATTATAAGTCAGAAGTGCGCCATGTGTTCCCCCCCCCCTTTCTTCATGACAGTACAGCTCTCAGCACAGCTACAACGGCAGCAAGTGGACCTGGTAGTGGTAATCTCGATTTGGAGATCTCAATTTCCATATCTGGTTCTGATAAAACTTTCTGGGGATTCTCCAATCCATCTACTCCCATTTCAAGATCTCTTCCAGGAACCACCCAGGAACCAATGTCACCTGATTCTGAAGGGCACTCTGCACTCTATGGGATGGAGGATTACAGGGAATTATATAAAGTCCCAGGCCTTTCAAGACAAGATAAAGCTGCTATCTAGAGCATGGGCAGACAGGCCCATCAAGATAAATAAGTCCGCTTGGTTGAGAAGGATGGGTTGGAGCAAGAAGAGTTATCTCGATCCAGTAGGGACAGAAGTTGTCTTCATCCTAAACTTTTTAGACTCTGGCTTCAGAGGGCATGGCGTATAGATAGATCAATAACTCATAAGACTGGCGATCATGGGGTAAATACCTCCATTGAGAGACATCTGGTGGGTAAACCACTTTTAATCAGGAAACTACTTAAAGGTTTACGAATGTCTCTTTCCCTGGAACCAAGGTATTCGGTTTTGAGGGTTGTGAACAGAGTAATAAACCCTTTTCTCTTGTGGCCAAGTAATAAATACCTTTCCAGAAAAAAACTGTTGGCGAAACTTGATACACTCTTGTACCTCGTGGCCTGCAGTCACGTCTCGGAATTCAGGGCTCTGGATGTAGCAGGTAAAGTATTCACTTTCAATGGACGTATCTTGACAAACAAAAAGTAATTCTCAAAATATGTTGTAGCCTTCCTTTCGGGATATGACCAAGTTACGTATGGTGAAGAGTATCAAAGCAAAAGACAGCACAACTGAGGAGTCCAACCCTCCAGAGGAGAGGCAACAACCTATTGCTATTCGTAAACCTCACAAGGCAGTTTCATCTCCCACAAATGCTAGATGGGCAAGTTCAGCCATGCAAGAGGCAGGCATAGACACTAAGGTTTATGCTGCACACTCAGGCAGGGGAGATACGGCCACCAAGGCACTTTTGATTTGCGTAGGTATTGTGTTGCTGCATGTTGAGATATAAATTTTCAGTACCGCAGTGATGTTTTCATATAACTATGCAGAAAACCTATATGTTCCTTCCGCTTAAGTGTCAATCAATCAATAATTTATAAAGCACGCTATGTACCCGTTAGGGTTTCGAGGCGCTGGGGGGGGGGGGGGTTGGGTGCTGCTATCGTTCGAAGAGCCATGCCTTGAGGAGTCTCCTGAAGGTGAGGAGGTCCTGGGTCTGGCGTAGTGAGGTAGGGAGTGCGTTCCAGGTCTTGGCGGCGAGGTAGTCGGCGGCCAGAGTGTAACTGATCTCCTTTTGCAGGAAATGAATCATCCAAACAGGAATAGGGAGGTGACTGGAAATCGCTACTGCTGCATGAATAAAGAGGTGACAGGGGAGTCAACAAGGGACTATGAAGGGGTTCCTGCACACAGATTGGATGGGCTAATATTTTGTCTTCTTCCCAGGTGTTCATGAGAAAAGATGTTTCCTAATGTTCTAAAAGATGGCTACTGGAATAATGAAAATGTCACTTACCCAGTGTACATCTGATCGTGGCATCAGTCGCTGTAGATTCGCATGTTTTGCATAGCTCGCCATCTGGTGTTGGGCCGGAGTGTTACAAGTTGTTTTTCTTCGAAGAAGTCTTTCGAGTCACGGGACCGAGTGACTCCTCCTTTTGTCTCCATTGCGCATGGGCGTCGACTCCATCTTCGATTGTTTTTCCCCGCAGAGGGTGAGGTAGGAGTTGAATTGTAGTAATAGTGCCCATGCAATGGAGTGACTAAGTATGTACCTATTTAAGGTTGAGATGATACATATACAAATAGTTGAAGGTAACTTCCAAACTGCTACAGGCTCCCGGGGAGGCGGGTGGGCACATGCGAATCTACAGCGACTGATGCCACGAACAGATGTACACTGGGTAAGTGACATTTTCAGTTCGATGGCATCTGTCGCTGTAGATACGCATGTTTTGCATAGACTAGTAAGCAGTTATCTCCCCAAAAGCGGTGGCTCAGCCTGTAGGAGTGGAAGTAGTTTGAAATAATGTTCTTAATACAGCTTGACCTACTGTGGCTTGTTGTGCGGATAACACGTCTACACAGTAGTGCTTGGTGAATGTGTGAGGCGTAGACCATGTGGCTGCCTTACATATTTCTTGCATTGGGATGTTTCCTAGAAAGGCCATGGTAGCACCTTTCTTTCTGGTTGAGTGTGCCCTTGGTGTAATGGGCAGCTGTCGTTTAGCTTTAAGATAGCAGATTTGGATGCATTTAACTATCCATCTGGCTATACCTTGTTTTGATATTGGGTTTCCTGCATGAGGTTTTTGAAATGCAATAAATAGTTGTTTAGTCTTTCTGATGTTCTTTGTTCTGTCAATGTAATACATTAATGCTCTTTTGACATCTAATGTATGTAGTGCCCTTTCAGCTACGGTATCTGGTTGTGGAAAGAACACTGGAAGTTCCACTGTTTGATTTAGATGGAACGGTGAAATAACCTTTGGCAAAAATTTAGGATTAGTCCTTAGGACGACCTTATTCTTGTGTAGTTGTATAAAAGGTTCTTGTATTGTAAACGCCTGAATCTCGCTTACTCTTCTTAGGGAAGTAATGGCGATGAGAAATGCAACCTTCCAGGTTAGGAACTGTATTTCGCAGGAGTGCATGGGTTCAAAAGGTGGACCCATAAGTCTAGTTAGGACAACATTTAGGTTCCATGAAGGAACAGGTGGTGTTCTTGGTGGTATAATTCTCCTAAGGCCCTCCATGAATGCTTTAATGACTGGTATCTTATATAGGGAAGTTGAATAGGTAGTCTGCAGGTATGCAGATATTGCTGCAAGGTGTATTTTAATGGAAGAGAAAGCCAGGTTAGATTTTTGTAAGTGAAGCAAGTAACCCACTACATGTTCTGGAGTTGTGTGTAATGGTTGTATTTGATTAATATGGCAGTAGCAAACAAACCTCTTCCATTTACTTGCATAGCAGTGCCTGGTGGATGGCCTTCTGGCTTGCTTTATGACTTCCATACATTCTTGGGTAAGTTGTAAGTGCCCGAATTCTAGGATTTCAGGAGCCAGATTGCTAGATTCAGCGATGCTGGATCTGGGTGTCTGATCTTTTGGTTGTGTTGTGTCAACAGATCTGGCCTGTTGGGCAATTTGATGTGGGGTACCACTGATAGGTCTAGCAGCGTTGTGTACCAAGGTTGCCTTGCCCAAGTTGGTGCTATTAATATGAGTTTGAGTTTGTTTTGACTGAGTTTGTTTACCAGGTAAGGAAGGAGAGGGAGAGGAGGAAAAGCGTAAGCAAATATCCCTGACCAGTTCATCCATAGGGCATTGCCTTGGGACTGTTTGTGTGGGTATCTGGATGCGAAGTTTTGGCATTTTGCGTTCTCCTTCGTCGCAAACAAGTCTATTTGAGGTGTTCCCCAGAGTTTGAAATAGGTGTTCAGAATTTGGGGGTGAATTTCCCATTCGTGGACCTGTTGGTGATCTCGAGAGAGATTGTCTGCGAGTTGATTTTGGATCCCTGGTATAAATTGTGCTATTAGGCGAATTTGGTTGTGAATTGCCCAACGCCAAATTTTTTGTGCTAGCAGGCTTAACTGCGTGGAGTGCGTCCCCCCTTGCTTGTTTAGATAATACATTGTTGTCATGTTGTCTGTCTTGACGAGAATGTATTTGTGAACTATTATTGGTTGGAAAGCTTTTAGTGCTTGAAAAACTGCTAGAAGTTCTAGGTGATTTATATGCAGTTTTGTTTGATGTACGTTCCATTGTCCTTGTATGCTGTGTTGATCGAGGTGTGCTCCCCACCCTGTCATGGAAGCATCTGTTGTTATTACGTATTGTGGCACTGGGTCTTGGAAAGGCCGCCCTTTGTTTAAATTTATGTTGTTCCACCACAGAAGCGAGAGGTAAGTTTGGCGGTCTATTAACACCAGATCTAGAAGATGACCCTGTGCTTGAGACCACTGTGATGCTAGGCACTGTTGTAAGGGCCTCATGTGCAGTCTTGCGTTTGGGACAATGGCTATGCATGAAGACATCATGCCTAGGAGTTGTAATATCATCTTTGCTTGTATCTTTTGTGTTGGATACATGCGTTGTATGATGGTGTTGAAATTTTGAATTCTTTGGGGACTTGGAGTGGCTACTCCTTTTGTTGTGTCTATTATGGCTCCTAGGTATTGTTGTACCTTGCACGGCAGAATGTTGGATTTCGTGAAGTTGACGGTGAACCCTAGTTTGAAGAGGGTTTGTATGATCTGTTTTGTGTGATTTGAGCACTCTATTAACGAATGGGCCTTGATTAGCCAGTCGTCTAGATATGGGAACACATGTATTTGCTGCCTTCTGATGTGGGCAGCGACTACCGCTAGACATTTGGTAAAGACTCTTGGTGCGGTTGTTAATCCGAAAGGCAGTACCTTGAATTGGTAATGTATTCCTTTGAATACAAACCTTAGGTATTTCCTGTGCGATGGGTGTATTGGTATATGGAAATACGCGTCCTTGAGGTCTAAAGTTGTCATGTAGTCGTGTAGTTTTAGCAATGGTAATACTTCTTGTAGTGTGACCATGTGAAAGTGGTCTGATTTGATGAATGTGTTCACTATTCTGAGGTCTAGGATTGGTCTCAGCGTCTTGTCCTTCTTTGGTATCAGAAAGTACAGTGAGTAAACTCCTGTGTTTATTTGTGTGTTTGGCACTAATTCGATTGCATTCTTTTGCAATAGTGCCTGCACTTCTATCTCCAGGAGATTGGAATGATTTTTTGTCAAATTTTGTGCTTTTGGTGGTATGTTTGGAGGGAATTGTAGAAATTCTATGCAATAACCATGTTGGATAATTGCTAGAACCCAAGTGTCTGTAGTGATTTCCTCCCATGCTTTGTAATAATGACTTATTCTTCCCCCCACTGGTGTTGTGTGGAGGGGGTGAGTGACATGTGAGTCACTGCTTAGTAGTAGGGGTTTTGGGGCTTTGAAATTTTCCTCTATTCCTAGGGAATTGCCCTCCTCTATATTGTCCCCGAAAACCTCCTCTGTACTGTCCCTGGTAACTGGACGGTGTTGCCTGTGAGGTGCTGGCTTGTGTGCTCTGACCCCGAAACCCCCCTCTAAAGGGTGTTTTACGGAATGTGCTGTAATTCCCTCTGCTCTGCGGGGAGTAGAGTGCGCCCATGGCTTTAGCAGTGTCCGTGTCTTTTTTGAGTTTCTCAATCGCTGTGTCCACTTCTGGACCGAACAGTTCTTTTTCATTAAAAGGCATATTGAGAACTGCTTGTTGAATCTCTGGTTTAAATCCAGACGTTCGGAGCCATGCATGCCTTCTGATAGTTACAGATGTATAAATTGTCCGTGCAGCTGTATCTGCAGCGTCCATGGAGGAGCGGATTTGGTTGTTGGAAATGGTCTGTCCCTCCTCAATCACTTGTTTTGCCCTATTTTGTAGGTCCTTGGGCAGATGGTCAATGAGATGTTGCATCTTATCCCAATGGGCTCTGTCATAGTGCGCAAGTAGTGCCTGGGAGTTAGCGATGCGCCACTGGTTTGCAGCTTGTGCTGCGACTCTCTTACCAGCTGCATCGAACTTGCGGCTTTCTTTATCTGGGGGTGGTGCATCTCCAGATGTGTGGGAGTTGGCCCTTTTCCTAGCTGCTCCTACAACGACAGAGTCTGGTGGCAGCTGAGTAGTGATGAAAGCCGGGTCTGTAGGAGGCGCCTTATACTTTTTTTCCACTCTTGGTGTGATTGCCCTACTTTTGACCGGCTCCTTAAAGATTTCTTTTGCGTGCCGGAGCATACCAGGGAGCATAGGCAGGCTTTGGTAGGAGCTGTGGGTGGAGGAGAGTGTGTTGAATAAAAAGTCATCCTCGACCTGTTCTGAGTGGAGGCTTACATTGTGAAATTGTGCTGCTCTAGCCACCACTTGAGAATACGCAGTGCTGTCCTCTGGTGGAGATGGCTTCGTAGGGTATGCCTCCGGACTGTTATCTGACACTGGGGCGTCGTATAAGTCCCATGCGTCTCGATCTTGGTCACCCTGGCTCATGGTGGTGTGAGCTGGGGAATGTGATGGAGTTTGTGCTGGTGAGACGTTAATCACAGGTGGAGGAGAGGGTGGTGGGGTAACTTTTTTCACCACTTTTGTTTGTGGTGTTTGTTCAGTTTGGAACTCCAATCTTCTCTTTCTTCTAATAGGGGGAAGGGTGCTTATTTTTCCTGTCCCCTGCTGTATGAAAATACGCTTTTGCGTATGGTCTACATCAGTTGAGTGTAGCTCTTCCTCAAATCTATGCTTTTGCATTTGGGAGGTTAGCGAGTGCTCTTCTGTATAAGAGCCTGAAACTGGGTCGGTTGCAGTTTGTTTTGGCACCGAAACCCTGTCTGCATCTTTTTTCGGCTCCGAGGTGACTTTTTTCTTTTTCGGGGCCGAAACCTCTCGGCGTCGATCTTCTTCGGTGCCGCTGTCTCGGCGTCGAGCCGTGTCTACACCGGTATCTCGGTGTCGATGCTTGTCTCCAGCACTTTCTCGGTCCCGAGAAGGCTGCGTGCCGGTGTCTCGACCGGAGTCGGACGATCTCGGCACTGTTTGGGCCTTTTTCGGTGCCGACGGTCGGTCACCGAATTTATGGGTCGAGCCATGGCCTGGTGGCAGTGGTGTCCCCTGGGCCTTGTAAATCTTCTTCTGAGTGGTTTTCGACGTCTTACTCACGGTTTGTGTATCGTCAAATCCTTCGGAGTCCGATTCTTGGATCGAAAAGGTTCCCTCCTCTTCTTGTTCCTCGAACTCCCGGTGGGCTGTCGGCGCGGACGCCATCTGAAGTCTTCTGGCTCGACGGTCTCGGAGTGTTTTTCGGGACCGGAACGCACGACAGGCCTCGCAGGTGTCTTCACTGTGCTCAGGTGACAGGCACAGGTTGCAGACCAAGTGTTGGTCTGTATAGGGGTATTTATTGTGGCATTTGGGACAGAAACGGAACGGGGTCCGTTCCATCGGCGTTCTTCTGCACGCGGTCGGGCCGACCAGGCCCCGACGGGGGATCGAAAAAATTACCCCGAAGGGCACCGGAGCTCTTCGATCTTAGACGCGGTGTTGAATCTAACTACGCCGATCCCGAACGCAACAATACCGACGAAAATCTTCCGAAATTAGCTATCTTTCCGTTCCGAAACTCGGAGCGACAGGAACACGTCCGAACCCGATGGCGGAAAAAAAACAATCTAAGATGGAGTCGACGCCCATGCGCAATGGAGACAAAAGGAGGAGTCACTCGGTCCCGTGACTCGAAAGACTTCTTCGAAGAAAAACAACTTGTAACACTCCGGCCCAACACCAGATGGCGAGCTATGCAAAACATGCGTATCTACAGCGACAGATGCCATCGAACTAAACGTTTTAGAAAGTTCAGCATAATCCTCACTTCCATGTCATTAATAGCAATAATGACTTTTCATTGCAATAGCTAGGAAATTGTTCATCCTCTTTACATACAATTTTATAGAGATGCTGCGAGTATCATCATATTTTGATAAAACTACAGCTGAATGGGTGCTCCTCACTTAAGCAGGAAATACATCCAAAAATAAGGACACTGCAAAGACAACCTGCCTCGTGAAGGGCTACCAAGCACAAATCTTTGACTGGTAACTGCTGCAGTCAATTAGGAATATCACCATTTTTGGGGGGATTTTTTCAGAATTATATTTATCTACGCAGCTGTTGAACTCCATTTTGGACCCCGAACAGGTAATACAGGAGATTTGGAACTGTAAATGTACTGTGTAACAAAAGCAGTTTACTTAATCTATAGTTAGGGTAGTTAGAATACATAAAAAAATGCATTAAACTAGATTCCTAAAAGGCTAAGTACAGCACCTTGATCTGTATCTTCGTTCCCATTAGCTTTATTTTTTTCCATATGGTCTTTCTGGTCTTCATTTAGTTTGTTGAGTTCTTTAGCAGCATGAGTTTCAGCAGTGGCGGACGTTCCTGCCTTACTTTGACACATCTTGTGTTGTCCTTCCTCTATTGTTTCCACAGCACCAATCACTTCTGAATCAGTTTTTATGTGAATTGGCACATTTCTTTTCTTAGGCTCATTTTCAACAGCATCCAGATCTGATTTTGCTAAATGATAAAAAAAAATAATGATTAATAAGATTCCAAATGTTTAATTTTCCTAATGTTAAAGACTGATAAACGATTAGAATATACATCCACTTTACATCAGGTGATAATTCATACTGTCGGAAAGAGGAACAATCTAGGTCAGTTCAACATGTTCAACTTTAATGTGAACTACATTGAGAAGATTTTTTGTTGCCACATTATCTGGTTGCGGGATATTATGCCTTTCAATAAAGACTAAGAGAGGCTCCTTCCCAATCTAAGTGTTACACTGACAGAATTTGGTTTACTGTTTTAACTTCTTAAAGAAGTTCATTTAAATAATATAGATCAATAGTGAGTGCCAAATTGAAAGAGCAAATGCATCTAAGAGGCCTTGTGCTTCACAAAGATAAACATATAACAATACAAATATGTTACCAGGGGAGTATCTCTCCAAATTATCACCATTTGTCAATTCTCAAGAGAACAGCCCCCTTCTCCTCACCAGATCCAATATGAATAAACACTTAAAAAAAAAAAAAAGAACAGGTGTGAGGACAGAAGCAAATATTTAATATTTGGACCAAAAGGAAAACAGTCAGTTGAAGAGATGAGATAAGCCATAGCATCAATGCAGACTTTCTTTTCAGATCACAATCATCTCAATAAGTATAGCTCACCTCGATTTCTCCAGCCGGAAAATACCAATCTTCTACATACCAGTAAAGGACTACAGAAAGAATAGTAGACAGGCCAAAAAGGTCTACTGTCTGATTAATTTAATCATTTTAAACTCATTACAGCCTTTAAGAGCTCTGCTGATGAAGTCTTCTTAGTTACTGTTTATCTCTGGAAAATAATTTGTCATGGAAAGAAGACCGGACGCTTAACTGGTTGGGTAAGGGGGAATGGGAGCCCATCTAGGCAGGAACTTTAGGTTGGTCTTAAGAACCACTGTCATTGTGGACCTGGAAGAAAGGTTCCTGTAGTGTGAGGGCCAGTAGCATACTAAGATGTCTGAGGGATACCAGAAAGCAGACCTTCCAGGAGAGAAGTTGCAAAGGGAAAGAATGCAATGGTTCAGGGGTCCCATGAGTCTGGAGAGGACAATGTTCAGATTCCAGACTGTAACATGTGGCACACTAGGTGGGATGACATTTTAAGGCCCTCCATATAGGCCTTAATATCAGGGATTTTGAAGAGCAAAAGGTAGCAAATGTCTTGCACTGTAGTGTGAGAGGGTTTATGTGGCTTGAGATAGAGCAGTGGAAAAATGATTTCCACTTAGCAGCATGGCACGTGAGTGTGGTAGTTCTACGGGCTTCTTTCAGTATGTCCACACACTCTTGAAGTAAGTGCAGGCAACCAAGGTCTAGGACCTCAGGAGCCAGATAACTAGAGTGATGTGCTTGGGGTCCGGGTATATGACTCTGCCTTGATTTTGTGTAAGAAGGTCGAGCCTGTTGGGAAACTTCTCATGTGAGAAGATTGACATTAATAGAAGGGTCTAAAATTACAGCTGTCTCTCACAAATGGGAGTCACCATGATGAGGGTGAGGAGTGTTTGCAACAGTTTCCTCACCACGTATGGTGTAAGTGGGAGAGGAGGAAAAGTCTATGAAAAGATCCCTCACCATTTCATCTATAGAGCATTGTCCATGGTCTTGGGGTAAAGAAAACTGGAGGTGAAGTTTGGCCATTTTGCGTTTTTACACGTGACGGAAAGGTCTATGTCTGAGGCCCCATTGATGGAAGCAAGGCCGTAGGACTTGAGTGGACTTCCCGTTTGTGGACCTGCTGCTAAATCCAGCTGAGCATCTCTAAAAAGTTGTTATCCATCCCCAGGATATATTCCTCTAGGTGGTGAACTAGTGACGGGTTGCTCAGTGCCAAACTTGTTGAGCTAGTGCTGACAATTAAGGTGTGCAGCCTTTTCTTTGTAGGTAAACCTAGGTGGTGATGTCTGTCAGCACAAGGACCACCTTGCCCTGAATGTCCTAGAGAACAGCTTTGATGGCTAGGTGCATGGCTAAAAGTTCGTTACAGTTCATCTGAAGACCCAGTTGATGAAGTAGCCACAGATCCTGCAAGGTTCTGTCAGTGCAGTGTGCCACCCCACCAGTGATGCGTTCATGGTGACTGTCACTTGTTGAACTGGGTCTGCGAAGGGCATGTCCTGCAACAGGTTGGTGCTGTTCCACCACTGCAGTAAGCAATCAGTGCTGGCCTTTAACAAAACTAGATCTTCCCTGCTGTCATTCGCTTGTGACCACTGACTTTGGCTGGAGTCTTGCTGAAATTATGGGATATGCATGAGACCATCATCACCAGGAGGCGTATGACTATTCAAACTGTCACTGGATGAATTAGGAGGGAGAATATGCATCCTCCAGGTGTAGTGTGGAATTAAGTTGTTTTGCTGCTGCAGGTGTATGACATCATAAAGGGTGACCATGTGGAAATGTTCTGACAAGATGTATCGGTTGAGAGGCCAGAGATCGAAGAATGGCCTCAGGGTGCCATCCGCTATGGGGATGAGGAAGCACAGAGAGTAGACTCATTTGCCCTGGTGTTCAGAGGGCACTTGCTCTATGGCCCCTGTTAGATTTGGCATCCTTGGCATGGTCTCCCCTAACTATTTGCCTCTGTTTCCCTGGTTGTTGATGTGTGCTGGACTGTATTTTTGCTGTTTTTGTTACTCTGGGCACTTTACCACTGCTATCCAGTGCAAGTGCTCCTATGTAAACTGTAGGTGTAATTGACTATGCGTGATTGGCATATTTGATTTACTAGTAAGTCCTTAGTACAGTGCACTAGAGAAGCCCAAGGCAAGTAAATCAAATGCTACTAGTGGGCCTGCAACACTGGTTGTGCCACCCACATTAGTAGCCCGGTAAGCATGGCTCAGACCTGCCTGCCACTGCAGTGTCTGTGTGTGCAGTTTTAAACTGCCAATTCGACTTTGCAAGTGTACCCACTTGCCAGGCTTAAAGCCATAGGTAGTCCCATGGGCAGGGTGCACTGTATGTTAAAGGTGGGACATGTACTTATGTGTTTTACATGTCCTGACAGTGAAATTCTGCCAAATTAGGTTTTCACTGTTGCAAGGCCTATCTCTCTCATAGGTTAACATGGGGGCTTCCTTTAAATATTATTAAAGCGCAGATTCCCTTTGGGAGCAGATAGCCATTTGGAGTTTAGGGTCTCTCAACTCACAATTTAAAAATACATATTTTAGTGAAGTTGGTTTTTAGATTGTGTGTTTGAAAATGCCACTTTTACAAAGTAGGCATTTTCTGGCCTAAATAATTCTGTGACTGACTGTATGTACCTCTCTCTAGACAGTGACACAAAGGGAGCTGGGGTGTAGCCTCCATATCCTGATGAGCCATCTGTGCTAGGAGGGAGGGGTGGAGTGGTCACTCACACCTGAAAGGGCTGTGCCTGCCCTCACACAATGCAGTCTCCAACTCCCTGGTGTATGTCCGGGGCCTGGCCTGGGTAAGGCAGGATCCCACAAACAAGAGAGACTTTCCTTTGAAGTAGGCCTACTTCAAAGGCAGAAAGGGTTATAAGAAGAGCACCCAAACCCCCTGAAAATTAGATCACTTCTGGAATCAAGAGGAACCTCTGACAAAGAGAAAAGCAAGAGCTGAGAAGTGACACCCCTGCCTGTGACTGTGCTTTGTTAGGCTATCCTGCAGTGCTGCTTCTGACTGTGAAAGGGGACAAAGACAGAACTTTGTTGTTTAATTCCTGCTTGAGAAGAATCTACAAGGGCTTGAACTGAGCTTCCCTCCTGTTGTTGAAGTCTCAGGGCCATCAAAGACTTCCCCTGCCAGCACCTGGACACTTTGCGGAGACTCCTGACCTGCCAAGTGGTGCACTATCCAGTTCCAGGGCCCATGAAAGGTGATGTTGGCAGACAAGAACTGAAAAACCATGCACAGACCGACGTGTGGGAAAATTTGACGCACCCTTCGTGAGGCAGCTGATAAACGACACGCTGCCGGCTTCGCGGCTGAAATCAATGCTTCACCCAGATAGCAGCTGAAAGATCGACGTAATGGGGCTGGAGGAATGACGCACAACACTAGCTACCAGAGGCTGATAACGACTCAAACCCCGGACTGGGACTTGTTGATGTGTGCTGGACTCTGTTTTTGGTGTTTTTGTTACTCTAGGCAGTCAAGAACTGAAAATACACGCACAGACCGCTGTGCGAGGAATTTTGACCACCCTTCGTGACGCGGCTAATAAACAACGCTCCACCCGCATGGCAGCTGGAAGATCGATGCAACGTGGCTGGAGGAACAACACGCAACACCCACTTCCAGAGGCTGATAGCAACGCAAAACCCCATGCAGCTTGTTTTTCTGATACCATGCGACCGGATTTTCAACGCAACATCGCTGGGTGCGGAAAATCAACGCAAAGCCTGCCCGGACCCAAGGTGCCCGTCCAGCTCGATGCATCGCTTTCTTGCGGGAGAGAAAAAATGACACGCTGCCCCAACCGAAGGAGGAACGACGCACGTTCTTGCTTGCGGTAGAGAACTCAACAAATCACTGGTCTTTTTGACGCACACTCGCACGTGCTGCTTTATTTTGACGCTACCGAGATAGTTGTTTCCTGTTGAACGACATGTTGATAAAAACTTGTTGGACCTCTGTCTTGAAGCCAGAGACACGCAACAAGAAGGGGAAGCAGAGGACAACAGAGGTATTCACTCCCCTGGCAGCTGTATCAACTGAATTCAAGTTACACCTAATGGTGTTAGAAATGTCTTTACCTTCCACTACAATTTCTCACCAACCCCCCTTTTTTGCAGTAGTAGCCAGGGAGATGCTAGAGTAAGGCCTCCATCTCTTCCCCCTATGACGTATCCTAATGAGACACAAGGCCTACTGAATTGCAGCTGTGCTAGTGTGTGGCAACACCAACCGCTACCCCCTTGCCAGTGATGTCAATATGCATACTCTCCTTGTCAGGAAGAGGGCCGCCGCCTGAAGCCTGGCCTGTCACTCTTTTACAGGCAGTGGACACAACCAGGAAGTCCAATGGCATATGACCTCTGACAAAGCAGATCTGAGGGTACCAGCGTGAACGTCTTTTCAATCCTGGGTGCTACTGACCATGAATTCACCAGCTCATTATAAATATCAGGGGCAGATTTTACCATCCTCATAAAAAAATATTGGAGGAGTGCTCTGTTCTGCAGAGTGCCTCCAGTAGAAAGTAATTTTCTGGGATGGAGGCGTACATATCTATCATGTGGTAGGTGGTTTCACGTTTGATAAAGCCATGATATGCAACAGTGTCATCTCGATGAGAAGTCCAAAAAAATGGATACGGTCATGGTCTGGATTCCTGGGAGGATCCAAGTCATAGTCCTACCAAGGATCATTAGGGGGGTACAGCCAGACGTGAGCGCAGATGTTCTCTGCTGGAGAGCAAGGGGCTAGAGCTATGTTTGTCAGAGTACGACTTTGGCAACCCCGGAGGTGAAGTTGCAGGCCATGAGGAGGGAGGTGTAGAAGGAGCAGGAGGTGGTGGAGGAGGAGAAAGAGGGGGTGGAGGAGGAGAAAGAGGGGGTGGATGAGGAGAAAGAGGGGGTGGAGGAGGAGAAAGGGGGGGTGGAGGAGGAGAAAGGGGGGGTGGAGGAGGAGAAAGGGGGGGTGGAGGAGGAGAAAGGGGGGGTGGAGGAATATGAGTAGGAGTGAGACCAACAGCCTTATCGTTTGGCCTTTTGGAGGGTGGTGACGGCAGAGGAACGTCTGAAGATGGGAGAGTCTTTGATGGACCGGCTGCACTTTTTAGGTAAAGTTTTAAGAAATGGAGATCTTGACTATGCATGGGTGGATGATAATGCATCTCTGCCTTTCATCCAGCTCTTGTTGGAGATTTTCCAAGATAGGCCTCTCCTAAGAGTTGACTGCCAACAGCTTTGGAGCAACCAGTGTTTTGGCACAGATGTTGGTTTCGGTCTCGACAGAGGTGTCTGGTTTGAGACTTTGGCACACACATTTGGTATCAGACTGAGAAGCAAGGGGGTCAAGACTCTTGGCTGGATTCTGTCTCGGCTCTGACACCTAGCTTCGGGCTCAACACCAGACCCCCGGAGAAGTGGTGCTCAGTTTTAATGTAGAGTGGCTTATGTGTTTTTAGTGTGTGTGCTGACCATCTGTACTTATGTGTTTGGCATAGTCTTCAGACAAGGTCTGGTAAACAGGACTTCCTTGAGCCCCTCTTCCTCTTCAAGGACTATTATGTCCTCTGGCTCCAAGGAGGTGGATCAAATAGGGCTAGGTTGGTGGGCCGGAAGGTCAGATGAGTCACCAAATTCTTATTTGTTTTGCTCTTTACGGCCAAGCAAGAGACAGCAGGCCTTATCGTGCTCTAGAGAGAAACACAGGTTCCAGATCGCATGGAGGTCAGTCCAGGGGTACTTTGTGTGACACTGAGGGCATCTCATTAAAGGTATCCATTCCACTACCTTCTGCATGTCCTTATTCTTCGGCGTCTGTAATGAAGATGCACAGTCCCAATTGGCAGGGGTGCCCAGTTATTGGACAATGATGTCCAGGCAGGGCGGATTGAGCGGAGAACGTTCAAGGAATCATAATTGTCTGCTTGGTGATCAGACAGAAAGGCTATGTGCAGCAACAGCGCCAAACATTTTGAGATCTAAAGCACCATTGATACACGCCCGAATCCGATGTCGGAGAAAAAAATGGAGTCAGTGTCCATGCACATTCATGACCAGAGGAGAAACTAGGGGCCAGATGTAGCAAAGGGTTTTACCCATTCTGTGCCTATGGGAAAATGCTTTAGTACATATGGCCCTAGAACACGTGCACCCGCCACATACAACCTGGTCTTCAAAGATGTAATTTTAGATGTTGCAGTTGTGTTATTAAAAATGCTATAGAACATGTCATGAGTGATGTAATATGTGAGGTAATTAGCAGTGAATGGAGAGGGCACAAGTTACTTATTTTAGGGCACAAGTAATACTTACTTAACTATAACTGGTGAATTACAGTGATTCAGTTAGTTAAGTGAATTTCTAATGTTTTTTTAATGTAAAGTAAGATATATTTCCTAACTATATCATCACTGTAACAGCAGTTTTTTCCAGTGAGTTTCTACTTTTTTTTTTTTCAAGCATAAAGTAAGATGCCTATCACTGAGTATGGCTTGTGTTTGGGTGCATACTCTGGTTTGCAGCCAGGCCCTGTACCCAACCGCCCCATCAGCACCCAACTCCTCGCCGACACACAGCTAACTGTGCCATATAACAATATAAAGGATGTCATTTTAATTAAGGCAGACCAACTGGCTTTGTCAAAGGATCAGTACACCGAAATACAAAAAGCAGGCCCATTTGCTTTATCAAGGAATCAGCACATGAACATATATTAACCTGACCTATTGCCTTTGTAAAACAAAACAAACAAAAAAAGTCACCAAAAACTTATCAGGTATAAATTTAATAAATTCACACATTACAATATTTTAATAGTTATTGTCATCACAAATTATTTAAAACAATACAGCATGTCTGAGTCTTTTTAAACATTTTCAGACCATCAAAATGCAGCCATAGAAATAACCACAGGGAGTTCCTGCGCTACAGCTAAAGAGCATATACTTCCAGCTCGGATTTCTTACAACTGTAGCTCAGAGTGCTTCGAAGAAAACTGAACGCTCTCCTGCGGTCATGACTTAATAACCAAGGAGACTTACTGTGTTTTAAAAAATGTTGCTGGGGGTTGCTGTACTCCCTGCAGCTGCCCACAACATTTAAACAAAAGATTTTTGTACAGCGGGTGAGAATAGCAAGGAGTGATGATTAAATGCAGTAAAGTAATAAATTAAGAAATCTGAGCAAAGCCACACACTTCCAGGGAGAAGGGTAGACATAAGTGATTCTACAGGACTACATGCTTCAAACAGATGTTTAGAGGGTAAATAACATTTTCTGTTCTCAGGATGTGTTGCTGTAGATTTCCACATTCTGTACAGACTGTAAAGCTTTAACCCCTGTGGTCATCATGTGCCTATTGCAGATGTCTGAAAAAGTCCTTAAGACTATCTTGCAAACCACTGCCTACTGATTGGCAAGGATATCAACAAAATAATACTTCATGAATATGTGTGGAGTTGACCAACTTGCTGTATTAGATAAGTCAGCTAGTGGAATATTGCCTAACAAAAGCCTGGTCGCAGCCTTTTTGCATGTAGAGTGCATCCTGGGTACGCAGGGAGGACTCTTTTTGCTTTGCAGGAGCAAGTATGAATGCACTTGACTATCTGTCTGGCAATACCAGCTTTAGATAAGGGTTGGACTTTGTGAGGTTTAGCCAAGGCTACATTCAGTTGGTCCGCCATGCAAAAGGGCTTGGTCCTGTCAATTGAGTACATGAGAAAGTGCTGGACATCGAAGTGAGGAGGGCTATGTCAGGTACCCAGGCTGGTTCTGGAAAAAAGACTGGGAGCTCTATGGTCTGGTTGAGGTGATAAGGGGATACTTTCTTACTGAGAAACTTAGGAACAGTCCTGAGAATCACTAAATTTTTGTAAGCCTGAATGAAGGGTTTCTGTAGTGTAAGGACTTGCAACTCACTAATATGTATGATAGACGTTATGGCCATTTTCCAGGACAGATAGTGGAGAGGGCAAAAGTGTAAGGTCTCAAAAGCAGCCTAAATCTGGTATGGACTATATTAAGATTCCTCCCCCAGAACAGGAAGAACTCTGGGAGCAATAACTATTTTGAGGCCTTTTATTAAGACTTGAACAGCGGGTATACAGACAAGAGAGGAATGCTTCCTGCTTTGCATGGTAGCCAATGTGGCTGCTAAACGTGGCCTTACGGAGGTGTAGGCTGGGCCTGATTTTTCAAGATGAATCAGGCAGCAGATGATATTCTGGAGGTTTTTATGGGGGTCCAGGTGTTGGTTGCTGCAGTAGTGAACAAATCTTGTCTACTCCACAGCAGAGTCAAGTGGCAGGTTTGTGGGACATACAGGATGTTCATACATCACTCTGGAAGATGCAGAATCTCAGGTATCAAATCGCTAGATTGGACTGTTGGGGTCTGGGTGCCTGGTCTAACCGTTGTGAGAAGGTCTAACCAGTTGGATAACTTCCTGTGGCGACTGATTATCATCTCAAGGAGTGCTTAGCATGAGGGTTGTTTGGCCAAGGTGGGGCTACAAGGACATTTTTCCATACCATGAATTGGCGGGGAGAGGGTTTGAGCGTGAGCATAGATTCCTGACCAGTTCATCCAAGGTGTGTTGCCCATGGACTGTGGGTACCTGGAAGCTTGGGAATTCTGTTTTTTTCAGGGGTGGCAAATAACTATTTGGGGAGTGTCCAAGATCGAAAGTACTGGTGGGGAACTTGTGGTTGGAGCTCCTACTTGTGGGCCTGGTGATACGTCCTGTGAGGTCACTGTCCATCTCTTAATGTTCTGTGCCAATAGGGAGCGAGGTAGAGATTAAGTGCCCTGTTTCAGTAGGTGATACATGGCAGTCATGTTGTCGGCCCGTGTGAGGACTACTTTGACCTGATTGAGCAGAAAAAAAAGCTTAGTGGATAGATGTCAAGCAGCTTGGTTGACATGCAGCCCCCAAACAGCTTGAGAGGTGTCAACTTTCTAAATGGGGTTTAGGAAATGCCTGCCATGCAACAGGTGGTGGAGGTGGTTCCGCCACTGCAGACAGCAACGTGCACTTGACTTTATAAACACTAGATCCTGCGTTTGACCCTCTGCCTGTGTCCAGAGGGCACTGTTGCAGCGGGTGAAAATGTAGCTGAGCTTGGGGCACTACGGCGATGCATGAGGCCTTCATGCCTAGGAGGAACTGAATGGTTCTGACTGTGAGATGACAATTTGATAAAATTTGAAATAAGATCTGTTGGAATGCCATGACATTCTGTAGGGTGGGGTAAGCTTTGCCTGTGACAGAGCTCAGGACCACCCCTAAGAAAAGCTGGATTGGGAAAGGTTGTAGGCAGACTTGGTCAAATTTATATTGAACCCAAAGCTGTGGAGGAATGAGATGGTAGCCAAGGAATGCACTAGGCCCTGGAGCTCACCTATGCTCTTGACTGGCCAACCATCGAAGTAAGGGAAGACTTGAATGTCCCTTCTTATGTGAGTGGCCACCACTGCTACGCATTTGCTCAAGACCCTTGGGGCAATAGAGACGCTGAATGGAAGTACTCTAAACTAACAGTGATGGCCATTTACCATGAAGGTAGGTAGCATTGGTGGGTTGAGATGAATGGGGATGTGAAAGCAGAAACTCTTGAGATGCCATAAAGTTGCCTTATTGAATAAGCGGGACGACATCCTGCAGCCATATTGAAGTGTACAGAGAGGATATACCGGTTGAGGGGCCTGAGGTCCAGAATGGGAGTTAGGGAACAGTCCTCCTTGGTGATAAGGTAGTAGAGATAGTAAACCCCCTTGTCCCATCAGCTCTATGGCCTATTTTTGAATGAGCGCTTGCATCTCCTTCTCTAGGAAGCTGTTATGTTATCTGCTGAGTGTGTGGGTGTGGGGCAGGACATGAGGGTGGGTGTGAGAAGTTCTAGACAGTATTTGTGGCAAGCCACCACTTGTATCCATGTGTCTGATTCAATTTCCTGTCAATGAAGGAGGAAATCATGTATTCTTCTCCCAACAGGTATTGTGTGATAGGGAGGAGTTGGTGTTTAGAGGTGGAGGCCCCTTACAGGAACCTCCTTTGCCACTGCCCCAGTAGGCATCCGTAGTGCATTCTTGTGGTATTTGCTTGAGGTATGACTGCTGCTGCTTCTGCTAGGAGAGGGTAGGGGCCAGGAAAGTGTCTATGGAACCTGCCCTATACTGTTGTCTCCAAAAGGAGTCTCTAGGGGATGAAGTCTGGAGAGTGCTCATGGTATTAGAGTTCTTGATATTTTCTAACATCTGATAAACCTGAGGGCCAAAGAGATGTTTGCCACTGAGGGACAGGTTGAGCGGATGTTGTTGGACTTTGGGTTTAAAACTTAATATACTGAGACATGCATTGCGTTCAACAAGAATGCTAGTGTTGACCACATAAGATGATGTGTTAGAAAATCAAGCTTTTGGAGACAGTCTTCTCTTCCACTGCTAATTCCTATCTCCTCTTTCTGAACTTCTCAGGGACATGTTTAACTAGTGCCAGCATCTTGTCCCATTGAGCCGTTTCATACCGGGAAAGGAGGCTGACCGAGTTGGCTATCCTCAAGTGAATGGTAGCTCCTACAGATATCCCTTCCCAGCAACATCAAGCTTCTTACTCTCCTTGACCTAGGAGGCATCGCCCGTTGACTCAGCAGAAGCATTCTTCTGTGCAGTATGTACTACCAGGGAATTCCGGAGGGAAGTACCATTACTATGGAGGAAGCTGTCATGCCTAAATGTTTCATTAGAGTTGTTACACTAATGGGACATGTCTGAAAAAGAGACAGCAGCCGCTGAATGCCATCACCCTATGTGGATTTGGGTATGCCTTTGCTAGCTTGAGTGTCATTATGGAACGTATGAAGTGTTACATTTGCAGAGGTCGGGGTTTTGATTTCTTCACTTTGAAAGTGAAGCCAAGTTGGTGCAGAAAGTACGCTGCTTGTTGAGTGTGCGCTAGGCCCTTGTGTGTTTGCGGATGCTCTTCATCAGCAAATCATCTAAATAAGGAAATACGAGGAAGGGATGTCTGTGTGGATGAGCTGCTACAACTGGTAAACACTCACTTGGTAAACACTCTTCTGGCTGTGGTACCCTGAATGAGAGGACTATGAATCGGAAATGTTTTCTATTTACCGTGATCCAAAGGTGTTGATGGTATGCAAGATAGACTCTTATGCGGACATAGCCATCCATGAGATCTAATTCCACCAGAAGTCACCTTTCTGATGCAATGGGATGACATCTAGCAAGGTGACCATATGAAAATGGTCCTGAATAAATGAAATTGTTTAGTGTATATTTATACACACACAGCCACACATATACACACATACATTGTGAGGAAATGTGAGGTATTACATGGTGTGGTTGTGCGACCTCACCTTGGAATACACTTAATAAACCCCATAGGTCCAGTACGTTTAGTCTTTAAAACTCTCAGCTCAACCCTGGATAGCTGTGGCACTCAGCAACAAGGCTTACACAGAGAAACAAGTGTTAAGCACTTAAACAGCACCAAAACAATTGAAGAAGACATTGACACA
This sequence comes from Pleurodeles waltl, assembly GCF_031143425.1. Classification (NCBI taxonomy): domain Eukaryota; kingdom Metazoa; phylum Chordata; class Amphibia; order Caudata; family Salamandridae; genus Pleurodeles; species Pleurodeles waltl. Next base: position 1,048,766,783 of record NC_090446.1, on the reverse strand, counting down.
TCACTCAAAAAATCTGACAAAATGTATAAAAATAGAATATTTTTTATAAGAATGTTTTTCACTAGAACGGAAAAGATCCACTAGAGAGTTGCGGGGATACAGGTTTTACAAGCAATAATAAATCAAAGCAATTTCACTCAACTGTGAACGAGCCTTAGCAATGTCAGTGAACTAGGCACTTTGAATTTTTTCAAGGAAAACTTAGGTTATTGTCAATTTGGTCATCTAAGCTGGCACAGAGCTATTGCAATGGATCTCTCCAGTCTGTCTAGTTACCAATGAACTACCACTTGACCATTGTTGCGGTCACAAGCAAATCCTTCCTGAGTCAATAATGTGACTCCTGAGGGCCCCAGCAACTCTCCCACAACACCTCCTGATTCAGAGAACTTGGTGCAACTCCGTGCGTTGAGTCTTAGTCCTCGGATCTGCATGGAGTCGGTGGTAGCGGCTTGAAGACTCTGGGATACCAACTTGACCAGCAGGATTCTTCAGCTGTTGTGTCCTGTACTGCAAACCCTCCCCTCCCCCAGTTCTAAACTTCACCTTTGAAGCCTGCCTTTTGAAACCAACACCCAAATGGCTTCCTGCAGGAGGAAGGTGACACCTCCCTGGCCTGCAATCCCTTATTGCTTTCTTTCCTGAGAGTCATAACCACATTTCTCCAGGAGGGCAGAAAGCCATCTCGTGGAGCAGGCTCCATGTGTGCCCAGAAAGGCACAGGGGTTTTAAAGGCAACAAAGTAGCAACCTTGCTAAAACTGCACACTGCAAAAAGTTATATTTATTTCAATTTGAGATACAAGTCGGGCTTAATGAAACAAGCTGTTTGATAGCTTGGAGTGCCCACTTTGGTCGTACCAATTCCGGAATTAGCACAGCTGAAGGGTTCAGTGTGTAAACCTGTCCTTGCCAATTGAGTGACCAAGTCTTTTCACAGTAAAAACAACTGTTTTGTGGGCTTTAATGTCAGGACATGTAAAGTATATGTCCTGCCTGTGCCATATGTTGTAGCCTGTCTTTAGGGTTTGCTAAGCTTGACAGAGGGGTGACTTACACTCATATCCAGGGGAAGTGCTTTTAACGGCAAACTCGGGCTAGTAGTGCACGACTGCTCTACCAGTCCGCAGTGGCAGACTGGGAGACTTGTTTTACTTGGGTGTCCTCCAGGGTGGCACAATTAGTGCTCCAAGCCCTCGGCTAATCCTCTAACTTATATACCCCCGGGGATCAGGGGACCATTTACTAGGGACCTACAGTTAAGTTAGCGATTTCCAACTGGGCATGGCCAATTCAACATGCAGTTTTAGGGTCAGGGCACAGGCACTAAGGTCTGGTTAGCAGGTCTCAGTACACTCAGACGAAAAACCAGCAGCATTAATTGAAAAGTATGTGAGTGACCATATTATAATAGTAATTTCGTCAAATACGTATATATTTATTTTAGAACAGCCTTGGTACTGCTGCTACAGATGCTGGAGTTTCCATCAGTTTAACTCCTGCATGCCATATGTGATCCAATAGAAGGATCAACTTCAATGACTGCAAAGCTGGCTCTTAAAACCACCTGTGTTATAGGTAGGTCATTTAGTGTAGGTCAGCACTTTGCCACCCTATAACTAGGGTATTGTGGTAAATCAACAAGAGAAGGTGTTGGTGGGTTTGCTGTAGGGGGGATGTAATCATGCCACTCACTGACTTTTGGCCTATCTTCAAAAGGTGCTTTGTCCCATCCATGAAAATTTGTGGTCCAACACATCCACCTCAATAGGCATTTGAGGTATATCCGAGAGTTGCTGCATTGGTTAGTGTGGAATTGGAAGTGGGATTTGCTGAGCTTCCTGCCTTAGTACCTCTGCTCTAGATACGGCTAAATCCATTGGCCGCCGAAAAGGCTGAGGTGCAGTTACTGGTTGGTACCATGTGGTGCAAATCTTTTATAAGGTCTACTGGCACCCTCATCATAAGGTGTAGCTCATTATTTTCATATAGTAACTCACAAAAATCAACAGTTGTGAAATTTACTGCCTTCTTCCCGGTCCTGTGGAGGATAGGGGTGAAAGTGGTTGGGCTGGAGCTGAGGAGAAAATTATTTTCCTAAGTGTCTTGATATTTGATCCTGACCTAGCTTGGTCTCTAGGCTATCTCATACAAAGCGCCAGCATCTGCCTACTTCACCTTTCAGATCCAACAGGTTGCAGATGAAGCAGAATTTTGCTGGGAGAAGTGTGCTCTGGCCTCAACCCTGGATAATCTGTACCTTTCTATTTTGATGTTACTGTAGTTGTTGACAGTGATGTCAACAATCACACTGAAGACTGCTCAGTCCTCAACCTGATGCGTCTCTTGTGAAAGCTTTGACAGCTCTGCTGGCCGCTTCACTGACTGTTCGGTCTACATAGATTCTGTTGTCAATGATGCTTCTGTTGATGGTAGTGTCTGCACTGACATCATCCGTCTTATGCGATGGAGGTCTGAGCAAATTTAACAAGGAGATTTGGTTCCTCACCTTCATTAGAGGTGTTGACAGAGGTGTCAGCGGTGGCAGTTGTTGATGTGGTCGTTGACTGGCTGTCAACTGCACAGTGGCATTCAATTTCTTTGCCAGAGGTGATGATGGTGGATGCACAGTGGTGGGAGAAGGTCTCTTTCTGCTCCTTGTCAATGAAGCTAGTTTATCAGCTTTCTGAGCATTTTGGGTTTCTTTTTCTTGGCCTCGCTTCAGTTTGACTCTTTAGGACTAGGGTTTTCCTTTGAGGACTCAGCTCCTTCAGGCTTACTTTTAGAAACCTTTTTCACTCCAGATTTAAAATGCTGAACTGAGACGCATCCCATAAAGAGAGGTGCTCCACAGTCTTATGTTTTCTGGATCCCTTTTAAAAATCCTCACTTCAATGGTGACAGAGGGGCTTGGCAGAGGCTGTGCTGTCGATTGTATAGTTCTTAGCATTGTGATAAGATAGGAGTAAAGGCAGTAAATATACCTCTTTTGTGAATTATATGAAAATGCAGGTCACAGCCAACCAGACAGCATATTTACAGTACACTTCCGAGTGCTACCTTTCTGTAAACAGGCCTGTAAATCTTGTTCTCATCTCATCACATCACATCTGCTGTGTATTCAAAGACCAAGGTCAAATGTCAAGTGTGGTCTTTCGAAGGTGCTTTTTTTACTTTTCTTTCTCTGACTTCAAAGTGAGAGGATGTATGTGACAATCTTGCTGGATACTGGGGGTAGGAACGTTGTTTCCTAGCACACAATATTTAAATTGACTGTATAGGTATTTCATAATACATCAGAATTAGGAACACAAATTAAGCAATTTTTTTTATTTTTGAAGTGCGCTGGAAACAAATACTTGAACATGATAAAAACAAATCACTACACTAGGTGATGTAATTTCCACACATTTTCATCTGTGCACTGTAAATCTTTATTAGTAAAACTGCATGTCTGTGAAAATGTAATGATCATTTCAATTGAAAACTTATTGTTTGTGATGGCAGTGTGATACATCATGAAAACTCCACTTTACGCCACTCCACAGCAATCCACACCACTGCATTCTACTCTGCACCACTCCATGCCACTACACTCTGCACCACTCTAGTCAATGCCACTGCACTCTACTCCTCTCTGCTCTACCCTGTACCACTTTACTTTATGTCAATACACTCTTCACCACTCTGCTCTATACCATTGCGCTCTTCTCTACTGCACTGTACTCCACTACAGTCTAGGCCACACCCATCTACTCTGCCTAACTCAACCCTACGCTACTGCACTCTACTCTATGCCAGTCCAGTGTATGACACTGTACGCCACTTCACACTGTGCCACTAAAATACATGACTCTCTGCCACCCCAGACTATGACACACTGCCACACCACAAAGCTCTACTCTTTGCCATTCCACTCTACAACACTCTATGCCACTCCACAACACTCTACTCAACTCTTCATCATTCCACTGTATGACACTCCACACCACTCCTCTCTACGCCACTTACTTTTAGCCATGTATAACATCAGCCATGCTAGTGTAATACATGGCTAAACCATGTCGGTAAAGCGAATAGATCTTGCATAGGTGAGACCAATTGGCTTTGCCAATGCATGTTCTCAAAGGAATCAAAAGCTTTGACAAGTGGAAGGCTACAAGTAATACGGCAATGCTCTGTGGGAGTGAACACCTGATGAAAAGGATGGACAAATAGGAAAGATTAACCACTTGGATGCAAGGATTTTTAAAGGACATTGAATAAACAAATGAAAAGCAATGGGCATGCTGTAAGCCCACATAGTATATATAACATGTCTTGAAGAGACAGCGCAAGCGTTTCTAGCCTTGACCTAAAAATGATCCTCTTTAATTTCCCCATAACTTTCCCTTTTTTCCCCAGAGGCAGCAGTGTTAGTAATCTACACCTACAACTTAAAGGAAGGGACAAATACACTGTTTATATAGACTTATTTGAGGAAAAGCAAAACTCTAGAACTCCCTTCCACACCACATACAGTAGAAATCTGAGGTTTGATGACCTCTGGGAGGGGTGAGGCAGTGAGCTCTCTCACCTCACTGGTGACAGTTTAGTTGTTTTTGAATGAGTGAATGTGCTAAACTGGGAACTATCTGGGCCTTTTCAAGCAGTCACTGCCTTGTACTGCTATGGTAAAGTTACCAGGTGACTCCCACATCGACAAAGGGGAATATTTCAAGCATGTGAATCTATGAAAGATCCAATGCTGAAGAATCGCAAAAGATACAGTGTGACAAAATATCATTTCAATAAAAGGGTCAGTGTGCAGGGAAAATGGCTCACAGGAACTTTTTTTAAAAACTGAAGCTGGTGAGAGGGCTATGTGGGGAAGAGGTGCAGTGGCTAACCCAAACATGCAGTTTTCCATATTAAAGTTAGATAACCTGTTGCCTTTGTAACTCAATTGCCATCTCTTTCACTACTCGAGCATCATACAAGAGAGACCTTAAAAAAAGGCTCCAGATTTAATATAGGCACATGCTAACACTACAAGGTCTGGAAAGTACCTGACAAGAGTTTTCGGTAATTGGCATTCGTATTTCCTGGTAATTTTGTTACGAAGCGGTGAACATGGGTTTTACTGATCCAGCTCCATCCTCCGTACCCAGTTACTCTGTATTCCTCTCCTTTCTGTTTCCAAACCTGTGAAAATATAAAGTATTTTCATTTACCAACCAATGCAAAACTTTGGTTCACAACAATACTCTTAACAAAGCCATGACTATGGCCTTTAATCAATCCATTCAAATAGGATTTGTAAAGTGCTACTTATCACCATCAAGGGTATCCAGGTGCTTGAAGGTCTCTGCAGCTCATTTGAATAAGCAGGTTTTGATGGTTAAACAGAATTGCAGATGAGAGGTGATGGTCTGGACAAGCTGCTTCAGTGGATGCATTAAGTGTGGGCAAGTGAAAGGGAGGCAGAGCATAGTCTTCTTGACGATTGGTGGAAATTCAGTCGGTGGATAATGTAGGCAGGTCCTTGGTTGTGTGCATAGGTCACCAGCTTGAATACGCACCTCTTCTGCACGGGGAGCCAGTGGAGTTGCCGGTAGTGTGGAGTGATGTAGGATCGCAGGGAAAAAGGTCGAAGAGGAATCTTGGCTGTCGCATTCTGAATGGTCTGAAGTCTTTGTAGTAGTTGCGAGGCAATTCCTACATGGAGGGCACTGCCATAGTCTAGTCGACTGGTGATGAGGGCCTGTGTCACAGTGCGTCTCCTGTGTGGATGTAGCCACTTGAAGATATTCCATAACTTGCACAGTGAAGAAGCAGGTGGAGGAGACTGTATTAATCAGTGATTCCATTATGTGCCTTTTGTCAAAGAAGATTTTGAGGTTTCTGCCATGTTCGGAGGGAGTGGGTGCAGATGGTCTTAAATTAACCTGCATGGAGTGGCTGGTCTTCTTAAACTAACTAACTTTAAGGTAACTGCAATGCAACATTTGTCCTTCTAGGGAGCACTAACAGTTTGTGCAGCCCTTCATGCAAACATACTGGTACATTACTTAAGCAGTAACAACATTGACTTTTGTATTCATATTTTTTTGTGTGGTGCTAACAAAACGTTAGGGTACACCCCAAGACATCTCACCTAAGAGACTGTGGGCCTGATTCCAACTTTGGAGGAGGTGTTAATCCGTCCCAAAAGTGACGGTAAAGTGACGGATATACCACCAGCCGTATTACAAGTCCATTATATCCTATGGAACTCTTAATACGGCTGGTGGTATATCCGTCACTTTACCGTCACTTTTGGGACGGATTAACACCTCCTCCAAAGTTGGAATCAGGCCCTGTGTCTTTAAGGTATTAGCTTTGAACATGTTAAGCCTGGAAACACCCTGATATGGCTGGTCCATTTCAAATTTGTTAAAATATATTGCTCTTTCAGGATACTTCATTACGGAAGTTATTTATTGAAGTAAAATAGTGGGCAAAATGAGGTTTGAATACTGAAACAAAATGTTTACTTACTAGTAGGAGTACTCTTGCAGCATGAAGTCCTGTCCATCTATTCCACCATCTAGTGGTTGTGTCAGGAACTGTGTTTCGTCCTTCTTCTGTTTCTTTTGTGTGTGTGTGGGTGGCATCAACCTCTCTTTGATGTCAAGTCCATCTCTTGTGTAATGTCAGACGGCACCACAGAAGTTCATATGTGTCGCCACCATCTTTAGATTCTTTTCTCTCCCTCATTTTGCAATCTTTTCTTTCTTCTCCCTCTTATTTTCTCTTTAACATCCTCTTGCAATGAATCGCTGATTCTCCACGCCGGTTTGCTTTTGCCCATTTCTGGGGCGGTGAGAGGGTCGCAAATGAATCTAGAAAACTCTTCAGGCCATAAAAATACTGCTACTGGTAACTAACCATTTCATTTTGCAGCATGAATCCTTTCCAGGATTCACATACTGAGCGTTTGATTACATAGCTGTGTTTGGTTCTCTGGGAAGGATGGGTTGCAATCTGAGTGAATTGGCAAACAGGTGCCTTAGTACTCTGTCTCACCTGTGCTTCCTTGTTCAGATGGATGACCACATAGTAGTGTTTTGTCAAGGTGTGTGAGGATGCCGAGGATGCAGATTTCAGAAAGCGGTACATTTGCCAGGAATACTAGGGTTACACACTTCTTCCTGGTTGAGTGTGCCCTGGGGCATGTGGGTAACGTCTTACCTGCTCTTGCACAGAGTATTTTGATACTTTCCACTATCCATCACAATTGTCCTTCTGGTTACTGGTGTAACCTGCTAGCCTGAACTAAGGAGACAAAACAATTATGTTGCTTACCCCATAAGCAACTGTTCGTGGCATGTAGTGCTGTAGATTCAAATGCTTTGCGTCCTCCTGCTATCTAATGTTGGGTCCGGAGTGATGCAAGTTGTTTTTCTTGGAAGAAGTGTTCTAAGTCACGAGATCGAGTGACTCATCCCCTCTGTGATATGGCATATGAGCATCAACTCCTTTGTTAGATTGTTTTCCCACAGGCAGGTGACAAAGCAATGAAAACGAAGGAAGTGTACAGAAAAAGATGTCCATGCAAAATATAACTACAGATGTACAAATATATACAAATGTAAATTAAGTGCAAAGGCCACATTTGTACGGGGAAGAGGGAGGGTGCGTGTGAATCTACAGCACTACATGCCACAGACCGATGTTTACAGGATAAGTAACAATGTGCTTGATGGCATGTGTGACAATAAATACACATGCTCTGCATAGACTGTAAAGCAGTCCCTCCATAAAGCGGTGGCTAGCCTGTAGGAGTTGCAGTTAACTGAAAAAGTATATGTAGCACTGCCTGCTCTACGTTTGCCTGTTGGTGTGCTAGAACATCCACACAGTAGTGTTTTGTGAATGTACGTGGTGTGGACATGTAGCTCCATTACAAATGTCAGCTATGGGAACCTTACCCACTGAAACCCCTAGTAGCACCCTTTCTTTTTAGTAGATTGAGCTCTGTGATAAAGAGGTAAAGGTCTCTTGGCTTTTACCTAGCAAGCCTGTATACATTGGACTATTCATCTGGCTATACATGACTTGGAAATTGGGTTGAAGTGGGGTGTAGAAAAAGGTACAAAGTTGTGTGTTTTTTTTACAAATTCTGTAGTTCCGTCAATATAGTATGAGTGCTCTTAACATTTAGCGTGTGAATGGCTCTTTCCGATACAAAGTCTGGCTGCAGGAAAAAGACTCAATGGACTGGTTAAGAAAAAAACTGAGTAACCGCTTTAGGAAGAAATTTGGGATTACTGCGAATAACTATGAAAAAGGAGAGACGGAGGGGAAGATAGTTTATAGGAATAAGCGCTCACAATAAATCACCAAATCCAAGATCAAATTAATCGTAGGCACGGTGCAACTGGCAGAAGGATCTTCCCCACTCCTCCTATGTTTCTCCACAGGAAAAACGAAACATAGACAACAGATGTCAAGGCACTAGTGAGTAAAAGTTCAGTAATCCATGTGTTTAACAGCAGCCAACACGTTTCGTCCTGTGTATTTTCTCACAGGACGAAACACATGTTGGCTGTTTGCTTAAAATGGATATCTCGGTTCAAGAATAAATTGAATTATTGCTAATCCTCCTGGTCCACCTTATGTTTGATGGCTCTGAGAAGGACACTAAGGCATAAACACATGGATTACTGAACTTTTACTCACAAGTGCCTCAACATCTGTTGTCTTAGTGCGAATAACTACCTTATCCCTATGAATTTGGAAGAAAGGCTCTTCCAAGGTTAAAGCCTAGAATTTACTAATATGTACTAATATGGACGACTAAGAAAGACACTTTCCAGGAAAGAAATTGAAGTGGACATGAGTGGAGTGGTTCAAATGGGGGACCCATGAGTCTGATGAGCACAATGTTAATGCTCCACAATGGTGCACAAGGTACTCTAGGTAGAATCACACGTCTAAGACCTTCCATAAAAGTCTTAATGACTGGGACCTTGAACAAGGAAATATGTTGTCTGTTCTGCAGATATGCGGCTATTGCTGCGAGATGTAGTCAAATGGAGTGTAGGCTAGATTTGCTTTCCGTAAGTGGAGCAGATAATTTCCTATACTGTGGCTGTCACAGGGTGACGTGTTTGGGCTGGCAGTTGCAAACAAAACTTTTTTGGGGCGCATAACAGACTCTAGTATTTTACATGCTTCCTTGATAATGCCCATGAACTCTACTAACAAGCCTAAATATCCAAACTCTATGACCTCCAGAGCCATAATCCTAGCATTGAGTTGCCTGGGGTCTCATGCATGATCTGCCTGTGATTTTGAGTGAGCAGGTCCTGCTTCATGGGGAGCTTCTCGTGTGGACTCCTGAAAGATCTAAGAGTGTGGTGAAGCTGGGCTGCAGTGCCCAGGTGGGAGCCACAAGGATCATGATGAGTGATGTTTCCCTGATCCCCCCCAAACCAGAAAGGGAATAAGAGGGAGAAGTGGAAAGGGGTAGGCAAATATCCCGGACCAATTTACCCATACAGCATTGAACTTGGATAGAGGGTGTGGGTACCGGTAGGCAAAGTTTGGGCATTTTGCATTGCCTGCTGTGGCGAAACCGTCTATGGTAGGAACCCCCCCACCCCAACCACCACCACCACCCTTAGAAGCATGAGTGAAGGACTTGTGGGTGAAGTTTTCACTCGAAGTAGCTGTATCCTGCTGAGGAGGTCTGTAAAGTCAGTGTCTGTTCCAGGCAGATATCCCGCCAACAGGTGACTGTGGTAATGAATGGCCCACTTCCAAATGGTCTGAGCGAGTTGAGAAGATCGTGTCTCCTCTGGTCTCCCAACCCCCCCCTCCTTTCGGTAAGTAATACATGGATCATGTTGTCTGTGCAGACTAAGACAACCTTGTGAGACAGGTGAGGAAGGAAAGCTTTCAGTGCTAGGAATACAGCCTAAAGCTCCAGGTAGCTGTTGGCATCCCAGAGGCCCTACACTGTCAGGTCTTGAAAGTGAGAACCCCAACCTGTCTGATGCATTTGAGGTCAGTGTGACATGAGGCACAGGGTCAAAAAAAGGAGGCCCTTTCAAATGTTTGTTGGTGTTCCACCACTGCAGAGAATGGTAAGTCTGGCAGTCTAACAAAACTAGATCTTCCAGGTGACCATGTGATTGAGACCACTGACGAGACAGACATTGCTGCAGGGGATGTATGAGAAGTCTGGCGTGGGGGACTATGGCAGTGCAAGAAGCCATCAACCCCAACAGACACATAATAGTCATGTGCAGGTATGGTTTTACTGAAACTGAGGGAGGAGAGTGTGGAAATCCTGGACACCTGCTGGGTTGGGATAGGGGCTGGAGGAGAGATTTGGGAATGTTTAGAGTGGAACCTAGACAGATCCACTGTGAGCTGAGTGTGGTGTTGCACTGTTGTAACGTGCTGTCTTTGATGAAAGAGTCATCCAGGAAGGGAAAGATGTGAGCATTCTGCATTCTCAGATGTGCTGCGACTACTGCCAAGCACTTTGTGACTACTGTAGGAGCAGTAGCAGTAGTGACTCCGAAAGTAAGAACCTTGAATTGGTAATGTTTGCCTGCAATAACAAATTTTAAATCCTGAAGGGTAACCATGTAGAAGTTTTAAGATGCTGGCTCTCTATATGGCGCACTAAAAATAAGTACATTGTACAGGGAATCCAGTGGATCCCTAATTGGTTTGCAGTGGCAAAAGTAGATTGGACTAATGCTCTATTTTGTGGTAGTGTGGGTGACGCTTATCAGAGGGTAGTACTATGCATTTGTTGTACTCACACACTCAAACAAATCTGAGGTCAATTTAGAAAAATAATACTTTTGTTTATATATACTTTAAACCCAAGACCTTCATTACAAGGTAATCGACACTTAGTTCAATGTTAATTTATGGAGGAAAACAATGTTTAGCAAACACAGGGTTAACAACAACTTATGAGGCCAATATCAGAGAGTTAAGATAAGTACTGGACACTGATCAGAACCACACCAGCAGGTCACTCCGGGCAGCAGTGGGATAACTGGGTGCAGGGGTGCAGCAAGGCGTCGGGTGCCCAATGGTTTTCTATGAGAACTGGTCCTCAGGAAGAAAGCTTGCAGACTCTGGCCAGGAAGCCAGTCGAGGACAACAAACAGATGGGCTGTAGACTTGCGGGGCTCAAGGGACGTAGGTGCACCTTTGGACCTTTTCTCCAGGACCCAGGGGCGACGGATGCAAGAGTGTCCTTAGGTGTCAGGTTGCTCGGTCCTGGAACCCTCGCAATCATGGGGTCTTGTGCGTTGAAGCTGCAGGTGTTGTCTGGGAGTCCAGCAGGGGGAACCCAAGGTGGACTCGAGCTCAGGGGAGCCAGGGGACATCGTTGGCACCAGTGATTCACCCTAAAGGGGGTCAGGGGCAACGGGTGAATTGATTACTGGAGGTGTCGGATTTTCTCTCACCACAAGGCTGTGGGAGAGGGGGCCTGAGTGCAGACACTGCAGACAACTTGGGAGATTCCTAGAGGGGTGAAACCTCAGAGAACTCTGGACAGCTGGGGAGCCTTGCTGGCACCACTGGTTGGGTTCACCTCGGGTAATGAACACTGGGTGCAGAGGTCACTTCGGTGTCGGTTCTTTGCTGTTCTGGAGGATGCAGAGTCCTTTCTTGAGAATGTGTTGCATAGTAGATCCACTGCTCACAGAAATCTGAGTCTTTGTGGAAGGCAGGCAGTCCTCCTGGGTTTCTTGGAGGCTCAGCTGCAGGATGAATTTTATTTTTGGGCAGAGTCCATTGAGGTCAGCAGGCAGGCCGGTGGGCTGGTACTAAGTCAGCTGCTTCTTCTGGTGCAACTCCTGTGTCCTTTTCTTCGTAGGCAGTCAGGACCCGAGTTCTAGGGTTGAAGGGTTCCACCTAAATACTCAATTTATGGGCATTACATGGCGTGCCAGGCAGTAGCCAATGGACTGACCACCTTTAGGGTGACTACACCCTTTTTATGACCACTTCCGTTGGGAAGTTGGAATAACTAACTGTAGTGGCCTAATTCCTTCCAAACAGTGATGGAGGAATTAAAAATGTGGTGTCCACTTCAGATCGTCCACCTTTGACTCATTTTCCCACCTGTTCTGCCCTCAAAACTGGGGCCAGGACAGAGTGGTCAGTGATCTCTGCCATCTGAAGAGACCGGGGTCACAATACAAAGGCATCTAGGTCTTTGAAGCTCTCCACCCTGGAATGTCCATCCTGCCTGGGTGAGGTGTTAACACACCTGCCCAGTGCAGGCTTTTTTATTTGGCCCTCGAGAGCGCTGGCTCTCACCCTGGGGGTCCAGAAGCTTGTTTAAGGTGGCTGAACTGGTCAGGACCAGTCAGTCAACTGACAAGTAGCTGGAAGGTTTTCACAGGGCACCTCTATGGGGCCCTCTGGGTGCATGTATTAATAAATCCATCACAGGAATCAGAGAGTTTATTAATCTGGGATGTTTGATACCGAACATCCCTATATTCCGGGAAGCCATCAAGTACTGGGAAACTTGTGTCCAGCACATGCGGTGGGAAGGTGGAGGAAGTCACTGCTTGGCAGTGGAGGAGGATCCGTGTATGGTAGGCCCCCTCTAGGAGCCTCAGTAGAAACATCTGGTGTAGGTAGACTGAGGTTGCCCAGTGTATGAGGTAGATGCCTCTGTGGTAGATGATTTGTTGGATGCCTCTGAAACCCGGGTGGCAAAAGAAACTCCTATGTGTAGTAGTCTGAAAGGCACCCATGGCAGTGCTGGAGTACTTTAACTTCTCTAATGTGTGTCTACCTGTGGCCCAAACAGGTGCTCTTTATCAAAGGGCATGTTGAGGACTGCCTGCTGATCCTCAGGTTTAAACCCGAAGCAACGCAGCCAGGCATGACACCTTAAGAGGATGCTTGTGTTTATACTAGCAGCCACTGTGTCTGTGGCATCAAGGGTGCACCTGATGGAGTTGTTAGAGATAGTCTAACCCTTGAAACAATCTGTTGCCACCTTTTGCGATGCTCTTCAGGAAGGAACTGCAAGAGTACCTCCATTTCATCCTAATGGACCTGGTCGTACCGGGCCAAAAGGGCTTGAGAGTTAGCTATTCTCCAATGGTTTGCGGTCTGAGCCACTGCCCTTTTACCAGCAGCATCTATTAATTTATTCTACATCTATGGGGGAGGAGAGTTCCCAGTGGCCTGGCTATTATCCCATTTACGGACTGATGTTGCCCCAATGTAATCTGGTGGGACCTGTGCCCTGATGTAAAGCAGGTCAGAAGGGGGCTGCTTTGTACTTCTGTCCAGATGTCATACAACTACGCAGGAGCGGATAGGATTCTCAAAGATATCTTCTGCGTGGCAAAGCATGACAGGGAGCATGGGGAGATACTGTGTCTCTCTGTAAGTGGCAGCCAGAGTATCAAAAAGGAAATTCTGCTCAGTAAGGTCTTTATGCAGTTCCACATATAAAAACGTGGCTGCTCTGCTGATATGAAATAGTGTCCTCAGGTGGTGTAGGTCAAGGTCATTGGTAGGAATGGGATCAGGGTCATAGGCATCCCAAAGGTCAGTAACATCTGGCTGACCCCCATAAACTCCCCTTGTATTGGTGATGTGGCAAATCTGGAGGGGGAGAAAGAAGAGATGAAGTTGGAGGTGGTGGGAAGAGGAGGAGGTGGTGAGGGAAAAGGCCTGCATGAAGTACTAGTAGCCTTGTCCTTGGTCATTTTTCTTAGGAACGTCCATGGCCTCATGGAAGGAAAGTTTCCTTTAAGGGTGCACAACTGAGGAAGGAGTGACAATGATCCAACCTGTGTCATCTTGTATAAAGAGCTTGCGCTGACGAGTGTCCATTTTCTTCAGGCTAGGCCCATCCGGATATGGGCTGGTGGAAGACTGGCACAAGTATTTAGCTTCCTTTTTTTTTCAGTTCAAAAACTCTGCATCGAGTTCTTTGATTTGGGAAGCCTGGTTGGCACCGAAGAAGAGGCTGGCAGTTTTCGGTTCTTTCCCAAGGCTTGGATTCATACCGAAATGATCTCTCAGTCCGAAGAGGTGGAAGTTGAAGTCAACAATGCAGCTTTGGCCTTGGCAGCCATTTTCAATACAGAGCCGGGAGGCGGGCAGCCAAAGGAGATTTACAATGCCAACTATGGTGTGATGGCAGTGGTGGACCAGTGACCTCAAGGATGGGCTGGTACGTCTTTTTGGAGGGCTTATGTGGGAAAGCTGGGGCCACAGTACTTAAGCGCTGGGCAAAGGTCACCTCGTGGCTTTTGATGTTGAATTCGATGTCCGACTCAGTGCTGTCCTGTATGGAAAGAGCTTCCTCCTACTGCTCAGGTTCCTCCTCAGCATGTTCATTTCCGCAGATGTCCAGGGTGCCCGGCCTCTTCTGGGCCATCTCCAACCGATAAGTGTGTCGATCCCAAAGAGTCTTTTTGGAGTGGAATGACTTGCAGGCATTGCAATTGGCTTCGCAATGATCCGAAGAGAGACAGATTGCACAAAGATTGCACACAAGGTGTTGGTCGGTGTGAGGGAACTTGGCATGACACGGAGGACAGAATAGGAATGGGGTCGCTTTAATCAGAGAACCATTCTCATCAGTGCCGGAGCCACATGAAGGTGGGCCCGAAGCAGGCGTCTGCACCCTGAAGGGCAAGTGGTCGGTCTCTGGACCAACGGATCGACGAGATCGCTAGAATGGGAAAAGCGTGAATGATAACAAAGGATTGGAAGAACCAAACCCAAGAGAGTCAATAGATGGAGTGGAGGCACACGTCCAAACCCGATGGCAGAGAGTAACCAATTTAACAAAGAAGTCAATGCTCATGCTAAATATCACAGAGAGGAGTCACTCGATCTTGTGATTCTTAACACTTCTTTCAAGACAAACAACTTGCACCACTTTGGACCCAACAATAGATGGCAGTAGTATGCAGAGCATGTGCCTCTACAGCCACACATGCCATTGAACAGCTAGTTCTGCTTCTAGATTGCTTTAATTTCCTGTAGGCAGTACATGAGAGCTCTCCACACGCCTAAGCCCTCTCTCCTTGAGTCTTTGGGCCCTGAAAGAATGCTGGCATTTGCATGCTCTGTTTGACATGAAAGGGTGTTAACACTTTTGACAGAAACTGTAGGATCGTTCTCAAGACTACTTTGTCCTTGTGCAATTGAAGGTATGGTTCGGTATAGGACTGTCAGTGCTTGCAGCTCGCTGATCCTGTGGAGTGACGTAATGGCTATTAGGAATGCTGTCTTTAGAGTAAGGAACTTTAATTTTGAATTGTGCATTGGTTCAAATGGTTCTGCCACAAGTTGCGAGAGCGCGGTCAGGTTCCACATGGGACCGGGTGCTGTTCTTGGTGGCGCCACCACCTTTGATCCTTTGTGGAAAGGATGTGGCCTAATGGCCTGCACTGCGGACTTTGGAACTGGGGGTATCAAGTTTAAATGTCGGTGTCGGATCATCATCCTGTGATTCTGGGCAAATCACTTAATATCCCGGATGCCTACAATTCAGCGCCGTGAAACCCTTACGGGTGATTTGCTGTGCTTAACAAATCCTGGATTTGTTTATTTTATTTCTGGAATCTTCATTACTGGTAGTGTGAAAACGATGTTCCTTGCTGTTCCCCAAATGTAAGTGGCTATGGCGGCCTGGAAGACCTTTAGTGGGGCGTAGGTAAGGCCACAGTCTAGTAGGTGGGTAAGGTTTGTAAGCACTGTTTCGTGTTCTGTCCTTGTCTCTAGTCTTTCTTGGTCTCTGCAACAGTGAATGCATCTGGTTCACTTGTCTGTGTAACGCTTTCTGGTGTCAGTTCTTCCTGCCTCCCTCATGATTTCCATTGTCTCCCTCTAACCCTGCTAGCAGATGGCCACTCAGGTACCTCTAATCCCCCTACTGTGTGACTGGGAGGAATTCACAAAATCTGTCAGTTACATGCAGTCATGTGATCCAAGTCAGGCTGCAGGCATCAAATGCATATGGCAGAAAAATGATAACTTTATGAAAGTGGTATTTTTAAAATTGTGATAAAAAACAGACTTCAAATCTGAATAGGGCTTTTCACCCCAATTCCAAATCGTTATCGCTCCCCATTAGGCAACTCCTATGGGAGCGATAGGCCTTGTAGTAGTAACAAAATTAATTTAGGAGTTTTTTCACTACCAGGACATGGAAAACTTACATGTCCAACTTTTTTAATACCATTGCACCCTTACCTCTGGGCTGTCCAGGGTATACTCTAAGGGTGAAATATATGTATTAACAAACATTTGCAATGCAATGAGTCTCGCGTTTGCTTGAGTTAGAGCTTTTAGCGCTGTAAATTCCTAACTTCCCTTTTCTTGTCACATAAATTGAAAATGAAAAGTAAAACAGTTGACATAAGCAAGTCAATTCACAGCACCAATGCCGCCATGACGGTGAGCGCGAAGGAGAGACACAAAAGTAAAACGAAGTACGCTTGCAGTCAAACATATCAGCTAATGTGCAATTATCTATGAAGCAGGGTCGGTTCCCATGGCGATAAAAAAACCGCCCCAAGGCGGGACAAACAAAGCATTTACAAATGTCAAATGATTTTTAAAAGCAAGTCCATGAACGAGTGAAAGTGATGGGCGTGAAGTGGGAGTGGTTAAAAGCCTACATAAATCCCAACACGTCGGAAAAGCACCTCTTGCATGCTGCCATGCTCAACCTAAAAAGAAATGTTTGGGCCTGGCAAAAGGTTTACTTTGCCAGGATGACATGGCAGTTTATCAATGTGCACACACAGGCTCTGCAATGCCAGGCCTGATACATGTTTAAAGGGCTACTTAGGTGAGTAGCACAATCAGTGCAGCTGGTCCACTAGCAGCATTTAATTTACAGGCCTCGCGTACATGTAGTACCACTTTACTAGGGACTTACAAGTAAATTATATATGCCATTTGGATACAAGCCAATGTTACCATGGTTTAAACAGCGAGCACAAGCACTTATGCACTGTCCCAAGGCCAACAAAAATAGGCTCAATGAACTGGAGGAGGAGAAGCAAAATGTTTGGGGGAAGACCATTCTAAGGCTAACAGGTCTAACATGTCCCCCGACCCCTACAACCTCATCCCCCCCACCCCCAAACACACCCACACACACACAACTGAAAGTGGGAAGATATGCCCAACAACTTAGGAGCTCTCCTCATCTAAAGCAGAAAAACTTTAAGAGACCATAAACATTAGTGTGGTCTGACCCAAGGAAGTGTTCCATCATAAGGTCCAGTCCCTGTAGGGAAGAGGATCTCCTCAACAATTTTGGATTTTTACCCCTCACCTGCATTAGCCATCTGAGGGGCCTGTGGTTTGTCTGAACCCAAACATGAGTCCCAAAGCAGTAGGGTCTGAGCTTCTTTGGTGCCCAGACCATAGCAAGGGCTTCTCTTCTCAATAGCACTCCACCTCGGGTCCTGGGACCTAGCCTCCAAGAGATGAATGCTACAGGAAGACTAGGCCCTCCTCGTTTAGCTGTGATAGGACTGGCCTTTTATCATGCTGCAAGGTGTCTGTTTGGAAAACTCCTGGGAAAAGTCAAGGGCCTTGAGCACAGAGGCTGTGCACATGGCCTGTTTTAGGGACTCAAAGGCTTTCTGACAAGCCTCTGTCCAGATACCACTCCTAGGCTGCTGCTTAAACATCAGCTCAGTCACAGAGGTAACAATGGTGCCATAACCCTTGACAAAACTCCTGTAGTGCCAAGTGAGACCTAGGAAGGCCCTCACTTCTGTAAGTTTGTGGGGGCAGTCAGGCCATGACTGTCTCTATTTTGGCCTGGAGGAGCAGCATCTTACTCCCACACACCAGGTGTCCAAAGTACACCAGAGATCCCCTACCCTACCTGCCACCTGCTAGCCTTTATAGTCAGGCCTGCCAGTTGCAGTGCCTTAAGCACTACTTGCAGGTGAAATAGGTGGTTCTGCAAAGTGCTGCTGAAACTAGCTATGTTATCTAAATAAGCATCCGAGCCAAGTGATGGTTTACTAGCCTCTGGAAGGTGGCAGGGGTATTGTTGAAGTCCAAAGGGCATCACTTTAAACTGAAACTTGCTGTTGGGGGTAGAAAAGACTTATCTCCCTTTAGCCCTCTCAGTCAGGGCAACCTGCCAGAACCCTGAAGTCAAAACAAACGTGCTTATGAACTTGGAAGCCCTTGCCTATGAATGAGCTCAACGGCTCAAAGGATTGGGTGTGCATTTGTCTTGGTGACTGAACTGAGTCCCCAGTAGTCAACGCAAAACCTGAGCTTTGGGGCAGTGTCCAGGACCAGCACCACTTAGCTGAGTCAGGGACCTCCAATTCCAGCATCTTAGTGACTTCTGCTTGATGCTGGCCTTCTTTTTGTCAGACAGCATGTACATTTTGTTTTTCACAGACAGCTTCTGCCCAGTCTCTATATCAAAAGTGTTTAAGCTCCAGAGAGAGAGAAAATATGGAGACAAACTGCTCCAGTAACTGGCGACAGTCCATTTGCTGCTCTGAAGTCAGGGGAGGGGGAGCAGTAGACACCTTCCATAAACCCATCCTTCTGAGATGACAGGGGAACAGAGAGAGGTTTTACTGTCCACTTCCTCCCCATTATCCATCACCAGCAGAATGTTTGATCGCAGACGAGCACGAAAAAAAAAAAAAACACAGAAGGAGGTACAAACAGGATTCTGGAACCAACCACTGGATGTGGAATAGAAACACAGAATGTGAATCCAGAAAAGGAATTATGCTACAAAATGTTTTATTTTCATACTTGAAGCTCTGTACATTCACATGCTCTGAATACTGAATAGTGCTGGGTTTGGCTGTAAGCAAGTTGTTTTTCTTCGAAGAATTCTTCCAAGAGGAAAGGATCTAGAGTAGATGGAGGCTCTGGGGAGAGGGATTGGCGCATGTGAATCTCCAGCACCACACACTATCATATTGAGATGGGAATCTTTAAAAAATAAAAAATAAAAATCTTCTACATTATTAGTGTAGGAAAGTACCCTCTTTTTTGGCATGGTTACCCCCACTTTTTGCCTGGCATCAGTGTGCTTAGACTATTTTCACTGGGATCCTGCTAACCAGGACCCCAGTGATTGTGCTTTCTCCCTCTAAAGGTGGTTGCCTAGGGCTTTTGTGCACTCCACAACTGATATACTGGTGTTCCCTGATAAGTACCTAGTATATGGTACTTAGGTACCCAGGGTATTGGGACACCAAGGTACCCCATGGTCTGCAGCATGTTTTGTGCCACCCATGAGAGCCCATGTAAGACGTGTCTGCACGCCTGCCATCGCAGCCTGCCTGAAAAGGTGCATGCACTCTTTCACCACAGGCCACGGCACAAGGTCACTGTAAGTCACCCCTATGGTAGGTCCTTCTAGCCCAGAGGGCTGTGTGTGAGGGTGAGGACAAACCTGCATGAGCAGAGGTGCCCCTAAACACTACAGTTCCATTGCACTGGACTTCATAATTGCGGGCAGCCATTTTACCCATGTACTGAACATAGGCCACTGCGGTGTCCAGCTACATAATTGTAACTCCAAATCTGTTTTGCTATCAAACAGGTCGGAATCCTAGCCCAATAGTGATGCCATTATTGGTTGTATGATTCCATGCACTATTAGGGGCTCCTTAGAGAACCCCCCCAACCCCCCCATCTCCTGCCCCCACTGGACACTCAATTATGTACTGGACTCTGTCCCCTTCTTTTGCAGGTCCTCTTCTTCCAGAATCCACTTTTGGTTTCTTCTAATCTGGTCTTATTCTTGCACAGTATATTTTCTAAGTCCTCTTGTTAGTCCTTGGGAAAACTAGGTACTTTTACCTCTGCTCTCCTGGTCGCTGGGAGTACTTACTCACCTCTTGGGGTCCCTAGTTCTTCCAGCTTCCCTCTAATGACTTAATATCCTTGGGTGGGGAACTTCACTTCGCATTCCACAATTTTAGTATATGGTTTGGTTCTCCCCATGGGCCCTAACTACTGCTTTAAATAATTCTTGCCAATGCTTGTTGTTTTTTGTGCCAACTCTTAATTGCTTCTTGTGCCAATAGTTTGCACTTACCTGTAGGGGGACTGCCTATAGGTAATCTAGTGTAGTGTTACTATAATAAAGTACCTTTATTTGTGTAACACTGTGTGGTTCTTTCATATAATTGAGTACTGTGTGACTATATTGTGATATTGCATGAGCTTTGCATGTCTCCTAGATAAGTCTTGGATGATCATCCACAGCTACCTCTAGAGAGCCCTGTCTTCCTAAACACTGCCTACATTCACTAATATGGATTACCTGGACCTGGTATAAGGTGCCAACAACACAGGTGTCCACCACACACCAGGTCAGCTTCCTGTATTGGTGGTGCAGTGATGGGATAAGACATTTGCAATTGCCTTACCACTTTGTCACTAGTAACTCTCCACAGCAAAGTCCACTACTAGTCTTTTGGACACACTGTACTTGGTAATTAGGTCACTAGTCTTAGTCTGGGAATGTTGAAGGTCCGGCACAACCATTTCTCCAAACTCTTATGGAGTTAAGTTACTTAGAGTAAGTAGGGGCACCCACATTAATCTAGGTAGAATGCCTTCAGTGGAAAACAACTCTGGTCCTAGACTCTCACTACGAGAGCTGCACTTTTAATTAGTTGAGGGAGATGTGTGCTCCAGGAAGCTGAAGACAGGGAGAAATCCCAACAAGAATCTGCTTTTGGGATTACTACTCCAAGCTGACCATGAAAACTCAGGCAGCCAGGAGGAGGAGGTAGAGACCGACCCTCCAATCTTAGACAGGGTAGACTTAGGATACACTGAGGAAGGTCAGGAAGAAACAGAGGAACACCACAGGCCTGTTAGGAGCACTGCAGGTAATAAAAAAGGGTGGCCACTCAAACAAGCCCAAATGTATTCCTAGAGGGTAGGTACAGAGAGTCTCCAGGAGAAGTGATAGGTCCTTGTCATCTGTCAACACCTATGTATCATCAGTGTCTGAGGGAACCAACCCCTCTAATCCAGGGGGAGTGAGTCCCTAGATAGGGATTTCTACAGATTCAAGTTTGGCCAGGCCAAACAGGCTGCAGCAGCAGCAGTTAGCCCTAGAAAGGGAAGCTTTGCAGTGGAAAGGGAGAGACCGATATTGGGGCTAGCTCACCATGGTGGCAGCAACAATAACTTTAGGAACACCGGGGTCAGGGAGGACTCCTATGGCTCTAGGAACCAGAGTAAGATAGTCCCTCCTTACAAGGTGGGAGATGACATCCACAAGTGGTTCGCTTCCTTACAGAGGGACTGTAAAGTACAAAGGGTTCCTCAAAGACAGTGGACAGCAATCTTGTGGTGCTCCTTCTCTGACAAAGGCAGAGACAAACTCCTCACTGTCAGAGAGGAAGATGCAGATGAGTACCAGGCACTAAAGAATGCACTCTTAGTGGGTTTGGGCTAACCACTGAGCACTACACGATCAAGTTCAGAGAGACTAAAAAGGAGTCCTCCCAGGAGTGGGTAGATTTAGTGTATTGCTCTGTTAAAGCTATTGATGGCTGGTTGCATGGAAGCAAATTAAGTGATTGTCACGGCTTGTACAATCTTATTTTAAGAGAGGCCATTCTTAACAATTGCATTTCTGATCAGCTCCATCAGTACCTGGTGGACTCTAATCAGATCTCTCCCCAAGAATTGGGAAAGAAGGCAGACAAATGGGTCCGCACCAGGCTAGGTAGGAAAGCTCCCACAGGGGGTGACCACAAGAAGGATTCTGTTAAGAATCAGGTCAAGAATGGGGACAAACAAAGAAAAAGTCTTCATCGTTTTTTTTTGGGGGGTGGGTCTAAGTCCTCTTACTCTTCTTACAGGCAAAATTGGTGCTATATGTAAACAAAAGGACATAGGGCAGGTGACACTGTCCCCATAGAGGCCAGGGATTCGGTAGTCTAAGCAAGCAGCTGTAGCAAGGCAATCAACAATCAACATGCTGTCGTGGTCATCTAGCTGGAATCTCTCTATGGCGTGTATGGGACAGATAGGTGTTTTTATAATAAAACAATCAATGTTCATGGAAAAATGTCCCCACGTAAGGATGTGTATGTTTCTGTGAATGTAGGCTTCAGCCTTGAGGAAAGCACAAAGTGAAATTATTGTCCTGTTAAGAACGTAATGCTTTCCTGGGAAAAACAACAATTAGATAGAGAAAATAAAATAACGCAAATGTGGCTATTGCTAAGAAAATAAAGCAGTACTGAGTAGAATGTATCTGGGCTAAAGTGCACAACGGCAGGCCTAGTTTGCTAAAATAAAGTGTCTAAAATATTGATAAAATTGCTATAAAACACCACTGAGGCAGTTTTGGTCTCAGACTGGTATTGATCTTGCCACCCAACCTCCTTGTTCACCTAATATGGATAAGTGCAAGCAGCATCCCTCAATCAATGGTGTTGAGGCTGAGGCCTACAGGGACACAGGTGCCAGTGTCACAATGGTGACAAACACTGGTGTCACCTGAATAAAACCTACTTGGTCACACATATTAAGTGACTGATGCTCACAACAATACTCAGTGCCACCCCATGGCAGTCGGCGGGGTGGACAATAGGGGGTAGGGCAGGGGGCGGTTTTGTCCTCTGATCTACCTGTGAAGTGTCTGCTAGGTAATGACTTGGAGACTTCAGGTTGGGCTGGAATGGAGTTGGAGGCCCAAGCAGCAATGCCGGGCAACCCTGAGCATACCAACAGTCCCCTCTAATAAGAAGTAAGGGACTCTAAACCTGGTGCCACCAGGAGATTGGTCATCCTTCTGAAATTTAGGGAGTTCCTGTTAACATTGGCCCATGACATTACCCTTGCAGGCCATTTGGGGTAAAGCGAGAATTGGGACTGACTTGTCGCTCCTTTTTACTGGTCTCACATGTCTGAAGACAACATGGAGTTTTGTCGCTCCCGTGTGACCTGTCAAACGATTGCCAAGACAGGTGGCACTCCGAAGGCCCCCTTAATCACACTACCAGTGGTTGGAGTACCCTTAGAGAGGGTTGCAGTGGATATCGTTGGCCCCCTGGACCCTCCAACAACATCTGGGAACAGGTTTATACTGGTGGTGGTGAACCATTCCACAAGGTAACCAGAAGCCATTCCTCTTAGGACCATTACAGCCCCTGCAGTGGCCAAAGCACTCCAGGGACTCTTCTCCACAGTGGGTATTCCTAAAGGGGTGGTATTAAACAGAGGTGCAAACATAATGTCTGCATACCTTAAAGCCATGTGGAAGGAGTGTGGTGTCACTTACAAATTCACCACGCCTTAGCGTCCACAAACAAATGAGTTAGTTGGGGGGGTTCAACAAACCCCTCAAAGGCCTGATCAAGGACTCTCAGAAAAACTGAGAAGGAGGTGAGATGTCCTACTGCTTTGCCTCCTCTTCGCCTACAGGGACGTTCCTCAAAAATGAAGCCGGCTACAGCCCCTTTGAGCTTTTGTTTGGACACCCTGTTAGGGGTCTACTTGTCCTTGCAAAAGAAGGCTGGGAGGAACCTCTCAAGCCTCCGAAACAGGACATTAAGGATTATGTATTGGGCCTAAGATCTAAAATGGCTGAACACATGAAGAGGGCATCTAAGAATCTTCAGGCCAGCCAAGAACTGCAGAAGCAGTGACATGACCAGAAGGCTGTAATGACTGTTTACCAGCTAGGACAGTAGTCGTGGGTCCTGCAGCCTGTGACTCCCAGGGAACTCCAAGATAAATGGAGTGGTCCCCACAATACTGTGGAGAGAAAAGGTGAGGTTACCTACCTGGTTGATGGGCACTCCCAGAAGCCCCCTTAGGGTGCTTCATGTGAATTGCCTAAAACCTTATTATGACAGGACTGACACAAGACTACTCATGGCCACTGATGAAGGTCAGTAACAAGAGAGTGACCCTCTCCCTGACCTCCTCTCCCACAGGGAATGGTTCTTGCTGACTGCCTCTTTGACCAACAAAAGGATGATTGCAAAAATCTCCTGGGTCACATCTCTGAACTATTCTCCTTAATCCCTGGTCAGACCACACGTTGTGAACACTCTATTGACACAGGTGAAAGCCTGTCTGTCAAAAATAAAATATACATACCTGCTTGATCATGACAGGGAATGCATCAAGCAAAGAGATGAGGCTCTGTGTCGACTACAGAGGCCTCCATACAGTCACAAAAATGGATGCTCGCTCCTGTTCTTGCACAATCCATTTTTAAGTGCTCTTGTTAGTCCTTGGGAAAACCAGGTACTTACCTCTGCTCTACTGGTCACTGGAGTCACTTAGGTACTCACCACTCAGGGTCCCTAGTTCTTCTATCTTTCCTATAACGGCTCCATATCCTTGGGGGGAGGGGGGTGCTTCACTTTCCATTCTATTTTAGTATATGGTTTGGTCCTCCTCTAGCGCGCTATTTTTTTCTTAGTAATTCTTGCTAATGTTTCTTGTGCCAACTCCTAATTATTACTATCTATATATATATATATATATATATATATATATATATATATATATACACACATACATATATACACATATATATATATATATATATATATATATATATGTGTGTGTGTGTATATATGGAAAATGTCACTTACCCAGTGTACATCTGTTCGTGGCATTAGTCGCTGCAGATTCACATGCTGTGCACATCCCGCCATCTGGTGTTGGGCTCAGAGTGTTACAAGTTGTTTTTCTTCGAAGAATTCTTTCCGAGTCACGAGACCGAGGGACTCCTCCCACTTCGATTCCATTGCCCATGGGCGTCGACTCCATCTTAGATTGTTTTGCCCGCAGAGGGTGAGGTAGGAGTTGTGTATGCTAGTAATAGTGCCCATGCAATGGAGTGAATGCGTATGTACATAATAAAGTTTCAAGTAATATATTTACAAATGTACAAATGTTTAAGATCTAATTCTAAACGGCTACAGGCTCCCGGGGAGGGGGGTGGGCGCATGTGAATCTGCAGCGACTAATGCTGCAGATACACATGCTGTGCATAGACTAGTAAGCAGTTATCTCCCCAAAAGCGGTGGTTCAGCATGTAGGAGTTGAAGTAGTTTGAAATAATGTTCTTAGTACAGCTTGACCTACTGTTGCTTGTTGTGCAGTTAGCACATCTACACAGTAGTGCTTGGTAAATGTATGAGGCGTAGACCATGTTGCTGCCTTACATATTTCGTTCATTGGAATATTTCCTAGAAAGTCCATGGTAGCACCTTTCTTTCTGGTTGAGTGTGCCTTTGGTGTAATAGGCAGTTCTCTTTTAGCTTTAAGATAGCAGGTTTGAATGCACCTAACTATCCATCTAGCAATGCCTTGTTTTGAAACTGGATTTCCTGTATGAGGTTTTTGAAAGGCGATAAATAGTTGTTTTGTCTTTCGAATTAGTTTTGTTCGGTCAATGTAGTACATTAGTGCTCTTTTGATGTCTAATGTATGTAGTGCTCTTTCAGCTACAGAATCTGGCTGTGGGAAGAACACTGGTAATTCTACCGTTTGATTCAAGTGGAACGGTGAGATTACTTTTGGTAAAAATTTAGGATTGGTCCGTAGAACAACTTTATTTTTGTGTATTTGAATAAATGGTTCTTGAATGGTAAATGCTTGAATTTCACTCACTCTTCTTAGAGATGTGATGGCAATTAAAAATGCAACTTTCCACGTTAAGTATTACATTTCACAAGAGTGCATGGGCTCAAAAGGTGGACCCATGAGTCGTGTTAGGACGATGTTGAGGTTCCATGAAGGAACTGGTGGTGTTCTTGGTGGTATAATTCTCTTTAGGCCTTCCATAAACGCTTTTATGACTGGTATCCTAAACAATGAAATTGAGTGCGTAATTTGTAGGTAAGCTGAAATTGCCGTAAGATGTATTTTAATGGAAGAGAAAGCTAGGATAGATTTTTGCAAATGTAGTAAGTATCCTACTATCTCTTTTGCAGATGCGTGTAAAGGTTGAATTTGATTATTATGGCAGTAATAAACAAATCTTTTCCACTTATTTGCATAGCAGTGTCTAGTGGTAGGTTTTCTAGCTTGTTTTATGACCTCCATACATTCCTGTGTGAGGTCTAAGTGCCCGAATTCTAGGATTTCAGGAGCCAAATTGCTAGATTCAACGATGCTGGATTTGGATGTCTGATCTGTTGTTTGTGTTGTGTTGAGAGATCTGGCCTGTTTGGCAGTTTGACATGAGGTACTACTGAAAGGTCTAGTAGTGTTGTGTACTAAGGTTGCCTTGCCCATGTTGGTGCTATTAGTATGAGTTTGAGTTTGTTTTGACTCAACTTGTTTACTAGATATGGAAGAAGTGGGAGAGGGGGAAAAGCGTACGCAAATATCCCTGACCAGTTCATCCATAGTGCATTGCCCTGACACTGATGTTGTGGGTACCTGGATGCGAAGTTTTGGCATTTTGAGTTTTCTTTTGTTGCAAATAGATCTATTTGTGGCGTTCCCCACATTCTGAAGTAAGTGTTCAGTATTTGGGGGTGAATTTCCCATTCGTGGATCTGTTGGTGATCCCGAGAGAGATTGTCTGATAACTGATTCTGAATTCCTGGAATAAATTGTGCTATTAGGCGAATGTGGTTGTGAATCGCCCAATGCCATATTTTTTGTGTTAGGAGACACAACTGTGTCGAGTGTGTTCCTCCCTGTTTGTTTAGGTAATACATTGTTGTCATGTTGTCTGTTTTGACAAGAGTGTATTTGTGGGTTATTATGGGTTGAAATGCTTTCAGAGCTAGAAATACCGCTAACAGTTCTAAGTGGTTTATATGAAACTGTTTTTGGTGAATGTCCCATTGTCCTTGGATGCTGTGCTGATTGAGGTGTGCTCCCCACCCTGTCATGGATGCATCTGTCGTTATTACGCATTGTGGCACTGGGTCTTGGAAAGGCTGCCCTTGGTTTAAATTTATACTGTTCCACCATTGAAGCGAGATGTATGTTTGGCGGTCTATAAACACCAGATCTAGAAGTTGACCCTGTGCCTGTGACCACTGTGATGCTAGGCACTGTTGTAAGGGCCGCATGTGCAACCTTGCGTTTGGGACAATGGCTATGCATGAGGACATCATGCCTAGGAGTTTCATTACTAATTTGACCTGTATCTTTTGGTTTGGATACATGGCTTGTATGACATTTTGGAATGTTTGTACTCTTTGTGGACTTGGAGTGGCAATTCCTTTTACTGTGTTCATTGTTGCTCCTAGGTATTGCTGTGTTTGACACGGCTGAAGGTGTGACTTTGAGTAATTGATTGAGAAACCTAGTTTGTGTAGGGTTTGTATGACGTAATTTGTGTGTTGTGAACACTGTTTTTGCGTGTTGGTTTTGATTAACCAATCGTCTAGGTACGGGAACACATGTATTTGCTGCCTTCTGATATGTGCAGCTACTACTGCCAGACATTTTGTAAAAACTCTTGGCGCAGTTGTTATTCCGAATGGCAACACTTTGAATTGGTAATGTATCCCTTGGAATACAAACCTTCGGTACTTCTTGTGTGAAGGATGTATTGGTATATGGAAATATGCATCCTTTAGATCCAGTGTTGTCATGTAGTCTTGTTGTTTGAGCAGTGGGATTACTTCTTGTAATGTAACCATGTGAAAATGGTCTGATTTGATGTATGTATTTACTATTCTGAGATCTAGTATGGGTCTTAGAGTTTTGTCTTTTTGGGTATCAGAAAGTACAGTGAGTAAACTCCTGTGTTTAGTTCTTGTTTTGGTACTAACTATTGCTTCTTTTTGGAGCAATGCTTGAACTTCTAGTCCTAGAAGATTTATATGTTGTTTTGACATATTGTGTGTTTTCGGTGGAATGTTTGGAGGGAATTTGATAAATTCTATGCAATAACCATACTGGATAATTGCTAAGACCCAAGTGTCTGTTATTTCCTCCCAATGTTTGTAAAACTTGGTTAGTCTCCCCCCCACAGGTGTTATGTGTTGGGGATTTGTGACCTTGAAGTCACTGTTTGTTTGGAGGAGTTTTGGGACTTTGGAACTTTCCTCTGTTCCTTTGAAACTGTCCCCCTCTATATTGTCCCCGAAAACCTCCCCGCTGATACTGGCTCTGGTAAGTGGGCTTTGTTTGTGAGGCTGTGGCTTCTGTGGTTTGCCCTCGAAACCCCCCTCGAAATTGCCTCTTCCGAAATGTGCCTCTGCTCTGTGGGGAGTAGAGCGCGCCCATGGCTTTGGCCGTGTCAGTGTCTTTTTTAAGTTTTTCGATCGCACTGTCCACCTCCGGCCCAAACAACTGCTGTCCGTTGAATGGCATATTCAGCACAGCTTGCTGTATCTCTGGTTTAAATCCTGATGTACGCAGCCATGCATGTCTCCTTATTGTTACAGCTGTGTTGACAGTTCTAGCAGCTGTGTCTGCAGCATCCATTGCTGACCGTATCTGATTATTTGAGATACCCTGTCCTTCTTCTACTACTTGCTGCGCTCTCTTTTGGAACTCCTTGGGTAAATGTTCAATAAGGTGTTGCATCTCATCCCAATGGGCCCTATCATATCTGGCTAGTAAAGCTTGCGAATTTGCAATACGCCACTGGTTTGCTGCCTGTGCCGCCACCCTTTTGCCTGCAGCATCAAATTTTCGACTTTCTTTATCTGGAGGTGGTGCATCTCCTGAAGTATGAGAGTTGGCTCTTTTGCGCGCTGCTCCCACTACAACAGAGTCTGGTGTTAGCTGTTGTGTAATGTACACTGGGTCTGTTGGTGGCGGTTTATATTTTTTATCTACTCTTGGAGTAATGGCTCTCCCTTTAACAGGCTCCTCAAACACTTGTTTGGAGTGTTTTAGCATTCCGGGTAGCATAGGAAGACTCTGATATTGGCTGTGTGTGGACGACAGTGTATTAAAAAGAAAGTCGTCTTCAATGGGCTCTGAATGAAGGCTGACATTATGAAATGCAGCTGCTCTTGACACCACTTGTGCGTAGCCTGTACTATCCTCTGGTGGCGATGGTTTAGCTGGATAGCATTCTGGACTATTGTCTGACACTGGTGCGTCATAAAGGTCCCATGCGTCAGGGTCATCTTGGCTCATTCCTGTATGAGTTGGGAATTGCATCATCGGTGGAGTGGTTACCGGTGATGGTTGCGGAGAGTGATGTGGGGATGGTGGTGGTGTTACTTGTTTAGCCACCTTTGCGTGTTGCTGTTTGTCTTTGTCTTGGAAGGCAAGCTTGCGTTTCATTTTGACTGGAGGAAGAGTGCTGATCTTCCCTGTATCTTTCTGAATAAAGAGCCATCTTTGTGTGTGATCTGGCTCTATTGCCTGTAATTCCTGTCCAAATCTATGTGTTTTCATTTGTGTGGACAGTCCTTGTTCCTCAGTGTAGGAACTTGTTTTCGGTTCCGAGGCCGGATATTTCGGAACCGAAACCTTTTCGGCTGCTTTTTTCGGCTCCAACGAAACCTTTTTTACTTTCAGCGTCGTGCTCTCTCGTGCCGACCCGTTTCGGTGCCGGTGTCTCGGTGCCGAATCTTCTCTGAGCTACTATCTCGGGCCCGAGATTGCTGTGTGCCGGTATCTCGACCGGAGTCGGATGACTTCGACACCAGCTCGCCCTTTTTTCGGTGCCGATGAACGGTCACCTACTTTTCGGGTTAAGCCATGGCCTGTTGGCGGTGGCGTCCCCTGGGCTTTAGCGCTTTTCTCGTGAGTTTGTTTTCGACGTCTTACTCACGGTTTTCAGCGTTTCCTCGGGATCGATCTCCTCAGAGTCAGACTCCTGGGTGGAGAATGTTTCTTCCTCCTCCTCGAAACGCTGTTGTCCTGTCGGCGCCGACGCCATTTGCAGTCTTCTTGCTCTTCGGTCCCTGAGTGTCTTTCTGGACCGAAACGCTTGACAGGCCTCACAAGTATCCTCCTTGTGTTCTGGTGACAAATACAAGTTACAGACCAGATGCTGATCTGTATATGGATACTTGTTATGGCATTTTGGACAGAAGCGGAATGGGGTCCGTTCCATCAGCCTTGAAGAGACACGTGGCCGGGCCGACCAGGCCCCGACGGGGATGGAAGAAAACCCCGAAGGGCCACCGGAGCTCTTCTTAATTCGGTGTCGATCTGTTGTAACTAACCCGATACCGAACGCAAACAATACCGACGATTTTTCCGAGATTCTAACTATCTTTCCGACCCGAAACACGGAGCGAAAAGGAACACGTCCGAACCCAATGGCGGAAAAAAAACAATCTAAGATGGAGTCGACGCCCATGCGCAATGGAGTCGAAATGGGAGGAGTCCCTCGGTCTCGTGACTCGAAAAGACTTCTTCGAAGAAAAACAACTTGTAACACTCCGAGCCCAACACCAGATGGCGGGATGTGCACAGCATGTGTATCTGCAGCTACACATGCCATCGAACATGTATATATATCTCCAGTAGGTGGACTGCCTTAAAGTACCTTTATTTGTGTAACACTGTGTACTTCTTTCACGTGTGTTAAGTTACTGTGTCTCCTAGATAAGTCTTGGCTGCTCATTCACAGCTAGCTCTCGAGAGACCTGGCTTCCTAGACAATGCCTACATTCACTAATAGGGGTTGCTTGGACCTGGTATAAGGTGGCAACACCATAGGTATCCACCACACAAAAGGCCAACTTCCTACAATTAGCTCACCCCTCTGGTATATATACTGTGTGTGTATATAAATGAGGAAAATGTTACTTACCCGGTAGACATCTATTTGTGGCATGTGGTGCTGCAGATTCACATGCTTTGCATAAGTCAACCATCTAGTGTTGGGCTCTGAGTCTTGCAAGTTGTTTTTCTGTGAAGGTGGTTTTCAAGTCGCAAGATTGAGTGTACATCTGTTCGTGGCATGTAGAGCTGCAGATTCACATGCTATGCATATCCATTCCGACATCTAGTGTTGGGCTCGGACTGTGACAAGTTGTTTTTCTTCAAAGAAGTATTTTCGGAGTCACAGGACCGCGTGACTCCTCCTCTCAGTTCCATTGCGCATGGGCATCGACACCATCTTAGATTGTTTTCCCCGCAAAGGGTGAGGTAGGAGTTGTGAGTATACTAGAGGTGTCCATGCAATGGAGTAGCAATGTATGTACATAGTGTGTATTAAAATAATAATTATTTATACATTTACAATTTTCATGCAACTAAAAACGGCTACAGGCTCCCGGGGAGGTGGGAGGGCGCATGTGAATCTGCAGCGTCTCATGCCACGAACAAATGTACACTGGGTAAGTGACATTTTGGGTTCGATGGCATGTGTAGCTTCAGATACACATGCTATGCACTACTGGTTAGATGATAGATGGAGAACACGATCGAAACCGTACCAATGAAAAGGAAGGTTTTCTAAGGTTTTCCCAAATCGAAATCTCAGAGCGAGAGGAAACCCGTCCGAACCTGACGCGGAAAGAAAACAATCTAACAATGGAGTCGATGCCCATGCGCAATGGAACCGAGAGGAGTCACCACTCGATCCCGTGACTCCAAAAAGACTTCTTTGAAGAAAAGCAACTTTTAGCATTCTGAGCTCAACACTAGATGTCGGAATGGATATGCATAGCATGTGTATCTGCAGCTACACATGCCATCAAATACACACAGACACACACACACACACATATATATATATATATATATATATATATTTATATGGAAAATGTCACTTACCCAGTGTACATCTGTTCGTGGCATTAGTCGCTGCAGATTCACATGCTGTGCACATCCCGCCATCTGGTGTTGGGCTCGGAGTGTTACAAGTTGTTTTTCTTCGAAGAAGTCTTTTCGAGTCACGAGACCGAGGGACTCCTCCCATTTCGACTCCATTGCGCATGGGCGTCGACTCCATCTTAGATTGTTTTCCCCGCAGAGGGTGAGGTAGGAGTTGTGTATGCTAGTAATAGTGCCCATGCAATGGAGTGAATGCGTATGTACATAATAAAGTTTCAAGTAATCTATTTACAAATGTACAAATGTTTAAGATCTACTTGTAAACGGCTACAGGCTCCCGGGGAGGCGGGTGGGCGCATGTGAATCTGCAGCGACTAATGCCACTAACAGATGTACACTGGGTAAGTGACATTTTCCTTTCGATGGCATGTGTAGCTGCAGATACACATGCTGTGCATAGACTAGTAAGCAGTTATCTCCCCAAAAGCAGTGGTTCAGCCTGTAGGAGTTGAAGTAGTTTGGAATAATGTTCTTAGAACAGCTTGACCTACTGTTGCTTGTTGTGCAGTTAGCACATCTACACAGTAGTGCTTGGTAAATGTATGAGGCGTAGACCATGTGGCTGCCTTACATATTTCGTTCATTGGAATATTACCTAGAAAGGCCATGGTAGCACCTTTCTTTCTGGTTGAGTGTGCCTTTGGTGTAATAGGCAGTTCTCTTTTAGATTTAAGATAGCAGGTTTGAATGCACTTAACTATCCATCTAGCAATGCCTTGTTTTGAAATTGGATTTCCTGTATGAGGTTTTTGAAAGGCGATAAATAGTGGTTTTCTCTTTCGAATTAGTTTTGTTCTGTCAATGTAGTACATTAGTGCTCTTTTGATGTCTAATGTATGTAGTGCTCTTTCAGCTGCAGAATCTGGCTGTGGGAAGAACACTGGTAATTCTACCGTTTGATTCAAGTGGAACGGTGAGATTACTTTTGGTAAAAATTTGGGATTTGTTCGTAGAACAACTTTATTTTTGTGTATTTGAATAAATGGTTCTTGGATGGTAAACGCTTGAATTTCACTCACTCTTCTTAGAGATGTGATGGCAATTAAAAATGCAACTTTCCACGTTAAGTATTGCATTTCACAAGAGTGCATGGGCTCAAAAGGTGGGCCCATGAGTCGCGTTAAGACAATGTTGAGGTTCCATGAAGGAACTGGTGGCGTTCTTGGTGGTATAATTCTCTTTAGGCCTTCCATAAACGCTTTTATGACTGGTATCCTAAATAATGAAGTTGAGTGCGTAATTTGCAGGTAAGCTGAAATTGCAGCAAGATGTATTTTTATGGAAGAGAAAGCTAGTTTTGCTTTTTGCAGATGTAGTAAGTATCCTACTATATCTTTTGTAGATGCGTGTAAGGGTTGAATTTGATTATTATGGCAGTAATAGACAAATCTTTTCCATTTATTTGCATAGCAGTGTCTAGTGGTAGGCTTTCTAGCCTGTTTTAGGACCTCCATACATTCTTGTGTGAGGTGTAAGTGTCCGAATTCTAGGATTTCAGGAGCCAAATTGCTAGATTCAGCGATGCTGGATTTGGATGCCTGATCTGTTGTTTGTGTTGTGTTAACAGATCTGGTCTGTTTGGTAGTTTGACATGAGGTACTACTGACAGGTCTAGTAGTGTGGTGTACCAAGGTTGCCTTGCCCATGTTGGTGCTATTAGTATGAGTTTGAGTTTGTTTTGACTCAACTTGTTTACTAGATATGGAAGGAGTGGGAGAGGGGGAAAAGCGTAAGAAAATCTCTCTGACCAGTTCATCCATAGCGCATTGCCCTGAGACTGATGTTGTGGGTACCTGGATGCGAAGTTTTGGCATTTTGAGTTTTCCTTCGTTGCAAATAG
Organism: Pleurodeles waltl; assembly: GCF_031143425.1. Taxonomy (NCBI): domain Eukaryota; kingdom Metazoa; phylum Chordata; class Amphibia; order Caudata; family Salamandridae; genus Pleurodeles; species Pleurodeles waltl. Next base: position 1,048,733,180 of record NC_090446.1, on the reverse strand, counting down.
ATCTATTTGTGGTGTTCCCCAAATTTGGAAGTAAGTGTTCAGTATTTGGGGGTGAATCTCCCATTCGTGGATCTGTTGGTGATCCCGTGAGAGATTGTCTGCTAACTGATTCTGAATTCCTGGAATAAAATGTGCTATTAGGCGAATGTGGTTGTGAATCGCCCAATGCCATATTTTCTGTGTTAGGAGACACAACTGTGTTGAGTGTGTCCCTCCTTGTTTGTTTAGGTAGTACATTGTTGTCATGTTGTCTGTTTTGACAAGAATGTATTTGTGGGTTATCATGGGTTGAAATGCTTTCAGCGCTAGAAATACCGCTAACAGTTCTAGGTGATTTATGTGTAACTGTTTTTGCTGCATGTTCCATTGTCCTTGGATGCTGTGTTGATTGAGGTGTGCTCCCCACCCTGTCATGGAAGCATCTGTTATCACGTATTGTGGCACTGGGTCTTGGAAAGGCCGCCCTTGGTTTAAATTTATACTGTTCCACCGTTGAAGCGAAATGTATGTTTGGCGGTCTATCAACACCAGATCTAGAAGCTGACCCTGTGCTTGTGACCATTGTGATGCTAGGCACTGTTGTAAGGGCCGCATGTGTAACCTTGCATTTGGGACAATGGCTATGCATGAGGACATCATGCCTAGTAGTTTCAGTATTATTTTGACTTCTACTTTTTGTTTTGGATACAAGGTTTGTATTACATTGTGAAATGTTTGTACTCTTTGTGGACTTGGAGTAGCAATCCCTTTTGCTGTGTTGATTGTTGCTCCCAAGTATTGCTGTGTTTGGCACGGCTGCAGGTGTGACTTTGCGTAGTTGATTGAGAAACCTAGTTTGTGTAGGGTTTCTATGACATATTTTGTGTGTTGTGAACACCGTTTTAGCGTATTGGTTTTGATTAACCAATCGTCTAGGTATGGGAACACATGTATTTGCTACCTTCTGATATGTGCAGCTACTACTGCCAGGCATTTTGTAAAAACCCTTGGCGCAGTTGTTATTCCGAATGGCAACACTTTGAATTGGTAATGTATCCCTTGGAATACAAACCTTAGGTACTTTCTGTGTGAAGGATGTATTGGTATATGGAAATATGCATCCTTTAGGTCTAGTGTTGTCATGTAGTCTTGTTGTTTGAGCAGTGGGATTACGTCTTGTAGAGTAACCATGTGAAAATGGTCTGATTTGATGTAGGTATTTAATGTTCTGAGATCTAGTATCGGTCTCAGGCTCTTGTCCTTTTTGGGTATCAGGAAGTACAGTGAGTAAACTCCTGTGTTTAATTGATCTTTTGGTACTAATTCTATTGCTTCTTTCTGTAGCAATGCCTGAACTTCTAGTCCTAGAAGATCTATATGTTGTTTTGACATATTGTGTGTTTTCGGTGGGATGTTTGGAGGGAATTTGAGAAATACTATGCAATAACCATGCTGGATAATTGCTAAGACCCAAGTGTCTGTTGTTATTTCCTCCCAATGTGTGTAAAACTTGATTAGTCTCCCCCCCACAGGTGTTATGTGTTGGGGATTTGTGACCTTGAAGTCACTGTTTGTTTTGAGGAGTTTTGGGACCTTGGTACTTTCCTCTGTTTCTTTGAAACTGTCCTCCTCTATATTGTCCCCGAAAACCTCCCCGCTGATACTGGCTTTGGTAAGTGGGCTTTGTTTGTGAGGTTGTGGCTTCTGTAGTTTGCCCTCGAAACCCCCCTCGAAATTGTGTTTTCCGAAATGTGCCTCTGCTCTGCGGGGAATAGAGGGCGCCCATGGCTTTGGCCGTGTCAGTGTCTAAGTTTTTCAATTGCAGTGTCCACTTCCGGCCCAAACAACTGCTGTCCGTTGAATGGCATATTCAGCACAGCTTGCTGTATCTCTGGTTTAAATCCTGATGTACGCAGCCATGCATGCCTCCTTATCATTACTGCTGTGTTGACAGTTCTAGCAGCTGTGTCTGCAGCATCCATTGCTGATTGAATTTGATTATTGGAGATATTTTGTCCCTCTTCTACCACTTGCTGCGCACTTTTTTTAAACTCCTTTGGCAAGTGTTCAATAGGGTGTTGCATCTCGTCCCAATGGGCCCTATCATATCTGGCTAGCAAAGCTTGCGAATTAGCAACACGCCACTGGTTTGCTGCCTGTGCCGCCACCCTTTTGCCTGCCGTGTCAAATTTTCTACTCTCTTTATCTGGAGGTGGCGCGTCTCCTGAAGTATGAGAGTTGGCTCTTTTGCGCGCTGCTCCAACTACAACAGAGTCTGGTGATAGCTGTTGTGTGATGTACACTGGGTCTGTTGGTGGCGGTTTATATTTTTTATCTACTCTTGGAGTAATGGCTCTCCCTTTGACAGGCTCTTCAAACACCTGTTTGGAGTGTTTTGGCATTCCGGGCAACATTGGCAGACTTTGATATTGACTGTGCGTAGACGACAGTGTATTAAAAAGGAAGTCATCTTCAATGGGTTCTGAGTGAAGGCTGACATTGTGAAATGCTGCTGCCCTTGATACCACTTGAATGTAGCCTGTACTATCCTCAGGTGGCGAGGGTCTTGCTGGATAGCACTGAGGACTATTGTCTGACACTGGTGCGTCGTAAAGGTCCCATGCGTCAGGGTCATCTTGACTCATCCCCATATGTGTTGGGGATTGCATCATTGGTGGAGTGGCTACCGGTGATAGTTGTGGAGAGTGATGAGGGGATGGTGGTGGTGTTATTTGTTTAGCCACTTTTGCTTGTGGCTGTTTGTCCTTGTCCTTGTTTTGGAAGGCAAGTTTTCGTTTCATTCTGATTGAGGGAAGAGTGCTGATCTTCCCTGTATCTTTTTGAATAAAGAGCCGCCTTTGCAAGTGATCTGGCTCTATTGTTTGTAATTCCTCTTCAAATCTGTGTGTCTTCATTTGAGAGGACAGTCCTTGTTCCTCTGAATAGGAACTAATTTTCGGTTCGGATGCCGGATGTTTCGGCACCGAAACCTTTTCTGCTGCTTTTTTCGGCTCCGACAAAATCTTTTTGCTTTTCGGCGTCGTGCCCTCTCGGTGCCGACCAACTCCGGTGCCGCTGTCTCGGTGCCGAATCATTTCGGAGCCACTCTCTCGGGCCCGAGATTGCTGCGTGCCTGTATCTCGACCGGAGTCGGATGACTTCGACACCAGCTCGCCCTCTTTCGGTGCCGATGGACGGTCACCTACTTTTCGGGTTAAGCCATGGCCTGTTGGCGGTGGTGTCCCCTGGGCTTTGGCAGTCTTTTCGTGTGTTTTTTGTTTCGACGTCTTACTCACGGTTTTCGGCGTTTCTTCGGGATCGACCTCCTCCGAGTCCGAATCCTGGATGGAGAATGTTTCTTCCTCCTCCTCGAAACACCCTTGCCCTGTCGGCGCCGACGCCATTTGCAGTCTTCTTGCTCTTCGGTCCCTGAGTGTCTTCCTCGACCGAAACGCTCGACAGGCCTCACAAGTATCCTCCCTGTGTTCCGGTGACAAACACAAGTTACAAACCAGGTGTTGATCTGTATATGGATACTTGCTATGGCATTTTGGACAGAAGCAGAATGGGGTCCGTTCCATCAGCCTTGAAGAGACATGTGGCCGGGCCGACCAGGCCCCGACGGGAATCGAAAAACCCCGAAGGGCCACCGGAGCTCTTCTCAATTCGGTGTCGATCTGTTGTAACTAACCCGATACCGAACGCAAACAATACCGACGATTTTTCAGAGATTCTAACTAACTTTCCGACCCGAAACACAGAGCGAAAAGGAACACGTCCGAACCCGATGGCGGAAAAAAAACAATCTAAGATGGAGTCGACGCCCATGCGCAATGGAGTCGAAATGGGAGGAGTCCCTCGGTCTCGTGACTCGAAAAGACTTCTTCGAAGAAAAACAACTTGTAACACTCCGAGCCCAACACCAGATGGCGGGATGTGCACAGCATGTGTATCTGCAGCTACACATGCCATCGAACATATATATATATATATATATATATGGAAAATGTCACTTACCCAGTGTACATCTGTTCGTGGCACGAGACGCTGCAGATTCACATGCTGTGCATTATCCTGCCATCTAGTGTTGGGCTCGGAGTGTCACAAGTTGTTTTTCTTCAAAGAAGTGTTTTCGAGTCACGAGATCGAGGGACTCCTCCCCTTTCGGCTCCATCGCGCATGGGCGTCGACTCCATCTTAGATTGTTTTCCCCGCAGAGGGTGAGGTAGGAGTTGAGAATATACTAAATGTGCCCATGCAATGGAGTAAGTATGTATGTACAAAATGTGTATTAAAATAGTATTTATTCACAAATTCACAATTTTCATTCAACTTATAACGGCTACAGGCTACCGGGGAGGTGGGAGGGCGCATGTGAATCTGCAGCGTCTCATGCCACGAACAGATGTATACTGGTTAAGTGATATTTTCCGTTCGATGGCATGTGTAGCTGCAGATACACATGCTGTGCATAGACTACTAAGCAGTAACCTCCCCTTAAAAGCAGTGGCTTAGCCTGTAGGAGCTGAAGTTGTTTGAAATAATGTTCTTAATACATCCTGTCCTACTGTGGCTTGTTGTGTTGTTAACACATCTACACAGTAATGTTTTGTGAATGTATGAGGCGTAGACCCGGTTGGCTGCATTCCAAATTTCAGTGATAGGTATATTCCCCAGAAAGGCCACTGTGGCGCCTTTTTTCCTAATGGAATGCGCTTTTGGTGTAATAGGTAGATCTCTTTTTGCTTTGATATAACAAGTTTGAATACATTTAACTATCCATCTGGCAATGCCTTGTTTGGATATAGGATTACCGGCATGAGGTTTTTGGAAGGCTACAAACAATTGTTTTGTTTTACGAAATTGTTTTTGTCCTGTCAATGTAATACATTAGTGCTCTCTTTATGTCTAATGTATGTAAGGCTCTTTTGGCTACTGAGTCTGGTTGTGGAAAGAAGACTGGGAGTTCCACTGTTTGGTTTAGGTGGAACGGTGATATGACTTTTGGTAAGAATTTGGGATTTGTACGTAGAACCACTTTATGTTTATGTATTTATATAAAGGGTTCTTATATAGTAAATGCTTGTATCTCACTTACTCTTCTAAGTGATGTGATAGCTATTAGAAAGGCTACCTTCCAAGTTAAGTATTGCATCTCACAAGAGTGCATGGGTTCGAATGGTGGTCCCATGAGTCGTGTTTATACAACATTAAGGTTCCACAAAGGTACTGGTGGTGTTCTTGGGGGTATGATTCCTTTTAGTCCCTCCATAAATGCTTTGATGACTGGGATTCTAAAAAGCGATATTGAATGTGTAATCTGCAGATAGGCATATATTGCAGTGAGATGTATTTTAATTGAAGAGAATGCTAGCTTAGACTTTTGTAAGTGTAATAAGTAGCCTACAATGTCTTTTGCGGAAGCATGCAGTGGTTGAATTTGATTAGTGTGGCAGTAGTAAACAAATCTTTTCCATTTGTTTGCGTAGCAATGTCTTGTAGTGGGTTTTCTAGCTTGTTTAATGACCTCCATACATTCTTGTGTAAGGTCTAAATGTCCAAATTCTAAGATTTCAGGAGCCAGATTGCTAGATTGAGCGATGCTGGATTCGGGTGTCTCATCTGTTGCTTGTGTTGCGTTAACAGATCTGGCCTGTTCGGTACTTTGATGTGATGTACTACTGATAAATCTAGCAGTGTTGTGTACCACGGTTGGCGAACCCAGGTTGGTGCCATAAGTATTAGTTTGAGTTTGTTTTGACTTAGTTTGTTTACCAGATAAGGAATGAGTGGGAGAGGGGGAAAAGCGTAAGCAAATATCCCTGACCAACTGATCCATAACGCATTGCCCTTGGACTGAGGGTGTGGGTACCTGGACGCGAAGTTTTGGCATTTTGCGTTTTCTTTTGTTGCGAATATATTTATTTTTGGCGTTCCCCAGCGTAGAAAGTAATCTTGTAGGATCTGGGGATGAATTTCCCATTCGTGTGTTTGTTGGTGATCTCGACTGAGATTGTCAGCCAACTGGTTCTGAATGCCTGGGATGTATTGTGCTATTATGCGAATGTGATTGTGAATTGCCCAATGCCAAATGTTCTGTGCTAAGAGACACAGTTGTGACGAGTGTGTCCCCCCTTGTTTGTTGAGGTAATACATTGTCGTCATGTTGTCGGTTTTGACAAGAATGTGTTTGTGGGCTATCAGTGGTTGAAATGCTTTTAATGCTAGAAACACTGCTAACAGTTCTAAATGATTTATTTGGAGTTGTTTTTGTTGATTGTCCCATTGTCCCTGTATGCTGTGCTGGTTGAGGTGTGCTCCCCACCCCATCATGGAAGCATCTGTTGTGATCACGTCTTGAGGCACTGGGTCTTGGAATGGCCGCCCTTGGTTTAAATTTATAGGGTTCTACCACTGAAGCGAGAAGTGTGTCTGGCGGTCTACCAACACTAGATCTTGGAGTTTACCCTGTGCTTGTGTCCATTGTTTTGCTAGGCACTGTTGCAAGGGCCGCATGTGTAATCTTGCGTTTGGGACAATGGCTATGCATGAAGACATCATAATTTATAGAAAACCCTAGTTTGTGTAGAGTTTCTTTAACATATTGCGTGTGAAGAAGGCACTGTTGTTGAGTACTGGTTTTTATTAGCCAGTCGTCTATGTACGGGAATACGTGCATGTGCTGTCTCCTTATGTGAGCGGCTACTACTGCAAGGCATTTTGTGGATACCCTTGGGGCTGTTGTTATCCCGAACGGTAACACTTTGAATTGATAGTGTACGCCGTGTATTACAAACCTTAAGTAATTTCTGTGGGAGGGATGTATGGGTATGTGAAAGTAGGCATCCTTGAGATCTAATGTTGACATGTAGTCCTCTTTTTTGAGTAAGGGAACCACGTCTTGAAGTGTTACCATGTGGAAGTGATCCGACTTGATGAAGAGATTCAGCGTTCTGAGGTCTAATATGGGTCGTAACGTTTTGTCTCTCTTTGGAATTAGGAAATATAGTGAGTAGACGCCTGTTTCTTTTTGATGGTTGGGTACTAACTCTATTGCTTGTTTTTGTAACAATGCTTGGACTTCTAGTTGTAAAAGGTGTAAGTGTGGTTTGGACATATTGTGTGCTCTTGGGGGCACATCTGGCGGGAAATTTATGAATTCTATGCAATAACCATGTTGGATAATGGCTAGGACCCATGCGTCCGTAGTTGTGTGTCCAGCTTTTGTAGTATGCAGTAAGTCTCCCCCCCCCACTGGTGTTAAGTGTTGGGGTTTTGTGACATTGAAGTCACTGTTTGGTTTGACTTGTTTTAGGGGTTTGGAATTTTCCCCTTGCTCTTGGGAATTGTCCACTCCTATATGAGCCTCGAAACCCTCCTCTCGGGTATTGTCCCTGATAGGTGGGTCTGATTTGCAAGGTGGAAGGTTTGCATACGAAACCCCCCTCTAAATTGTGGCTTTCTAAATGTGCCTCTGCTTTGTGGGGAGTAGAGCGCGCCCATGGCTTTGGTTGGGTCTGTGTCCTTTTTTAATTTTTCAATTGCTGTGGCCACCTCCGGCCCAAACAATTGTTCCTGGTTGAAAGGCATGTTTAAACACAGCTTGTTGGATTTCTGGCTTGAATCCTGAGCTTTGTAACCATGCATGCCTGCGAATGGTTACCGCAGTGTTGACTGTTCGTGCTGCTGTGTCTGCCAAGTCTAATGCGGACCTTATTTGGTTGTTGGATATTGCTTGCCCTTCCTCAACAACCTTTTGGGCACGTTTCTGGTGTTCTTTGGGCAAGTGCTGTTTAATGTGTTGCATCTCCTCCCAGTGTGCCCTGTCGTAGCGAGCCAGTAGGGCTTGTGAGTTTGCGATCCGCCATTGATTGGCTGCCTGTGCTGCCACCCGTTAGCCCGCTGCATCATACTTCCTACTCTCCTTGTCAGGCGGTGGAGCGTCTCCTGATGATTGAGAGTTTGCCCTCTTTCTTGTTGCCCCTACAACTACCGAGTCTGGCGTAAGTTGCTGTGTTATAAACACAGGGTCCGTTAGGGGAGGTTTGTATTTTTTCTCCACCCTAGGTGTGATAGCCCTTCCTTTCACTGGCTCCTGGAAGACCTGTTTTGTGTGCTTGAGCATGCCTGGGAGCATTGGCAGACTCTGGTAGGAAGTGTGGGTGGACGCCAAGGTGTTGAATAGGAAATCATCCTCTATGGCTCGGAATGCATTGCTACATTGTGGAATGTAGCTGCCCTTGATAGTACCTGCGTATATGCAGTACTGTCCTCTGGAGGTGACGGCCTTGTTGGGTAACAATCTGGGCTGTTGTCTGATACCGGAGCATCATATAAGTCCCATGCATCCGGATCATCCTGTGTCATCCCTGTATGGGTCGGTGACTGCATTGGGGGTGTTGTTACCGGGGACAGCTGTGGTGAATGCAGTGGAGAAGGTTGTGGCGTTTTATCTCTTGCCACCTTTGCCTTTATTTCTGACTCACGAAATGCCAGCTTCCCTTTGGTTTTAATTGGAGGAAGAGTTTGTATTTTCCCAGTCTCTCTCTGGATATGAAACCTCCTTTGGGTATGTTCTGGTTTCCCCATACCTATCTCCTGCTCAAATCTGTGTTTTTGCATTTGGCCGGAAAGTCCTTGCTCTTCCATGTAAGAGCTTCTTTTCGGTACCGAAGCTTCCGTTAAGTCTTTTTCAGTTCCGAGGTAACTTTTCTCACCTTGGGTGAGTCGAACTCTCGGTGTCGAGATCGCTCAGAGCCTGAATCTCGACCGGAGTCGGATGTCTTCAGCAGTTCTTTGGCCTTTTTCGGTGCCGATGTTTGGTCCCCTTCTTTTCGATGGGTTAAGCCATGGCCTGCTGGCGGTGGCATCCCCTTGGCCTTTACGATCTTTGTGTGAGTCTTGGACGGGGCAGTTTTACTCACTGTTTTCTGCGTTGTCGCGGGTCGCTCACTTTCAGAATCATCAGAGTCTGTTCCCAGGATGGAAATTCTTTCCTCCTCTTCGACGTCGAGTTGTTCCCTCGGTGTCGACGCCATTTGTAGTCTTCTGCCTCTTTGATCGCGCAGCGTCTTTTTCGATCAAAATGCCGACAGGCCTCACAAGTATCCTCCCTGTGTTCTGGTGATAGACACAGATTAAGTTTTGGTCTGTTTATGGATACTTCGAGTGCCACTTTGGACAGAAGCGGAAGGGGGTCCGGTCCATTAGTTTCGTCGATGGACGTGGTCAGGCCGACCAGGCCCTGCTGAAGAGCGGAAGCCCCGAAGGGCCGTCAGAGCGCTTCTACTATCGGTGTCGATACGCTAACACTAAACCGGTACCGAGCGCAAACAATACCGTCGAATTTTGGATACTTAACTTAGCTAACTTTCCCGATTCGAAATACGGAGCGAAGAGGAACACGTCCGAACCCGATGGCGGAAAGAAAATGATCTAAGATGGAGTCGACGCCCATGCGCAATGGAGCCGAAAGGGAGGAGTCCCTCGGTCTTGTGACTCGAAAAGACTTCTTCGAAGAATAACAACTTGTAACACTCCGAGCCCAACACTAGATGGCAGGATAATGCACAGCATGTGTATCTGCAGCTACACACACTAGTTTTTGCCAGCCTGCCACACACCAGACATGTTGCTGGCCACATGGGGAGAGTGCCTTTGTCACTCTGTGACCAGGAACAAAGCCTGTACTGGGTGGAGGTGCTTCTCACCTCCCCCTGCAGGAACTGTAACACCTGGCGGTGAGCCTCAAAGGCTCACCCCCTTTGTTACAGCACCACAGGGCATCCCAATTTTGGCGGCAAGGCTGGAGGAGATAATGAGAAAAACAAGGAGGAGTCACCCCCCAGTCAGGACAGGACAGGTGTCCTGAGCTGAGGTGACGATTACTTTTAGAAATCCTCCATCTTGTAGAAGGAGGATTCCCCCAATAGGATTAGGGAAGTGGCCCCCTCCCACAGGGAGGAGGCACAAAGATAGTGTAGCCACCCTTGGCTACTGCCCTCCCAGACCTAAACACACCCCTAAATTGAGTACTTAGGGGCTCCCAGAACCGAGGAAGATAGATTCCTGCAACCTAAAGGAGGACTGCTGACCTGAAGCCCTGGAGTGAAGATGGAGATGACAACTGATTTGCCCCAGCCACACCGGCCTGTCTCCCTGCTTCAAGGAACCCGACGCCTGGAAACCCCACTGCACCCGCAGCCCCCAGGACCTGAAGGAACCGATCTCCAGTGCAGGAGCGACCCCCAGGCGACCCTCTGCCTAGCCCAGGTGGTGGCTACACCGAGGAGCCCCTGCATCGTTGAAGAGACCCCCGGGTCTCCCCATTGATTCCTATTAGAAACCCAACGCCTGTTTGCACTCTGCACCCGGCGGCCCCTGTGCCGCTGAGGTGTGTACTTTCTGTGCCTGCTTGTGTCCCCACCCCCCCCCCCCCCGGTGCCCTACAAAACCCCCCTGGTCTGCCCTCCGAAGACACGGGTACTTACTTACCTGCTGGCAGACTGGAACCGGGGCACCCCTATTTCTATTGAAGCCTATGTGTTTTGGGCACCACCTTGGCCTCTGCACCTGACCGGCCCTGAGCTGCTGGTGTGGTAACTTGGGGTTGCCTTGAACCCCCAACGGTGGGCTACCTTGGACCCAACTTTGAACCCTGTAAGTGTTTACTTACCTGTGAACTTAACATTTACTTACCTCCCCCAGGAACTGTTGATTTTTGCACTGTGTCCACTTTTAAAATAGCTTATTGCCATTTTTGTCACAACTGTACATGCTATTGCGATTATTCAAAGTTCCTAGAATACCTGAGTGAAATACCTTTCATTTAAAGTATTGTTTCTAAATCTTGAACCTGTGGTTCTTAAAATAAACAAAGAAAGGATATTTTTCTATATAAAAACCTATTGGCCTGGAATGTGTCTGAGTGTGTGTTCCTCATTTATTGTCTATGTGTGTACAACAAATGCTTAACACTACCCTCTGATAAGCCTACTGCTCGACCACACTACAGCAAAATAGAGCATTAGAATTGTCTCTTTTTGCCACTATCTTACCTCTAAGGGGAACCCTTGGACTCTGTGCACACTATCTCTTACTTTGAAATAGTATATACAGAGCCAACTTCCTACACACCTAGAGCACCACCAGCACCTGCCTGTAATCTTAACATCGTGCTCACAAGACTTATGGGTCCACCACTTGAACCCCTGCATTCTTGCCCTCTTCAATTTTTGTCACTGAAGGTTGCTTTCTTAGTAGCAATTACTTCCTTAAGAAGAGTTTGTGAAATTAAAGCATTCACTTTAGAAGAACATTCTTTCAAATTCACAAACATAATATAGTCCTTAGGACAAACACAAAATTCCTACTAAAAGTAGTTTCACCATTTCATATCAGTCAGTCAGTGGAATTGCCAGTCTTCTTTCCGCAGCCAGGTTCAGTTGCTGAAAGAGCTGTTCATACCCTTGATTCTAAAAGGGCTCTTGCGTATTATATAGAAAGAACGAAACATTTTAGAAAGTCTAATCAACTCTTTGTGGCTTTTAAACAACCTATTTCAAAACAACGATTAACCAGCTAGATAGTAGAGTGTATTCAAACTTGCTATCTTAAAGCTAAAAGACAGTTACTAATAACTCCTAAAGCACATTCTACTAGAAAGAAAGGAGCTTCATTAGCATTCTTAGTAAATATACCAAAGGCAGATATATGTAAAACAGCCACATGGCCCACACCACACACATTTACTAAACTCTACTGTGTGGATGTCTTATCTCTCCAACAAACAAATGTTGGAGAAGCAGTGCTTAAAATACTATTACAAGCTACTCCAACTCCTACAGGCTAGCCACCGCTTATGTTGGGAGGGGACTGCTTTACCGTCTATGCAAAGCATGTACTTTATTTGTAAATATATAAATTGCATGGACATATTCTTTTCTCAGTGTGTGTATATATGTTTGATGGCATGTGTAGCTGCAGATACACATGCTGTGCACTGTTCCTGTCATCTAGTGTTGGGCTCAGAGTGTTACAAGTTGTTTTTCTTCGAAGAAGTCTTTTTGAGTCACGGGACTGAGTGACTCCTCCCTTTCAGCTCCATTGCGCATGGGCGTCTACTCCATCTTAGATTGTTTTCTTTCCGCCATCGGGTTCGGACGTATTCCTCTTCGCTCCGTATTTCGAATCGGGAAAGTTAGCTAAAGTATCAAAAATTAGACTGTATTGTTCTCGTTCGGTACCAGTTTAGTGTTAGTGTATCAGCACCGACATCAAGACCGCTTCTGCGTCCCTTCGGGGCTTCCACTCTTCATCGAGGCCTGGTCGACCTGACCACACCCGTCGTCCCAGATTAATGGACCGGACCCCCTTCCGTTTCTGTCCTGTCACGCAAAGTATCCTTATACAGACCAGCACCGGGTCTGTAACCTGTGTTTGTTGCCTAAGACTGCCGACTCCGGACGAGATTCCGGCACTGAATTTTTTTTGACACAGAGTGATCGAATCGACAAAACCCCGTAAAAGCTCCTCGGAACCGAAAAATACTATTATGTTAGAAACTTCGGTACCGAAAAAAGCGGCCTCGGAGCCGAAACAAACCTCATACACTGAGGAGCAAGGGCTTTCCATGCAACTCAAGGAAAGACATAGATTTGAGCAAGAGTTGGATATAGAGGAACCTGATCAAAGACAACAAAGGTTACATATCCAAAAGGATACTGGCAAGATTCAGACTTTACCTCCACTCAATCTAAAAGAAAACTTGTATTTAAAAAAACAGAGATGCAACCAAAGGCCAAAGGGGTTAGAGACAAGTCACCACCACCACAGGTCTCACCACAACCATCCCCACTGCACTCACCACATTTGTCACCAGTGGGAACACCGTTAATGCAGTCACCCACACATACTGGGATGACCCAAGATGATGCTGATGCATGGGATTTATATGATCCACCGATATCGGATAACAGCCCAGAGTGTTATCCAACCAAGCCGTCACCACCAGAGGACAGTACAGCATATTCGCAAGTACTAGCCAGGGCAGCTACGTTCCACAACGTAACGATGCACTCTGAACCAGTGGAAGATGACTTCCTTTTCAACACTTTGGCATCCACCCATGCATCTTATCAAAGCCTGCCAATGCTACTGGGCATGCTCAAGCACACACAACAGGTCTTCCAAGAGCCTGTAAAGGGAAGAGCTATAACGCCTAGGGTCAAAAAGAAATATAAACCACCCCCAACAGACCCAGTGTTTATAACGCAACAGCTCACACCGGACTCAGTGGTTGTAGGGGCGGCGAGAAAAAGGGCAAACTCACAATATTCAGGGGATACCGCACCACCTGACAAAGAGTAGAAAATTCGACGCAGCGGGCAAGAGAGTGGCATCACAAGCAGCAAATCAATGGCGAATTGCAAATTCGCAAGCCCTACTTGCACGCTACGACAGGGCACACTGGGACGAGATGCAAGACATCATCCAGCACTTGCCCAAGGAACACCAAAAACTTTCCCAGCAAGTAGTTGAAGAGGGACAGGCCATATCTAACAATCAGATAACGTCCGCATTGGACTCTGCAGATACAGCAGCACGAACTGTCAACACAGCTGTAACGATTCGCAGACATGCATGGCTGCGGAGTTCTGGATTCAACAAGCGGTATTAAATATGCTGTTTAACCAACATCAGTTGTTTGGGCCGGAAGTCGATACTGCCATAGAAAAAATGAAAAAAGGACATGGACACGGCCAAAGCCATGGGCGCGCTCTACTCCCCACAATTCAGAGGCACTTTTAGGAAACCACAATTTAGAGGGGGGTTTCGGCAACAAACATCTGAACCTTCCACCTCCCAAACAAAACCCACCTATCAATCACAATACCAAAGGGGGGGTTTTGTGGTTCCTATAGAGGACAGTTGCCAAGAGGAAGAGGGGAAATTCCAGCCCGCCAAACCAAGCCCTGGCAAGCAGTGACTTCAATGTCACAACACCCCAACACATGTCACCCAGTGGGGGGGGGGGGGAGGCTAACCAAATACTACCACAATTGGACACATATTACCACAGACACATGGGTCCTATCAATTATCCAACATGATTATTGCATAGAATTCACAACATTCCCTCCAGATGTGCCACCAAAAACGCACAGACTGTCTCCACAACACTTAGACCTATTACATATAGAGGTCCAAGCACTGTTACAAAAACAAGCAATAGAGCTAGTACACAATCACCAAAAAGGAACAGGCATTTACTCACTATATTTCCTCATTCCAAAAAAGGATAAAACGTTAAGGCCTATCTTAGATCTCAGAACACTGAATCTCTTCATCAGATCATTTCCACATGGTAACACTTCAAGACGTGGTTCCCTTACTAAAAAAGGGGGAATACATGACAACACTGGATCTCAAGGAAGCGTATTTCCACATACCCATCCATCCTTCTCACAGCAAATACCTAATGTTTGTAATTCAAGGCAAACATTATCAATTCAAAGTGCTACCGGGCGGGACAATAACAGCCCCCAGAGTACTTACAAAGTGGAGACAGCACATGCACGTATTCCCATATTTGGACGACTGGCTAATAAAAGCCAACACTCAACAACAATATCAATTTCACACGTAATACGTCATAGAAACTCTACACAAACTAGGGTTTTCTATAAATTACCAAAAATCACATCTGCAACCATCCCAAATACAACAATACTTGGGAGCAACACTCAACACACAAAGAACAATTGCCACTCCAAGTCCACAAAGAGTCCAATCGTTCCAAAATGTAAGATCAAGTATACAACCAAATCAAAACTACACAGTAAGGTTTGTAATGAAATTACTAGGCATGATGTCCTCATGCATAGCAATTGTCCCAAACGCAAGACTACACATACGGCCCTTACAACAGTGCCTAGCAAAACAATGGACGCAAGCACAGGGTCAACTACAAGATCTAGTGTTGATAGACCGCCAAACACACTCTTTGCTTCAATGGTGGAACTCTATAAATTTAAACAAAGGCGGCCATTTCAAGACCCAGTGCCTCACGCCATTATCACAACAGATGCTTCCATGCTTGGGTGGGGAGCACACCTCAACAATCACAGCATACAAGGTCAATGGGACAATCAACAAAAACTACTTCACAGTAATCACTTGGAACTGCTAGCGGTATTTCTAGCATTAAAAGTGTTTCAACCACTGATAGCCCACAAACACATTCTTGTAAAGACAGACAATATGACAACAATGTATTATCTCAACAAACGGGGGGACACACTCGTCACAGCTGTGTCTCTTAGCACAAAGAATTTGGCATTGGGCAATTCACAACAACATTCGCCTAATAGCACAAAACATACCAGGCATTCAGAATCAGTTAGCCAACAATCTCAGTCGAAATCAACAGCAAACTCACGAATGGGAAATTCATCCCCAGATCCTAGAGGATCACTTCCACCGCTGGGGAACACCAAACATAAATCTATTTGCAACAAAAGAAAACGCAAAATGCCAAAACTTTGCGTCCAGGTACCCACACCCTCAGTCCAACGGCAATGCTCTATGGATCAGCTGGTCAGGGATATTTGCTTATGCTTTTCCCTCCTGCCGCTCATTCCTTATCTGGTCAACAAACTGAGTCAAAACAAACTCAAACTAATACTCATAGCACCAACCTGGGCTCGCCAACCGTGGTACACAACACGGTTGGACTTATCAGTAGTACCCCACATCATACTACCAAACAGACCAGATCTGTTGACACAACACAAACAACAGATCACACACCCGAATCCAGCATCGCTCAATCTAGCAATCTGGCTCCTGAAGTCTTAGAATTCGGACATTTAAACCTTTCACAAGAGTGTATGGAGGTCATTAAACAAGCGAAAAAACCTACAAGACATTGTTACGCAAACAAATGGAAAATATTTGTTTGCTACTGTCAGAATAATCAAATTATGCCACTACATGCCTCCACACAAGACATTGTAAGTTATTTACTACACTTACAAAAGTCTAATCTAGCTTTCTCTTCCATTAAAATCCATCTCACTGCAATAGCTGCCTATCTGCAGATTAAACATATACAACATCGCTTTTTAGAATCCCAGTTATTAAAGCATTTATGGAAGGACTAAAGAATTATACCCCCAAGGACACCACCAGTACCTAATATTGTATTAACACGACTCATGGGCCCACCATTCGAACCCATGCATTCTTGTCAAATCCAATTTCTAACTTGGAAAGTAGCCTTTCTAATAGCCATCACATCACTTAGAAGAGTGAGTGAAATACAAGCATTTACTATTCAAGAACCCTTTATACAAATACATAAACAAAGTGGTTCTCCGTACAAATCCAAAATTCTTACCAAAGGTCATATCATCATTCCATCTAAAACAAACTGTGGAACTCCCAGTCTTCTTTCCACAACCAGACTCAGTGGCTGAAAGGGCCTTACATACATTAGACATAAAAAGAGCACTAATGTATTACATTGACAGAACGAAACAATTTTGTAAAACAAAACAATTGTTCGTAGCTTTCCAAAAACCTCATGCAGGTAACCCTATATCCAAACAAGCCATTGCCAGATGGATAGTTAAATGCATTCAGATCTGTTACCTTGAAGCTAAAAGAGAATTGCCCATTACACCAAGGGCACATTCCACTAGAAAGAAAGGCGCCACAATGACTTTTCTTGGCAATATACCAATGACAGAAATTTGTAAAGCAGCCACCTGGTCTACGCCTCATACATTTACTAAGCATTACTGTGTAGACGTGTTAGCAACACAACAAGCCACAGTAGGACAGGCTGTATTAAGAATATTATTTCAGACAACCTCAAAGCCTACAGAGTTACTACCGCTTTTGGGGAGATCACTGCTTTGTAGTCTATGCACAGCATGTGTATCTGCAGCTTCACATGCCATCGAACGGAAAATGTCACTTACCAAGTGTACATCTGTTCGTGGCATGAGACTTTGGACACAGGGGTCTACATCCTCTTTGGTTCATCAAAAGTCCAGTCACCACTAGACTACTGGTCACCAGATGCAAAAAAACTCAGGCGTCATCTTCTTTTGGCAATCACTCTCCTTCTGGGTTACCTGACAACTTTCCCGGGTCTAGCAGACTATGGTGCAACCTTTGAGCATCACGTTTTGGTCTTCCAAAATGCACTGTGACAAGGAGTGCCGAACTAGTGATCTGGGCTACCATCTCACCCAGGCAGGCTTCTTCAGCTTTTGTGGCCCTGTGCTGAGTACAGGAAGTCAGCCAACTGACACTTGGGAGTCTCTGCTTCTGGCTGAGCTGAGAAGACCACTGCTCCATAAGTAGGACAGTGCACACAGCCCTTTCCTTCCATAGCGCACAAAGCAGCAAGTGCAGTTGAACTTCAGTGTAGGTTCTTATTTGCATGATTGCAATTTATTTTCTAACCGTACTGAGCACACGGCGTAACAATCCAGGGTGATGAGGCCTTATACATGATGCTGTTCAGAGTTCTGTTGGGGACAGAGTTATGTCAATGACAGTATTTACTGATTAATTTTGATTTCCTGCACTTAGGGCATTTATTTATCATGGTATTTTTTAAGTGTTCTTTTGACCAGAATGGCTGTGCAATTATGATATAATCCTCTTTTCATACAGCTTGTATTGCTTTGTTTATCATGTTAGGATGACACCCGCATTACGCTTCTACTTTGGAATCAAAATGATGGTGTCATTAACTCCACTTTTCACTCAAGTTTGTATGTACACTGATGTGCCTTCTTTGATGTTCGTATGTAAACAAGGCCACTGAGACGGCCGAAATGTGTCATGTTTGAGTAAACCGGCTGATATCACTGAAGTGAGCGTCCTATGTTCTTTGATGCATCATGCCTATTTTTGCCGGGCGGCTGGAAATGGAGCGAGGAAGGGAGAGAGAGAAGGAGAGAGTGAGAGAGAGAGGCAGTGAGAGAAAAAGTGAGTGTGTGTGGTTGGTGTGTTTCTGTATAAAAATATTTAGAAAGTGCTCCAGTGGCGGGACTATTCAATGTTTATGACTATGGATGAGAATGCCCTGGAAGAAAAGCAGTAGTTCCAGGATCAGTTTATTTGTGAAGTTTATGTTTACCTTTGGGGCTACTGATGCTGAAATAATAACGTTTAATTTTGCACATCTCAATGTTACTCATTTAATCAACTCAGAAGGATGAAGGTTTGAGTGGACCTACCGTGACTCAAAACTGTGAGCATTCTTATATTCTCATGGAAATATGGGGTTCGCACAAGTATGCTAGAAGTACCATTTTCAAGCATACTTTGGTATACTTCTGCAAATTCCTGAAAATCATACATCTGCACCCATGCAAATACATATTTATCTGCAGGTTCACTTTTGCGTCTAAGTATTGGGCCCTCTGACTTATTTTCATCCTGCTAAATATGGGTTTACGATGAAACTAATTTTTAAATGATGGCATGCATCAAAAACACTTTACTAAAACAGGTACATAAAGTTGCACAACAGATTAGTAAAACATTTTTCAAGTTGCAATGTTTTAAGTGTACATTTTAGTTTGAAAAAAAATTATCTTGCATGCAGGCTTGTCTGTAACAAAGAATTCTGTGAGCATCATCAAGAAATTTGTACATCTTGAAAACAAGTGTACATGCTTTTATGCTAGAACCACTGTCAGTAATACATGTCGAGCCCACAGCATTTCCTTGCAGAGCTGGCCCTAATTAAAAAGGATTTCAATTAATAAACCATATATTCAAGCTTCCACTATTCCAATAGAAATCTTGCTTTAGTGGCAGCACACAGTTCAGTGCTACAACTTACAGGGCTTGTCCTAATGGTAAAGGGTTTGCATTAATGAATCATATATTCTAGCTTGAATCATTTAAATAGAAATCATGCTTTGGTAGCAACCAAATCGTTTGTGCTTCCGGGGGCTGGGCCTACTTGTCCATTGGACAAAGTAAACATGAAAACTTGTTGGCCGATAGGAATTCCACACCCTTGTACCTCACAATCATCACTTTGACATCAGTGATCCTAGAAGACCCAATGTTCGCCTTAACTTTCTAAAAATTAGGCCTTTATATTCCTCAACATAACACACCTCAGTCTTGCTATTCTAGAGGGGCACAGGGTGCCTACCCGTCTAAAGTTCAAAATAGTCTCTTTGAAGCAAAACACCTTAGATTGCAAGTAATTAGCCTAGTCATGATCCTTCAGTAAGTACGTTCCATATGTGCTTTGATAAATGCACATTCAGTACCCACACATGTGAATGAAACCTATGAAGCTTTGAGGGGCAATAAGCTAGATCTGATTTTTTTCAATAAAAATATCTTCTTGGACTATGCTGGATTCTAACTTAGATTTTGGGCTGGCGTTATAACCAATGGGTACAAAGTTGTGAAAATTCCACACTGGAGGGGGATTGGCAGTTATATTTAGGGAGGAACTGGGCTTAAAGGAGATACATTTAAAGACCTTTTCTGAAGCAGAAATTCTGGACTTCTCAGTACAATTTTCGGGTTCCTCCTACTTTACAGAGGCCCTCAGGCTCCTCAGGACACTTTGCAGATGGTTTCTTGGAATTTCTGGAACCTATACAGCTCTCCCATGCTAAACTACTTGTCTTAAGTGATTTTAATTTATGGAAAGATTCACATAAAAATGAACGGGTAAGAGACCTTCCTAATTTGGTAGAGACAATAGGTCTAACAGTATATTAAGAACCCAACTCATGCTGTAGGTACCACTTTGGACATGATCTTTGGCCCAGAAAGCCAGATCATGACAGGAGAGCTAATACCACAACCTAGAAAACAGATCATTCTCTGTTAAATTTTTGGTATCAAAACAGGTACTCATAAAAAACAGTATGGTGCAGGGAAACAGCCATGTCTGAGTATGGATCAACTGGTCAGGAATGGATAAGTAGATGATGGTTCATCTACTATGGGTAGTGAATATGGACATGGGGTAACTTATGTGAATATGAACAGATTTCCGATACTCAAATTTAAGATGCAGTTCACTTCATCAAATCGGGTTCACCTCCCGATTTGATGCCGCCAAAAGTTTGGCGTAATTGTTTTTTTTTAGAATTAGTTTTTTTACTAAACTCTCAGTATACCCATCACCTTGTACAACCAACAACTTTGCACATGTAGGCCAGTCCTCACTCTCCCCCTTCCAGACAATCCATCACAGAAGTAGTCCCCAAGAACAAACTCTGGAGTTCCAGAATAACTGGTGCCTTAAATAATTTCCTTTATAAAATAACTTAGTTAATAGTTAGCCCTGAGTACCCATAGTTACGTCATGCCCGGGTTCTTCAACTTCTGCTAATCATGTATACGTTTGTATATCTTCCCCGAGGTGATCGGCCCTTCTAAACTGTCCTAGCCGTATTTCGTTTGCCACTGCCCATTCCTTCACATCTTTAAGCCATCCCTTTATGCTGGGATCCTGTATGTTCATCCAAATAATCGCCAACCGGCCTTTGGCCAACAATAGGGCCAGTTACATGAACATCCATTCCATTTTTTTACATTTTGTTTTTAATGTCCCCCAGGAGACACTTGGTGGGGGTCAGTTCCAGCTCCACCTCCCCTACACACCTTAAACTTTGAACCACAAATTCCCAGAAAGTTTGTACTAAGGAACAATTCCAGGGTAACTGTAGGAAGGTTACCGATCGGGTGTGACACCTTTGACAACTATTCTTAGCAGGGTCAATTCTATGTAAAACACTGGGGTCACATATGTGCGGTGTACATAATTAAAATGCATTAGCTTAAATCTAGCATTGTAAGTCGCCTGTCTAGGGCACATATTGTCTTCCACTGTCTTCTCTAGTGGCGTGTTCAGTTCGGTTTCCCAAGCTGCTCTAGCCCGCAAGACAGCCCTTGTCGTGTGCCACCATGGCCCTATAGATGTGGGATATATATGCCCCCTCCCACTTCCCCCCAATATTTCTGGAATGCCCTGAACATTACCGATGAGGCTGGGGCCTCCGGGTATGTGGGCCATATCTCTCTTGCCATATTGACTATACTTGCAAATATTAAAAACTGTCCCTGATTCAACCCAATGACCTCCTTGCGCAGCCTCAAACGTTACAAAGGTCTCATTGGGATAGAGGTCTGAGAGTGTCAGGCATCCTCCCTCTTGCCAAGGTCTAATGTCTAACATAGTGGTCTGGTGTCGAAACGCAGGAAGATCCCAGAACTCAAATTCCCAAGTAAATTGTGCTCGCTGTAACACCACCTTCACTGCTCATATCCAAAGTGTTGCTGTATGTTTTAATATGTATGGGAGTAACTGTGATAGCGTTTTATGTCGAGAATCATCTCTAAGGAGGATTTTTCCCAGTTGTCTCCCCCTGGTAACCACAGTGCTGCATGTCGCGTGGAGAAGTGTGGCTCAAGTGGAGAAGTGTGGCTCAATGGTTAGAGCGGCAGACCCTGAAGCAGAGATCTGGCTCAAGACCAGGGTTCAAGTCCCGCTTCGGCAGGTCTTGGGCTCAATTCCCCTTGACCAGATAATTCTCGCCTCGGTGCCTAATCTAATTCATGGGTCCCACTCTGCAACTCTGGGCAATAGCTTGCTTAATCTCCACAACGGCCCCAACAGCGCTTGGATGCCTGGCTTCACCCTGGGGGTGCTCAGGAGTGGGCGCCTCACAGGGAAAAGCCAGGAGGGGTTCCATAGCGGTATGAGTACAGCGCCTTGAGACCCTAACGGGTGAGTAGTGCACTATACAAGTGCTAATTTACATTTACATTTCACAGAGTCATTGTGAAAAAGAAGGGCAATAAGGGACACCCCAGTCATGTATCCCTCTTTATCTTTAGTATTTTGGAGCACTGTCCACCCATTCTAAACCGTGACTGAAGGTTCTGTGTAGAGAATTCTGACCCACCGCTGGAATTGTGGCCCAAACCCCATGGCTGTTAGGACCACCAAGAGGTAATTCCAATTGACGGTGTCAAACGCCTTAGCAATATCTACCAAGACCACTGCCAATTCGTCCTCCCTGTCACTGACCTTATGGAGCACATGCATCAGTCTACGGATATTCATGTTCGTATTCTATCTCAGTATAAATCCACATTGATCAGGGTGTATAAGCTAGGTCATCTCCAGGCCAAGACGTGTTGCAAGGATTTTACACAGGATCTTCACATCAAGGCTAATCACAGTGATGGGTCGATAGGACGCTGGATCAAAGGAAGCTGCACCCAGCTTGGGAATCATAGCAATGATCCCTTCACACATCAACCATGGTAGTATATTAGCAGTTAATGCCTCGTTATACACCTCTAAAAGATGAGTGGCGAGCTTGATCCCAAATGCCTGCTAAAACTTGGCTGTCAAGCCATCACTGCCAGGACTTTTACCCAATGGGAGAGATTTAATAGCTGCTCTACCTCCTCAAGAGTAGAGTCAGAATCCAGCATCCGCACCGCTGTCACACACAGCTGAGGCAGCAACACTCCAGTTAAGTACTCCGTTAAACTGTCTCGATCTGGATCTCCCGGGATGGCGCAGACCCTCTCAAGATGGTCCTGTAACACAGTCAATATATCACTGTGTCCTCGCCTCTTCCCCCTGGAGATTTGTGAGGAAGTACTAAGGTGGGTGGCAGCTCCCGTCTGAGGAGGCACGCTAGGAGCCTATCCGATATGTCTCCCTCTCGTTGTAGGAGTTGTCGATACGATTTCAAAGTATACAGTTCAAGTCTATCTCTGGTGTCAGTAAGTTGTCTAATAAGCTTGGTTTCCTCTCCCTGACTGCGTCTCTCCCGCAATGGGCGTTTCTGCCATGCCGCCAATCACCCTCCTTGTGACCCAGTTCTGCCTGTAATGTTCCCCGGGCTCCACAGTTAAGTTCCACACAGCTTCCCCAGAGCACAGTCATACATGACTACCCCTCTGTTGCTTACCATTGCATAGTCGTCCAATTGAATTCCATGTAGTCAGTTATTGACTGTGGAATTGTGTCCCTGCCCACTGGATCTTGTAGAATCTCTAATTGGAATCTCCAGTTATAAAGGGTTCAAGGGTTACCGCCCCATTGAAATCCATACGGCATGGTCCGTATGAGATAGGATACTTTCTGCATCTTGGGCGCCACTGTATGTTGCGCAAGCTATATGCGATCGAGTCTACTGAATGTGCCATTTGCAGTTGAGTAACAGGTATATTCCCGGAGGCCCAGATGTGTGTTCCACCCCCCCTACCCATAGTTACGTCATGCCCGGGTTCTTCAACTTCTGCTAATCATGTATACGTTTGTATATCTTCCCCGAGGTGATCGGCCCTTCTAAACTGTCCTAGCCGTATTTCGTTTGCCACTGCCCATTCCTTCACATCTTTAAGCCATCCCTTTATGCTGGGATCCTGTATGTTCATCCAAATAATCGCCAACCGGCCTTTGGCCAACAATAGGGCCAGTTACATGAACATCCATTCCATTTTTTTACATTTTGTTTTTAATGTCCCCCAGGAGACACTTGGTGGGGGTCAGTTCCAGCTCCACCTCCCCTACACACCTTAAACTTTGAACCACAAATTCCCAGAAAGTTTGTACTAAGGAACAATTCCAGGGTAACTGTAGGAAGGTTACCGATCGGGTGTGACACCTTTGACAACTATTCTTAGCAGGGTCAATTCTATGTAAAACACTGGGGTCACATATGTGCGGTGTACATAATTAAAATGCATTAGCTTAAATCTAGCATTGTAAGTCGCCTGTCTAGGGCACATATTGTCTTCCACTGTCTTCTCTAGTGGCGTGTTCAGTTCGGTTTCCCAAGCTGCTCGAGCCCGCAAGACAGCCCTTGTCGTGTGCCACCATGGCCCTATAGATGTGGGATATATATGCCCCCTCCCACTTCCCCCCAATATTTCTGGAATGCCCTGAACATTACCGATGAGGCTGGGGCCTCCGGGTATGTGGGCCATATCTCTCTTGCCATATTGACTATACTTGCAAATATTAAAAACTGTCCCTGATTCAACCCAATGACCTCCTTGCGCAGCCTCAAACGTTACAAAGGTCTCATTGGGATAGAGGTCTGAGAGTGTCAGGCATCCTCCCTCTTGCCAAGGTCTAATGTCTAACATAGTGGTCTGGTGTCGAAACGCAGGAAGATCCCAGAACTCAAATTCCCAAGTAAATTGTGCTCGCTGTAACACCACCTTCACTGCTCATATCCAAAGTGTTGCTGTATGTTTTAATATGTATGGGAGTAACTGTGATAGCGTTTTATGTCGAGAATCATCTCTAAGGAGGATTTTTCCCAGTTGTCTCCCCCTGGTAACCACAGTGCTGCATGTCGCGTGGAGAAGTGTGGCTCAAGTGGAGAAGTGTGGCTCAATGGTTAGAGCGGCAGACCCTGAAGCAGAGATCTGGCTCAAGACCAGGGTTCAAGTCCCGCTTCGGCAGGTCTTGGGCTCAATTCCCCTTGACCAGATAATTCTCGCCTCGGTGCCTAATCTAATTCATGGGTCCCACTCTGCAACTCTGGGCAATAGCTTGCTTAATCTCCACAACGGCCCCAACAGCGCTTGGATGCCTGGCTTCACCCTGGGGGTGCTCAGGAGTGGGCGCCTCACAGGGAAAAGCCAGGAGGGGTTCCATAGCGGTATGAGTACAGCGCCTTGAGACCCTAACGGGTGAGTAGTGCACTATACAAGTGCTAATTTACATTTACATTTCACAGAGTCATTGTGAAAAAGAAGGGCAATAAGGGACACCCCAGTCATGTATCCCTCTTTATCTTTAGTATTTTGGAGCACTGTCCACCCATTCTAAACCGTGACTGAAGGTTCTGTGTAGAGAATTCTGACCCACCGCTGGAATTGTGGCCCAAACCCCATGGCTGTTAGGACCACCAAGAGGTAATTCCAATTGACGGTGTCAAACGCCTTAGCAATATCTACCAAGACCACTGCCAATTCGTCCTCCCTGTCACTGACCTTATGGAGCACATGCATCAGTCTACGGATATTCATGTTCGTATTCTATCTCAGTATAAATCCACATTGATCAGGGTGTATAAGCTAGGTCATCTCCAGGCCAAGACGTGTTGCAAGGATTTTACACAGGATCTTCACATCAAGGCTAATCACAGTGATGGGTCGATAGGACGCTGGATCAAAGGAAGCTGCACCCAGCTTGGGAATCATAGCAATGATCCCTTCACACATCAACCATGGTAGTATATTAGCAGTTAATGCCTCGTTATACACCTCTAAAAGATGAGTGGCGAGCTTGATCCCAAATGCCTGCTAAAACTTGGCTGTCAAGCCATCACTGCCAGGACTTTTACCCAATGGGAGAGATTTAATAGCTGCTCTACCTCCTCAAGAGTAGAGTCAGAATCCAGCATCCGCACCGCTGTCACACACAGCTGAGGCAGCAACACTCCAGTTAAGTACTCCGTTAAACTGTCTCGATCTGGATCTCCCGGGATGGCGCAGACCCTCTCAAGATGGTCCTGTAACACAGTCAATATATCACTGTGTCCTCGCCTCTTCCCCCTGGAGATTTGTGAGGAAGTACTAAGGTGGGTGGCAGCTCCCGTCTGAGGAGGCACGCTAGGAGCCTATCCGATATGTCTCCCTCTCGTTGTAGGAGTTGTCGATACGATTTCAAAGTATACAGTTCAAGTCTATCTCTGGTGTCAGTAAGTTGTCTAATAAGCTTGGTTTCCTCTCCCTGACTGCGTCTCTCCCGCAATGGGCGTTTCTGCCATGCCGCCAATCACCCTCCTTGTGACCCAGTTCTGCCTGTAATGTTCCCCGGGCTCCACAGTTAAGTTCCACACAGCTTCCCCAGAGCACAGTCATACATGACTACCCCTCTGTTGCTTACCATTGCATAGTCGTCCAATTGAATTCCATGTAGTCAGTTATTGACTGTGGAATTGTGTCCCTGCCCACTGGATCTTGTAGAATCTCTAATTGGAATCTCCAGTTATAAAGGGTTCAAGGGTTACCGCCCCATTGAAATCCATACGGCATGGTCCGTATGAGATAGGATACTTTCTGCATCTTGGGCGCCACTGTATGTTGCGCAAGCTATATGCGATCGAGTCTACTGAATGTGCCATTTGCAGTTGAGTAACAGGTATATTCCCGGAGGCCCAGATGTGTGTTCCACCCCCCCTACATCCCCAAACCCCAACTGTGACCCTCGACTTGTAGTCATTCGTAAGGGACTCGGGAGGTGGAGGGGTGTGTGTGTGTCTGTCTGTCTGTCTGTCTGTCTGTCTGTCTGTCTGTCTGTCTGTCTGTCTGTCTGTCCAGGGCCCCTTCAATAATGCAATTAAATTCCCCCACCCAAAATGTGTCAGTCCCCATGGTCGTAGACAATGTGGGGTAGAATGACTCATCATCCGTGCTCAGGAATAGGAGTTTAGTAACTCTAATTCCTGACCATCTAACGTTCCCCTGATCAGAATGTATCTACCCGCAATATCTGCCTCCATAAATTGCAGGACAAAGGGTCAACCCAGGGTTATCCAGATCAGCACCCACCCTGGCAAATGAGGAAGTAGTATAGTAGTTTTGTCCCCTCCATTTTTTAGCCAGA
The DNA here is from genome assembly GCF_031143425.1 of Pleurodeles waltl. NCBI lineage: Eukaryota > Metazoa > Chordata > Amphibia > Caudata > Salamandridae > Pleurodeles > Pleurodeles waltl. The sequence continues at coordinate 1,048,706,554 of NC_090446.1, read as the reverse complement.
TTCTGTGCTTCAGCATCCATCATGTTTGTTTCCTGATGACAAGCTAAATTCCCTTCACGACCAGCACCCTCCCTCCCACCCACCCACCCAGGTGCTTAAGCACGGACATCACCCAATATCGTTTCGCAGGATTACAAATACTTCTCAAATTCCAAGTGTGACGTTTTTAAGCATTTCGGACTACCATTGTGTTACGTATTCTGAGTTTCCCCCTCTGTGGGATCATCCCCGGACCGACATAGCCATATTGCGCATAACTAACCAATGTAATAAACATAACCCACAACTTCCCCAATTCCCTCCCACGGACAACTGTAGCATTAACAGAAATCCATCAGAGGTCACCCACTGTTGTGTCAGGACGTTCACAACCCCCCCCCCCCCCCCCCCCCCCCCCTTTACTGGTCTAACTGGGACCCGTAACTAAGCTTGCTGCTCCCCCAGCTTACAACCTCCGTTACCTTCACGTGCACCCACATAGCTGACTACTATAAATGCCTTAACATTATAATAAGGAAACCGTCATCATTATGCTAATTCAAACCAGCTCTGTGTTTTGATGGCATGTGTCTCAGGATGTCTATACCGGGTCATTCCGCTGATTCAGCGTCCCGGCAAAACGTTCACCCCTGAGCAGGTGGTACCCCAGATGCACAATCAGATTAAACTACATCTCCGCTCTGCTGTAATGTTCAACCATCCTGGAGCTCATTCTCAAGAAGCGCTTTAATCAGGGACAATCTCTGAGTTGGGGAGCAGAGTGTGCAACACGACTTCCCCTGAAGGCGCCCGCCCCGGGGAACTGTCAGCTCTCTCTGGGGACATCGATTGTGTCAAGTACATAGAGCCATACTTTCCTATGGGAATTCTGCCAGTAATCAAAGAGTTTCGATCCAGACTTTCCCTGCCGACTTCTGCAGGTATTCGAGATGGTCAAGTAGCCCGTCCTCTCCTCCAGCGTTGGTCCTCTCTGCCCCGTCCAGCAGCCTCCAGGACACCAATCTCGAGCCAGTTCCAAAACACCCTGCGGCCTATCCAAGAAATGCGCTTGGCCATTTTGGATGACTTTCAATTTGGCAGGGTACAATAACATAGGTCAAGCCCACGGCTTTGTTTTTGTTTTGCGACCAGTAAGGATTTGTGTTGCTCCTGCCCTTGTTAAGTATAGTCTGGGAAAATAGTAATGTTGCAATTCTCATACTGCAGCACTTCCTGTTCCCGGGCAGCTCTCAGGATGAGTCCATGTCCCTGTAGTTAAGGACCTTGGCAATAAGTGCACTCGCCAGAGCACCCGGAAATGGCTGCGGGACCAGGGCTCTGTGCGTCCTTTCAATCACAAAACAGAAAGATCACGTGGTTTCAGGCTCAACCTAAATCCAGTCCCCCAGGAAATTCTACACCAAGGCTCCCTCTGCCTTTTCCGGAAAAAACAGAACTTGAATATTGCTGCGGCGGGAGCAGCCATCCGCATTCACTGCTCTCCTGCCTAGTTCTGTAACCTCAGTGCTTACTGCGATCATCTGTCTTCAATATTGCCATTTCACCCCCTTGCAGGGTCCTTATGTAGGTCTCTGCGGCAGAGAGTTTACCAGAGACTTTGCACAGGTCCACCCGTAGCAAGTTGACATCAATTGACAGTCTCTATCTGGCGCTCCAATGCTCATCTGAGTCCCTGAATGGCCAGCATCAGATCTGCCTTTGTGGGCTCCGTCGTGTCCTCTACGGGGACCTCCACATCAACTTCCCCGTACTGTCTCGTAAGCCGTTGAGTGGGCTGCCTCGGGTGGTATATTGTGTTATTGAGTGTGAGCCCATCGCCTGCGCCACCCTGTCCTCCCCCATAATAAGACTGGAACGCTGGGGTGGAGAGGGGGGCACTCCTCAACACACCATCACAGGGCTCCAAATCTCCAGGAAGCCCCCTGGCCCTCAGCCCCCAGCAGGGCCACACACCACTCCAGTAGAATGTCCGGGCTCCTCAGAAGCGAGGACGACTTGCGTCAGCACCAAGCCAACAAGGCCGCTCCCATCAATGCGCCGCCAGGCTCTCCCTCACATGCCCCCGCCGATCTCTCCCAGGCCAGCAGCCAGAACGCGGCTCCGCTACTCCTGTCATTGTCCCCTCTGTCTCAGTCTCTGGTGTTTACTCCTCCTGTACTCTTAAAAGAGTGCACTGTGAAGGGAGGAAACTGCAGGATTTAAGGAGTATATACTCAGTAATGGGGAGAGCTCAGGGACTCAGGTCCTTTTGGTCATTTTGTCCGGCCACGCCTCCAAAGTTTGGCTTCATTAGCAGGAATATTATCTGAAGTCCTACGCATCATATGTAATGCATCTTTTTCTCAGGGAGTACTTTCCATGGACAGGAAAAAAGCATGTGTGAGACCCTTTTGAAAGAAACAGACAGTTGACCAGAATATTCTATGTAATTATCGACTTATCACACTCCTCCCATTACCAGTAAAAACACTAGAAAAATATCTAAGTTTTATTCTAGTAACTTACCTAAGGAGAAATAAGATATTGGACCCGGCTCAGTCAGGTTTCTGTCCCATTTATGGGACAGAAGCCACACCAGCATCCATCCTAGATGATCTACAGATAATAGTTGATAAGGGCAACTCTGTTGCCATAGGTTTTTAGCCTGGATGGCTGCATTCCATACCGTGCAGGGATGCTATTGAAAATTGGAGAAGAGGCCACTGCGCTAGAATGGTGCGTGTGAAGAGCAGAACTCAGACAGTTTTTCTTCCACCATATCGATCAGAACTCAAACTTTTAGCATAGAGAGTGCCTCAAGGATCAACATTATCCAACATTATTTAGTATACACTTGAAGCCATTGCAAAGGGACTCCGTCACAACGAGGCTGTCTCTGAATTATAATGACATTAAGCTTATAATATCAGCTCACCCATAAGTCTCATCCCTGTATGACAGTTTTGATGGGGAGGTTACTTGCTGACTAACATTGAATTTTCTCAAATTCAATGGAGGTACTTTGTTGCTCGGCAAATAAGATACCATGGATGATTTTTGGTCTCCTCAAGCCAATTTTCCACAGTCAGCATCTTCAGAGGTACAGAACCTCAGATTTGTCTTTGACAACAAATATTTCACTGACCTCCCATGTTATCTTCAACCTGCCGTGCACTACTAAAAACATTAAGAAAATTATAACAATTTCCTCCAGTGGAACAAAGAGTCCTCTCTGTGCAGACTACTATTCCTAGCTGGCTAGAATACAGTAACACACTGCTACTGGGTGCACCTGAAATGCTGATTTTACAACTGCTTGCATCCAAAATGTAGCAACTCAGTTAACTCTTGATCTCCCAGGAATGTCCTCAGCCTCTCTAGCACGTAAAAAACCTGCACTGGCTACCAGTAGGAAAGTGGATTCTCTTTAAATCTCTTGATATTGTTTGAGGTCCCACATACGATGGGTCCGGTCTACTTTAGAAACAAGCTCAAATCGGCACTGTAGGAAGCTGGCTTGGTGTGTGGTGAGCACCTATGGTGTTATCACCTTATACCCCGTCCAGGTATCCATATTAATGAACTGTAGGCAGTGTCTAGGAAGCCAGGGCTCTCTAGAGGTAGCTGTGGCTGAGTAGCCAGGACTTATTCAGGAGACATGCAAAACTTAAGCAATACCACTACAGTCACACAGCACTTACACATGTGAAAGAACCACACAGTGTTACACAAATAAAGCTACTTTAAATAGGGGTAACACAAATACTAGAACACTAATAAGTCCCTCCAACTGGAGGTAAGAAAACACACTATTATATACACATTAGCAATCAGTAAATTAGCATAGAAAGCAATAAGCATTGGTGAAAGCAATAGCAACTTGGGAGGGCCAAACCATATATAAAACAAGCATTTGCAATTCACTAGAGTCACGCATTTGTCGGAGTTACAGCTGTTCACAGTTGTAAACTCCCAACCGGATTTTTCTTGCATTAAAATAAAAGAAAACAGTGCGATCGCGCTGCTACAGATCACACATAATACCTATTGGCAAAAGTGCAATTATGAACATAACCGGCAAAAGGGCAATTAACTGTGTAACAAGGTCAATAGTATACGAAGCTCTCGACTTCTGCCCCGCGAGATCGCGCTGCGAAAATAGAGAAAAAGTAGTCCACAAACCCAGCGAGCCTCGCATGTTTTCTGTACTTGGTCGCTGCGCTCGAGGAGGGCTAACCACTGCAAAAAAGGCATGACGTATGCGTGCCTTCCACTAATCAAAAGAAGCGGATTCTAACGGGCAAGCCAACTTGCCAATGAAAGACACTGACGAGACGTCGACGGGGCTCCGAGCCCTTTTCTAATACCTAAAGCGTCTTGCTAGCCATACGCATGCGCGAGCGCATCCGACGCAGGCTCGACCCTAAAAAGTGGAATGTGAAAGGCAGTCCCCCACCCAAGGAAGTGGAATCGGTAGAAATGAGCTGGTGGAACTAGGAACCCCAAAAGGTGAGTACCAGAGTGACCCCCGTGACCAGGAGAGAAGAAGTAAGTACGTTGTTTTCCCCAAAACCAACAGGAGGACTGTGGAAAAGGATTATGCAAGATTCAAATAAGACTAGAAGAACCCAAAGGTGGATCCTGACAGAAGAGGACTGCAAAGGAAGGGGACCAAGTCCAGTTTGTGTTGGAGTGTCCGGTTGTGGCAGGAGCCACTACTCACCCCTCTGTGGATGCAGGACCAGGGCGACAGTGGACGAAGAGGGTCAGCAGTGCAGCACAGGAGATGAAGAGAAGTCCCAGGAGTGATGCAAGTGATGTCCCACATCGGCGGTCAAGATGCAGTTGGTTAGTGGTGCTGGAAAACCACCAACAAGCCTTGGCAAATGCAAGAGACGGAGAAAAAGATTTGCAAGGCTGAAGAGGACCAGCATGGTCCAGGGGACTCGACCCAAGGAGGGGAGTCCGGGGTGGCACTCCGCAGCTGGGAGTGTCACAAGAATAGGAGACAGCCCCCACAGGCAGCAGGCACAGGAGTCAGTGAGGCCCATTCAGCACACCTGAACAAGAGTCCCACGGTGCTGGAGCAGCAGGCAGGAGACTGTGCTTTGCAGGAAGGAGTGCTGGAGGCTGGGGCTACACGTAGCCTGAAGATCCCTTGGAAGAGGAGCAAACAAACCATGGTAGCTGCAAGAGTCGCGGTGCACAGGGGTACTGTCCTGCAAGGACAGGCAAGGGCTTATCGTCTCCCAAGTTGGACAGCTGGTAGAGAGGACCAAGGGGACCACTCCAGACCACCTCTGTAATGCAAGATCTACGCAGTTCCAGAGTGGAGCAGATCCATGCAGCCGGTCATTATTGCAGTTGGTGCCTGTAGATGCAAGGGAGTGACTCCTTCACTTCAAGGGATATTCCTTCTTACTTCTTGAGCAGACTGAAGACTCCCTGCTCTCGGAGGATGCACAGCCGTGGAAAATGTTGCAGTTGCTGGAAAAAGCCAGAGAAAAAATATTGCAGTGGAGTTGTCGCTGCAGTTGCAGACTGTCGGTTCCTGGATGGTCCAGTTGCAGTCCCAGTGGCCAACAAAGGCAAAGGTTGCAGAGGAGTCCTGCTGGAATCCTGCACATTGAATTAAATCTGAGGACGACCATTCTCCCTGACCCCCCCCCCACCCCAAGTAGGCCAGAAAGGAGAATTTGTCACCTAGCAGGGTGACCACCTATCAGGAGGGGGCTGTGATGCCACCTAACTGACCTGGTCACTCAGTTGCTCCCAGGAAGGAACCTCTGCCCACCTTGAATTCAAGATGGCAGAATCAAGTGGCCACCTGGAGGAGCTCTGGGCACCACCCCTGTGGTGGCGATGAACAAGGTAGTGGTCACTCCCCTTTCCTTTGTCCAGTTTCTCGCCAGAGCAAGGATCAGGGGACAATGGACAGGTGTAAACTGGTTTAAGCAAGGAGGGCATCAAATGTACCCTTCAAAGTATACCAGTGGCTTAGGGAGGTTACCCCTACTAAGCTATGTGTAGGAAGTTGGCTCTGTATATACTATCTCAAAGTAAGAGATAGTGCGCACAGAGTCCGAGGATTACCCTTAGAGGTAAGATAGTGGCAAAATTAGATAATTCTAATGCTCTATTTTGTGGTAGTGTGGTCGAGCAGTAGGCTTATCAGAGGGTAGTGTTAAGCATTTGTTGTACACACACGGCCAATAAGTGAGGAACACACAGTCAAAGACTTACTCCAGGCCAATAGTTTTTATAAATAAAAAAATATATTTTCTTCATTTATTTTTAGAACCACAAGTTTAAGATTTGAAGTAAATACATAAAATGTAAGGTACTCCACACATGTAAGCAAGGAACTTTGAATTAGAGCAAAATGAAAATGTCACTTACCCAGTGTACATCTGTTCGTGGCATCAGTCGCTGGAGATTCACATGTTCTGCATAGCTCGCCATCTGGTGTTGGGTCGGAGTGTTACAAGTTGTTTTTCTTCGAAGAAGTCTTTCGAGTCACGGGACCGAGTGACTCCTCCTTCTGTCTCCATTGCGCATGGGCGTCGACTCCATCTTCGATTGTTTTCCCCGCAGAGGGTGAGGTAGGAGTTGTGTTGTAGTAATAGTGCCCATGCAATGGAGTGACTAAGTATGTACCTATTTAAGGTTAAAACAATATATATACAAATGTACAAAGTTGAAGCTAACTTCCGAACTGCTACAGGCTCCCGGGGAGGCAGGTGGGCACATGTGAATCTCCAGCGACTGATGCCACGAACAGATGTACACTGGTCAAGTGACATTTTCAGTTCGATGGCATCTGTCGCTGTAGATACACATGTTCTGCATAGACTAGTAAGCAGTTATCTCCCCAAAAGCGGTGGATCAGCCTGTAGGAATGGAAGTGGTTTGAAATAATGTTCTTAACACGGCTTGACCTACTGTGGCTTGCTGTGCGGATAGCACGTCTACACAGTAGTGCTTGGTGAACGTGTGTGGCGTAGACCATGTGGCTGCCTTACATATTTCTTGCATTGGGATGTTTCCTAGAAAGGCCATGGTAGCACCTTTTTTTCTGGTTGAGTGTGCCCTTGGTGTAATGGGCAGTTGTCGTTTTGCTTTAAGGTAGCAGATTTGGATGCATTTAACTATCCATCTGGCTATACCTTGTTTTGATATTGGGTTTCCTGCATGAGGTTTTTGGAATGCAATAAATAGTTGTTTAGTCTTTCTGATGTTTTTCGTTCTGTCAATGTAGTACATTAATGCTCTTTTGACATCTAATGTATGTAGTGCCCTCTCAGCTACGGAATCTGGCTGTGGGAAGAACACTGGTAGTTCCACTGTTTGATTTAGGTGGAACGGTGAAATAACCTTTGGTAAAAATGTAGGATTAGTCCTTAGGACGACTTTATTTTTGTGTAGTTGTATAAAAGGTTCTTGTATTGTAAACGCCTGAATTTCGCTTACTCTTCTTAGAGATGTAATGGCGATGAGAAATGCAACCTTCCAGGTTAGGAACTGTATTTCGCAAGAGTGCATGGGTTCAAAAGGTGGACCCATGAGTCTTGTTAAGACAACATTTAAGTTCCATGCAGGAACAGGTGGTGTTCTTGGTGGTATAATTCTTTTAAGCCCTTCCATGAATGCTTTAATGACTGGTATCCTATATAGGGAAGTTGAATAGGTAGTCTGCAGGTATGCAGATATTGCTGCAAGGTGTATTTTAATGGAAGAGAAGGCTAGGTTAGATTTTTGTAAGTGAAGCAAGTAACCCACTACATCCTTTGGAGTTGCGTGTAAAGGTTGGATCGGATTATGATGGCAGTAGCAAACAAACCTCTTCCATTTACTTGCATAGCAGTGCCTAGTGGACGGCCTTCTGGCTTGCTTTATGACTTCCATACATTGTTGGGTAAGTTGTAAGTGTCCGAATTCTAGGATTTCAGGAGCCAGATTGCTAGATTCAGCGATGCTGGATCTGGATGTCTGATCTGTTGGTTGTGTTGTGTTAACAGATCCGGCCTGTTGGGCAATTTGATGTGGGGTACTACTGATAGGTCTAGCAGTGTTGTGTACCAGGGTTGCCGTGCCCAAGTTGGTGCTATTAATATGAGTTTGAGTTTGTTTTGACTCAATTTGTTTACCAGATAAGGAAGGAGAGGGAGAGGAGGAAAAGCGTAGGCAAATATCCCTGACCAGTTCATCCATAGGGCATTGCCTTGGGACTGCCTGTGTGGGTATCTGGATGCGAAGTTTTGGCATTTTGCGTTCTCTTTTGTTGCAAACAAGTCTATTTGAGGTGTTCCCCAGAGTCTGAAGTAAGTGTTTAGAATTTGGGGGTGAATTTCCCATTCGTGGACCTGTTGGTGATCTCGAGAGAGATTGTCTGCAAGTTGATTCTGGATCCCTGGAATAAACTGTGCTATTAGGCGAATGTGGTTGTGAATTGCCCATCGCCATATCTTTTGTGCCAGCAGGCTCAACTGCGTTGAGTGTGTCCCCCCTTGTTTGTTTAGATAATACATTGTTGTCATGTTGTCTGTTTTGACAAGAATGTATTTGTGAGTTATAATTGGTTGGAAAGCCCTTAATGCTTGAAAAACTGCTAGCATTTCTAGGTGATTTATATGCAGTTTTGTTTGATGTACGTTCCATTGTCCTTGTATGCTGTGTTGATCGAGGTGTGCTCCCCACCCTGTCATGGAAGCATCTGTTGTTATTACGTATTGTGGCACTGGGTCTTGGAAAGGCCGCCCTTTGTTTAAATTTATACTGTTCCACCATAGAAGCGAGAGGTAAGTTTGGCGGTCTATCAACACCAGATCTAGAAGGTGACCCTGTGCTTGTGACCATTGTGATGCTAGGCACTGTTGTAAGGGCCTCATGTGCAGTTTTGCGTTCGGGACAATGGCTATGCATGAGGACATCATGCCTAGGAGTTGTAATATCATCTTTGCTTGTATTGTTTGTGTTGGATACATGCGTTGTATGATCTTGTTGAAATTTTGAATTCTTTGTGGACTTGGAGTGGCTACTCCTTTTGTTGTGTCTATTATGGCTCCCAGGTATTGTTGTACTTTGCACGGCAAAATGTTGGATTTTGCAAAGTTGACGGTGAAACCTAGTTTGTAGAGGGTTTGTATGATTTGATTTGTGTGGTGTAAGCACTTTGTTAGTGAACTGGTTTTGATTAGCCAGTCGTCTAGATACGGGAATACATGTATTTGCTGCCTTCTGATGTGTGCAGCCACTACTGCTAGACATTTTGTAAAGACTCTTGGTGCGGTTGTTAAACCAAAAGGCAATACTTTGAATTGGTAATGTATTCCTTTGAATACGAACCGTAGGTATTTTCTGTGCGATTGATGTATTGGTATATGGAAATACGCGTCTTTGAGGTCTAAGGTTGTCCTGTAGTCCTGTAATTTTAGCAATGGTAACACTTCTTGTAGCGTGACCATGTGAAAGTGGTCTGATTTGATGTAGGTGTTTAGTATTCTGAGGTCTAGGATTGGTCTCAGTGTTTTGTCCTTTTTTGGTTTTAAGAAGTACAGTGAATAGACTCCTGTGTTTGTTTGTGTGTTTGGTACTAATTCGATTGCATTCTTTTGCAATAGTGCTTGAACTTCTATTTCCAGAAGTTCGGAATGTTGTTTTGATAAATTCTGTGCTTTTGGTGGTATGTTTGGAGGGAATTTTAGGAATTCTATGCAATAACCATGTTGGATAATTGCTAAGACCCAAGTGTCTGTAGTTATTTCCTCCCATGCTTTGTAATAATGACCTATTCTTCCCCCCACTGGTGTTGTGTGGAGGGGGTGAGTGACATCTGAGTCACTGCTTGGTTGTAGGGGTTTTGGGGCTTTGAAATTTTCCTCTATTCCTAGGGAATTGCCCTCCTCTGTATTGGCCCCGAAAGCCTCCCCTGTACTGTCCCTGGTAGCTGGACGGTGTTGCCTGCGAGGTGCTGGCTTGTGTGGCCTGACCCCGAAACCCCCCTCTAAAGGGTGTCTTGCGGAAGGTGCTGTAGGTTCCTCTGCTCTGCGGGGAGTAGTGCGCGCCCATGGCTTTGGCAGTGTCAGTGTCTTTTTTTAGTTTTTCGATTGACGTGTCCACTTCTGGTCCGAACAGTTGTTTTTCGTTGAATGGCATATTGAGCACTGCCTGCTGTATCTCTGGTTTGAACCCAGACGTTCTTAGCCATGCGTGCCTTCTAATGGTCACAGATGTATTAATTGTTCTTGCAGCTGTGTCTGCTGCGTCCATAGAGGATCGTATCTGGTTATTTGATATGTTCTGTCCTTCCTCAACCACCTGCTTTGCCCTCTTTTGTAGTTCCTTGGGTAGATGCTCGATGAGGTGTTGCACCTCATCGCAATGGGCTCTGTCATAGCGCGCAAGTAGTGCTTGAGAGTTAGCGATGCGCCACTGGTTTGCAGCTTGTACTGCGACTCTTTTCCCAGCTGCATCGAACTTGCAGCTCTATTTATCTGGGGGTGGTGCATCCTCAGATGTGTGGGAGTTGGCTCTTTTCCGAGCTGCTCCTACTACGACGGAATCTGGTGGCAGCTGTGTGGTGATGAAAACAGGGTCTGTAGAAGGTGCCTTATATTTCTTTTCCACCCTTGGCGTTATTGCCCTACTTTTGACCGGATCCTTGAAGATTTCCTTTGCGTGCCGAAGCATACCTGGCAGCATAGGCAGGCTTTGGTAGGAGCTGTGGGTGGAGGAGAGGGTGTTGAATAAAAAGTCATCCTCGACTTGTTCTGAGTGGAGGTTTACGTTGTGGAATTGTGCTGCTCTAGCCACCACTTGAGAATATGCTGTGCTGTCTTCTGGTGGAGAGGGCTTTGTTGGATATGCCTCCGGACTGTTGTCCGACACTGGGGCGTCATATAAGTCCCAAGCGTCTTGATCTTGGTCACCTTGGCTCATGGTGGTGTGAGCCGGGGAATGTGATGGAGTTTGTGCTGGTGAGACGTTAATTACAGATGGAGGAGAGGGTGGCGGAGTCACCTTTTTCACCATTTTTGTTTGTGGCGCCTGGTCTGTTTGAAACTCCAGTCTCCTTTTTCTCCTAATAGGGGGAAGGGTGCTTATTTTTCCTGTTCCCTGCTGTATGAAAATACGTTTTTGCGTATGGTCCACTTTGGTGGATTGCAGCTCTTCCTCAAACCTATGCTTTTGCATCTGAGAGGACAGTGATTGCTCCTCTGTATAAGAGCCTGGACCTGGGTCGGTTACGGGTTGTTTCGGCACCGAAACCCTGCCTGTATCTTTTTTCGGCTCCGAGGTGGCTTTTTTCTTTTTTGGAGTCGAAACCTCTCGGCGTCGATCTTCGTCGGTGCCGCTGTCTCGGCGTCGAGCCGTTTCTACACCGCTATCTCTGTGTCGTTGCTTTTCTCCAGCACTTTCTCGATCCCGAGAAGGCTGCGTGCCGGTGTCTCGACCGGAGTCGGACGATCTCGGCACTGTTTGGGCCTTTTTCGGTGCCGATGGTCGGTCACCGAACTTATGGGTGGAGCCATGGCCTGGTGGCAGTGGCGTCCCCTGGGCCTTGTCACTTTTCTTATGTGTTGTTTTCGACGTCTTACTCACGGTTCTTTGATCGTCGAATTCCTCGGAGTCCGATTCGTGGATCGAAAAGGTTTCTTCTTCCTCTCGTTCCTCGAACTCTCGGTGCGCTGTCGGCGTGGACGCCATCTGAAGTCTCCTGGCTCGACGGTCACGGAGTGTCTTTCGGGACCGGAACACGTGACAGGCCTCGCAAGTCTCCTCACTGTGCTCAGGTGACAGGCACAGGTTACAGACCAAATGTTGGTCTGTATACGGGTATTTGTTGTGGCATTTGGGACAAAAATGGAACGGGGTCCGTTCCATCGGCGTTGTTCGACACGCGGTCGGGCCTACCAGGCCCCGACGGGGGATCGAAAACTACCCCGAAGGGCACCGGAGCGCGTCGATGTTCGATGCGGTGTTGAATCTAACTACGCCGATCCCGAACGCAACAATACCGACGAAAATCTTCCGATATTTACTAACTTTCCGTTCCGAAACTCGGAGCGACAGGAACACGTCCGAACCCGATGGCGGAAAGAAAACAATCGAAGATGGAGTCGACGCCCATGCGCAATGGAGACAGAAGGAGGAGTCACTCGGTCCCGTGACTCGAAAGACTTCTTCGAAGAAAAACAACTTGTAACACTCCGACCCAACACCAGATGGCGAGCTATGCAGAACATGTGTATCTACAGCGACAGATGCCATCGAACACATATACAGTTTTTGTTAAAATGGCAATAAGCTATTTTAAAAGTAGACACTTAGGGCAAAAATCAACAGTTCCTGGGGGAGGTAAGTATTGGTTAGATTGTGAGGTAAGTAAGACACTTACAAGTGTCAGTTCCTAGGTATAGGCAGCCCACCGTTGGGGGTTCAAGGCAACCTCAAAGTTACCACACCAGCAGCTCAGGGCCAGTCAGCTGCAGAGGTCAAAGAGGTGCCCAAAATACATAGGCGCCTATGGAGAACAGGAGTGCTCCGGATCCAGTCTGCCAGCAGGTACACAAAACACACCCTCAGCGGCACAGAAGCGGCCGGGTGCAGTGTGCAAAGCAGGCGTCTGGTTTTGTATAGGATTCAATGGAGGGGCCCGGGGGGTCACTCTAGCGGTGCAGGCAGGGCACAGAGGGGCTTCTCGGGCCAGCCACCACCTGGGCTAGGCAGAAGGTCGCCTGGGGGGTCAACTCGAGCACTGAAGTTTGGTTCCTTCTGGTCCTGGGGGCTGCGGGTGCAGTGCTTGGTCCAGGTGTTGGGCCCCCTGTTACAGGCAGACGCAGTCAGGGGGACCTTATGAATTTTCTCTGCAGGCGTCGCTGTGGGGGTCCAGGGGGTCATCTCAGGCCACTCACAGGGTTGCAGTCGCCGGGGAGTCCTCCCTGTAGTGTTGGTTCTTTGGATCTCGAGCCAGGGGCGTCGAGTGCAAGGTGGGAAGTCTCACGCTTCCGGCGGGAAGAGTGAGTTCTTCAAAAGTTGCTTCTTTGTTGCAAAGATGTTGCTGTTGTTGAGCAGAGCCGCTGCTCACGGGAGTTTTTTGGTCCTGGGATTTAGGGCAGTCCTCTGAGGCTTAAGAGGTCGCTTGTCCCTGTTTTAATGAGTCGCTGGTTGCAGGCTTTCGAGTCAGGAGACAGGCCGGTAGGGCTGGGGCCAAAGCAGTTGTCATCTTCCGTTGTCTCTGCAGGGCTTGTAGTTCAGCAGTCCTTGTTTCAGGTTGTAAGAATCTGATTTCCTGGGTTCTGGGGTGCCCCTAAATACTAAATTTAGGGGTGTGTTTAGGTCTGGGAGGGCAGTAGTCAATGGCTACTGTCCTGGAGGGTGGCTACACCCTCTTTGTGCCTCCTCCCTGCAGGGAGGGGGGCACATCCCTAATCCTATTGGGGGAATCCTCACAAAACTAAGATGGAGGATTTCTCAAGGCAGGGGTCACCTCAGCTCAGGGCACCTTAGGGGCTGTCCTGACTGGTAGGTGGCTCCTCCTTGTTTTTCTAATTATCTCCTCCAGCCTTGCCGCCAAAAGTAGGGGCAGAGGCCGGAGGGGCGGGCATCTCCACCAGCTGGGATGCCCTGTGGCGCTGTAATAAAAGGTGTGATCCTTTGAGGCTCACCGCCGGGTGTTACAGTTCCTGCAGGGGGAGGTGAGAAGCACCTCCACCCAGTGCAGGCTTTGTTCCTGGCCACAGAGTGACAAAGGCACTCTCCCCATGTGGCCAGCAACTTATCTGGTTGTGGCAGGCTGGCGGAACTTGTCAGCCCCACACTAGAATTCGGATTGGTAATAAGGGGGCATCTCTAAGATGCCCTCTTGGTGCATTTTACAATAAATTCCACACTGGCATCAGTGCGCATTTATTGTGCTGAGAAGTTTGATACCAACTTTCCCAGATTTCAGTGTAGCGATTATGGAACTGTGGCGTTCGTGTTTGACAAACTCCCAGACCATATACTCTTATGGCTACCTGCACTTACAATGGCTAAGGTTTTGCTTAGACACTGTAGGGGCATAGTGCTCATGCACATATGCCCTCACCTGTGGTATAGTGCACCCTGCCTTAGAGCTGTAAGGCCTGCTAGAGGGGTGACTTACCTATGCCACAGGCAGTGTGAGGTTGTCATGGCACTCTGAGGGGAGTGCCATGTCGACTTAGTCTTTTTCTCCCCACCAGCACACACAAGCTGTGAGGCAGTGTGCATGTGCAGAGTGAGTGGTCCCCAGGGTGGCATAAGACATGCTGCATCCCTTAGAGACCTTCCTTGGCATCATTCCTCCAGTAATCCTGGTCACCTCAGGAAGTCTCAAAGCACTAGGATGCCCTTTAGGCAATCGTGCTTTAGAAATAAGAATATTAAGAATCAGAATCATAATATTAATAGTAATATGGTCAATAGAAATTGGTGCCGCAATTAGAGCAAAACTTCCAATGGTTGTTTTTTCATGGCATATCCACAAGGGGTAATTGTTATACAAACAGAACCAGGGGGACCTCAGTGAAAGAATTATGCCAGAATACCTACAACTATATTAGTTGCTATATGCACCTCCCAGGACCAGATTGGCTTACTATTACATCAGGCATTTCCCTGACAAGCTAGTGCCTTTGGAGGCCGGTTTTCTGTGTTATTTTCCCCAGTTCCCTGAGAGAAAATGCAGCAGCCACAGGAGGCTTTAAGAGAGAGAGAGGGGGGGGGAAAGAAATTTAGAGATAAGAAAGATAACAGAGAAGGAAAGATAATGACTGTGATGGAATAAGCAAGATAGAACAAAGAGGAAGGGAGCAGAGCTGTTTTTTGGCTCACCAGGCCAGCCAAGGCAGCTCAGGTGTGGCATTATTTGTTGTTGAGTTCTTTTCCAAATCTAGCACTATGGAACAGGTCCAGGCTTGGTTGTATCTGTATCTTGGTGCATTGTGGGTTTCAAGGAGTAATTTGTGCACGCTTGAAACCAAAATCAACTTCCAAGAACAATAATGAAAATGTCACTTACCCAGTGTACATCTGTTCGTGCTATCAGTCGCAGTAGATTCGCATGTTTTGCAATAGCTCGCCATCTGGTGTTGGGCCGGAGTGTTACAAGTTGTTTTTCTTCGAAGAAGTCTTTCGAGTCACGGGACCGAGTGACTCCTCCTTTTGTCTCCATTGCGCATGGGCGTCGACTCCATCTTCGATTGTTTTTCCCCGCAGAGGGTGAGGTAGGAGTTGAATTGTAGTAATAGTGCCCATGCAACGGAGTGACTAAGTATGCACCTATTTAAGGTTGAGATGATACATATATAAATAGTTGAAGGTAACTTCCAAACTGCTACAGGCTCCCGGGGAGGCGGGTGGGCACATGCAAATCTACTGCGACTGATGCCACGAACAGATGTACACTGGGTAAGTGACATTTTCAGTTCGATGGCATCTGTCGCTGTAGATACGCATGTTTTGCATAGACTAGTAAGCAGTTATCTCCCCAAAAGCGGTGGATCAGCCTGTAGGAGTGGAAGTAGTCTGAAATAATGTTCTTAATACGGCTTGACCTACTGTGGCTTGTTGTGCGGATAACACGTCTACACAGTAGTGCTTGGTGAATGTGTGAGGCGTAGACCATGTGGCTGCCTTACATATTTCTTGCATTGGGATGTTTCCTAGAAAGGCCATGGTAGCACCTTTCTTTCTGGTTGTGTGCCCTTGGTGTAATGGGCAGCTGTCGTTTAGCTTTAAGGTAGCAGATTTGGATGCATTTAACTATCCATCTGGCTATACCTTGTTTTGATATTGGGTTTCCTGCATGAGGTTTTTGAAATGCAATAAATAGTTGTTTAGTCTTTCTGGTGTTCTTTGTTCTGTCAATGTAATACATCAATGCTCTTTTGACATCTAATGTATGTAGTGCCCTTTCAGCTACGGTATCTGGCTGTGGAAAGAACACTGGAAGTTCCACTGTTTGATTTAGATGGAACGGTGAAATAACCTTTGGCAAAAATTTAGGATTGGTCCTTAGGACGACCTTATTCTTGTGTAGTTGTATAAAAGGTTCCTGTATTGTAAACGCCTGAATCTCGCTTACTCTTCTTAGGGAAGTAATGGCGATGAGAAATGCCACCTTCCAGGTTAGGACCTGTATTTCGCAGGAGTGCATGGGTTCAAAAGGTGGACCCATAAGTCTAGTTAGGACAACATTTAGGTTCCATGAAGGAACAGGTGGTGTTCTTGGTGGTATAATTCTCCTAAGGCCCTCCATGAATGCTTTAATGACTGGTATCTTATATAGGGAAGTTGAATAGGTAGTCTGCAGGTATGCAGATATTGCTGCAAGGTGTATTTTAATGGAAGAGAAAGCCAGGTTAGATTTTTGTAAGTGAAGCAAGTAACCCACTACATGTTCTGGAGTTGTGTGTAATGGTTGTATTTGATTAATATGGCAGTAGCAAACAAACCTCTTCCATTTACTTGCATAGCAGTGCCTGGTGGATGGCCTTCTGGCTTGTTTTATGACTTCCATACATTCTTGGGTAAGTTGTAAGTGCCCGAATTCTAGGATTTCAGGAGCCAGATTGCTAGATTCAGCGATGCTGGATCTGGGTGTGTGATCTTTTGGTTGTGTTGTGTCAACAGATCTGGCCTGTTGGGCAATTTGATGCAGGGTACTACTGATAGGTCTAGCAGCGTTGTGTACCAGGGTTGCCGTGCCCAAGTTGGTGCTATTAATATGAGTTTGAGTTTGTTTTGACTGAGTTTGTTTACCAGGTAAGGAAGGAGAGGGAGAGGAGGAAAAGCGTAAGCAAATATCCCTGACCAGTTCATCCATAGGGCATTGCCTTGGGACTGTTTGTGTGGGTATCTGGATGCGAAGTGTTGGCATTTTGCGTTCTCCTTTGTCGCAAACAAGTCTATCTGAGGTGTTCCCCAGAGTTTGAAATAAGTGTTCAGAATTTGGGGGTGAATTTCCCATTCGTGGACCTGTTGGTGATCTCGAGAGAGATTGTCTGCGAGTTGATTTTGGATCCCTGGTATAAATTGTGCTATTAGGCGAATTTGGTTGTGAATTGCCCAACGCCAAATCTTTTGTGCTAGCAGGCTTAACTGCGCGGAGTGCGTCCCCCCTTGCTTGTTTAGATAATACATTGTTGTCATGTTGTCTGTTTTGACAAGAATGTATTTGTGAACTATTATTGGTTGGAAAGCTTTTAGTGCTTGAAAAACTGCTAGAAGTTCTAGGTGATTTATATGCAGTTTTGTTTGATGTACGTTCCATTGTCCTTGTATGCTGTGTTGATCGAGGTGTGCTCCCCACCCTGTCATGGAAGCATCTGTTGTTATTACGTATTGTGGCACTGGGTCTTGGAAAGGCCGCCCTTTGTTTAAATTTATGTTGTTCCACCACAGAAGCGAGAGGTAAGTTTGGCGGTCTATTAACACCAGATCTAGAAGGTGACCCTGTGCTTGTGACCATTGTGATGCTAGGCACTGTTGTAAAGGCCTCATGTGCAGTCTTGCGTTTGGGACAATGGCTATGCATGAAGACATCATGCCTAGGAGTTGTAGTACCATCTTTGCTTGTATCCTTTGTGTTGGATACATGCGTTGTATGATGGTGCTGAAATTTTGAATTCTTTGTGGACTTGGAGTGGCTACTCCTTTTGATGCGTCTATTATGGCTCCTAGGTATTGTTGTACCTTGCGATGCAGAATTTTGGATTTTGTGAAATTGACGGTGAACCCTAGTTTGAAGAGGGTTTGTATGATATGATTTGTGTGATTTGAGCACTCTATTAACGAATGGGCCTTGATTAGCCAGTCGTCTAGATATGGGAACACATGTATTTGCTGCCTTCTTATGTGTGCAGCGACCACCGCTAGACATTTGGTAAAGACTCTTGGTGCGGTTGTTAATCCGAAAGGCAGTACCTTGAATTGGTAATGTATTCCCTTGAATACAAACCTTAGGTATTTCCTGTGCGATGGGTGTATTGGTATATGGAAATAAGCATCCTTGAGGTCTACAGTTGCCATGTAGTCGTGTAGTTTTAGCAATGGCAATACTTCTTGTAGTGTGACCATGTGAAAGTGGTCTGATTTGATGAAAGTGTTCACTACTCTGAGGTCTAGGATTGGTCTCAGCGTTTTGTCCTTTGGTATCAGAAAGTACAGTGAGTAAACTCCTGTGTTTATTTGTGTGTTTGGCACTAATTCGATTGCATTCTTTTGCAATAGTGCCTGCACTTCTATCTCCAGGAGATTGGAATGGTGTGTTGTCAAATTTTGTGCTTTTGGTGGTATGTTTGGAGGGAATTGTAGAAATTCTATGCAATAACCATGTTGGATAATTGCTAGAACCCAAGTGTCTGTAGTGATTTCCTCCCATGCTTTGTAATAATGACTTATTCTTCCCCCCACTGGTGTTGTGTGGAGGGGGTGAGTGACATGTGAGTCACTGTTTAGTAGTAGGGGTTTTGGGGCTCTGAAATCTTCCTCTATTCCTAGGGAATTGCCCTCCTCTATATTGTCCCCGAAAACCTCCTCTATACTGTCCCTGGTAACTGGACGGTGTTGCTTGTGAGGTGCTGGCTTGTGTGCTCAGACCCCGAAACCCCCCTCGAAAGGGTGTTTTACGGAATGTGCTGTAATTGCCTCTGCTCTGCGGGGAGTAGAGTGCGCCCATGGCTTTGGCAGTGTCCGTATCTTTTTTGAGTTTCTCAATCGCTGTGTCCACTTCTGGACCGAACAGTTATTTTTCGTTAAAAGGCATATTGAGAACTGCTTGTTGAATCTCTGGTTTAAATCCAGACGTTCGGAGCCATGCATGCCTTCTGATAGTTACAGATGTATTAATTGTCCGTGCAGCTGTATCTGCAGCGTCCATGGAGGAGCGGATCTGGTTGTTGGAAATGGTCTGTCCCTCCTAAACCACTTGTTTTGCCCTATTTTGTAAGTCCTTGGGCAGATGTTCAATGAGATGTTGCATCTCGTCCCAGTGGGCTCTGTCATAGCGCGCAAGTAGTGCCTGGGAGTTGGCGATGCGCCACTGGTTTGCAGCTTGTGCTGCGACTCTCTTACCAGCTGCATCGAACTTGCGGCTTTCTTTATCTGGGGGTGGTGCATCTCCAGATGTGTGGGAGTTGGCCCTTTTCCTAGCTGCTCCTACAACGACAGAGTCTGGTGGCAGCTGAGTAGTGATGAAAGCCGGGTCTGTAGGAGGCGCCTTATACTTTTTTTCCACTCTTGGTGTGATAGCCCTACTTTTGACCGGCTCCTTAAAGATGTCTTTTGCGTGCCGGAGCATACCAGGGAGCATAGGCAGGCTTTGGTATGAGCTGTGGGTGGAGGAGAGTGTGTTGAATAAAAAATCATCCTCGACCTGTTCTGAGTGGAGGCTTACGTTGTGAAATTGTGCTGCTCTAGCCACCACTTGAGAATACGCGGTGCTGTCCTCTGTTGGAGATGGCTTCGTAGGGTATGCCTCCGGACTGTTATCTGACACTGGGGCGTCGTATAGGTCCCATGAGTCTTGATCTTGGTCACCCTGGCTTATGGTGGTGTGAGCTGGGGAGTGTGATGGAGTTTGTGCTGGCGAGACGTTAATCACGGGCGGAGGAGAGGGTGGTGGGGTAACTCTTTTCACCACTTTTGGTTGTGGTGTCTGTTCAGTTTGGAACTCCAACCTTCTCTTTCTTCTAATGGGGGGAAGGGTGCTTATTTTTCCTGTCCCCTGCTGTATGAAAATACGCTTTTGCGTATGGTCTACATCAGTTGATTGTAGCTCTTCCTCAAACCTATGCTTTTGCATTTGGGAGGTTAGCGAGTGCTCTTCTGTATAAGAGCCTGAAGCTGGGTCGCTTGCAGTTTGTTTCGGCACCGAAACCCTGTCTGCGTGTTTTTTCAGCTCCGAGGTGACTTTTTTTTTTTTTTCGGGGCCGAAACCTCTCGGCGTCGATCTTCTTCGGTGCCGCTGTCTCGGCGTCGAGCCGTGTCCACACCGGCATCTCGGTGTCGAGGCTTGTCTCCAGCACTTTCTCGGTCCCGAGAAGGCTGCGTGCCGGTGTCTCGACCGGAGTCGGACGATCTCGGCACTGTTTGGGCCTTTTTCGGTGCCGACGGTCGGTCACCGAATTTATGGGTGGAGCCATGGCCTGATGGCAGTGGCGTCCCCTGGGCCTTGTAAATCTTCCTCTGTGTGGTTTTCGACGTCTTACTCACGGTTTGTGTCTCGTCGAATCCTTCGGAGTCCGATTCTTGGATCGAGAAGGTACCTTCCTCTTCTTGTTCCTCGAACTCTCGGTGGGCTGTCGGCGCGGACGCCATCTGAAGTCTTCTGGCTCGACGGTCTCGGAGTGTTTTTCGGGACCGGAACGCACGACAGGCCTCGCAGGTGTCTTCACTGTGCTCAGGTGACAGGCACAGGTTACAGACCAAGTGTTGGTCTGTATAGGGGTATTTATTGTGGCATTTGGGGCAGAAACGGAACGGGGTCCGTTCCATCGGCGTTCTTCAGCACGCGGTCGGGCCGACCAGGCCCCGACGGGGGATCGAAAAACTACCCCGAAGGGCACCGGAGCTCTTCGATCTTCGATGCGGTGTTGAATCTAACTACGCCGATCCCGAACGCAACAATACCGACGAAAATCTTCCGAAATTAGCTATCTTTCCGTTCCGAAACTCGGAGCGACAGGAACACGTCCGAACCCGATGGCGGAAAAAAAACAATCGAAGATGGAGTCGACGCCCATGCGCAATGGAGACAAAAGGAGGAGTCACTCGGTCCCGTGACTCGAAAGACTTCTTCGAAGAAAAACAACTTGTAACACTCCGGCCCAACACCAGATGGCGAGCTATTGCAAAACATGCGTATCTACAGCGACAGATGCCATCGAACCTAACATTATACTGAACCCCACACTAGATGGCACCAGAGTGCTGTGCAGGTGACCTACATTAACACATGCTGTTTTCTTGTACACCACTTTCTCCGAAGTGTTTTTCTTGTATCTAAATAAAGACATTTAAAACATTGAATGAAAATAATTTAATGCACAAAATAAACATTAGTATCTGAATTAGTGTCTTAGTTTCATACCAAATATCGTTTGCTGAAGTAAATCTTGACTGCTCAACTTACAAAAAGCTCATTATCTTCATTCCCGTGCACATTTTTTTTCCAAGACAGATACTTCATGTGCCTAATCCTGCAAAAAGGTTTTTCTCCATCGCATGCACAATGGCGAATCCCACATACTGGTCACAATCTCTGGTACACTCATGTACTTTGTGATAACCGGGATTTCTTCTTCAAGGATAAAACTTCCAATATAATGAATCGTTTGGATCAGCCAGTATCTGATAACATCTCTGTTACTACCGCACTAGGTTAAATAGATACACCAGCCCACTCATATCATCAGGGTGAGCCCGCCACTGCTTATGGATTTTTGGACCGTTTGATCCTTACAGTTTTACTAGGATCGTTAGCTCTATTTATTCTGGACTGCCGCTTGATCCCTTTCCCTCACAATAAGGTAATCAACTGCAGCCTCTTTAAAGGAGCCATTACTATCAAACTGCAACCGTTCCCCATCCTCTGGTACTGTTCCTTTAGATTGGAAGAAAGCTATGGTGGTTCACCAGTCTTATCACGTTAGAGGGTCCGTACTGAGCTGGTGTAGATCTTACTTCAAAAATACCTGTCAAGAGGTCCATGTACCACCATTCCATTCTGAATTCAGACACATTAGGCAAGTAGTTCCCTAGGGCTTGCTGTTGAGTCCCACCTTGGTTGACATCTATCTCTGAGAGCTGGGCCGGCTCGTAGAAAATCAGGGTGTCATCTTTATTTATTGGGCAGATGACACCAAGCCTTAGTCTCCATCGATCAATCCATTCCAGCTTCGATTCAAACGTTTCATACTTTCATGTGTAATTTTACTGCCTGGCTCACACAACAGCCTCGATTTAGGAGCAAGAATACAGAGGTTCCCTGCTGCTCCAGATGTAAAATTCAACAGTAAATCCTCTTTGACTTCTGGTTTTGGAGGGTTCTGTCCTCTGCCTTACTGAACGTGAGAAATGTAGGGTTTCAGTTTAATACAGAGCTCTCTGACCATGCCAGTTAATAATCTTGCTTCTACTTGCTTTGTCCAATTGAAAGCACTACAAACGATCCTGCCACTACTCCCATTACACAATACAGCACTGGCTGTCTAGGCTAATTCTGAGCTGGATGGACTATAGAAATTCTTTATTCCTAGAATCACCTGTATCAGGTCAAACATATATGCAAGATCCAACCTGCAGCAGCTCGACTGACTGTAGCTCTTCCATGACATTCCTGGGCTTCTGCTGCATTGGATAAACTGCCCTGACTCCCTATGCCTAAACAGATTATTTTCAAATCCCCCTGTATGGTACAGGGCAGATAACTGGGTAGGGCCCCATTACCTCCAGGACAAATTAAGTTTGTCATCAACTTACACGTCCTCTACAGTACTCTAATGCTAATCTACTTATTTCACCGGAGTTCAAATGCTTATGCATTCTATGAAGATCTTTCTCAATTCAAGCCTCCCATCTTTGTAACAATCGTCCCTTCTATCTTTGATACAAACACCTGGATTTATACTTACTAACCATGCGGGGGACGAATCAGTATGTTATGTGGCTGTCTCGGCTCAAGGACATTTTCAGGTTGCAGTTGCGATTAAGAAATGTCAAATAAAAATGTGCAGCATCACCAAATGTAAGGAGATGAGCAGTTAAGAGCACTATTATTATAGCTCAGAAACCCCAACAGAAAAAGTCCTCAAAGTAAGACATTAATACATAGTACACACCTGGTGCTTGATCGGGAAGCTATATTTGACCCAGGTAGCTTGCAGCATGGTCTCCTCATCTTCTTGCCTACGTTCCTTCTTTTTTACCTTGTCTTTATCTTCCCTTTCTATGGAAGTCATTCTGTGCAACCTAAAAAGAAACCAAAGGTAAACAAAATGATGCATTTTGTAATGTTACTAATTTGGCAAACTATTTCACCATGCGCAACTTTTAGGTCAGTAACTGCTAGCTGCATTCCGACTGACTAGCTTCGGGTGAAGCACAGTTCAATTCATGAAACGTCTGTCATATGCACACCAATGTACACATAAGATCATCTCAGCCATAAGTAATTAATTTGAGTCAACAAGTTAAATACAGGAGAACAGGCTCCTTGTTTTATATTCCATTCAAGAGTTATACTGTGTGTTTCAGATAGTGTAGCAGTTATCTGTTTTATTTTTCAATGACTTATGCAGTATTTTGACTTTTCCGTCGTCGGTATTCTGAGCTGTCAGGAACCAGCTTTGTGCTTTGTCAATGATTAAGGTGATCCCAGGTCCAAGGCATACTATTCTGTTTGCAATCTAAAATTTGCAAAGAGTGACAAAAATTTGAATGTACTTAGAGAGTGCAATTACATGAACTCCATCCCACAATATGACTAGCGTTATGTTCTTTCAAAGAAATCAATTAAGAATTTTCAATCCACTGAAACATATTTGCCATTTACACTTAAAAGTAGGATTTTAAGTAAAGAGGCATAGTTCCTCAAAATATTATCAAACACAGGGAACGTTTGTAGTGTGGTGTAGATCGCCGAATTGTGAAGGCCACACATTTTGAAGGCAACAGTTCTATTTTTCTGTTCCCTGGCTCTCCTTTGCAATACTGCAAAGTGCAAAAAAAGAAATGTCTCTTCACGACATACATTATTTGTACCTTAACAGCAATTTGCAGTGTACGTTATGGAAAACAAAAACCCAACTTGAAGTAACTGCTGAACGCTCTTTAAATACTTCCCAGTCTGAAAATCATTGGTAAAAAAATAAAAGCAAATACTGCAATGCTTTTTTATTATTGCAAAGTGGTTTAGGGTGTTTCTGAAACAAAAGTCCCTTGTGTGATGATGTAATATGATGGGCCCCGGCCCTAAAGCGATTCCCCACGGCCCTGTGTACCTTTTCCATCAGTGAGCTCGGAAATCTTTCAAGACCACTGAAGGGAATCTCCCATTGTATGAGTGCTGGAGTCAGACGCAGGGTTGCACAGATTCAGCTTTTAAACCAAATGTACACCATTCTCAGCAGGGATGTCACTAACAGCTGATAGACACAGAAAGCTCCATTGTACTCAACTACGCATGAACAGCAATGCCGAAAATAGTAGTACAGTAAATATCAAAAAAGAAGGCGCATTTTTAGCCCCTTTAGTTAATTCTTGCTTCAGCAGTACGCAATTTTTAAACATCAAATTATTGCAATATTGTAAATAGACGTGTTATGCACAGCATCTCATGGCTTAATTTATTATCTGCATGCCTATTATACCCATGACGGATTCCAATAGACAGTTTCTTTTCCTTATATGGTATGTGTTTGAATGTTTTGGTCAAACACTTTTCTGTATTCGTTTTAGTGTTTAAACGCTTCGTATTTTCGATCAACAATGGTTACGGGAATCAGTAACTGATTCCATACACAGGAAAGTACTGACGACCCTTCTGATAGTTCCAGACCTGCTAGTTCACACAGGATCATCCAATTTCAGCTCCCTTCACATGACCACCCAGGCCCTCACTGGATGGTCGTATGAAGTGAGCTAATATTGCTCCTCAGCCAATGTCCGTGGTATGGAAGACAAGCTGGAAACTACTGCGCTGGGTGGGTTCCTGCTAGCCTTTTACAGCTCTTTTAGGAAAGTGGATTATGATATTGTTTAGTAGTGAGACAACATCATGTAATAATATCACAATCTTTTTCAGGTCCAGTAAGGTTTCTTTAAGAAAATCCTCAGCTCAGCCCCGAGAGGCTGCGGAGTAAGAAACACCAATTTACAAAAGGGAAACGTTACTTACCCATTAGACATCTGTCGATGGCATGTGTAGCTGCAGATACACATGCTATGCATAGACTACAAAGCAGTAATCCTCCCCAAAGTGGTGGTTAGCCTGTAGGAGTTGAAGTTGTTTGAAATAGTGTTCTTAGTACAGCCTGTCCTGCTGTGGCTTGTTGTGTTGCTAACACATCTACACAGTAATGCTTGGTAAATGTATGAGGTGTGGACCAAGTGGCTGCCTTACAGATCTGTCATTGGTATGTTTCCCAGAAAGGCCATTGTTGCTCCTTTCTGCCTAGTGGAGTGTGCCTTAGGTGTAATGAGTAGTTGGCTTTTAGCTTTTAGGTAACAAGTTTGTATACACTTCACTATCCATCTGGTGATGCCTTGTTTGGATATAGGGTTACCAGTATGGGTTTTTTGGAATGCGACAAACAACTGTTTGGTTTCACGGAATGCTTTTGTTCTGTCTATGTAATACATTAGAGCTCTTTTGATATCAAATGTATGTAGTGCTCTTTCTGCCACTGAGCCTGGCTGTCGGAAGAAGAGTGGAAGTTCCACTGTTTGGTTTAAATTAAACGGTAAGATGACATTTGGTAGAAATTTTGGATTTGTGCGTAGTACAACTTTATGTTTGTGTACTTGTATAAATGGTTCTTCAATCGTGAAAGCTTGTATTTCACTAACTCTTCGCAATGAAGTGATTGCCACTAGAAATGCTACTTTCCAAGTTAAGAATTGGATCTGACAAGAGTGCATGGGTTCAAATATTGGGCCCATAAGTCATGTAAGTACAATATTAAGATTCCACGAGGGTACTGGTGGAGTTCTTGGAGGTATGATTCGTCTTAGACCTTCCATGAATGCTTTAATGACTGGTATTCTAAATAGGGATTTTGTCTGTTTATTTAGCAAATAAGCAGAAATTGCAGTGAGATGTATTTTGATAGATGAAAAAGCTAGATTTGCCTTTTGTAGGTGGTGTAAATATCCTACGATGTCTTGTATGGACGCATCCAACAGAGTTGTGTTTTGCTTGGCATTAGAAAACAAATCTTTTCCATTTGTTCGCATAACATTGCCTAGTGGTGGGTTTTCTTGTTTGTTTAATGACTTCCATACACTCATTTGGCAGGTTTAGATAGCCAAATTCTAAGATTTCAGGAGCCAGATTGCTAAATTGAGCATCCGTGGATTGGGGTGTCTGATCTGCTGTTTGTGTTGCGTTAACAGATCTAGTCTGTTTGGAAGCTTAACGTGAGGTACTATTGAGAGGTCCAACAGTGTGGTGTACCATGGTTGGCGTGTCCACGTTGGTGCTATAAGTATTAGTTTGAGTTTGTTTTGATGCAGTTTGTTGACTAGAAATTGAATGAGTGGGAGAGGGGGAAAAGTGTAAGCAAATATCCCTGACCAGTTGATCCGTAGAGCATTGCCCTTGGACTGAGGGTGTGGGTACCTGGACGCTAAGTTTTGGCATTTTGCGTTTTGGTTTGTGGCGAACAGATCTATGTCTGGTGTCCCTCACTGATGAAAGTGTTTGTGTAGTACCTGAGGATGTATTTCCCACTCATGAGTGTGCTGGTGATCCCGACTGAGGTTGTCTGCTAATTGATTGTGAATCCCTGGAATGTACTGAGCTACTAGGTGAATGTTGTTGTGAAATGCCCAATGGCAAATATTTTGTGCTAGGAGGCAAGGTTGCGATGAGTGTGTTCCCCCCTGTTTAAGTAGTACATTGTTGTCATATTGTCTGTTTTGACAAGAATGTGTTTGTGAGCCAGAAGAGGTTGAAAGACTGCTAGCAGCTCTAAGTGATTTATGTGTAGCTGCTTTTGCTTGCTGTCCCACTGTCCCTGTATACTGTGATTGTTGAGGTGTGCTCCCCACCCAATCACTGATGCATCTGTTGTGAGAATGGCCCTTAGTTTAAATTTGTGGGATTCCACCACTGAAGCGAATAGTGTGTTTGGCGGTCTATCAACACTAGATCTTGGAGATGACCCTGTGCCTGTGACCATTGTTTTGCAAGGCACTGTGGTAAGGGCCGCATGTGTAACCGTGCGTTTGGGACAATTACAATGCATGATGCCATCATGCCCAGGAGTTTCATCACAAATCGGACTGTGTAGTGATGATTTGGCTGTAGTTTTGGCAACATGGTGTGGAATGATTGCACCCTTTGTGGACTTGGACTTGCAAGCGCCTTTTGAGTGTTGTGTAGCTCCCAAGTACTGCTGAATTTGGGATGGTTGCAAGTGTGATTTTTGATAATTTATCGAAAACCCTAGTGTGTGTAGGGTAACTATTACATAACGTGTGTGATGTTGACACTGTTTTTGAGTGTTGGCCTTTATTAGCCAATCGTCAAGATATGGGAATACGTGCATGTGTTGTCTCCTTATGTATGCTGCTACTACAGCAAGGCATTTTGTAAATACTCGGGGCTGTTGTTATCCCGAAGGGTAATACTTTGAATTGGTGATGTTTCCCTTGTATAACAAACCTGAGGTATTTTCTGTGAGCTGGATGGATGGGTATGTGAAAATACGCATCTTTTAAATCCAGTGTTGACATGTATTCTCCTTGTTTCAGTAATTGGACTACATCTTGTAGTGTCACCATGCGGAAGTGTTCTGATTGAATGTAGAGGTTGAGAGTCCTGAGATCTAATATTGGCCTTAGCGTTTTGTCCTTTTTGGGAATGAGGAAGTACAGGGAATAGACCCCTGTTCCTTTTTGATGATGAGGCACTAGTTCTATGGCTTGTTTTGGTTAATAGTGCCTGCACCTCTGTAACATTGCTAGATGTTGCGACAATAGTCTGTGCGCTTTTAGGGGAATATCTGGAGGAAAATGTGTGAATTCTATGCAGTAACCAAGTTGGATAATTGATAGGACCCATGCTGTGTTGTTTGACCATTGATTGTGGAACATTTTCAGTCTTCCTCCCACAGGGGATATGTGTTGGGGGAAGGTGATGGCAAAGTCACTTCTTGTTGTTAGTGGCTTGCTTTGTAGACTGGAATTTTCCCCTGGATTTGGGAAATTGCCCTCTGAAGGATCTTCGAAATCCCCCGCTTTGATACTGTGC
Source organism: Pleurodeles waltl (assembly GCF_031143425.1). Taxonomy (NCBI): domain Eukaryota; kingdom Metazoa; phylum Chordata; class Amphibia; order Caudata; family Salamandridae; genus Pleurodeles; species Pleurodeles waltl. Next base: position 1,048,678,575 of record NC_090446.1, on the reverse strand, counting down.
TTGGTATGAGGGCTTAGTTTGTGAGGTGGATGGTTCTCAGGACTGTGGCCTGAAACCCCCCCCCCCTATACTGCAGCTTCCAAAATGTCCCTCTGTATTGGGATGAATAAAACGCTCCCATCGCTTTGGCTGTGTCGGTATCCTTTTGCATTTTTTCTATGGTTGTGTCCACCTGTGTGCCGAATAACTGCTGTTGGTTGAAGGGCATGTTGAGGACAGCCTGTTGGATCTCAGGTTAGGTTTAAAACCTGATGGTCTGAGCCATGCATGGCATCTAATGGTAACTGCCGTGTTTATGGTTCTTGCGGCTGCATCAGCTGAGTCGAATGCTGACCTTATCTGGTTATTTGTTATTGCCTGTCCATCCTCTACTACCTGCTGAGCTCTCTTTTGGTGTTCTTTGGGGAGATGTTGAATAATGTCCTTCATCTCATCCCAATGAGCCCTGTCGTATCTTGCGAGGAGGGCCTGTGAGTTCGCTATGCGCCACTGATTGGCTGCTTGTGACGCTACTCTCTTTCCTGCTGCAAACTTTTTACTTTCCTTATCTGGAGGGGGTGCATCTCCAGAGAACTGCGAGTTAGCTCTTTTCCTCGCCGCACTGACAACTACCGAATCTGGTGGCAGCTGTTGCGTGATAAATACTGGGTCAGAAGGTGGTGGTTTATACTTCTTTTCTACCCTTGGGGTTATGGCCCTTCCTTTAACTGGCTCCTGGAAAATCTGTTGGGCATGTTTGAGCATGCCCAGGAGCATGGGTAGACTTTGGTATGTTGCGTGTGTTGAGGACAATGTATTAAAAAAGGAAGTCGCCCTCTAGTAGTACAGTGTGCATGCTTACATTGTGGAAAGCTGCAGCCCTAGCCATAACCGGTGTGTAGGAGGTGCTATCTTCAGGTGGAGAGGACTTAAACGGATAGCACTCTGGGCTGTTGTCTGACACAGGGTCATCATAAAGATCCCAAAGATCTGTGTCCTGATGTGACTGCATAGTGTGTGTGGGTGACTGTGCAGTAGGTGTAGCAGGTGGAGAGACAGTTCATTGAGGAGAATGAGGAGGAGACTGGGCTGGAGAAAACTGGTGTGGCGAAGATTGCTTTCTTGGCACTTTAGCCTTTGGCTGATCAGTGTCCATACGTCCATGGAAAGCCAGCTTTCTTTTAAATTTGAGGGGAGGTGCTGTGAGCATCTTGCCAGTATCCTTGTGGATCTGTATCCTGGCTTGTCTGTCATCAAATTCCTCCATTTGTTGAAGCTCTTCCTCAAATCTATGGCATTCTTAAAGCTGTTTAGAAAGTCCATGTTCCTCAGTATATGATTGTCTTTTCGGCTCCGAAGCCAGGATTTTCGGTACCAAAATGCCCAGGGTGATAGAAGGCCTCGGGGTCTCGACTCAACCGGTCGGTGTTGAATTGTTTCAGAGACTGTCTCGACTCGAGTCGAGTCCGAAGACTTCGATGCAGGTGTGGCCTTTTTCGGTGCCGAAGGTGTTACTTGGTCACCACTTGATTTTTTCCAGGTGGAGCCATGGCCTTCCAGCAGTGGCATCCCCGAAGCCTTTTGTTTGGTCTTGGAGTGGGTTGGGGCAGGCGTACTCACATGCTGTCCCGCTGTCAGTGGTCCGTCGACGTCAGATTCGTCCGAATCGGATCCTTGAACGGAGATGGCAGTGTGGATCATCTCCTCTACTTCCTCGTCGAGGTGTACCTCTTGGACGCCATTTGTAGCCTTCTCGCCCTTCGGTCTCTCAAGGTCTTCTTGGAACGGAAGGACCGACAGGCCTCACAAGTATCCTCTCGGTGATCTGGTGACAAACACAGATTACAGACCCGATGTTGATCTGTGTAGGCATACTTTGCGTGGCACAGAGGGCAGAATTGCAACGGGGTCCGGTCCATGAGGCTTCGACGCTTCTTGCAGTCGGGCTGACCAGGCCTAGGTTGGGCACGGGTGCCCCGAAGGGCAACCAAAGGTGCGTGTCCGCCGGTACCGAGGTGTCGATGCAAGATGGGGCACGATCGCGAACAATACCGACGAATTTCTGTGATTTTATAAGTTTTCCGAATTGAACAGCCGGCGTGAAGGGGAACACGTCCGAACCAGATGGCGGAAAGAAAACAATCTAAGATGGAGTCGATGCCAATGCGCAATGGAGCCGAAAAGGAGGAGTCACTCGGTCCTGTGACTCAAAAAGACTTCTTCGAAGAAAAACAACTTGTAACACTCCGAGCCCAACACTAGATGGCAGGAACTGTGCATAGCATGTGTATCTGCAGCTACACATGCCACCGAAAATATATTTACAATATATGGTAGGGCAAAGGCTACAGGCTCCCAGGGAGGAGGGATGGTGTATGTGAATTCACAGCACTACATACCACAAACAGAGGTCTACTGGGTAACATTTTCCATTCAATGGCATGTGTAGCTGTAGATACACATGCTTTGCACAGACTATAAAGCAGTAATCCTCCCCAAAGCGGTGGTTAGCCTGTAGGAGTTGAAGTTGTTTGAAATAGTGTTCTTAGTACAGCCTGTCCTACTGTGGCTTGTTGTGCTGCCTGCTAAAACATCTACACAGTAATGCTTAGTAAAGGTATGAGGTGTGGACCAATAAGCGGTGGTCAGTATGTAGGAGTTGGAGTAATTTGGAATAATGTCTTAAGTACCTCCAGTTCAACATTTGTTTGTTGGTGAGCTAACACATCTACACAGTAGTGTTTAGTAAATGTGTGTGGTGTAGACCATGTAGCAGCTTTACATAGGTCTGCTATTCGTATGTTACCCAAGAATGTCATTGAGGCTTCTTTTTCCCTAGTGGAATGAGCTTTAGGGGCTACTGAGTGTTTTGCTCGAACCAAAATTAAAGGCTCCGAAACGGATACTTATTTTTTTGGCTCCGAAATCGATGTCTCTATTTTTCGTTTCGGTACAGAGACAACTGAAGCCATTTGTTATGTCGGTGCTGAATGCACTTTCATCCTTATTCTCAGTGCCAAACCCGAAGGTTGGTCATCCAGACTTGTTTTACGGGTCCGACCATGGCACGAAGGCAGTGGAGGACCGAGGACCAGTGCTGGAGACTTTTTTGATGTGTTCGAGTGGTGTTGCCAGGCAGGTGTACTCACGTCGTGCACCGGAAGTAAGGAGTGGCTGCTCGCATCGGAGTCGGGTTCGGAATCCGAGCCTCTGATGGAAAGAGCCGCACTCTGTTCTTCCTCCTCTCCTGTGCGTGTTCCTCACCAAAAACATTGCGTGTATCTTCTGTGGACTTGGACGCCATTTCCAATCAACAAGCTCCTCGGTCCTGAAGAGTCTTCTTAGACCTCAATGGCCTGCAGGCGTCGCAAGTCTTCTCTCCATGGTCGGAAGATAAACAGAGGTTACACACCAAATGCTGGTCAGAGTATGTGAACTTGGCGTGACACAGAGGACAGAATTGAAACAGCGTTCGTTCCATCAGTCCGACATTGAAGTAGGCCCTTAAAGGGCAAGGCCCGTTGTAAAGGTGAAAATTCAACCCAATGGTTTAACATGATCGATTACAGATAGAAAACGCAATCAAAACAATTATAGAAAGGTAGAATAAGTTCAGAAGGCCCGAACTGAGATCCACAGGAGCAAGAGGAAACACATCTGAACCCGACGACGGAAAGAAAACAATCTAACAAAGGACTCTATGCCCATGCGCAGCATTACCGAGAGGAGGAGTCACTTGATCTTGTGACTCGGAAACCTTCTTTGAAGAAAATCAACTTTTAACACTTCTAGCTCAACACTACATGGCAGAAGTATGCAAAGCATGTCTCTCTACAGCTACAAATGCCATCGAACAGAGTTTATTTTTAAGGTTTAAATAAACACTAAAACAACAAAAATACTATCAAGGTGAAATGAAGATCTGATTTTTCATAAGAAAGTAAAATATTTTAATTTAGTCTGTGATTGGCAACAAACCGCTTGCAACGATTTATTACAATCAGCAAAAAAGCCTATAAAAAACTCCCTTACTAGCCACAACAGGTAGGGGGCCAGTCACAGGGCCACACATGTCCACTTGTTATCTGTTACTTCCAGCAGTGTTAGGGTCCTCAGTGCACTTTTACTCCTTTACCACAGTCCAGACAAGTCTTCGTTCCAGTTTTTGGGATACAGAATGCTGAGATGCTGGAGATATGTTGCGTGTGTTCCTGGGGTCACCCTGGTGCCCTTAAATTACATATATTTGATAGCGCAGGCTTCTTTCCAGATTTTGCACCCCTCTTGTTTGGATCCATCACTGAGCTGTTTAACACTTTCCAAGAGACCGTGAGCATCACATCTAGTATGAGGGAAATAGAGATTGTGGTGATCACACAACCAGAAAACCCAACTGAATCTGCAAATTCTACAGGCCCAATAGTCATTTTGAATACAGTCACTGATCTTTACAAAAGTCAACGAAATGCCTAAACAAAGTCCTGCCCACCCTTCTCATGGAACAGGACCAAGTGGGGTTCTTAAAGGACAGGCAGGGTGTAGAAAATGTAGGAAATATAGCCCACGTTATTGAGATATGTTTTTTTTTAAAAAAAGGGGGGGAGTGGTTCTGATGGTAACTCTAAACATTGTGAATGCGTTTGGCAGGGTGAGCTGGGACTTCAAGGAAGTACTGTACAGAGTAAGCCTGGGCCCAAATATAGGAAACAGGATTCTAGCTAATTATGAGCAACAGAACACTAGAATTAAAATTAATGGCATCTCTAAACCGAACGGTTCAGGTTACACAGAAGCACAATGTAAGGCTGACCCCCAAGCCCAAACCTTTTTCCACCCTGCAGAACTCATAAGGTCCCATCCATATATCTATGAAGGGAGTTTGGTTTGGAGAATAACACAAAATAAGCCTATTTGTTGTCTCAACAGTACTTGCAGTATGAAACCTTAGACTTCCTTGTGGCAGATCATGGACTGCATGGGGTAGGTGGAACAAATAGGGTAGCCTGCTGGTCTTGCTTCTGTGTGCCGACCTGCCTCATGCCCAGAGCATCATGCTTAGAACGACTCCAACACACATTATCATTAGTGAGGCTGGAATACATACAGCGTCCACCATACACTATCAGACACTATACAAACCCCACCTTCGCCCATCCTGCTGGGAACATATCTGCAACTTCCTCACAGGGTTGGAGCCAGGGAATAAATAAATGGACTCATAGTGATCCAAGAAATTTGGAGGGGGGGCACTAGAGGAGCGGCCATGCACACAACCCCCAGTCTCAATGGACTACCCGTCGAATTCTATAAAGCTTACGAATCTGTGCTGGCCCCACAACTTCCGGAGCATTACCAGGAGGCCCACGAGGAGGGTCGACTTCCACCTTCCCTCCGAGAATCCCTGTAGGTGTCCCTTCCTAAACCTGATAGGAATCCTCAGTAAAATATTCACAGTCTGCCTACTAGAGTATATGCCTCACTGGTACACCTAGATCAAAATGGGTTTATCCCTGGCAGATCCACCACTTTCAACATTTGCAGACTACACAGGGTGATGGAACTAGCCCAGCCTGCCAGAAATATGTAGCCGGCTTAGTTTTAGATTTGGAAAAGGTATTTGACACCCTAGACTGGGGCTACTTATTCTCTTGTACTGCCAGTATGTGGCAAACTCCTCAGCCTTAATAAACTATTCTACGCAGAACCTATAAGCATGGGTAAGAATAGGCCAATGTATCTCCCCCTCGTTCCAATAAGCAAGAGGACTCCGCCAAGGGTGCCCTTTATCCCCCCCTTATTATTTGCCCTGGCTATGGAGCTCTTAGCACAAAACCTGCATCAGTGGGGACAGGCCTGAGGAATCCCTCTGGACGAAGAGATGCACATCGCCGCGCTCTATGCAGATATCATATGCGTCTGAGACATCCGGAATGGCATCGGCAAGATAGCAGAGATTTTGTCCACATTCAAACGGGCTTCAGGGCCTGGAGTTAATTGGTCTAAATCTTGTATATTTCTACTACATGAGTTCTGCCTGTACCGCAACACCTCATAGTCAACGTAAGCCCCTACAATGGGAACCCAGTGTGTTCCGTTATCTGGGGATACGTATATTCCATGAGACGCGCAACCTTATAGATGTAAAGTTTAAGAGGGCTATTTCCTCCTTACGTCCCCAGATGGCCTTCTGAAGTATCCTTCTCCCCTCAGTGCAAATGCAAGTGTCATTGGCCAACATGGTGCTGCTTCCTCGTCTATTATATTTTTTCAATAATTTGCCAGTGCACATCCCAAGTTTATATTCTATACACTACATTCTGTGCTGCGAAGCTTCATTTGGGAAAAAAGGGTGGAGTCAGGTGGTGGGGGTGAGGGGCGCAGTTTTAGCCGCCCCTAACTTTGAACACTATTACTTAGCAGCTAAACTACAATGGCCTGCTCGATGGCTAGCCAGAAAAATGACGGACACGCTAGAGTCGCAACTGGTAACCAGCATGCAAAAAATGACTGGAGAAACATTGCTTTCCAATGCATGACTCCCAAATCCAGCTAAAGACCTACTGAGCATTGTGTACGATAGTTACCGGAAAGGCCTACGACTTATGCCTACCCTTGCACCCTAGTCCCCTGAGTATCAGTTCAATCACATTCCTTCCTTCTGGGATATACTGGGAAGGGATGTGTTGGAAACCTGGGAGGAAGCTGAGAAGACGCAAAGGACTGCTGTTCAAGGACAGGGCGCTTCTCCTCTTTCACCAGCTACAGCTCGAGTACGGCCTACCGGTGGGCCATTTCTTGGCCCCTGGGTCATTAATAGCAGAGCTGGGCTGCCTGTGGCACATAGCTAACATGGGGCCTGACCAACATCCCCTAGTACATACGCTACATGTCATGGGGAACGGTCGTAAACTGATCACATGGCTTAATAGAGCACTGGGATACATTACTTGGACCCCCTTCTCACAATAAAGCCGCACTGGGAGCGAGACTTTGGCACAAACTATCACCCAAAGAATTGGACAAAGTTTCTTGCTATCCACGTAAGGTGTCCCGCAACGCCAAGTTCCAATCTTTTCAGCACAATATCCTACACAGAGACTATCTCACCCTAGACAGCTAACATAAAATCTTTGGTTCTGCCTATCTATGATGTAGGTGCCAGATGCCAAATGCAGACATGATAAACATGTTCTGGAGTTGCCCAGTTGTTCAAACATCCTAGAGAAAGGTAACTGACGCACTTCAAACAGTGACATATCGGGAGAGCCTGTTCAATGCTGAGTGGGCCCTTTTGGGTCTTTTCTAGTGCAAGAAAACTCAAAGAGTGAGTAATCTATTGATCTACCGCTCCTTATTACTCACCAACTCATTGCTATGCACTGGAAGGCAACTGTGCTGCAGAGCATCAGATATTGGAGTGATGCAACACTTAAATGAGGCAAGGCTGAGGCAGTGGCGCTCCACAGAAAGGAGGTGTGTGTACTGCGGAACATTCCAATATCGACCCCCCTGGGACAATCTACTACAAAAATTACACACGCTCCAGGATAAAATTGCAGACTGATGTACCGAATTCCTCTCCGCCGTTGATATATTCCCCCCCCCCCCCCAAGACACAGGCTACCGACTGGCACATGAGCTATGTGAATTCCTTCACTTCCATGCCACCACAATGCCTGGTGAATTGTCCTATGCAAGAGACACAAGCACATATGAGACTTTTTTCCAGATTGAATTGGAGAAGGCATGTGGAGAGGCGAGGGAGCATGATCCAAATGGGAGGAAACTATGCAGGGGGGATGAGTGCAATGATTTGAAATTACCTTTGCTAGTTTGCTCTATAATTGACTAATTCTTCCTTGTTATGACAATGATAGCTTTTGATATGGTACCTATGAGAGGCTCAGCATAATGCTGAATTTTGTACCATTTTCTATTGCCACAACTCAATAAAATTGGCTTAGAAAAATGGAGTGCTTGGGGGACTTTGAGAAAGCGTGGGCTTTCAAATATTAAGGACAAGTCAGAGATACTTAATATACCTATACCAGGGACAAGGGGGAAACCACTGAAAACTCTTCACCTGATGCAGTGGGATAAAACCTCTTAAATATTTGGGAGTGTACATTAATAGGCTATGAATATGTTGTCTAACCTCAATTGCCCTTGGATTAAAACTCGGATAGTAGTGGAACTACACAGGTGAAAGAGCCAATATATTACCTGGCTGAGAGAATCAATGCTGTGAAAATGATTGTCCTACCCACTTAATTTCAAGCCTTCCTTAGATTGATACATTGAAGGATCTATGCACAAAAGCACTGTTAAGCAAAATGCAGACTGGCCTGACCGAACATCATCTATAACTATAATAATGCAGCACAGCTAAGGATACTTGCTGAATGGTTGGCGAGGACATCGGAAGAGAGGAGGCTCTTCATCTACAGAGCAGTGGCTGACTATTTCTTTATGGTTCAAGAGTAGTGATCCAAATCATCAAACATACCAGAAATTACTAAAACAGGTCTTATAATTTAGGATCAAAGAGCAATTACACATGGCCCTACAACACCATTAGCCCCATACACCCTGATACATCTCAATCTGGCCTTCACACCAGAGCTGGGCTCCTTATGATAAGGCACATGTTTGACAAGGGTCTGATTACATCATTTGAGGACTGCAAAAATAAACTTCACCTGAATGAAACGTATAGAATGCATTACAACCATTGAATTGGCTTATGAACCAAAACAATAAACCAGCAGTACCCAAGACTATCTCCATTTCAGAAATTCATTGACTCATACAATACCTCCAAAGACCTGATTAACTGCTCGTTAGATGGTTTCTATACTGCTGTAGGGCCCTATCAATCACAGTGGCAAACAGAGCCACAAAGAGACTTTTGAGAGAAAGAGTGGTCCCATAATGGGCTTAATTTACATAAGGGCTTTAGATATGCCAATCTCAGAGAGGCTGAATACAAATTTACAATGAGATGGTATCTGACACCTAGAAGATTGAAACATATATATATTAAAAGAGATCGGATATATGTTGGTGCTCCACTTCTGGGTTAGGTACGTGTCTTATCCAGGTGACGGACTGACACCTGATCTGTTCGATATAAGTCATTAAGGACGCTCAATGAAGGACCACACGCAATTATGAACACAATTTAGCTTTACTAGAATTTCAGGTAAGTGTATGCATTTGGCACATCAACGAAGTAGAATGAAAAACAGCAATAAAGAGCATCTATTTATATATGAGCACACAACAAAGTGCATCTATTTATATATGAGCACACGACAAAGAGCATCTATTTATATATGAGCAAAGAGTCCATTGACATCTATTTATGTATAAGCAAAGAGTTCATTGACCGATATAAGCTTTGATTAACTGTATACGAAACACGTATTTCAATTACTGCAGCAAGCTCATACTAAGATGTTCAGGAAGCAAAATATAAACAAGCTGAATAATGCAGATTAAAAACATAGTGCAAGCATAATAATCAATCATAATAATAGAGCAGGGAAACAAAGGCCTTTCATCCCTGGGTGGAACTTAACTTAATCCACAAAATGCTGGGAAGCCCTCTACCGCCCGCTTGGACCTCTCTCCCCCTCGAGCGTCACGGTCTCTGAACAGCAAAACCAGGGAGGCAGCGCCGTGGGCCTGGCGATGGCAGCTTTCACAACCCCATCTGCGAGCTTCAATCCCCTCACCCGCACTTCAGTGCTTAAATAACCTGCAGCTTGGATTCTATCCCTTTCTCGCATCTTCTAGCTATGTTATCGGCACGTGTCCCTTGGCTGCTTTGCCGTTCCCTAGCCATTGTTTTCATTCCGTCTTTTTCCTGTACTCCCATTCTCAGGGTTGAGACGACCTCTGTCTCCCTCTCTCCTACACATACTGTTTCTTACACATGCACCTGCGAATAATTTTATCTATGGAATGTTTGGAAAACAAACTTGAAAACGACATCGTGGACTTTTCCAAGTTGTTCAGGTTTCAGCAGGCATCAAGCTCATCTACACTGTTCAAGCTAATTAACCCTTCGCGTCACAATGTCTTCCGCACCTTTCCCTTTACTGATCAGTACGTTTCTACATATATAGAAGGAATGTAAAAAGATCAAACTTTTATTGAAGAAAATACCTGCCATACTGATGTCATCACAAACTATACAGAGACCTAACTGTGACATTACTAAATATGATCGGAAGGACATGTGGGAAAAACACTCCAGTAAGCTACTTCATAATCATCTACAGGAGAAGATAAAAGATTAATATTACTTTATTGAAAACAACTAGAACCTCCATCAAAGGTTTGATGGGTACAGAACATTTGGAAAACAATGGCAATTTAGAAGATGACTTAGCTTGAATGTTGACGAACTTTGAAAAGATGTGGTCACCTCTACTTAACTAATTGTCCCAATTGCCAGGGACTCACGGTCTGGGTGTGGGGCCAATAGAAATTGGTTGATTACACCAAATATTGGTTGATGACTATAAACAATTGGGTTACTAGTTCACGGGGGTAAGTATCAAACTCTAATATTAATCACAAACCTTGTAAGGGTGAACCATTACAGTCTTAATTAGAACTGATAACTCCCTGGTACCTATGGAACAGAGCAAACAAGCTTATCTTTGAGGCAATGTGTAAAGTATTTATGCAGTGCTAAAACAGTAACAAAGTTGAAATGCAAACAAATCAGAAATCATTTATGCCTGACTGTTAAGGCAAGAATTGTATCTTTCCTTTCAAGAAATATTATTTGTAACTGTTTGTCTGCCAGATAATAAAGATCATGGATGTACAGAGCAACAATGTGTCAGTAGCCCTTCTTAGAATACAAGACAATAGAGGTTTAGGTTCTTTTATGGAATTATACCGCTTCGGCTACCAAAGGTCTTGCAGTGATCTATTGAAATAAGCTCCAAACAAACTAGGAGAGAGCCAGTTTTATTAATAAATTAGTGGCATAGAAGTAGCATAGGCAGCTAATAACTCTACAGTTTTAAAGGGTTTAAAGAATAAAATACGTAGAAATGAAATTCTGCACATTTATATTGTAGTGAACATTTGTGCCTAATAATCGTATTTTTACATCACGTTTAACATGAAGACATGCATTTGTATTTTGGGTGAATTATTAATGAATATTGACATGTATGTATTATTTCTAAGTAGTAACAGTAGAAATTAAATTTAGTATGAGTATTAACTGAATATGAATTAAACACACATTGAATTAAAGGGATTGATTTCATAATGAAATATGTGCATAGAAAAAAATAAACATGTGTTAAATTGTTCTAACATGTCAAATAATGCTTGTAATTAAATAATTCATTTTGCATATGAATTGCCTTTTAACCCCTTCGTTGCCAGGCCTTCCCCTTGTCCCCCCCCCCCCCCCCCCCCCCCCCCCCCCCTCAGGTGTCAGGTCTTTTTTTGGATATTTGGGACAGTTTGTGCTTAGGCCCTCATAACGTTTTGTCCACATAAGCTACCCACGCCAAATTTGCATCCTTTTTTTCCCAACATCCTAGGGATTCCAGAGGTACCCAGACTTTGTGGGTTCCCCTGAAGGAGACCAAGAAATTAGCCAAAATACAGCGAACATTTTGTGTTATTAAAAAAAAAAAAAGGAGGAAAAAAAGGCGGCAGAAGGCGGCTTGTGGTTTTTCCATGAAAATGTCATCAACAAAGGGTCTGCGATGCTAAAATCGCCCTCTTCCCAGCTTTCAGGAACAGGCAGACTTGAATCAGAAAACCCAATTTTTCAAACACAATGTTAGCATTTTACTGGAGCATTCCCCATTTTTATGATTTTTTGTGCTTTCAGCCTCCTTCCAGTTAGTGACAGAAATGGGTGTGAAACCAATGCTGGATCCCGGAAAGCTAAACATTTCTGAAAAGTAGACAACATTCTGAATTCAGCAAGGGGTCATTTGTGTAGATCCTACAAGGGTTTCCTGCAGAAAATAACAGCTGAAATGAAAACATATTGAAACTGAGGCATCTCTCTTCCAGGATCGTGCTGGAAGCATGCTTCCAGAGCAATCCGAGGTGACCTCTGATGAGGTCAGTGTGCACAATTTGTGTGCTGATGTCATCAGACATCACTGGGGTGGTTGGGGGGGGGGGGGGGGGGGGGGGGGGGGTGTAGGGGGTGGAAGTGGAAGCAATTTCCCTTCCATCCCCGACTGGGGGGGGGGTGTGGGTCGGGTGCAGGACGAGCTGGTCTCATCCCAGGCACATGGAAACCATGTGCCTGGACGAGACCAGCTCGCCCGCGGCACTATAGGGGTTAAGGTGCGCAATAGGGTTTATTAATGTATTAAGTGTATTAATGTGCATTTAGGTTTCTTAACTTGACTAGGCCCTAAGATTCATTTTGCAAGCAGTAATGGAAAAATACTTGTCAATTCTGTTCCCTCTGACCTGAATTCTTTCCCTAGGCAGTTAATGTAATGATGAATGCTCTCCTGTATGGCAGGAAAAGAGCATGTTTCAAATTTGGTTAATGTAATAATATGTGGTCTAGCTGTCGAATGGACAGGAAATGTTCCCTGTTCATGTGAAAGAATATTAGTTTAGTATATTATGAATTGTGTGAAAAGGACTGCAAGTAGCAAATCATTAGAAAATGTAATATATTGGCAGTACTGTATTAAGTCACAAAGCTAACAATGGATTTTTGCTAAGAAGATTCCTAAACTATCAGAACTGGTGGTGCCATCTGCTATGAATAGATACTGAAACTGACACCCAGAGTGTTCCCACCTGAAGAACCAATTAATTTATTTTGCATATTTTAATTAGTGAAGAACTTTGGAACTGAAAGCAGCCTTCTCTCCATCTTGGTACTGTTTAGAACTCTGTTGGAGTTTGTCTACCCTGTTTAAATTTGCTTTCCCACATTCTCTTCTCTGAGTTTCCTCATCGTAGTCTTAACTGCCCTATTCTGTTATGTGTTCAGTACTAATAAGGCCAACTAGTTCTGAACTAATGATATGTCCTATGTGCAGCTCGTGTTCTGCACCATTCTGATGCTGATGTCAACTGATGCAAACGATGTTCCTTCAATATTTATTTTGCCCGCATGTGTTAGCCCGTTCCCACACATGCAAGTCCCAATTCTGGTTAGCGTTAGGAATTACCCAATTCTGATATTATTTGCTAAAATTGTATTGATGTCACCATCCTCTAATTTGAACGTTAATAATCTTGCACATATTGTACTACAGCTTTTCTACATTATTCTTTTGGAGTGTTTCACAGTATTGATGTTTAGTAGGTTAAATCTTTTTAGACATTTTGGTCAGCCTATGTATGTTTATCATTTAGTTTTGCGCACAATTTATGTGACATTGATTCAGGGATTGTTATAAAGCTTTGAAACTTTATTCAGGTTTGGAGTTTGATTTAGTGTTTAAATTGTTATGGTGTTTAGTATTGTTTATAGTATAATGTCATTGATTTCTTATCGAATAATTCTGACTACTACACTTCACCAAGTCCAAAGAACCAGTCGACCTCATAGATGAGAGAAGTGATGGTGTCTCACCAGCATGCTGATGATTGTTGAACCCGGAACAGGAGAGTAAAAATTCCATTCTGGGGCCCCGGCGGCAATTCAGTATTACCAAGTTAGAGCTATACTTTTCTCATACACAGGCAAGAGAGTAGAACAACCAGCACACATGAGGCCATACGGACCTAGACTAGTGTTTACTTAGCTGTGGGTCACAACTCACTGGTGGTTTGTGAGCTGAATTTTGGTGGGTTTCAAAAGTCAGAGCAAAGAATAAGGATGCCTTTACATTCTGTGTTTAACTTGTCACACTTGCAAGTGCTTCAAGACAGAGGGCAAATGGCAGACAACTTTATTATTCTAACACAAGGATTGATGTTTACTTTTCTTTCTCTGACTGCAAAGTGAGAGGAGTGAATTAGGTGATAATCTAGGATGTTTTTTTTATTTTTTTTACAACACAACAAAATGTAAATAACTGTAAATTAACTGTTTGAACCTTTTTTTGTAAGTCTCAAGCGTGCTGGAAACTGATTTAAAAAAAATCAAAACGAATCAAGTCACTTACTCGCTGATGCACAAATGATAAATATTCACAGAAACCCGATTACCACACACTATAATGTGTGTGATTTATAGTTTTATTGATAAAACTATAAATCTGTGCAAATTTAGTAGGCATTTCAATAGATAATGTGCTGTCCGTAAATGACCATAAACTACCACGTGATGCCTTAGTTACAATAAAAAAAATCACCCCAACTCGTGTCCATTAAAGGTATGTGGGTTGTTATTTTATAAAGTGGGTTGTGGCAATAAAGTTTGGAAACTACTGCTCTAGACAGCTAAGATCACTATGCCCATTGTGAATATCGAATGCTGAAACCAGGAAGCACTTTGATAAAGGTTGGAAGTCAGGGGGTACTAAATGCCTTTCCAATTATCGCCAAAGGCCTACTTCCTCTACTCCTCAACACCCACCTCCTCACAATAAGAGGCTTTTTAGACTATTTTTGTCCATACCTCCCCCGACAGCTGAAAGTTCTGCTACTGGACTCTGAATTTAAAGCCTTCTTCCTAGGAATAGCCCAGGGCAAGCAAAAAAGGAATTTACACACAAGCAGTAATTAATGCAGAGAAACTGAGATAGAATTACTTTCAAAACAGTCAAACATCTAATGTGTGGACAATGTTCACTTCACAAATAAAGCACATAAGACAATGTCAGCTTAAGAATGACATGGACTAAAGGTTATGATTATTGTTTAAAGATTCAAACATAGCATTATTGTCTTCTAATTGAAGGTTATGTACAACAATTCAGTTACAACAGGAAACAAAATATAGAAATGCTTTACCTTGTATGACCCAGGGAGTCACGCCAGATTGGCAACATGACGACCGGTTTAATAGCACACTCCAAAATTGCAAGTGCCAATGCAAATTCTCTAGGTTTACTACACATCTGGACTGCTTTAATCCAGTTCGACCTACAAGATATGCACAACAGTTTATTGGGGAACAATCAATTATTTCTAAATACAATACAGAATTGAAAATGTTAACAGTAACAAACTCAAACATTGCAGTAAACAAACAAATGGTCAGTAAACTCCTTCCAAGTTTTTTTTTTTTTTTTTTAGCAGCGTGTCAAACAGAAACAAAGAAACACTATTGACAGGCAGATACACTTCAAAGGAAAACAACCAGCAGTAAAATGCTTAAAGGAATATAAATGTATCTAAAATTGTCTTTTTTTCAGCTTTTTTCAACATTATGTATTTAGAATTTAGTTGGATATTACTGTATTATGAGAACATTAAGGCACTACTCACTTCTACCTCTCCATCCAGAATATAACTAGGATATGCAATAGGTAGCATACATTTCAAGAGCTTAAGAAAGAAAATGTAGCTAAAAAGGTCAGATAAGGCAGATGTGATGTGTTATTATGGCAAGCAATACATGCTATGTAAATTGGATCAATATTACTGCTGATGGCCTTTAATAAATAGTTGAAAACACATCCTTAAAAGAGAATCCCAGGCAAAAGAATATCCAGTCTCTTTTACACAGTCCTGCATCAGCAGTCACCACCAACAAAGAGTCAAGGAAGTTCTTCTGTATCAATATATTTGCCCTAGAAGACTCCCTGGGATGTCAGTCACTAGATGGCACCTCAAAGTTGCTCTTAAAAGAGAAGTGTCACTTGGTAATCTGAATGTCTGATTTCTAAAACTAATACAAAGATGGTTTACAAATATATTAAATTGTCAGTGTTTTTAAAGGCATAACAGAAATATTGGTGCATATAAAAAGTATGAATCCTGTGGGTGGGTTTTTTCATTCAAAATAAACTATCCTCAGGCAAAGAGGCATCCACCTGGAGAGAACTTTCTCATAACTTTTACAAGAGGGCGTGGAAAATTTCTCGCAACCATTCACATGTGCATGCAGAATAACCTAAAGAGCTAAAATCACTTAACAGGCATGCCATATTTTTTGGCGGGGTAGGAGTAAAACACTATGTGACGCCCTACCCTTGATCAAAGTAGAAAAAAATAATTTCCAAAAGAAAAAGTGTTTTCCTTCACCAATAAGTTCAAGCATATAGCACCACCTCATGGTGCAGGCTCTATTGGCTACCACATTATAAATTACCCAACCAGACATACGTCCTTTTGTTACATTATAAACAAATTTTGGATTGCAGGCCCAGGTCAAAATGTCCCCTTCAGGGCCTTCTCTTGAGGCAGCCCTGTCACCGATGAAGAGATTTCAGCTAATTTGTTCAGCTTCTGCATTGAGTGATGAGCAGCATTCCATATCCACAAAAACAGCTGAGGGGTTAATTGGGCAGACCAAAGAAAACACTATTCTGAACTCACCCCTGGTTTATTTCCATAAAGCAAAAATGTAATAATATTCAATGCACTAATGCAGGCAAACTGAATAAATGCATGTTTCTGGTTCTATACATTACTGCACTGAAGGCAGACCTATTGATGCTACCAAGATACTGAAGTGATAAAAAGCATTTATTGCCACGATGAACTGTATATATTGCTTACAATTGCTATTTTCTCAGAGATGTTGGAAAGTTTGGTGTTATTATTCTTTCAAATGTCAATTAGATGAGTAGCAATGATATGGGTAATATTGTAAGTGCCAAACAATAACCTCTAATAGGCGTCACAAAATGTGTTGTTGGGATACTTAAATGACAAGTTACTTACCTTCGGTAACACCTTATCTGGTAGAGACAATATCTAGTTGCAGATTCCATACCTTAGAATTTGCCCCAGGCATCAGTCTGGATCCAGAGGTTTTTCTAAGCAGTACCCCTACATGTTAGGTGGCGTTGATCGGCTCTGCGTCTGTATCGTTCGCACCAGATAGGACATTGCAGGCCCTACATACACTGTACCCTGGTCCACTGACATCAGTTTCTTTTCACGGCTTTCCACGCCAGAAGCACAGAGCTATGAAGAACACTGACCACTAGTGCGTTAAAACGAAGGACCTGAAAGTCGAGTCCCTGTCCCTAGATCATATGATAAAGTCCTGAAGGACAGAATGGGCAAAGCACCCATCCCTATGGACCAGATTGTCCAGGCAGTAATATTTAGTGAATGTGTGCAAGGATGCCCAAGTTCCCGCCTGACAGATGTCAAGGACTGCAACTCCACAACTTAACACAGATGTAGCAGCAATCGCTCTGGTAGAATGAGAACTCGAACCTTCAGATGGATGCTTCTTGGCCAATGCATAGCCGATTTTAAAGCAGAGAACAACCCATATAGAGATGGTACTCTTCTGCACTGTCCGATCTTTCTCCGTACCCACTAAAACACGGAGTTGATCATCCACCCGGAACGCTTTTGTATGATCAATGTAGAACGCCAATGCTCTTGTTGGGTCCAAGCAGTGGAGTCTCTCCTCTTCCTTAGAAGACATAAAACGTAGGCAAGGTGATGGACTGGCCTATATTAAAGGGGCATAACCGCTTTTGGCAGAAAGGAGGCCCAAATGCGAAGCACCTTTTCGTCAGGATAGGTGGAAAGGTTGGGCTGCTTAGATGACAAAGCCTGCAGCTCACTCATCCTGCGGACAGAAGTAATAGCCACAAGGAAGGCTGTGTTTAAGGTGAGACGCATGCAAGGACAATAATGGGGAGGAGGAAACACAAAAAGAACTTTAAAGAACCAAGTAACAATAGAACATTTAAACAAAGAAGGTTGATCAGGAGCAGGAATCCAAAAACACAGATATAGCAGATAAATAACCTTTGAGAGTACCTACAGCAGGACCCTGCTGGCCCGAAGAAAGGATAAACAACAGGACCTGAGAAAGAAGGCAGAAAGGGTGAGGGGGGTCAACAGATTGGTCTGTGTGCCATGCCACAAATTTATTTCAACAACAGGCATATACCGTTTTGGTGGAGGGACACCTAGCTGCCAAGATGAGGTTACAGACTTTGGCCAGAAGGTATAAGGCTGTCAACTGTCATCACTCAATCTCCACACAAGGCAGCGGCTGGAGTAGTTCGGTGGAGAAGCATCCCATGCTGCTGCAACAGAAGATCCTCCTGAACGAGCAGTCTGATCAGAGGGTCGATGGCCATGCTCATTAGTTCAGAAAACCAGACTCTCCATGCCCAGTCCGGAGTGACAAAAATGACTTGTCCTGGTTGTTCTTTATCTTCTTAAGAATTCTGGGCAGAAGTGATATAAGCAGAAAGGTGCCCACAAGGTCTGAGATTCACTCGAGACGAAAAGCGTCACAGAGAGATTGATGCCTTGGAAACTCCAACATGTAATACTGCTGACATTGCGCTTTCTCTGCGGAGGCGAACAGATTTAACGAAGGCTTTTCCCATTGCTGAAAGAGACCTTTTGCCACTTCCAGATGGAGACGCCATTCGTGATCAAACTAACATTGTCGACAGAGTTTGTATGCTCTGGCGTTCATACAGCCCACTAAATGTTGAACCACCAGGGATATGCCCTGCTGTTCCAGCAATGTCCAGAGGTGCAAAGCTTCCTGACAAAGACTCCATAACCTCACCCCATCCTACTTGTTGCAGCACCACATGGCGGTGGTGTCCGTGAACACCTGCAACACACACCTTCCTCGTGAGAGAGGGAAGAAATGCTTTCAGTGCCAGCCTGATCGCCCAGAACAACAACAGGCTGATGTGGAGTCCAGACTCCGCCAGACACCATATGCCTCTGATCTCCGCCTCTCCCAGAGATCCGGACCAAGTCAGCGAGTTTCCCTGTGGGCTGCACTCACTAGAACTTCTGGTCCCACGGCAAAGCCCACATACGCCATCTGGCATGATTCACCAACAGGGTGCATGATGCCATAAGCGTGAATATCCTAGACTCACCACTCAGAAGGATAAGCCCAAAACTGCACTGTGTCCAGAACAGCTCCAATGAAAGGGAGCATCTGAGAGGGCATCAGGTGTGACTTCGGCACATTTGTAAAGAACCCCAGTGAATGCATAAGGTCCAGCATAGTCTGGAGGTGGGAGACAACAGCCTGGGGCATACCTGCTTTCAACAGCCAATTGTTGAGGTAGGGGAAGACTGAAACCCCTAAGTGTGCGATGAGCTGCGGCCACCACCATCATCTTGGTGAAGACCCAAGGGGCCCTGGTAAGGACAAAGGGAAGCACAATGAACTGAAAGTGCTCATGGTCCACTGTGAACCGCAAGTAACGTCTGTAGACAGGCAGGACGGGAATATGGAAATAAGTGTCCTGCAAGTCCAACTCTACCATCCCATCTCCTGGTCCCAGGGCAGATAAAACCTGAACCAGAGTGAGCATTTTGAAATTCTCCTTCCTGAGGAAAAGATTAAGGGACCAAAGGTCTAGGACACGGCTGAGGCCCTTGTCATTTTTGAGTAGCGGGAATAGCAACCACTACCTACTTCTGGCAAAGGAACCCTCTAAATGGCTCATTTGGCCATGAGAGCCGTAGCTTACTCCAAGATAAGTGCCAAGTGATCTTCGGTCATCTGATAGTAGGATGGTGGCATGGATGGAGGGGTAGTCTTGCAGGGGAGGTGTAGGAAGGTGGCTCTTTAAATGGAGCACTAAAAAGAACAAAATGGTTTCTTACCTGTACAAGTAGTTTTGCAGCTTGAAGAAGTTTCTGAATTCACATACTGTGCATTATTCCGCCATCTATTGGTGGGGTCTGGAAAGTTGTTTCTCTCATTTTTTTTGTTTGTTTATTTATTTTTCTCACCTTGGGCGTCATCGACAATCATTTGGTGCTTAGCCCGTCCTCTATGTGAGGACTGAAGGCGACCCAGAAGTTCCTATGATTAGCCATTATCTTCTGATAATTTTTTCTTCTTTCTTTTTATTATTTTTTTGTCCTCCCACCTGTTTGCTTCTTATTACATTTCCGGGAGGTGGGTGGGACGCATGTGAATCCAGAAAACTCTTCAAGCTGCAAAACGCAAAACTACTTCTACAGATATCAACCACAGCAATCCCTGTGAAGGGCATGTTTATTACTGATGCCTGTACCTCTGGCTTGAAACCCCGGGCGTGTCCCCTTAGGGAAGAACCTGTGCACAAGTTTCTGCTGGATATATTTGCTGCATTTAGTGCTACCTTTAGGCATGTATTTGTGAGGCTCTTTCCTTCCTGAAAGATCACCCTTGGTTATCTTCGGATATTCCTCTGGTAGGTGTTGCATGAGGTCTTCTATTTCCTGCCATTGATGGTGTCCATAGCAGTTTATGAGGGCAATCGAGTTGGCTATTTTCCATTGCGTGGAAGACTCTTTCCATTTTCTTTTCCTAGCAGGTCCAGTCCCTTACTTTCCTTTTCGGGTGTGGACCCGTGGAGGAGGGTGCTTTGTTTCTCTTCCTCGCCTTAGTCACAATTATACAGTCCCCCAGGACATTGTCCTTAACGCATTTGGGGTCCTGTGTGGAGTGTTTGTATTTTTTTCCACTCCGGTCATGAGTGCACTTGCGTTGGCTAGTTCCCTGAATTCCTCTTTACCCTGATCCAGGATGTACAGTATCATGGGCAAGTAAAGGTTTCCCTACTGTTGGTGGCAATAGTGTCTTTAGGAGGAAGCATGATCCCGCCTCCTCCTCTTCTCCCAGGTGAATCCCATAGGTGTCTACAATCCTTTTCACCAGGCTGATGTACATGGCTAGGTCATCCGGTGGAGATAGCCTCAATGGCTAGTTCTCTATACCTCCTTCAAGTAAATCGACATCGAGATCCTGCCAGGTCTCCTCGAAATGGCTGGAATCGAAGCCCTGAGTGTACTCATCGTTGTTTCTTCCTAAGAACTCTTCCTGTACCTCGTGTGGTTCCAGGGTCGTGGTGCCTTTAGTGGCGATTCGGCATCCTCCGCTACCGAAGTTGGCAAGGAATTTCCCTGGGATGTGGAATTTTTTCAAGGAGTTGTTGAGTTCTGTTTTGCTCAGGATGAGAGCAGCCATTTCTGTTTCAAGCTTTATCTATTTTCTTTCAAGCTCCTGAGTGTAGGAAAGTACCCTCATTTGGCATGGTTACCCCCACTTCTTGCCTGGGGTCAGTGTGTTTTGACTTTGTTCATTGGGATCCTGCTAACCAGGACCCCAGTGACTGTGCTCTCGCCCTCTAAACTTGGTTGTTCCTGACTTAGTACACCCCACAATTGGCATACTGGTGCCCCCATGTGAGTCCCTAGTATATGGTGCCTAGGTAACCAGGGCACTGGGGAACCAGAGGTTCCTTAAAGGCTGCAGCATGTATTATGCCACCCATGGGAGCCAATGCAAAATGTACTTGCATGGCTGCCATTGCAGTCTGCGTGAAAAGGTGCATGCACCCTTTCACTACAGGACACTGCACCAGGTCACTGTAGGTCACCCTTATGGCAGGCCCTCCTAGCCCAGAGGGAGGGATGCAAGTACCTGTGTGTGAGGGAACCCTTGTATGAGTAGAGGTGCCCCTACGAACTCCAGTTCCATTTTCGTGGACTTCCTAAGTGCGAGGAAGCCATTTTACCCATGTACTGGACACACGTCTCTACCTGTGTCCAGCTACATAATGGAAACTCCGAACCTAGGCATGTTTGGTATGGAACATATCAGAATCATACCCCAATACTGTTGCCAATATTGGTTGTATGATTCCACGCACTCTGGGGGCTCCTTAGAGGACCACCAGATTTGCTCCCACCAGTTTGCAGGGTTTTCCCAGGCAGCCTGCGCTACTGCCATCCTACAGACAGGTTTCTGCCCTCCTGCTGCTTGACCAGCTGAAGCCTAGGAAGGCAGAACAGTGGATTTCCCTTGGGAGTGGGAGGCAACAACCTCTTGCTTTGGACATAGGTGTTACATGGCTTGAGAGTTGTAGCCTCCCCAGCCACTCGTATGCTTTAAAAGGGTATTTTTGGTGCCTTCCTTGCATAAACCAGTTTGAACCAGTTCAGGAACCCCCAGTGCCTGCTCTGGCGCAAAACTGGGCAATGGAAAGGGGAGCGACCACTCCCCTGTCCATCACTACCCCGAGGTGGTGCCCAGAGCTCTTCCAGGTGGCCAATTAATTTTGCCATCTGGAATCCAAGATGGGCAGAGGCCCCTGGGCGAATCTGAATGGCCAGGCCAGGCAGGTGACACCACAGCCCCCTCCTGATAGGTGGTCACACTACTAGGTGAACAAACCGCCTTCCTCGGCTATTTAGGGTCTTCCCTCCAGGGTGGATCCTCAGGTTCGACATGCAAGATTCCAGTACGACTCCTCTGCATAGTTTACTTCTATTTCTGGCCACTGGGACTGTAACTGGACCCTCCAGAAAACGACAATCTGCAACTCCAGCGACGACTCCACTCTGCAACACTGTTTCTCCAGGTCCTTCCAGCAACTGCAACATTTCCCTGGCTGTGCATCCTCCGACGGCGATAAGTTTTCAGCCAGCAACAAGAAGCAAGAAGGAATCTCCCTCTAAGTGAAGGAGTCACTCCGCTGCATCCGCAGGCACCAACTACGACGACAACCGGCTGCGTGGATATCCTCTCCCCCGAAACTGCGTGGATCCTGCATCAGAGGTAGTGGTCCCCTTAGTCTTCTCTACCAGCTGTCCAACTTAGGGGACTGTAAACCCCTGTCTCTCCTTGCAGGACAGTGCCCCTGTGCACCACGACTCTTGCAGCTACCAAGGCCTGTTGGCTCTTCTTTCAAGAGATCTTCAGGCTCCGTTTACCCCCAGCCTCCAGCACTCTTCCCTGCAAAGCAGTTTCCTGCATGCTGCTCCAGCGATGTAGGACTCCTCTCCAGGTGTGGTGAGTGGGCCTCACTGCAACTCCTGTGCCTGCGAGTTGCCTGTGGGGGCTTCACCCACCCCTTCTGACTCTCCTCACTGCTGAGACTCACCTGGAACTCCCCTACATGGGTTGAGTCGTCCTGGACCTTCCAAGTCCCCGGCAGCTCTGCAACTCTTCTTTTGCAACTCTTGCCTTGGCCAAGGCTTGCTAATGTTTATTCTACACCATTCACTGACTGCAACTTTTCTTCCGACATGGGACATCGACTGCATAACTCCTCGAACACTTCTCCTGCTCCTGTGATGCCTAGCTGACTCCTTGCCTTCACAGTTGACCTGGTCCTACATCTCCAGAAGGGTCGGTAGTGGCTCCTGCCCCAACCAGACACTCCAACTCAAACAGGACTTGGTCCCCTTCTTTTTGAAGGTCCTCTTCTGTCAGGATACATCTTCTGGTCCGTTGAGTCTTACTTGGATCTTGCACAGTCCTTTTACAAGGTTTACATGTAGGTCTGAGGGAAAATGAAAATGTCACTTACCTAGTGTACATCTGTTCGTGGCATCAGTCGCTGAGATTCACATGGTATGCATGAGCTCGCCATCTGGTGTTGGGTCGGAGTGTTACAAGTTGTTTTTCTTCGAAGAAGTGTTTTCGAGTCACGGGGCCGAGTGACTCCACCTTCTGTGCTCATTGCGCATGGGCGTCGACTCCATCTTCGATTGTTTTCCCCGCAGAGGGTGAGGTAGGAGTTGTACTATAGTAATAGTGCCCGCGCAATGAAAAAATGTAAGTATGTATCTATTAAAGGATTAAGTAATATATATACAAATGTACAAAATTGAAGGTAACTTCTGAACTGCTACAGGCTTCCGGGGAGGTGGGTGGGTCCATGTGAATCTCAGCGACTGATGCCACGAACAGATGTACACTAGGTAAGTGACATTTTCAGTTCGATGGCATCTGTCGCTGTAGATACACATGGTATGCATAGACTAGTAAGCAGTTAGTTCCCCATAAGCGGTGGTTTAGCCTGTAGGAGTAGAAGTTGTCTGAAATAGAGTTCTTAATACAGCTTGACCTACTGTAGCTTGTTGTGCGGATAGCACATCTATACAGTAGTGTTTAGTGAATGTGTGAGGCGTAGACCAAGTGGCTGCCTTACATATTTCTTGCATTGGGATGTTTCCTAAAAAGGCCATTGAAGCACCTTTTTTCCTTGTTGAATGTGCCCTGGGAGTAATGGGCAGTTGTCTTTTTGCTTTAAGGTAGCAGATTTGGATGCATTTAACTATCCATCTGGCTATACCTTGTTTTGATATTGGGTTACCTGCATGAGGTTTTTGGAATGCAATAAATAGCTGTTTAGTTTTTCTGATGTTCTTCGTTCTGTCAATGTAGTACATTAATGCTCTTTTGACATCTAATGTATGTAGTGCTCTTTCAGCCACAGAATCTGGCTGTGGGAAGAATACTGGTAGTTCTACCGTTTGATTTAGATGGAATGGAGAAATAACTTTTGGTAAAAATTTTGGATTAGGTCGTAGGACGACCTTATTTTTATGTATTTGTATAAAAGGCTCTTGTGTTGTGAACGCTTGAATTTCACTTACTCTTCTTAGAGATGTAATGGCGATGAGAAAGGCAACTTTCCAGGTGAGGAATTGTATTCCGCAAGAGTGCATGGGTTCGAAAGGTGGGCCCATGAGTCTTGTTAGAACCACGTTTAGGTTCCATGAAGGAACAGGTGGTGTTCTTGGTGGTATAATTCTTTTAAGCCCTTCTATGAATGCTTTGATAACTGGTATCCTATACAAGGAAGTTGAATATGTAGTTTGCAGGTATGCAGATATTGCTGCAAGATGTATTTTAATAGAAGAGAAGGCTAGCTTTGCTTTTTGTAAATGGAGCAAGTAATTTACTATATGTTTTGGAGTTGCCTCTAGTGGTTGTATCTGATTATGATGGCAGTACCAAACAAATCTTTTCCACTTACTTGCGTAGCAGTGTCTAGTGGATGGCCTTCTGGCCTGCTTTATGACTTCCATACACTCTTGGCTAAGTTGTAAGTGTCCGAATTCTAGGATTTCAGGAGCCAGATTGCTAGATTCAGCGATGCTGGGTCCGGGTGTCTGATCTGTTGGTTGTGTTGCGTTAACAGATCTGGTTTGTTGGGCAGTTTGATGTGTGGTACTACAGACAGATCTAGCAGTGTTGTGTACCAGGGTTGTCTTGCCCACGTTGGTGCTATTAAAATGAGTTTGAGTTTGTTTTGACTCAATTTGTTTACTAGGTAAGGAAGGAGAGGGAGAGGAGGAAAAGCGTAAGCAAATATTCCTGACCAGTTCATCCATAGGGCATTGCCTTGGGATTGCTTGTGTGGGTATCTGGACGCGAAGTTTTGGCATTTTGCGTTCTCTTTTGTTGCAAATAAGTCTATTTGTGGTGTTCCCCAGAGTGTGAAGTAGGTGTTCAGAATTTGTGGGTGGATTTCCCATTCGTGGACTTGCTGGTGATCTCGAGAGAGATTGTCTGCCAGCTGATTCTGGATCCCCGGAATAAACTGTGCTATTAGACCAATTTGATGGTGGATTGCCCACTTCCATATTTGTTGAGCTAACAAGCTTAACTGCGTTGAATGTGTTCCTCCTTGTTTGTTTAGATAATACATCGTTGTCATGTTGTCTGTTTTGACAAGGATGTATTTGTGGGTTATGATTGGTTGGAAAGCTTTTAGTGCTTGAAAAACTGCTAATAATTCTAGATGATTTATATGCAGTTTTGTTTGATGTATGTTCCATTGTCCTCTTATGTTGTGTTGATTGAGATGTGCTCCCCACCCTGTCATGGAAGCATCTGTTGTTATTACGTACTGTGGCACTGGGTCTTTGAAAGGCCGCCCTATGTTTAAATTTATACTGTTCCACCATAGAAGCGATAGGTAAGTTTGGCGGTCTAGCAACACCAGATCTAGAAGGTGACCCTGTGCTTGAGACCACTGTGAGGCTAGGCACTGTTGTAAGGGCCTCATGTGCAGTCTTGCGTTTGGGACAATGGCTATGCATGAGGACATCATGCCTAGGAGCTGTAGTATTGTTCTTGCTTGTATTGTTTGGTTTGGAGACATGTGTTGAATGACCCTGTTGAAATTGTGGATCCTTTGTGGAGTTGGCGTTGCTACTCCTTTTGTCGTGTCTATTATGGCTCCTAGATATTGCTGTACTTTGCTTGGCAGAATGTTTGATTTTGCAAAGTTGACGGTGAACCCTAGATTGTAGAGGGTTTGTATGACTTGATTTGTGTGGTTTGAGCATTGTGTGAGCGAACTGGTTTTGATTAGCCAGTCGTCTAGATACGGGAACACATGTATTTGCTGCCTTCTGATGTGTGCAGCGACTACTGCTAGGCATTTTGTGAATACTCTTGGAGCGGTTGTTAAACCAAAAGGCAATACTTTGAATTGGTAATGTATTCCTTTGAATACAAACCTTAGATATTTCCTGTGTGATTGATGTATTGGTATATGGAAATATGCGTCCTTGAGGTCTAGGGTTGTCATGTAGTCGTGTTTTCTGAGCAATGGTAACACTTCTTGTAGTGTGACCATGTGAAAGTGGTCTGATTTGATGAATGTGTTTACTACCCTGAGGTCTAGAATTGGTCTCAGTGTTTCGTCCTTTTTTGGTATCAAGAAGTACAGTGAATAAACTCCTGTGTTTATTTGTGTGCTTGGTACTAATTCTATTGCATTTTTTTGCAGTAGTGCTTGAACTTCTATCTCTAGAAGCTGTGAATGGTATTTTGATAAATTTTGTGATTTTGGTGGTATGTCTGGAGGGAATTGCATGAATTCTATGCAATAACCATGTTGGATAATTGCTAGGACCCATGTGTCTGTAGTTATTTTGTCCCATGCTTCGTAATATTGATGTATCCTCCCCCCCACTGGTGTTGTGTGGGAGGGGTGAGTGACGTGTGAGTCACTGCTTGTTGGTAGTGGTTTTGGGGCTTTGAAATCTTCCTCTATTCCTAGGAAATTGCCCCCCTCTATACTGGCCCCGAAAACCTCCCCTGTACTGTCCCTGGTAGGTGGGCGGTGCGGACTGTGAGGTGCTAGCTTGTGTGGCCTGACCCCGAAACCCTCCTCTAAAAGGTGTTTTGCGGAAGGTGTTATAAGATCCTCTGCTCTGCGGGGAGTAGAGTGCGCCCATGGCCTTGGCAGTGTCAGTGTCCTTCTTGAGCTTTTCTATGGCTGTGTCGACCTCCGGACCGAACAGAAGTTTCTCGTTTACTGGCATGTTAAGCACTGCCTGCTGAATTTCTGGCTTGAATCCAGACGTTCTGAGCCATGCGTGCCTACGGATGGTAACCGACGTATTAATGGTTCTTGCGGCCGTGTCTGCTGCATCCATGGAGGAGCGTATTTGATTGTTGGAAATGTTTTGACCCTCCTCAACAACCTGTTTTGCTCTTTTTTGCAGATCTTTTGGGAGATGTTCAATGAGATGCTGCATCTCATCCCAGTGGGCTCTGTCGTATCGCGCTAGCAGCGCTTGTGAATTTGCGATGCGCCACTGGTTTGCTGCTTGGACAGCAACCCTCTTCCCGGCTGCATCGAACTTCCTACTTTCTTTATCTGGGGGAGGTGCATCCCCAGAAGTGTGTGAGTTTGCCCGTTTTCTGGCAGCCCCTACCACCACAGAGTCTGGTGGCAGCTGAGAGGTGATGAATACGGGGTCCGTAGGAGGCGCCTTATACTTTTTGTCCACCCTAGGCGTCACTGCCCTACTTTTAACTGGCTCCTTGAAAATGTCCTTTGCATGGCGTAGCATGCCTGGGAGCATCGGCAGGCTTTGGTAGGAGCTGTGGGTTGAGGAGAGGGTGTTAAATAAAAAATCATCCTCTACTTGTTCCGAGTGTAGTTCCACATTATGGAATAGTGCTGCTCTAGCCACCACTTGTGAGTAGGCTGTGCTGTCTTCCGGTGGTGATGGCCTAGTTGGGTATGTGTCTGGGCTGTTATCAGACACTGGTGCGTCGTACAATTCCCACGCATCCTGATCTTGGTCATCGTGGCTCATGGCGGTGTGAGCTGGCGAATGTGACGGGGTGTAAGTTGGCGAAGCCGGAGTTACAGGTGGAGGCGAGGGAGGAGGTGTTACCTTTTGTGCTGTTTGTTGCTGAGGAGTAAACTGAAGCGTTCTCTTTCGTTTGACAGGTGGAAGGGTACTGATCCTCCCAGTCCCCTGCTGAATAAAGATACGCTTTTGCGTGTGATCCACGTCAGTGGATTGCAGTTCTTGTTCAAATCTATGTTTCTTCATTTGAGAAGACATAGAATGCTCTTCAGTGTAGGAGCCAGAAACAGGGTCTGATGTCGCTTTTTTCGGCTCCGAAAACCCTGTCGATTGTTTTTTCGGCTCCGAGGTAACCTTCCTCTTTTTCTGTGCCGAAAATTCTGGGCCTCTATGGTCTTCGGCGCCACTGTCTCGGCGTCGATCCGTGTCGACACCGAACTCTCGGTGTCGATGCTTCTGTTTAGCACTCTCTCGGTCTCGAGGAGGCTGCGTGCCGGTGTCTCGACCGGAGTCGGACGATCTCGACACTGAATGGGCCTTTTTCGGTGCCGATTGTTGGTCACCGAGAATTTGGGTGGAGCCATGGCCGGTTGGCAGTGGCGTCCCCTGGGCCTTCTTTCCTTTTTTAAGGTCTGATCTCGACGTCTTACTCACAGTTCTTGTAGAGTGTAGCTCGTCGGAGTCTGAATCCTGGATGGAAAAGGATTCCTCCTGTTCCTCTTCTGTCTCGAACTGTCGACGCTCTTTTGGCGTGGACGCCATCTGCAGTCTTCTCGCTCGACGGTCGCGCAGAGTTTTTCGGGACCGGAACGCCCGACAGGCCTCACAGGATTCTTCGCTGTGCTCGGGTGACAGGCACAGATTACAGACCGAGTGTAGGTCCGTATAAGGATATTTGTTGTGGCATTCGGGGCAGAATCGAAACGGGGTCCGTTCCATCGGCGTTGTCCTCCACGCGGTCGGGCCGACTAGGCCCCGACGGGGTGCCGAAATCTACCCCGAAGGGCACCGAAGCGCTTCGATGTTCAACGCGTCGTCGTATGTGTCTATCTCTAACCGGATCGCAACGATACCGTCGAAAATCTTCCGTCTTCAGCTATCTTTCCGTTCCGAAACTCGGAGCGACAGGAACACGTCCGAACCCGATGGCGGAAAGAAAACAATCGAAGATGGAGTCGACGCCCATGCGCAATGAGCACAGAAGGTGGAGTCACTCGGCCCCGTGACTCGAAAACACTTCTTCGAAGAAA
Source organism: Pleurodeles waltl (assembly GCF_031143425.1). Classification (NCBI taxonomy): domain Eukaryota; kingdom Metazoa; phylum Chordata; class Amphibia; order Caudata; family Salamandridae; genus Pleurodeles; species Pleurodeles waltl. Next base: position 1,048,649,416 of record NC_090446.1, on the reverse strand, counting down.
AACAACTTGTAACACTCCGACCCAACACCAGATGGCGAGCTCATGCATACCATGTGTATCTACAGCGACAGATGCCATCGAACACAAGTAATTACCTCTTCTCTCCTGGATCCTGGGGGGCAGGCTGGTACTTACCTTTTGGGGTTCCTAGTTCCTCCACCTCTCCTCTTCTACAGATTCCACTTCCTTGGGTGGGGGACTGACTTTCGCATTCCACTTACTTAGTATATGGTTTGGCCTCCCCTTAGAGTCCCCATTATTTTCTGTTAGGTCACTGTTTTCTATTGCTTTCTATGCCCATTCCTGACTTCTAATGTGTTTATGATAGTGTGTTTACTCACCTTCTAGTGGAGTATTGCCTATGCAGTATTTTAGTGTTTGTACTACCATAATAAAGTACCTTTATTTTTGTAACACTGTGTGGTTCTTTCATGTGTGTAAGTGTTCTGTGACTACAGTGGTATTGCAGAAGCTTTACATGTCTTGGCTGCTCATCCACAGCTACCTCAAGAGAGCCCTGGCTTCCTAAACACTCCCTAAATCTCACTACTAGTGGGTACCTGGATCTGGTATAAAGTGACCACACACCAGGCCAGCATCCTACACTGTGACCATTGGTCTGCTTTGTCCGACATCGAAGCTTTCCTTTTGGAGGTTGTGTGCTCCTGTGTCTTCGATGCTCTCACCTTCTACCTTGTGTTCGGAGGGTTTTGTCGATTATTTCAGCAATGTCTTCTGGCCTTCAGTATCCTTTGGTTGGGATTTGTTTGGCTCTATCAGCCTTTGTTGACCTTAGGTCATCACTGTCTTTGGCACTGAGGCTGCTCTTGGTGGTTTGTCTGAGGACTTCAGGTCTGAGAAGTTCGGCGGCTTTACCTTTTTCTTCTTGCTGTCCCTCAACTCCTTTTGCAGCTGGGCATTCTCCCTCTGTTACTCGAATGTTTTGACATCTGGGTTTTGTAGTTTCAGCCTCATCCACGTTCTCCTCTTTGCTGCTTCAGAGGCGTAGGTGCCAAAGTGACACTTGCTTCTTGGATATGGTGCAGTGTTCCAGTCTTTCCCTGCGTCGTACCTTTAGTGTTTTCAACACAAATTCTGTGCAGACCCTGCATTCTTCGTCCTTGTGGTCTATGGGCAGGTAAAGGCTGCAGACCTTGTGCGTGGTCCCTTTTTGCAAATTTTGGGTGGTACTTTGGGAAAAACTTAAAAGGGGTATTTTCCATGGCCCTTAACTTGCACCCTCTCTCTTCATTCTCCGTAGGTGTTGGGGCTGCTTTCTTTCCCGTCACTCCCGATGGGGTATGCAGAAGTTTTTCTGTGCTGACCGGCAATAGGGCATGAGGCTGTTTCCCAGCGGGCCACTTGGTGGGGCACGGCGAGGTCTCCCTTCTCCTCTTGCTGGTTTTGTCATCTTTGATGTCTTCCGAGTTTCCTTCTTTTTCAAAAAAATACCTTTACACATTTTTTTACATTTTCTTTTTTTTTTTTTTAAATATTGTGGACCTCCTCCGTCGTGCTTCCAGACCCAATAGCGGAAAAAAAGAATCTGAAGATGGAGGCCACACACATGAACTTGTGGGGAGATGTCTGAAGTCACAAAGAGGACGGACTAAGTACCAAATGGTGGTTAACGAGGCCCCAAGGGCGGGGAAAAAAAACTGGAACACAACTTTGCAGACCTAACCACTAGATGGTGGAATTATGCACAGCATATAAATCCAGAAAAGGATTCTTGCTGCATAAGTACACCATGCAGGGAGTCCAGTGGATCCCACATTGGTTGACAGAGGAGGCAAAAGTAGACAATTCTAACGCTCTCTTTAGTGGTAGTGTAGACGAGCAGTTAGGCTGGTCAGAGCTAAGCAGTCTTGGAGCAATTGGGCACAGCTGGGTCTTCAGGATCTGGGTAGGCGTTGGATGCAGAGTAGATAGGGCGGTTGGGCCTGGTGCACAAATATGTTCCTTGTGTTTAGTAAAATACAGCTGGCAGAGGCAAAATCAGGGCAGCTCAGCCACTCATGAGGTGGGTCTCAGAGATGCTGGTGTACCTCGGCTGCTGCTTGGGCCTGGTACAATGAAAATCCAGACTGGACTCACTGATGGTGCTTGGTGCAGGGTGTCTGATACACCGGGGACTGCTGCTGCACGCCTCTGGTTCGTCCTCATGACTTGGAGGGGAGACAGGTCTGGTCCTCCAGAGCACGAGTACCTCTTCCAGGTCTGCGGCATCAGTCGGGCTAGGAAGGTGCAAGGCGGGGGAACGGGACTCTGCTTTTGGGTGCCTGTGGTGCTGGCAGGCTATCAAAGGCTTGGTTAGTTCTCTAGCTTTACAGGACGAGTCACTCTGTCACAACTGTTGAGAGTTGCGGGCAGGCAGGGCTTCGCCCCAAAAAGTCCAGAGCTCTTCTAATGTTCCTACCAGTCAGTGACTCTGTCATCCTTCTCTTGATCTCTTACATCTGCTTCTTGGGTTCAGGGGTGCCACCTAAATACTCAATTTAGGGGTCCTACTGAAGCCAATGGGGTCCTTACCTTTAGGGTGACTATAACCTCTATATGGCCACTTCTGCTGGGAAGTGGTTATAACCCTAGATGGAGAAGTTTGAAAATTGGTGTCCACATCAGCTGGTCCACCTTAAGGTGGGACTGGCATGATGTAGGCACACCTTATCTTATTATTTTTCCACCTGCCTTGCTGCCAGGAAGTCGGGTCAGGACAAGGGCATGGTCTTTTCCGCCATCTGGAGAGACAGGGGTCTCATAACAAAGGTGGCTGGTTCTTTGAAGCTTCCCACTCTTGAACGTCCATCCTACCTGGATGAGGTGACGACACCTCCATCCACAGCAGGCTTTTGTTCCTCGCCTCCGAGAGCGCTGTTTCTCACCTCAGAAGGTCAGAAATATTTCTAGAGTGGCTGTGCTAGTTCAGACCAGGCAGTCGGTTACGCTTTCAGGGGGTACTTCTAAGGTATTAAACACATCACTGGAATCAGTGAGGGTTTATTAATATGAGCTGTTTAATATCAAACATTCCTAGTTTCAGTGAAGCAATCATGTAGCTGGGGAACTCGTACTGACCAGTGTCCAGCACATGCATCTAAAATGGCTTCCCTGTTCATGTGCTATGCCTAGGAATCGACAAAGACATAGCAGGGGCATATGTGCTCATGAAGATATAATGCACCCTGCACTAGGGCCGGAAGCCTTCTGTACGGGTCACTTACAAAATTTATATGTAGTGGTAGACTAACTGGCACACATGGATGTGTGACCGGTCGTGTTTTCAGTTTTGTCTGCACAAAGACAATCAGCCTGCAATGGCAATGGCAGCACTATGTGTTTGGTGAGGGGTTCCTGAGGGTGGCACAATTTGTGCTGCAGTTCTTAGGGGCCTTCTTTAGTACCCCAGGCCCTAAGGACCAAGGCATCCATTTACTAGGGACTTACAGAGGGTGCTAAAGGTTTTGCCAACTGGGGAAAACTGTACAAAAGAGATCTGGCACTGGGAACCTGGTTAGCAGGAACCCAGTGCACTAAGTCTAAATCACAGATATCAGGCAAAAAGTGGGGGCTAACTATACAGGGGGGAATATCTCCTTCAGAATATCTGCAAAACCCACTTGTCTGACATTATAGACTACCAGAGGAGCAGGTGATGGTGGATCCTACCTCCGACTGGTCCATGGTGGGGATGAGTTAGACTAGGAATGTTTGGAGCAGCTGTGTTTGTGGAAGGCGTGCAGGGGTTCAACTGGCCTGACTGTTGGCTTCCTGATCCACGAGGACGGTGGATCCCACCTCTACGGCCATGCAGAGGCTGAACAGCATGCGTGCCACGGTTGCGTAGGAATGGGCCTAGTAGCGCCCCTTCTGTAGCCACAATAGTGTCAAAGAGCAAATTGAGGAGGCCGAGAGGCAGCTGTGAGGCCCAAGGATCTGGCTGTAGCACTAGAAACCTAGAAGCGCTTGAGACAGGGACCGCCCCCCCCCCCCATGAGACGAGTGCCATCAAAGGGCATGTCCATAAGACTGACTTAAATATCCCCTCAAAAGCCAGACGTCCTCAACCAGGTGTAGCTCCTAAGAGCCACTGTCGATGCAACCCCTCTGCCTAGTGGGTCAGTCGTGTCCAGTCCACATTGAATTGTCAATTTTGCTGCATCTCTCCCATCAGAAACTGCTTAGGCGAGTGCAGCCTGGGCCCCCTCTGGGAGCTGAGGCTGCACTTCAGCAACCATAGCTCACGGACCACAGTACGAGGCTAGCAGAAGAAGAAAAAAATCTTCTTACCAAGTGTTTCTAGCCTCTTGGATTCCCTATCTGGGGGTGCAGATGGGAATACTTCCTGGGAAGTAGAAACTCGGATGACCAAGCGCTCAAGGGTGGGGTGTTGCATTACAGAACTTGGGCTGCTCGGAGCAGGAAAATGGAGGTGGGCAATTGTCCTGTTCACAGGAGCTCCTGTGCTGGATTTGGACCAGGTGCCCAGTAGGACATTAAAGTGCTTCATTGAAGTGGAGCAGGGGTTCGGAGGATGGAGCTCCAAGCTGAACCACCTGTGTCAGGAGGTTAGCCCTGACTGACACCGAAGGCAGCTCGAGGTCCAGGACCTTAACTGCTCTTCGCACCACTATTGAGTTTAAAGCACCCTCCTTTGTAGCCACTGGAGAGGTGTGCAGTCCACTGGCTTCACCCATGTATGTACGCCAGTCCATATGGTCTTGGAGCTGGTATTCCAGTAGCCTCTTCCATTCCTCACCGTACCGTAGCCCATAAAAAAAAAGGATCAGGATCCGAAACAGGAGGCACAGCTCCTGTCACGTCTGAGTCAGCATCTGTAGGAAGTTGGCTCTGTATGTACTAGTTCAAAGTAAGAAATAGCATGCAGAGTCCAAGGGTTCCCCTGAGAGGTAAGATAGTGGCAAAAATAGATAATTCTAATGCTCTATTTTGTGGTAGTGTGGTCGAGCAGTAGGATTATCAGAGGGTTAGTGTTAAGCATTTGTTGTACACACACAGGCAATAAATGAGGAACACACACTCAAAGACTTACTCCAGGCCAATAGGTTTTTGTATAGAAAAATAAATGTTCCTAGTTTATTTTGAGAACCACAGGTTCAAGATTTACAATCAATACTTCAAATGAAAGGTACTTCACTTAGGTATCATAGGAACTTTGAATCAGCAAAATAGGATGTACAGTTTTGGAAAAAATGGCAATAAGCTATTTTAAAACTAGACAGTGCAAATTTCAACAGTTCCTGGGGGGAGGTAAGTATTTGTTAGTTTTGCAGGTAAGTAAACCACCTACAGGGTTCAAAGTTGGGTCCAAGGTAGCCCACCGTTGGGGGTTCAGGGCAACCCCAAAGTTACCACACCAGCAGCTCAGGGCCGGGGGGTCAACTCTGGCTACTCACAGGGTCGCAGTCGCCGGGGAGTCCTCCCTGTAATGTTGTTTCTCCGCAGGTCAAGCCGGGGGCGTCGGGTGCAGAGTGGAAACTCTCACGCTTCCGGCAGGAAACGTGCAGTCCTTTAAAAGTTCTTTGTTGCAAGTTGTAGTTTCTTTGGAACAGGGCCGCTGTTCTCGGGAGTTCTTGGTCCTTTTAGATGCAGGGTAGTCCTCTGAGGCTTCGGAGGTCACTGGACCATGGGGAGCGCGTTGTTGCAGTTTCTCTCGAAGTGGGGAGACAGGCCAGTAGGGCAGGGGGCAAAGCAGTTGGTGTCTCCATCTTCTCATCAGGGCTTCAGGTCAGCAGTCCTACTTCGTCTTAGGTTACAGGAATCTCTCTTCCTTGGTTCTGGGGAGCCCTAAATACTCAATTTAGAGGTGTGTTTAGGTCTGGGGGGGGGTTAGTAGCCAATGGCTACTAGCCCTGAGGGTGGCTACACCCTCTTTGTGCCTCCTCCCTGAGGGGAGGGGGGCACATCCCTAATCATATTGGGGGAATCCTCCATCTGCAAGATGGAGGATTTCTAAAAGTCAGAGTCACCTCAGCTCAGGACACCTTAGGGGCTGTCCTGACTGGTGGGTGACTCCTCCTTTTTTTCTCATTATCTCCTCCGGCCTTGCCGCCAAAAGTGGGGCCGTGGCCAGAGGGGGCGGGCATCTCCACTAGCTGGAATGCCCTGTGGGGCTGTAACAAAGGGGATGAGCCTTTGAGGCTCACCACCAGGTGTTACAGTTCCTGCAGGGGGAGCTGAGAAGCACCTCCACCCAGTACAGGCTTTGTTACTAGCCACAGAGTGACAAAGGCACTCTCCCCATGTGGCCAGCAACATGTCTGGTGTGTGGCAGGCTGGCAGAAACTAGTCAGCCCACACTGGAAGTCAGTATGTTTTCAGGGGGCATCTCTACGATGCCCTCTGGGGTGTATTTCACAATAAAATGTACACTGGCATCAGTGTGCATTTATTGTGCTGAGAAGTTTGATACCAAACTTCCCAGTTTTCAGTGTAGCCATTATGGTGCTGTGGAGTTCGTGTATGACAGACTCCCAGACCATATACTCTTATGGCTACCCTGCACTTACAATGTCTAAGGTTTTGCTTAGACACTGTAGGGGCATAGTGCTCATGCACTTATGCCTTCACCTATGGTATACTGCACCCTGCCTTAGAGCTGTAAGGCCTGCTAGAGGGGTGACTTATCTATGCCATGGGCAGTGTGAGGTTGGCATGGCGCCCTGAGGGGAGTGCCATGTCGACTTAGTCATTTTCTCCCCACCAGCACATACAAGCTGGCAAGCAGTGTGTCTGTGCTGAGTGAGGGGTCCCCACAGTGGCATAAGACATGCTGCAGACCTTAGAGACCTTCCCTGGCATCAGGGCCCTTGGTACCAGGGGTACTAGCTACAAGGGACTTACATGAGTGCCAGGGTTGCCAATTGTGGAGACAAAAGGTACAGTTTTAGGGAAAGAACACTGGTGCTGGGGCCTGGTTAGCAGGCCTCAGCACACTTTCAAATCATAACTTGGCATCAACAAAGGCAAAAAGTCAGGGGGTAACCATGCCAAGGAGGCATTTCCTTACAACTTGCCCCTTGTTATTGCCGGCTCACACTCTGATCTGGTTTACTGTGCTGTAACATCCATTGCATGGCCCTATACACAGTAATATCATGGAATGTGAACGGTCTCCTGGATCGAATTAAGCGACAGACAGTGCTGCGATGTGCACAACAACTCCACTCTTCCGTTCTATTCCTACAGGAAATGCATCCAATGGGAGTTTTCTGCCCATTCCTTACAAGATATGGGATTGACTGTCTTCCACACTGGGTTCACATGGGGATCCCGAGGGGTGGCGATACTTTTGAGCCGTGCCTTTCCCATGGTAGTACATCGGTCATGGGTGGACCACTGGGGTCGGTACGTTGCTCTGGCAGGTATGTTAGGGGGGACCATGCACTAAACTTGGTCTGTGTCTATGCCCCACCTACGACGCTCAAACCATTTTTAGATACACTTATAGGCCTAGTGACCCAGGTGCCCCCAGGTCTTACCATTATTGGTGGAGACATGAACACAGTCCTGGATCCTACACTGGGTGCCACAGGACCCACATCTGAAGTGAGGTGTCATTGTTTTACTTCTCTATGTAAATGGCTAACTGGTCTTGGACTCTGAGGGAAGGCGCACTTGGCACCCCCCAATCCAAACAATACACAAACTTCCGCAGCGCATCATACACATGCTTGCATTGACATGTTATTTATGCCGGCCAATGGTCTTTCATCGGTTACCCAAGTCCGGATATTGGCCTGTGGAATCTCGGATCATGCCCCAATCCTTCTAACCATTAGCACACGCTTCACTTGATCACGTGTGGCATTTTAATGCGTGGCTCCTACAAGATGATGGTTTTCTTGACGGGATCTGTACAGAGATCAGCTCCTATTTCGCGATTAGTGAAGGCACTGATCAATCGACTACAACACTGTGGGCTGCATGTAAAGCCAAGATACGCAGTCACACTAAAGCCCTTCTCAGACGGCAGGAGAGGGACAAGAAAGCACACATGGCCACTTAGAGGACCATGGATTGCAGTTGGAAACCTGCCTCATTCGCAATGAACACAGTGGCGTGGACCGCGCACTTGCTCTAGTAAGGGAAGAAATCCGGACCCACTCTAGAAATGCAAAGAAAATCTGGCATCTGTGTGGATTTACAGATGGGGAGATAAAAACTGTAAATTGCTTTACTGGCTAGCCAGTAGGTCCTTGGTGGGACAGATTATACCTGAAATCATTGACTCAGCAGGGACTCCCCATAGCTCTTCTCATGACATAGCAGCCACATCTGAATGCTACTATGCCACTTTGTATAAAGCAGCTCCCATACCTGCATCAGAAACAGACACACCACTCCTCTTGGAGGTCTCCATGCCATGCCTCTCACGTACTCAGAGTAAAGTGCTTGACCAAATGGTCTCTATAGAAGAGATTGGGGACATCATCTCGGCACTGAAGACTGGGGAAAACCCCAGGCGCAGACGGCTATCCGACTAGGTTCTATTCGAAAATTAGGGATAACCTTATTGCCAGTCTACCCGCCCTGTATGATGAAGCAGTGAATTTGGGTGCTTTCCCCCACGATGTCAACCAAGCCACAATAGTGGCCCTGCCTAAAACGCAGCCTCTGTTGTGTTGGCCAATCGTCAAACTCCCCATTTGGTTGGCCTTACTCCTGAGATTTTGAGAATGCATTTGATACCGTAGACTGGGGCTATTTGAGCCAGATCCTTAGCAAGTCAGGCTTTGGCAGTAATTTCAGGCGCATGGTCCAACTGCTATACACGTGACCAACCCATGGGTTCTAGTTAATGGGACAGAGGATTTAAATATCTGTAGGGGAGCGAGGCAGGGCTGTTCCTTGTCTCCCCTTCTTTTTGCCCTGGCCATAAAGCCCCTTACATAAATGGTACGCGGTGACCCACTGTATGCTGGCTATAGATGGTGATGAAGATCACATCACCCTGTAAGCCGACAATGTGTTACTGTATATGTCAAATTCAGCTGAGAGCGATCCCCGCTGCCTACACCTTCTGTGCTTCTTCACAAAGGCCTTGGGTCTTGCTGTAAACCCAAGGAAGTCCCCCTGTCGAGAATCCTGGATGTCACTGACTGGCAGCCAAATATACCTACCTGGCACCTTAGCTTTACCTATCTAGGTATTAGGGTTGCACTCGCTCAATCCATGACTTGAGAACTCAACATTACCCCAAATGTTCGTAGGCTTAGGGCAGATCTCAAGAAATGGAACTAATGCCCTTAAATTTCATGGGTCGCATTGCGCTATATAAAATGTTAGCGCTACCCCGATTTCTATATATCTTTCCAAATGTTCTTATTAGTATACCGGGCCACTGGTTTAGGGAGATGGACACGATGGCCAGTGCGTTCCTATGGCATGACAAAATACAATTCCTCTGACGGGATACGCGCCAAAGTAGCCCCTATGAGGGTGGTCTGGGTATAACCAACCACTACGACTACCGTTTATCATCCCAAATCTTGATAATCAATGACTGGCTTACAAGGGGGGGGGGGGGAGGAGTGACCCTGCCTATCGCCTCGAGCTAACACTCTAAAACTAATGGGAATCGCCTGCATTATGGACCTGCTCTATGGAAGCCCCATTTCCAATAGTATTCTAGAGGTCACTTGGATGGTATTTGTGGGGTGGCACGCAGCACAACGTCACACTGGATTGTGGGGATAAATCACATTGCATACCCCTTGTGGCGGGGGACATGGCTGCAAGAGGTGGCTGCCCTGGAGGGCTTTTTTCAGTGGGATGACAAAGGTATAACAATGGTCACGGATATATGGATGGGGTCACACATGATGTCCTTACAGACACTACAACAATCCTACACCCTAGGGGGTACACAAATATATAGATTCTTCAATTACAACACACACTGGGGAATTATATAGCCAGGTATACCATGGTACCTGAATTTAGCTCGATGAAAGCAAAAGTGGTTGTGGGGGGGCTGGGGAAAGGGGGAGTTTTGCAAATATATCGGTCTTTGACAATGAATTCCACTGGAATCCTCCAACCCATGAGATCCTGCTGGGAGGAATGGTTGGGGTCACTGGAGGATTAAGACTTGAGGGATGCACTCATGGCCCCACGTCAAATCAGTATCTCGACCAGGATGTGGCTGGTGAAACTCTACTACCTGCATTGCACCTACCTTACACCCGAAAGATTACACTGAACCGGAATTCGGCCATCACCTCAATGTAACCGATGCCCTCATTCGCCTGCTGACTTTTTCCACGTGAAATGGGGCTGCCCAGTCATTGTACGAAACTGGACGCAGGTGTTGAACAACTTTCCATGGTCTTTGTACATGTGACAGAACCTTCACCCTTGGTGGTCCTTCTTAGGGCCATGGAGGGAGTGGGGAATTAACGGGCTGAAAGGGCTCTGCTGGGTACTGCTCTAAGGGTGGCGAAGAGGGACATCGCGGCTCAGTGGATGGAGGGCAGCCCGCCCACGCTTTTGAGGTGGAGGCCGGGGTAGACTGGTGCATCCAAATGGAAAGTTCGGTGTATAGGGTGCGTGGATACCCAAAGAAACATGCTAGGATTTGGTCACAATGGCTGGGGGATATTCAGTCTGGAATAGATTTGTTATAATTATGGATGGGCAGGGTAACACTGGTCAGTATTGACTTTATTGGTTCTATTGCTGTTATATGATGAGATTTTGGGCTCTTCCGATTGTGCCAGCGACAAACATGTTATGCTCTAAGCTTTTAACTATGCTAATGTGACATGTTAACTGTATGTTAAAAATAAAAATTTATTTAAAAAAAAAAAACAGTGGGGGATGTTTTATCCACTCAAAATGGATGACTGTACTTTCTAAGCTCTGGTCCTAACTGCCCCTAAAATCATGCATAATCCACATGAATTTTGTCAGACCTACACTCCAGAGTTAACATGCAAGAGTTTGTGTCTCTCCCAAGGCCAGTACCTCTCTGTGACACAGCTGCAGGGGCAGACAATATGGCTTGTTGCGAGGTGGGCAGGAACGGGCACTGAGGAAGAGGTCTGGAGTAGTGAGACCAGGAAGCTGCTTGTTGCTGTCTGGAGGCAGGGTACAGTTCGTCCTGCAGCACCTAAGAAAATGAGCTAGGGCCCAGTCCAACTGAAGGTGCACTGCAGACTCGTCCATGGGGAGCAGACTATTGGGATAGACTGCTCTTGACTGTGAGGTGAGCCTTATCCCAACTGACCCACAATGGGGGTATCCCCACAGGAGAGACTTGCCTTCCCCCTCAAACTGCCCTTCAGGGGACTAAGATGAGTGACACATTTTGAGATAGCCACAATTAGAAGAAGAAAAGTGCTGCTCCCACTATTGAAAGAGACAGCAACTAACAGATAAGTACTAGTGCTGCTCCTAGTATTGAGAGAGACAGCTGCTCACAGATGGCAAACATGAGACTTTCACTGAGGAAGCCACTCTTGGGTTCCTGCAGCACATGGAAGATGTACAATGAGATGGGTCCCCAGTCTGCTCAACTGTATTATACTTACAAAATCGATAACCACATCCAGAACTGATGTTTCAGAACACTGTCGTACACCACTGCACCTCAACCACTCGTGACACCCAAGACCTGGGGCTGGCAGGTAGATAGGACGGGATCCTGGACCCCCTTTTTCAAGCTAACTTTGCATCCAATTTAGTGGTCAGCTGTGATCTGCACCAAGAATACAGTGACTCACGTTCTAAACCAACTGAATCATCTGCCCCTCACCACTGAAAAAACATCCGCAGACCACTACAGGAGCAGTATCAATCATAACAAAAGACAAGCCTACTACGGCAGCAAATCACGGGAGGAACAACTAGTTTGCTAGCTGCAGAATACACACCAGGATCCACCCTCTCCTGCAGGGAGGGCAGGGTCCACAGACCCACCTCAATACCGGAAACATACAACAGACACTTTTACATGCCACTGACTCCTCGACGCAGGTCCTGAAGTCGCAGACTGGTGCAGAGTATGAGGACATGCTTCTTTGCTTAGGAACATTGTAGATTGCCTCACCAAAGCAGAAGACGAAGGCCCTCATTATGACCCTAGCGCACGGTGGTATTTTGGAGAAAGGTACTGCCAACAGGCTGGCGGTACCTCTCCTCAAAATATGACATTTGCAGTTTGGTTTAAGCCAAACCGCCAGTGTACCACTCCGTCGGCCAGGCCGGTAACAGCCGCCGAGCTGGAGACTTCAGTCTCCAGCCAGGCGGCCATCACTGTCCCACCTGCGGGATTATGACCCCCCCACCTACTGCCATGGTTTTCATGGATTTCTTACCGCCATGAAAACCATGGCGGTAGGCACCATGAATGCCAGGGAATTCCTTCCCAGACACTGATAAGGGTCTCCCTGCCCCCCACCCCCTCCCCAGAGTTCTCCCCCACCCTCCCTCTCCCACATCTGATCACCCACGACATACACGCACATTCACAAACCAACATGCACACATACACTCATACCCACATTCACCCACGCATGCATACATTCACACACACATCCACACACTGACATACATACAAGCACCCACGCATTCACACACAACATACACGTACACTCACAACCATACATGCACACACGTATTACACACACCACACACCCCCACAAACACACAACACCTCCCTCCCCCGTCGGAGCACCAGACTTGCCTTCTAGCAAGGGGTCCTCCGGCAGGAGACGGAACGTGGCGCTGCTGCCAGCAGCAGCATCCGCCAGCAGAACACCGCCAGGCCGTATCATGGGTCATGATACGGTCTGCGGCGGTCTACTAGTGCCACCTTACTGTCTTCCGCCGCCATGGCCGCAGAAGTTTGCCATCCTTCTGGTGGAATTCCGACTACAGTTATAATATGGCGGACGTTAGGTAGCCGTGGTGACGGTGTTTTGGCGGCTGTCGCCGCGGCGGTAGGCGGTCATTACCGGCAATGACATAATGAGGGCCAAAATGTTTATGCTAGAAAACAAAATGAAAGACCTCAGCTCCACAGTGCAATAACTGAAAAAACACAGACCATGTACATCACTGGAGAACAGGTCACTGCGGAACCACCTGCGGCTGGTGGGTTTCCCCGCAGGGAGTAGAGCGTGATAATTCTGTACTTTTCCTTGACCACCGAGCTGGAATAGGGAGAGCAGGTCCCTGCAGAACAACATGCGACTGGTGGGTATAGGAAACTGCCCATGTTGGCATGGTTACACACCCACTTTTTGCCTGATATTGATGCCAACTTTTGATTGAGAGTGTGCTTCGACCAGGCTACCCAGGCCCCAACACCAGTATTCTTTCTGAAAATCTGTACCGTTGTTTCCACAATTGGCACACCCATGGCACACAGTTAAGTCCATTGTAAAAGGTACCCCTGATTCCAAGGGCCCTGTGGCCAGGGAAGGTCCCCTCAAGGTCTGTAGCATGTATTATGCCACCCTGGGGGACCCCTCACTAAGCACATACAGCCTGCCTTTGCAGCTTGTTTGTGCTGTTGTGGAGAAAAAGACAATGTCGACATGGCAAACCTCTCAGGGCACCACGCCCACAAACCACTGCCTGTGGCATAGGTAAGTCACTCCTCTAACAGGCCTTACAGCCCTAAGACAGGGCACAATATACCAGTGAGTGCATAGCTGCATGAGCAATATGCCCCTACAGTGTCTAAGTCCATTCTTAGACATTGTAAGAGCAGGGTAGCCATAATGAGTTTATGGTCTGGGAGTTGGTCATTACGAACTCCACAGCACCATTATGGCGTCACTGAATACTGGGAAGTTTGGTATCAAACTTCTCAGCACAATAACACACAATGCCAGTGTTGGGTTTATTGAACAATGCACCCAGAGGGGATCTTAGAGATGCCCCCTGTATTTAGCCCAATCCTTTAGTGCAGGACTGACTAGTCTGTGCGAGCCCGCCACCAAGAGATGAGTTTCTAGCCACAGGGGGTGAGCACCTTTGTGCTCTCTGTGGCCAGAAACAAAGCATGCACTGGGTGGAGGTGCTTCACGCCTCCCCCCTGGAGGAGCTGGAACACCAGGCAGTGAACCTCAAAGGCTTAGCCTCTTGTTACAGTGCCCCAGGGTACCCCAGCTAGCGGAGTTGTCCACCCACCAGACAAAGCAGCACTTTTGGCGGCAAGTCCAGCGGGAAAATTAGGGAAAGCAGTAAGGAGTGACCAGCTCAGCTAGGACGACCCCTAAGATGTCCACAGATGAGGTGACCCTCTCCCTGCAGAATCCTCCATCGTAGTTTGGAGGACAGGGACCAATAGGGTTAGGTTTGTATCCCCTCCCCAAAGGGAATGAACACAAGAAGAGTGTAGCCACCCTCAGGGTCAGTAGCCATTGGCTACTGCCCTCTGACCCCTGTAACGCCCCTAAATCCAGGATTTAAGGGCTCCCCTGAAATCAAGTCGTCAGATTCCTGGCGACCTCGCTAGAAGAAAGAAGGAGGACTGCTAAGCTGAAGACCCAGCAGAGAAGAGGGAAGACGAAAACTGACTTGGCCCCAGCCATACCAGCCTGTCTCCTGCTTCAAAGAACTTCCACAAAAAAAGCGACGCATCCTGCAGGGCCAGCGACCCCTGCCAAGCTCCAGAGGACCAAGGACTCCCGTGGACTGCAGCCCTGTCCAAGAAGAAACTAAATCTAAGGACTTCAGAGATTCCCCGGACCTGCAAGTCCTGACCACTCTGCACCAGACGCCTACGGCACGTGTCCAGGTGGCCCAACTGGCTACAGAGGATCCCCAGGCGATTCCAAGCAAGTGCCCATCCTGGGTTGACCTCTCCAGCCCCTCACGAGGACGCCTGCAGTGTGAATCCAGACGACCCCCTGACAGCGAAAGCTCCAGACGAAGATATCCGACATCTAAAGGTACACTTCACCCATAGACCCCAGGCCTTGGAGAACCCGACCTTCGATGCAGCAACGCTCAGCAGGTGTCCCTCTCCTACTTGTCTAGCCTGTGGTTTTTCTGAACCGACCCCCTGGACCCAGTCCGCAGCATCTAAGTGACTCCTGGGTCCCCTCATATAGAAAGCACTGGGAGCCCGACACTCTGTTTACATCCTACCGACCCTGCAGGTGTGAGTTTGGGGCCTACGTGTAGCCCAACCCAGCTCCCCACCCCCTGTACCACCGTAGACTTCCACCCCCTAAGTGTTCCTCTAAACCCCCCCAGGTCTGTGCCTCCGAAGATGCTGGTACTTACCTGCCAGCAGATCTGAAAATGAGTGCCCCCCACTCTCCATAGGAGCTCATTTTAAAATCTTGCCACAACTTTTACCTCTGCACCCGGCCGGCCACGGGCTACTGATGGTGGGTGTTTGGAGTTAACTTGAACACCAGCCAGTGGACTTTCTAACCCATGGGGACTGGAATTGTAAGTGTTGTACTTACCTGCAAAACGTACTAACTGTTTTTCCCCCAGGAACTGTTCTGAAAATTGCAGTCAACTTTTAAAACAAAGTATTGCCATTTATTCAAAAACTATACAACTTACCTATTCCAATTAAAGCGGTATTGATACATCTGTCAAATACTTATTAATTTATGTACTTACCTGCAACTTGAACCTTACGGTTCTAGAAAATACATTAACAAAAGTTATTTTTGCTACATAAAAACCATTGGTCTGGAGTGTGTTCTTCTATTGTCCGTTTGTGTGTACAAGAAATGCTTAACACTTCCCTCTGATAAGCCTAACTGCTTGACCACACTACCACAAAAGAGAGCATTAGTATTATCTACGTTAGCCTCTGTTAAGCCTCTGGGGAACCCCTGGGTTCTGTGCACACTATACCTCATTTTGAAATAGTATATACAGAGCCAGCTTCCTACACTGGGTTTCCCAGAGGCAGTAGAGCGTGAGAATTTGTACTTTTCCATGAGAGCTGGTTAACACAATCTCAACAATGCCCTACTTTCTCCCTGCCTTTTGACTAAGAAAGAGCTCACCGAGCACTCGTTGCACAACTGCCCCCTTGTGCGCTGCCTCACACAATGATTCCAAGGATCCTTAACTATAGAGATAGGGACCTTATCCTCCTGATGACCAGAACAGCAACAGAAATGACATTCAAATCCCACAACACTCAGATATTCCAGGATTACACCAAACTAGTACAACAATGGAAGACCTATCACCAAAAAAAGCAAAAAATGCACACAAGCGGCCTATGCTATATGCTTATGTTCACTGCCAAAATGAAGGTACTCCTTAATATTAAAACCTACTTCTTTGCGTCCCCTGAGCAACCTTGGTTGTGGGGTAAGGCGCACCCTCCTATCCCCTCAGTCTCTTCCCCAAGCACAGAATACAACCTGACGAATTACCCGCAACAGACACTTACTGGCCCCAGAGAACAGCAGATCCGTCCTGTGGTCTATTTTATCACTCCCCTATAGCTTTAATCTATGGTGGTTTGCGCACGACCTATTAATAACCAGCTTAGAGATGATATTGAAGAGTACTTTGACCTCAATGCAAAAATCAGTCCCCTCCCCGACCACACTCTGAGAATCCTTTAAAACAGTAATTAGGGATAAGGTCAAGACATACACCAAAAGCCAACAATGGGACAAAAAAAAAAGTAAAGATAAGCCAACTGGAGAACCTTATTTCTGAACTAAAACATAAATCTGCCACAGACCCTACAAGTGAAGTTTGCAGTGATTTAGACTCAACCAGAGCTGACCTCCAAAACAAACTGAGCAAATACGCTGACTTGAGATTGCGTAACACCTAGTGTATGAGATGGGGGAAAAAGCCTGGAAATTATTGTATTGGCAGGCTAATAAGGATGGAGCTGGCAGGATACCCCCTTCTATACTAACCAGAGAAGGAGACCTGGCCCGGACAGCTGTAGATATTGCCAAAGCCTTTGCCTCATACTATAAGACATTATATTCACTCAGGCTTCACCCAGAGGCACAGGAGGGGAACCCTACTATACACGAGCTTCCAACATGTACTCTGAAATTACACACCATGACTCTGATCTCCCCCATTACTGATGAGGAGATACAACAAGTTATCACTGCAATGCCCCCTGGGGAGCCCTAGGGCCTAAAGGCTATCCAATGGAATTTTTAGGAAATATTCCTCCCTACTCTGGAAGGCATCTATTGAAGATATTTAATAAAGGAGCTACCTGCCCCACAACTTGTGAGGGCTACAATTTCAGTTATTCTAAAACCTGTTAAATCAAACAACTGTGTGTCGTACTGTTCCATCTCTCTAATACATACAGAGGCGAAGATCCTCGCTAAGTTCTTAGCAACGAGGCTCGTCAAAGTGATCCGTTTCTTAGTACAAAAGGATCAGAACGGACCCATGGCATATAGCAGCACCAGACATTGCCTTAAATAACTCACCTCTCATTAGTCCAAGAAAACAAATATGATGCCAGCACTCTCCTATTAGTCGAGATCATAAAGGCCTTAGCCTTGTGTAAGGTGCAATTAGGTCCATATTTTCACAGATTTATCAAAACCTTGTTATGCTGACCCACGCGTGCAAGTCAGAGTTAATGGTGCACTCTCTCAGCTCCCATTACAATAGAACGAGTCAGGGGTGTCCCTCTGCCCCCTCTTGTTCGCTCTAGTGGTTGAACCCATGGAGGAACTAATAAGACAGCAACAGCTACAATGACAGGTTTTCCTTGAATGCTGACACTTTCCTATTAGTAAAGCAGCCAGACACTGATCCCACACCTTATAGAGATCCTCCAAATTTAAGGCAATGCTTCTGCACTTGGAATAAACTAGGAAAAATCTACCTTCGTGTTAGGGATGGGAAATTTACCGCCAAGCTTCGCTGTTACCAGGCTTAAAAAAGCTGAAGACCATTTTCAATATGTTGGTATAAAGATATCTTTGTCTCAGTCCAGATATTGGTAGCTTAACATAGGCCCTCTTTTAACAAGGGATACAACTGACCTTAAAGCCTGGGCCTCAGTCCTACTCTCCATTGTAGGCAGGGGAGCATCATTTAAAAGTATTTCCCTTCCTCTTTCTCTCACATCTTACACAACTATCCGTCCATCTTTATTTAGCATGGTGTCCAAAATAACAATGGCCTAGTATGTTGTCCGAGTAATTACCAGTGGTTGGGATTTATTCAGAGATTCCATCCATCACTTTTTTGTATACTTTAGCGAGTCACACCTTAAGAGGGAGGAGTATATCTGGACGTGGACCCTGGGCACACTGAGTCATTGGAACCAAGCAATAGCTGGCTGATGAGCCCTAATAAAGATGAAACCAGCCATGGGTTGCCTGTGGTCTGGTTCAGGGAGGACCTGGCTAAAAATTCAGGCTAGATTGTTCCCACTGAAGTAAGGTCAAGAATGATTTGCATATGCAGGAGTCTAAACTGAGGTGGCAATTGATCTGGCATGAGTAATTACTAGTGACTATGATTAATCCAGCATTCCATCCATCACTTTTTTGTATACTTTAGCCAATCACTATATGACGCATGCTTAAGTTCAGGAGGATGTTAAACTATATTACAGGGCCTCCCTGATGACTGGCTGTTTCGGATACAGGTGATCTACCCAATAGATTTGAACACAATTTAATAGAGAGGCATGGGATTTCTTAACTGAACTGCGGACCTATGCACTTCCACCTGCCACCAGGCTTCATATCTTGTGCTGGCATGGCTCATCTAGTGGTATATCAAACCCACTGAGGTGACCCTGCTCTGGCAGGCCTCTTGGCTTGCGCAAATGGTGATACACCCTGCAATCAATCAATGGAACTTGTTCAGCGTCGCCACTCTTACAAAGTACTGTGCCATGATTATGTTAAATTCAAGACATAGCAGCAGAAGTCAGCTTTTACAGCTCAGGCATGCTTTAGAAACACACAGTGACTGGCCAGTAGCACTTTCAGAGTTTAATCCTTTAGAAGCTAAATTGCCAGCTGATAAAATGGGCCAGGGAGGTATTTCATTCCTTTACAGGTCACTAGTAATAAACTCACCTGACACCCTGAGGATTTGAGACATGTATGTGAACTTGGCTTGTGACCAACCGAGATCAAGGAATGGACAGTAGCCAAAATGTCACCCAAGTCCCTGGTCATATCCTTGTATCTTCACCTGATCCAGTTTAAATACATACCTTACTATAACTGTGCTACAAGGTGCATAGGAAGAGCGGGAGACCCTAATGGTATTAGGTGTACGTTTTTATCTATCACATGTGATATGGAAATGCCTTTTAATACAGAGGTGCAGGCACAGTATTCGCAGAGCCTTGGGGAGGGTGACGGACAAAATTGGACTTATAGCCAAAATTAGTCCTCTGTGGGATCATAAAAGACCGGGGGAGCCCACGCCATATCCGTACTCCAATTGTAATCGGCCTCCTCATTGCCAAATGGAACACATATTGCTTTAAGGGGAATCAACTACTCTACAAAGACTGAAGAACGAAATGTTTCTGGATTTACATATTGTAAGAAAGTGCCTCTTCACATGGTGCCTCACCCCCCTACACACACATTTTGCCAGGTTTCTGGAGCAATTTCAACTGGATGTGCACTGGGTCTATGCTAAACAGGTTGCCAGTGGCAGATCTCTTGCCCTAAAACTGCATAGTCGTTTTCCCCAAGTGGTATAACTAGCTACCACTGCAAGTCCCTAGTAAATGGTACCCATGGTACCTACAACATGGGGTACTAAAGGAAAGCCCCTGAGGGCTGCAGCACGAATTGTGCCACCCTCAGGGAGCCCCTCACTAAATGCCCACAGTGCTGCTTTCTCAGGCTGCGTGTCTTGGTCACGAAGTAAAATGAAAACATGACATGCCATACAGCCTGTGTGCCCTCTCCCCTTTTGCACTGCATGCAATATATGTAAGTCACCCCTCTCGTAGGCCTTCCAGCCCTAAAGGCAGGGCGCATTATATTACATGTGATGGTATAACTGCATGAGCTGATATGCCTCTGCTATGTCTTTGTCGATTCTCAGACATAGTAAATGAACAGTTAAACCATTTTGAGTACATGTACTGGACACAGGTCATTACGACTTCCCCAGCTACATGATGCCTTCTCAGACAATAGGGAAGTTAGGTATTGATCATCTTGTATTAATAAACCCTCAGTGAGTTCTGTGATGGATTTATTAATACATGCACTCAGACAGCACCTTAGAGGTGCCCCCTGAAAACTTACCAACTCCTAGCATGGGCACTGACTGATTAAAACCAGTACAGCCACTTTAAGACAGAGTTCTGGTTCCCTGAGGAGAGACCAATGCTCGCGAGGGCTCAGAACAAAGGCTTGCTCAGAGCAGGTGTGTGACCTCCTATACCCGCCATGATAGACATTCCAGGGCTGGGAGCTTCAAAGGCCTTGCCGCCTTTGAAATGCGACCCATGTCTCTCCAAATGGTGGAGGGGGCAGACCTCCAGTTCCTGACCCCACTTGTGGCGGCAGGACGCACAGGAAAATTAGGAGGAGTGCCCACTTCATATCAGGGGTGCACAAGCTGAAGTGGGCACTACTTTTCAAATTCCTCCATCTTGCAAGGAAGCAATTCAGGAAATAGGGTTAGTGCTAAGGCACTCCCTGCAACACCCCTAAATTCAGTATTTAGGTGGCACCCCTGAACCCTAGAATGAGATTCCAGTCAACCTAAGAAGAGCCAGACAACACAGAAGTCGCCCAGCAGAAAAGACTGAAGACATTAACTGACGTAGCCCCAGCTCTACCTGCCTGTCTGTCTGCAGCCTTCAAATAACCTGCACCCAGAAGACAACTGTCATGCAGACCAGCAACCTCCAAAGCCTTGCGAGGACTGCCCGTCTTCGAAAAAGCCCAAGAACTCCCACAGACAGCAGACCTGTCCAAAAGAAACCATCTCTAAAGAAGAAGTTCTCGGCCTGAGTGCAAGTGGCCCACCAGTCCAGTGAAGGCTCCCCCAGTGCTTCTGACGAAGAGTCCACAGTGGGCTGACCCCTGCCAGACTATACAGCGACACCTGCAGCTTAAATCCAAGGACTTTCCCTGACCACGACCTGTCTGGTAAGCTGTTTCTGACACCAAAAGACAGGTCTGCACATCCTTCGCCTTGGGGAGCTGAACCTTCGGTGTTCCTATGACCCTTTGGCATCTCTACTTACCTGGGCCGCTGTGGGTTGTCTTCAGTCGGCCTCCTGGCCACAGCCTGCAGCCTGTTTCTGAAACCAATCTCCACCATTAAATAACATTGGGCCCCCAACGCTGTGTTGGCACTCTGCACCCGGCCGCCCCTGTGCTGCTGAGGGTGTAAGTTTGTTGATGGCTTGTGGTCCCCCCCTTGCACCTACCTCAACTCCAGGAGATCGACCCTTGACCCCTCTTTACTCACCTGTAAGCAGCACTTCAGCAGATACCCCCTGTGTCCATTGGATAGCACTGGGCAGCCGATGCTGTGTTGGAACTTTGCACCCAGCCGCCCTTGTGCCACTGAGAATATATGTTTGGTGTGCCTTGTGGCATTTCCCCCTCCCCTGGAGGCCAATCTCTGATACCGCTTGTACTTACCTGGGAGCAGCGAGTCTACACCCCTCAAACCGCCCTTAACGTTTACAAAAGTTCTTTGGTTAAAAGTATATGGAAAATGTCACTTACCCAGTGTACATCTGCTCGTGGCATGAGACGCTGCAGATTCACATGCTGTGCACATCCCGCCATCTAGTGTTGGGCTCGGAGTGTTACAAGTTGTTTTTCTTCGAAGAAGTCTTTTCGAGTCACGAGATCAAGGGACTCCTCCCCTTTCGGCTCCATTGCGCATGGGCGTCGACTCCATCTTAGATTGTTTTCCCCGCAGAGGGTGAGGTAGGAGTTGTGTATTATAGTAATAGTGCCCATGCAATGGAGTAAATATGTATGTACATAATGTGGTTTAAAGTGATATATTTACAAATTTACAAATGTTCAAGATCAACTTCGAAACGGCTACAGGCTCCCAGGGAGGCGGGTGGGCGCATGTGAATCTACAGCGTCTCATGCCACGAACAGATGTACACTGGGTAAGTGACAATTTCCGTTCGATGGCATGTGTAGCTGCAGATACACATGCTGTGCATAGACTAGTAAGCAGTTATCTCCCCAAAAGCGGTGGTTCAGCCTGTAGGAGTTGAAGTTGTTTGAAATAAAGTTTGTAGTACCGGTTGTCCTACTGCGGCTTGTTGTGTTGTTAACACATCTACGCAGTAATGTTTGGTAAACGTATGAGGCATAGACCATGTGGCTGCCTTACAGATTTCAGTCATTGGAATGTTTCCTAGAAAGGCCATAGTAGCACCTTTCTTCCTAGTTGAATGTGCCTTTGGTGTTATAGGCAGTTCTCTTTTTGCTTTGAGATAACAGGTTTGAATACATTTAACTATCCATCTGGCAATGCCTTGTTTGGATATTGGATTCCCTGTATGAGGTTTTTGAAAAGCAACGAACAGTTGTTTTGTTTTCCGTATTTTTTTTGTTCTATCAATGTAGTACATTAAAGCTATTTTGATGTCTAATGTATGTAGTGCTCTTTCAGCTACAGAATCTGGTTCTGGAAAGAACACTGGTAGTTCTACAGTTTGATTTAAGTGAAACAGTGATATGACTTTTGGTAAGAACTTTGGATTCGTTCGTAAAACTACTTTATGCTTGTGTATTTGAATAAAGGGTTCTTGTATGGTAAATGCCTGTATTTCACTTACTCTTCTTTAGAGACGTGATGGCAATGAGAAACGCAACTTTCCACGTTAAATATTGTATCTCACATGAGTGCATGGGTTCAAACGGTGGACCCATGAGTCGTGTTAAGACAATGTTTATGTTCCACAAAGGAACTGGTGGTGTTCTTGGTGGTATAATTCTTTTTAGGCCCTCCATAAAAGCCTTTATGACTGGGATCCTAAAGAGTGAAGTCGAATGCGTAATTTGCAGATAAGCTGAAATTGCGGTGAGATGTATTTTAATAGATGAAAAAGCTAGCTTTTACTTTTGTAAGTGCAGTAAGTAGCTTACGATGTCTTTTGCAGATGCGTGTAAGGGTTGAATTTGATTATTATGGCAGTAATAAACAAATCGTTTCCATTTATTTGCATAGCAATGTCTTGTTGTAGGTTTTCTAGCTTGTTTTATGACCTCCATACATTCATGTGAAAGGGCTAGATATCCGAATTCTAAGATTTCAGGAGCCAAATTGCTAGATTCAGTGATGCAGGATTTGGGTGTCTGATCTGTTGTTTGTGTTGAGTTAACAGATCTGGTTTGTTTGGCAGTTTGACATGAGGCACTACTGAAAGGTCTAGTAGTGTTGTGTACCAGGGTTGTCTTGCCCAAGTTGGTGCTATTAGTATGAGTTTGAGTTTGTTTTGACTCAACTTGTTTACTAGATATTGAAGGAGTGGGAGAGGGGAAAAAGCGTATGCAAATATCCCTGACCAACTCATCCATAACGCATTGCCCTGAGACTGATCCTGTGGGTACCTGGATGCGAAGTTTTGGCATTTTGCGTTTTCTTTTGTTGCAAATAGATCTATTTGTGGTGTTCCCCATCTTTGGAAGTAAGTGTTTAGTATTTGGGGTTGAATCTCCCATTCGTGGATCTGTTGGTGATCCTGAGAGAGATTGTCTGCTAACTGGTTCTGAATTCCTGGAATGAACTGCGCTATTAGGCGAATGTGGTTGTGAATCGCCCAATGCCAAATTTTCTGTGCTAGAAGACACAACTGTGTTGAGTGTGTTCCTCCCTGTTTGTTCAGATAATACATCGTTGTCATGTTGTCTGTTTTGACAAGAATGTGTTTGTGTGTTATTATCGGTTGAAAAGCTTTCAACGCGAGAAATACTGCCAGTAATTCTAAGTGATTTATGTGAAACTGTCTCTGTTGAGGGTCCCATTGTCCTTGTATGCTGTTGGTTGAGGTGTGCTCCCCACCCTATCATGGAGGCATCCGTTGTTATTACGTGTTGAGGCACTGGGTCTTGGAAAGGCCGCCCTTTGTTTAAATTTATAGTGTTCCACCATTGAAGCGAGGTGTATGTTTGGCGGTCTATCAACACTAGATCTTGAAGTTGACCCTGTGCCTGTGACCACTGTGATGCTAGGCATTGTTGTAAGGGCCACATGTGCAATCTTGCGTTTGGGACAATGGCTATGCATGAGGACATCATGCCTAGTAGTTTCATCACTATTTTGACCTGTACCTTTTGTTTTGGGTGCATGGCCTGTATTACATTGCGAAATGCTTGTACCCTTTGTGGACTTGGAGTGGCAATCCCTTTTGTTGTGTTGATTGTTGCTCCTAAGTATTGTTGTACTTGACACAGTTGAAGGTGTGGCTTGTTGTAGTTGAGTGAGAAACCTAGTTTGTGAATAGTTTCTATGACATACTTTGTGTGTTGTGAGCACTGTTCCTGCGAGTTGGTTTTTATTAACCAATCGTCTAGGTACGGGAACACATGTATTTGCGGTCTTCTGATATGAGCAGCCACTACTGCCAGGCATTTTGTAAAAACTCTTGGCGCAGTTGTTATCCCGAATGGCAACACTTTGAATTGGTAATGTACCCCTTGGAATACAAACCTTAAGTACTTTCTGTGTGAAGGATGTATTGGTATATGGAAGTACGCATCCTTTAGGTCTAATGTTGTCATGTAATCTTGTTTGAGCAAAGGTATTACGTCCTGCAGTGTCACCATGTGAGAGTGATCTGATTTGATGTAGATATTTAATGTTCTGAGATCTAATATAGGTCTTAGAGTTTTGTCTTTTTTGGGTATGAGAAAGTACAGTGAGTAGACTCCTCTTCCTCTCTGATGAATTGGTACTAACTCTATTGCATCTTTTTGCAACAACGCCTGAACTTCTATTTGTAGAAGATCTATGTTTTGTTTTGACATGTTGTGTGTTTTCGGTGGGACATTTGGAGGGAATTCTAGAAATTCTATGCAATAACCATGCTGAATAATGGCTAGGACCCACGAGTCTGTTGTTATTTCCTCCCATTTTTTGTAGAACTTGGTTAGTCTCCTCCCCACTGGTGTTGTGTGTTGGGGATTTGTGACATGTAACTCACTGTTTGTTTTGTGGAGTTTTGGGACTTTGGAACTTTCCTCTATTCTTTTGGAATTGTCCCCCTCTATATTGCTCCCGAAAACTTCCCCGCTGATATTGGCTTACATAAGTGGGCCTTGCTTCTGATGTTGTGGCTTCTGTAGGTTGACCTCGAAACCCCCCTCTAAATTGTGTCTTGCGAAATGTGCCTCTGCTCTGTGGGGAGTAGAGTGCGCCCATGGCTTTTGCCGTATCAGTGTCTTTTTTAAGTTTCTCAATAGCAGTGTCCACCTCCGGCCCAAACAACTGCTGTTCATTAAAAGGCATATTCAGCACGGCTTGTTGTATTTCCGGCTTGAATCCTGACGTACGCAACCATGCGTGTCTCCTCATTGTTACTGCAGTATTTACTGTCCTTGCAGCTGTATCTGCTGCATCCATTGCTGACCGTCCTTCCTCCACCACTTGTTGTGCCCTTTTCAGGAACTCTTTGGGTAAGTGTTCTATGAAATGCTGCATTTCGTCCCAATGAGCTCTATCGTATCTTGCCAGAAGTGCTTGTGAGTTGGCAATGCGCCATTGGTTTGCTGCTTGTGCTGCAACCCTTTTCCCCGCAGTGTCGAATTTCTGACTCTCCTTTTCTGGAGCTGGAGCGTCTCCCGAGGTGTGAGAGTTTGCTCTCTTGCGAGCTGCCCCAACAACCACAGAGTCTGGTGTTAATTGCTGCGTAACATAAACAGGGTCTGTTGGCGGTGGCTTGTACTTTTTCTCCACCCTTGGAGTTATGGCCCTGCCCTTCACAGGCTCCTGAAACAACTGTTTGGAGTGTTTTAGCATTCCAGGTAGCATAGGTAAGCTTTGGTATTGGCTATGAGTGGAGGATAGTGTATTAAACAAAGAGTCATCCTCAATCGGTTCTGCATGTAAGGTGACGTTATGAAAAGCAGCTGCTCTTGAGACCACCTGCGTGTAGGATGTACTGTCTTCAGGTGGTGACGGTCTTGCAGGGTAACAGTCTGGGCTGTTATCTGATACCGGAGCATCATAAAGGTCCCATGCGTCGGGATCATCTTGACTCATAGCAGTATGAGTTGGGGATTGCATCAGTGGTGGAGTGGCTACCGGTGATGTGTGCATTGATGGTGGTGGGGATGGTGGCGGAGTTGTTTGTCTTGCCACCTTTGCCTGTGGCTGCTTGTCCTTTTCTTGAAAGGCAAATCTTCTTTTCATTTTAATTGGGGGAAGAGTGCTTATCTTCCCTGTGTCCTTTTGAATGTGGAGCCTCCTTTGAGTGTAGTCTGGCTCCATTGATTCAAGTTCTTGTCCGAACTTCTGTCCTTGCATTTGGGAGGACAACCCCTGTTCCTCTGTGTAGGAACCTTTTTTCGGTTCCGAGGCTGGATGTTTCGGTATCGAAACTTTTTCGGTCGCCTTTTTGGGCTCCGACGAAACCTTCTTTATTTTCGGCGTTGTGGTGTCTCGGTGCCGACCCATTTCGGTGCCACGGTCTCGGTGCCGAACTTGCTCGGAGCCGCTGTCTCGGGCCCGAGATTGGTGTGTGCCAGTATCTCGACCGGAGTCGGATGACTTCGACACAAGCGTGCCCTTTTTCGGTGCCGATGATCGGTCACCTAATTTTCAGGTTAAGCCATGGCCTGTTGGCAGTTGGCTTTTGTGGTCTTCTCGTGAGTTTTATGTTTAGACGTCTTACTCACGGTTTTCGGCGTTTCCTCGGGATCAAGCTCGTCTGAGTCAGACTCCTGAATGGAGAAGGTTTCTTCTTCCTCCTCGAAACGCCCTTGTCCTGTCGGCGCCTACGCCATCTGCAGTCTTCTAGCTCTTCGGTCTCTTAATGTCTTCCTCGACCGAAACGCTCGACAGGCTTCACAAGTATCTTCCTTGTACAAACACAAGTTACAGACCAGGTGCTGATCTGTATACGGATACTGGTTGTGACATTTTGGGCAGAAGCGGAATGGGGTCCATTCCATCAGCCTTGAAGAGACACGTGGCCGGGCCGACCAGGCCCCGACGGGGGATCGAAAAAACCCCGAAGGGCCACCGGAGCTCTTCAAAAATCGGTGTCGATCTGTTGTAACTAACCCGATACCGAACGCAAACAATACCGACGATTTTTTCGAGATTCTAACGAATTTTCCGACCCGAAACACGGAGCGAAAAGGAACACGTCCGAACCCGATGGCGGAAAACAAACAATCTAAGATGGAGTCGACGCCCATGCACAATGGAGCCGAAAGGGGATGAGTCCCTCGATCTCGTGACTCGAAAAGACTTCTTCGAAGAAAAACAACATGTAACACTCCGAGCCCAACACTAGATGGCGGGATGTGCACAGCATGTGTATCTGCAGCTACACATGCCATCGAACATATATATATATAAGCAACTGTTATTTTTCTTAATTGGTCTTGGATTTATTCTTTGAGTGTGTGTCTCATTTATTGTCTCTATAAGTACAACAAATGCTTACCATGACCTCTTGATAAGCCTAACTGCTCGCCCACACTACCACAAAAAGAGCACTTTACCCATCTACTTCTGCATACATTTGGGGATCCACTGGACTCTCTGCACAGTGTACTTCATTTTAGTGTATTACATAGAAAGCCAGCTTCCTACACAAACTGTGCATTATTCAGCCATCTAGTAGTTGCATTCAGAACGTCTGTCCCGCATAACCCCCTTTTTCTTTTTTATTTGCGATCGTCGTCAACGACTATTTGGTGTTATGTCCAGCACCTGTGTGTTGTCAGATGGCGCCCCTGATGTTCCTGTGCATGGCAGCCCCCTTCAGCATCTTTTTTTCCTGGCTTGGAGTTTATTGCTTGTTGATTTTAGCCAGTTTGTTCCCCCATCCCATCTGAATGCACTGAATCCCATTTCTGGGGAGGAGTGTGGGTTGCATATGAATCTAGAAACTCTTCAGGTTACCAAACTACTCCTACTGGTAAGTAACCATTTAGTTTTGCAGCATGAATCCTTTTCTGGATTCACATCCCCTTTCTTGCACTGGTTGGAATGAAATGAGGAAATGTTTGCAAACAAGTGTTGTATTACTTTCTGTTCCACTTGTACTTCCTTGTTCATGTATACATACACACAGTAATGTTTAGTAAATGTGTGAGGGAGGCCCATGTTTCTGCTGTGTAGACTGATGCTATGGGTAAGTTTGCTAGGAACGCTTGTGTTGCACCCTTTTTTCTTGCTGAGTGAGTTTTAGGACGGGATGCAAGCATCTTCCCTGCGGTAAAGAAGCAGATTTTACTGTTTCCACAATCCATCATGCCATTGCTCCCTTTGTTACTGGAGAACCCTAGGTCGATTTTGCGTAGGAAAAGAAATGGTTTCCATTGCAAAACTATTTAGTTACTTGCAAATAGTACGTCCAAGGTGTGTAAGATTCTTTCTATTTGAGTTTGTGGTTCTTTGAAGAATATTGGTAGTTGAATGCTTTGGTTGATGTGAAAATTACGAACTACTTTAGGTGAAAATTGTCAGTTTGTTCTGAGAACCACCTTTAAAAAAAATATATATATTTTTTTCCAAACCAAAAAAACACAAACATAACAGGCTGTGCACCCAGCAGGGACAGTACCATGCACCATCCGTGTCAGTATACAACTGCAGTTCGGGACCTGTACACATAAGAAGCTCATACAGGAAGAAGTGGGACAAATACAGGGCAGTAGCATATAGTTTATAGGAGGATGACAGTTCTGAGAACCATCTTGTCTTCGAGTATTTGCATGTATGGTTCCTGTAGAGTTAACATTTGAGGTTCATTTACTAACGCAGTGTTGTGATAGCAATCAAGAATGCTATTTTAAGCAAAATAAATCGGAGGTCTGCCTTGTACATAGGCTAAAAAGGTTTTGTCATCAATTGTGTTTGCACTGTGTTCAAGTTCCACATAGGAGCGGTTCTTGAGGAAGCAATTTCCTAGGAACCCTCCAAGAATCTTTTTACTACTGGTAAGTTGAAGAAGCTGTTACATGACATACCTTTAATGCATGCTACTATTTCTGACAGATGTACCTTAAGAGTTCAATAGGTTATCCCACTGCCAACAGGTGAATGAGGTATGTTAGTACAGTTTCCTGTCAGTGAAGCGACCATCTCTATTTTTCTGCATAACATTGTGTTGTGGTAAGCTTCCTTGCCACCTTTAATATTTCAATGGTTCTAGGAGGTAGTCGACTCCTTTTCTCCCTGTATGTTCAGGTAAAACATACTTGTTGTATTGTCTGGTTGTATCCATGCATTCTTCCCCGTTATAAGAGTGTGAAAGGCTTTCAGAGCTAGGAACACGGTCTTCCTCTCCGGGAAGGTGATGTGTTTTATTGCTTCTGTGTCATTCCACTGCCCTCGTAACTTCTTTTGTCGGATGCATCTGTTGTGAACAGTACAGTTGGAGTTGGTGCCTTGAATGAACTCCCTAAGGTTATGTTCTTTGATTTTTACGTTGTATTTCCTTTTCCATCGTTGTTGCTACAACCACTAGATCCTGCCATCGTCTGCTGCCCTGTGACCAGCTGTTGCATTAACATTCCTGTAGTGGGCGCATATGCAGTCTTGCATGTGTTATGAGCGGAATGCATGATGCCATCATGCCTATTAGCTCCATGACAGTCCTCACTTTCTGAGACTGCCCCCGCTGGTGAAGGGGAGCTTGCTCTACCATCGCTTTTACCCTTCTGTGAGTCGGGAATGCCCATGATGTTTTAGAATTTAGTGTCACCCACCGGAAAACCTTTTCTTGTTCCGGCTGCGGGGACAACGTTTGTGATTTATGGAAATCCTTAGGCATTCTAAAGTTGATATTACTGTTTGAATCTCCCTTTGACATTTTTGTTTTGTCTTCGCCTTTACCAGCCAGTTGTCCAAGTATGGGTGTACACGTATTCCTTTTCTTCTCAAAAGGCTGCAACCGCTGAGGCATTTTGTAAAAACCCTTGGTGCTGAATTTATGCCGAAGGGTAAGGTTCTGAATTAGTAGTGTACTTTCTTGACTACAAATCATAGGTATCGTTTGTGCGCTTGATTCATGGGTGTGTGTAGACAAGTATCCTTCAGATCTAATGTTACCATACAGTCTCCTATATATAGGGAGTGGGATTACTTCCTAAAGTGTTGTCAACTTCAACTGTGGTTTAAGGATGAACTTGTTTATGAACCTGAGGTCCAGAATTGTTTTGGAACCATGAAGTATGGTGAGTAGTTCCCTTTGTTTAGTTCTTATACTGGGAACTCTTCTATTGCTTACTTTTGTAGGAGTTCTTACACCTCTTTCCTAAATTGTATTAGCTCACATATTTTTGGTTTCGGGAGAACCGATTGTGGTATTTGGATCAGTTCTACACAGTAGCTGTGACGTAACATTTACAATCCAATTGTCCGTGGTGGTTTCTGTCCACTGCTGTGTGCAATTTCCTGTTCTGCCTCCCACACGTGTTCTGTGGGGGCCTGTTTCCATTGTTATGTCACTTATTGGTGGCTCTTCCACCTTTGGTTGAGAGGGTTGTCCTCTTCCTCTTGCCTGAAAGGGCTGTCTTGCAGGGTGTTGCCACTGATGGTATGTGATCTGCTGTGCAGCTTGTTGCAAGCTGGTTTGGGCTTGATGTTGACAAGATGGGAAGTGTCCCCTGACGGTAGGACTTCTGAGTGTTTTTCCAACCCTCCTGAATGCACTTTTCTATTGTTAGGCTCCCATGGCCTTAGCCGTCTCATTATCCTTTTTAATCTGCTGTAAGGACTCTTCCACTGCCTAGTGAAATAGTGCCTCTCCTGTAAAGGAGACTTGCACTTCCTGCTTGAACCCTGATATTCGGAGCCAGGCATGTCTCCTCAAGTTTGGGCTTATGCACATCTGCCTGCTGGTGGCGTATGTTGTGTCCAAGGTTGACTTCAGGCATCTGGTGACAATGTTTTTGCTTTCCTGTACAATTGCCTTGGCTCTCTTTTTTACCTCCCTAGGATGTTTCTGCATTGGCACTTCAATTTCGTCCCATTG
The DNA here is from genome assembly GCF_031143425.1 of Pleurodeles waltl. Lineage (NCBI taxonomy): Eukaryota > Metazoa > Chordata > Amphibia > Caudata > Salamandridae > Pleurodeles > Pleurodeles waltl. The sequence continues at coordinate 1,048,618,281 of NC_090446.1, read as the reverse complement.
CTGGAGTCCATATCTGTTTAGGAGGGCATTGGAATTAGAAATTCGCCACTGCTTTACAGCCACTCTCTGTATCTTTCCTCGTACCATGTCAAGCCATTTGCTCTTCTTTTTCTGGTGGTGGGGGGGCTGTTAAAGTGTGTGTGTGTTGCTTCTCCTTCTGACAGCAACGACAATGATGGAGTCTGATGGTGTGTAAACCTGCATGTATTTGGGGTCTTTAGTTGAGGGCTTATACTTTTCTCCACTTTAAGGGGTGAATGCTTTGGCAGGTTCCCAAAAGGCCTCTTTGCCCTGATACAATATGCTGAGTGGCACTCGGAGTTATAGGTTCCCCTTATTTAGTGGCATCAAAGTCTCTAGAAGAAAACAGGAATCTCCTTTCTACTCCTCCATTGGGACCCCTTATGTGTCTGCAGTCCTTCTGACCAGACTGTTGTATACTGTGAGGTAGTCAGGTGGTGAAAGCCTCGAGGAATAAGTATCTACGTCTTCTTCTGGGATCTCTGTCTTGATGCTGATCCATGACTCCTTGTCAAACCCTCCGGTTCCTTCTTTCAATTCTGCTTCCTCTTCATGAGGTCCAGGTGTTGCCAGTGCTTCTAATGCTGATCACTCCTCTTCAGTGCTGAAGACTGCCAAAGGTTTACTTGGAATTCGAAATTCCCTTAATGATTTGCCAAACTCCTTCTTTCGTTGATGGATCGCTTCTGCCTCTAACCTTCACTTCTTCCTTTCTACTTCTTGCACCTTATCGACGTTGAGCGTCTTGGACGTTATTTGTTCCGGCGTCAACAGTTCAGACTTCCATAGGTCTTGCCAGGCCTTTCAGCGCTTAGCTGGCTTGTACAGACCTTCGATTTGATGTCAAAACTGCCTTGTTTTCACTGAAAAATAAAAACAGCCTTGTGATATGGAGAAGCTTTTTCCCAGCTCCCTAGGCTGATTTTTTGCAAGATGAAATCCCACTGGTGTCCATCTGATGCACATGAGCACTGTGGGGTTTGACATCTCCCAGCCGTTCGACGCACACAAGGGATTAATACTTAGTTTTGATAATATTAAAGTACTTGATTCCAGCACACTTAAAAAATAATAGAAAATGTGCTTCATTTGTTCCGATAAATTCTGAAATACTTTATTTAAATGTTGTCGTGTGCTAGAAAAAAAACTCTTTCCTACCACCAGTATCCATCAAGATTGTCACACAAATCCTCTCAATTTGAAGTCAGAGAAAGAAATGTAAACAAGCTTCTTTGGAAGGCAGCGCCTGACCTTTGACTTCGGTTTTCGAATGCACAGCAAAGGTGACAAGATAAGCACAAGATTTAAAGGCCCGCTAACAGAAAGCGAGTTTGTGAAAGAATACAGAAAACATGCTTTGAGCAACGGGAGGTACGAACTGAACCTGGAGATACGAGGGCAAATAAAGCTAGCAAATGGAAAGCTAGAAAGTGTGACTTACAAAGCCAATGATAATCAACAAGCGGAATGAATTCCTAGGTCAAGTTTCTGAAAGTCCAAGATGTCTTTAGCAAATGAGGCAGCTGCACTGTCTGGTAGGATGCAGCCTAAAAAAAATGAACCAATATAAATACATATTAAATGTAACATATGATCACCACCTCTAAATGGTGGGATTAAAGTACTCTACATTGAATTGTGAAGGTGCCCTAACCTTGAGTATTTTGGAAAGTCCTGTCCCCTCCTCCTCCCCCCCCAATACTGAGGGGGTTCAACAATCTTGCCAGTCTTCTAGAAGTTTTCCTCTTAAATGCCTTGAGATGAGCTCAGGACTACTGTAGGAAAACACCACTGTTGGCATGGTTACACCCCCTAACTTTTTGCCTTTTGTTGATGTTAGTTATGATTGAAAGTGTGCTGGGACCCTGCTAACCAGGCCCCAGCACCAGTGTCCTTTCCCTAAAACTGTACCTTTGTCTCCACAATTGGCACAGACCTTGGACACAGATAAGTCCCTTGTAAATGGTACCCCTGGTACCAAGGGCCCTGTGGCCAGGGAAGGTCTCTAAGGGCTACAGCATGTATTATGCCACCCTGGGGACCCTTCACTCAGCACATGCACACTGCCTCACAGCTTGTGTGTGCTGGTGGGGAGAAAGAGGCAAAGTCGACATGGCACTCCCCTCAGGGTGCTATGCCCACAACCCACTGCCTGTGGCATAGTTAAGTCACCCCTCTAACAGGCCTTACATCCCTAAGGCAGGGTGTACTATACCACAGGTGAAGGTATAGCTGCATAAGCACTATGCCCCTACAGTGTCTAAGCCAATTCTTAGACAATGTAAGTGCAGGGTAGCCATAAATAGTATATGGTATGGGAGTTTCTCAAACATTAACTCCAGAGTTTCATAATGGCTACACTGAATACTGGCAAGTTTGGTATCAAACTTCTCAGCACAATAAATCCACACAGAGGGCGTCTTAGAGATGCCCCCTGCATACCAGCCCGAATGCTAGTGCTAGGCTGACCGGTCTCTGCCAGCCTGCCACATCCAGATGGGTTTCTGGCCACATGGGGCGAGTGCCTTTGTGCACTCTGACCAGGAATAAAGTCTTTCCTGGGTGGAGGTGCTTCACACCTCCTACTGCAGGAACTGTAACACCTGGCAGTTAGCCTCAAAGGCTCAAGCCAGGTGTTACAGTGCCCCAGGCCACTCCAGCTAGTGGAGTTGCCCACCCCACCAAACACAGACCCCACTTTTGGCGGCAACTCCGGAGGAGATAATGAGAAAAACAAGGAGGAGTCACCCTCCAGCCAGGACAGCCCCTAAGGTGCCCTGGGCTGAGGTGACCCCTTCATTAGAAAATCCTCCATATTGCTTTGGAGGATTTTCCCCAATAGGATTGGGGATGTGCCCCCCTCCCCAAAGGGAGGAGGCACAAGGAGGGTGTAGCCACCCTCAAGGACAGTAGCCATTGGCTACTGCCCTCTAGCCCTAAACACCCCCCTAAATTTAGTATTTAGGGGCGACCCTGAATCCAGGAGAACAGATTTCCTGATGACCTGAACAAGAAGGACTGCTGACCAGAAAGCCCCACAGAGACTAAGGAGACAACAGACTTGGCCCCAGCTATACCGGCCTATTTCCAGACTCAAAGAACCTGCAACAGCGATGCATCCAGCGGGACCAGCGAGCTCTGCTGACTCAGAGGACTGCCCTGCAACCCAAAGGACCAAGAAACTCCCATGGACAGCGGCTGTCTAATCTACAAAGAAGAAACCATCTTTAAAGGGGCTCCAGCCTCACTCCGGAAGCGTGAGTCCCCAACACTCTGCACCCGATGCTCCCGGCTCGTGTCCAGAGAAACCAACCTGCAGCGAGAGCCCCCAGGCAACTCCCACAACGTGGACACACTGAGACGACCTCCGTGCACCCCCAAAGGCAACACCTGCAGAGAGAATCCAGAGGCTGCCCCTGACCGCAACTGCTCGGTACAAAGAACCAGACGCCTGGAAGGAGCACTGCACCCGCAGCCCCCAGGCCCGAGAGAAACCAACTACCGGTGCAGGAGTGACCAGCAGGCGGCCTTCATCATTGCCTAGTCAGTGGCTGGCCTGAGAGGCCCCCCTGCATCACCAGAGTGACCCCCCCCAGGTCCCTCCATTGATTTCAATACTTAACCCGACACCTACTTTGCACACTGCACCTGCCCGCTAGTGTGCTGCTGAGGGTGTTTTTTGTGTACCTGTTTGTGACCCCCACCTCCATCCCCACCCCCAACTCCAGTGCTCTACAAAAAACCCCTGGTCTGCTACCCGAGGACGCAGGTACTTACCTGCCAGCAGATCAGAACTGGAGCACCCCTAGTCTCCATAGGCGCCTATGTTATTTGGGCCCTACTTTGACCTCTGCACCTGACCGGCCCTCTTTTGCTGGTGCTGGGGGTGACCTGAACTCCCAACAGTGGGCTGCCTATGCCTCAGAGACTGAACTTGTATGTGCTTTACTTAACTGAGAAATTGACCAATACCTACCTCCCCTAGGAACTGTTGATTTTTTAACTGTGTCCACTTTTGAAATAGCTTGTCATTTTTGCCAAAACTGTGTACCTTACTTTTTTTTAACTTCAAAGTTCCATATTTACCTATGCTAAGTACTTTACAATTTATGTACTTACTTGAATTCTGAATCTTGAGGTTCTAAAATAAAGAAAATAATATTTTTCTATATAAAAACCTATTGGCTTGGAGTTAAGTCTTTGAGTGTGTGATCTCATTTATTGCCTCTGTGTGTACAACAAATGCTTAACAGTACCCTCTGATAAGCCTACTGCTCGACCACACTACCACAAAATACAGCATTAGAATTATTTATTATTGCCACTATCAGCCTCTAAGGGGAACCCTTGGACTCTGTGCACACTATCTCTCACTTTGAAATAGTATATACAGAGCCAACTTCCTACATCTACTGTACCTCAGGTAGAGAAGGTAGCTACTGCTCACTGTACCTAGGCTATATGACACTGACAGTTATGACAGTGTAATTCTGAGTCCTACACACACGTTATTATACCTGCATCTGCCTACTGGCTCCCTTTCTGCAAAGCTTCTACATAACTAGGGTCATCTGCCTACATTATGCCTGGGTCATGTACAGAGATTTCAGTGTTCAATGCCCAGTGCTTGTGTGATTCCTGTGTAGCAAACAGACTTCTGAATGATGGAGTCCACTGGATGCCCATCTGGCATCTATACTTTCCTCCTCTTAGCTCTTTGGCGGTCAGAAGAAATCTCAAATTCGACCTTCAGCTTGGAGTCCCAACCCATTGCTTGGAGAAGGTCACACCCAGCCTGGAATCAGATTCCCGGCATATCAGTTTCTGAGGACTTAGCAGGCTAAAGCTGTAGTGCACGTTATCTTTCAGTGACCAGTTGCCAGTGGGCAACTAACCGTCCCATGCCTATCAGTGTATACCCCCGACACATGGGTGTCCCAGACACTGGAAAATTTGCCCGTGATTGGCAACAGCAGACACGCCAAGGAAGCACAAGATAGTAGGTCCTGACACATTCACCAGCCAATGCTACTAACTTCGGGTCCATTTTTCCACACACTCAACTTCTGTGTCTGGTCTTGTGCCACTGTGCTGTGCACCAGCGACTGGAATTCAAGTCACTGCCCTCTCTAAAGAATTCTTTAGAAGAATTCTAAGCAAACATTTCTATAAAGGTGGGTTTTGTTTATTTGTGTGATGTACGTTCATAAGTGGACCATTATTCACATTCTACACCTTTAATTCAGAGGGCATGACACATCAGTTACAAAGTCAACACACTTTATCTTTCAATCTGGCCACTCAGCCTACTGACTAACATAGCAGGATATAAGTATCTGACTGCACATCTCAAAGATCCCTCCAGAGGAAAAGACTGGTCAAAGTTTTCAATGTTAGATAAATTTCTAGCACCTAGCGCAATGCACCTACAAACACTTGTACAGTTGTAACAGGGCTAAAAGCTGGAAGGTACTTCCCATTTTCAATGTCCTTAATTTTTAATGTTGAATATTTTACTTAACAGTTATAAAATGCTTTACGTTTTCAAAGCAAATAACTACTTGGACGTTGTGTTAATTGTTATCTGATGTATAAACCACTGCAGCGTTTCTAACCCAAGGCCATACTCCAGGAATAAGCCCAACTGCCTGAATCTAAACAAGTAATGCTCTAAAACAGGAGTACTCGTCATTCAGCTTGGCTATAAGCCTAACTGACAGACGAGGGGCCATAAGAAAAAGCCTCACACTAAAGAAATTGCGTTTTTAGGGACTACTTAATGGAAAGCATATCACTGCTGTGAAGAAATAAACACACAAGTTAAAAATCAATTTACCAAGTGCCAATAAAGAATGTTAGAATGTGTAGCTTTAACAGCAATAGACACAAATTCCATCTGAAAAGAATAGGGAAGAAAAGGCAATAAGGATCACAATGTTTAGTTTACAACATGAATAGACTTCATTTACCTATGAGAAGCCCAGTTGGGATGAAGGAATGCTGCTGGGACGTTGCCTTCCAACTGGATGATAGTGAGTCGCAATGTAGATATGGTCAGAACCTTTGTCCCATGTACAGACCCATTCCATTTGAAATCCCCAGAAGGTGTCATGCAGAATTTATGGGACAGATGCCGCCTCTTGTCATGGTCCTCTCTGTGCTGGTGCTTGTTTAGTGCAAATGTATTTGTGCTGAACTGGTTGTGATAAATACGATACTTTCCTTCTTGCCCCAATTTAAATAAATTGCAATTTCCCTTCATTACTAGTTCTTTCTTGGTATTCAAACGTGACACTTCTCCATGAGTGTTTACCACTAGGATCTTAGATTTAAAAGAAAAAAAAAGGCATAATTAGATAAAGATTTTACTTCATTTTATGGTCTGTACATCCTCTTGAAATTACAAATTACATTTCTAGGATTGTAAACGTGCATGTGTTATCAAACCGCTAATATAAGGAAGTCCTAACAATTTTTTATATATATATATATATATATATATATATATATATATATATATATATATATATAGAGAGAGATAAATATCTTCAGATAATGATAAAATAACTTCACAAAGCAAGGACTGCACAAGTCACCTGTCGTCAATAAGATCCAAGTTTCTTTCATTCCAGACAAAGTTGATAAATTGATGTTGATATATTCAGAAAAAGTTTGAACTAGCACTGAAAGTTTCCTATACTAAGGAAAGTAGACTACTTTTAAACTGCAACAAAAAGGCTCCAATTAAACTAAACACAAAGGAAGAAAGGCCAATGTTACTAAATTATATACAACTGCCTGGAGAGTCTTGTGTTGCGGATCTCGTGAAGAACACCATTCAAGTTGTTTTCTTGACAAAGTTTAGGTTTCTGGCCTAACTGAAGATCTACTAGCCAAGACCCAAAATGCATCAGCATGCAGACTTCAATTTAACAGAGTGCAAAGTTGTCTGTTCCTGGATGATGCTGCCAGAAGGGTGATGTTATGACTGAGAGCCTAATGCACATTTGTTATGCAATTGGATGATTAACTAGGTAGTGGGTCCCTATCACTTTCTGAACATAGTATATGTTTGTCTAGTCTGTGTATATCTGTACACTGCAGGTCAGAAAGTGCATCTGGAATGCCAGTTTGCTCTAGAAACACTGCAGTGCAATTTCAGTATATTGATACCAAGCTGCTGTTCTACATTGCTCACCTTTTCTTAAACCCTGAAATGTGACAAGTACTCCCCACCATTGAAGAAGGTGGTGTCTATTGTAAGTGCTAGAGTGGCTGGGAATCTGCAAAGTGTTGTCCAATCATAACACTATGGGTGTCGCACCACAACAGTTTGCGTGTTATTTGAGGCAACAACAAAGCAACATCTACTCAATTTGACATGTGCCCACTTTGACACCAAACATTACTGCAACAAATCTGTCTGCAGACATGCCTCATGGATAAATTCTATGCACAAAGTCATCATGCCCAAAAAGTAACGCACCATTCTCAATGTCAGAGATTGTGAAACATTGTAACCAGTCTCTAAAATGACTTATCTGCATTGTTGGAAAAGCTTAAATCACAGATAGATGTTCTTTAGCAGTGGTAGCAGAGGTGTTTTTTTTTTCTTTCTTTTTTTTTTTTTAAACATTAGGAGTAAATGCCACGTGGCTAAGCAGAGTTCCAATTTGAATGCCAAACAAGCACTGCTGACCAGTCTTCCGCTTTCCTGTCAATAGTGTAAACAAGCATATGCAAACTTCTTGAGTTGGAGGTGAGCTGCCATCACAGCATGGCATTTGGTGCAAAATGTGGTTTAAACTCTTGGGGCAGACTTTATGGCAAAAAGTGCAAGTAAATTGATAATACTTTACACCTACCTTTAAAGGAAGGTATTTGTGAAGAGTTTGAAGGTTAGGCCTCCTTGAGGTCCAATGTCGCTAGAAAGTTACCTTGTTAAGAAGTGTAATAACTACGTGCCACATTTTCTTGTTGCATTGGTTTACAGGTAAGTATCCAGGACCAGCAGATTCAGTACAAGAAGAAGTGAGCATTGCGTCTTTGATAATACAGTGTACAGAGGAAACTAAATCTGGACTTCTGCTGCTCTCTACCAGAGAACTAATCTCGTCCTGCAATAAAGATTAATTGTCTGTTGACTGTTCTTTCGTAGAGGTATATTTGGCAAGCTTGTCCACACCTGTCCATGATTGGACAGTGTTAGGGGTCAGACACTATGAAGATCATTTCACATATTTTTTTTTGTTTTTGTTTTTTAATATACATCCTTCCCAGCTTACACTTGCTCCATTAGTAGCGCAGTAGATATTTATTTAAAGTAACCTGAAACTGGCAAATCTAGCATTGTTTCCCCTCTGTATTCTACCACTATCCACAACAAATATTAAGAATAAGATCACTTATCTAAACACTTGCTCATTAACAAAAAATGCAACTGTTAGTTTGCTTATGTTTTCCAATCAAGTGACTATGGCACTCCTTACAGAAACATGGATAATGAATATGTGCTCACCAAAAATCTTAGATGCAGTCGCCTCAGCTACACAATGTTAAACACAACAGCTCATAGGTACACATGGGGCAGGCTTAGCAGCCACAATTAAACAGTCAATCGGTTACTTCTTTGTACCTTGCCCAACGTATCCATAGTACAGTACCTTAATCTACACTTCCACCCCCTATTCCTCCGACATTATCAATACTACTTAAATATCGACCACCAGACTATATGGATGAATTTCCTATTGAATACTGATTTATTATGCTTTATATTGACATTAAAGATATTAGATTTTAACTTCAATAGTCAGATAGCGAAAACAAAGAATTTCTTGAGTCAGCCACTCAGACTGCTCGGATCTCCAACAGGTTGATGTGGAGTCTGAATTCCACTGGAGACCAGAGTCCTCTGATCTCCACCTCTCACAGATGGCTGCCTCAGCCCAGCAGTGACGCATGTGTCACTACTATTAGATCTGGCTCGGGAAGGGAGAAAGGTCTGCTGCTGACCCAATCGCAGTTCATTAAGCACAACTGCAGATCTTTTGTAGTGCGCCTCCCAGATCTGGACCTTGTTGGCGAGATTCCACTGACGCTGCGCCCACTGGAACTCTAGGTCCCACTGCAGAGCCCGCATATGCCAGCAGGCTTGTGTCACAAGCAAGATGGCAAGAGGCCAGGAGGCCCAGCAGCCACAGTGTCAGTCTCACCAAAATCCACAACCGAGGCTGAAACATCATTATCACACCCTGACTATTTAGGATTAGCCATCGAAAGAATAGGCCCAAAATTACAATGCGTCCAGAAAAGCCCCAACGAAAGGGGCCATCTGAGAAAGGGTCAGGTGTGAACCTCAGTGAGTGCGGGAAGTCTGTCCCCTAGTCTGGAGGTGGCAGAAGACTGCCTGGGGCGAACCAACCTTTAACAGCCAGTTGTCGCGATAGGGGAAGACTGGCAGCTCAAATCTCTGCAGATGAGCTGCAACTGCCCCCCTTACTTTGGTAAACACCCGAGGGGCACCAGTAAGGCCGAAGGGGAGCATAGCAAATTGAAAGTGCTCTTGGCATACCATGTACCGCAGGTAACGTCTGGGCAGACAGGACAATGATGAGGAAGTAGGTAACCTGCAAGTCCAACATTACATCCAATCTCCCAGTTCCAGCGCAGACAGGATCTGAGTAAGTGTGAGCACTTTGAATTTCTTCTTCAGAAAGAAGTTGACAGGGCGTAGGTCTAGGATAGGACAATGGACTTCATCCTTCTTGGGCATCAGAAAGTAGGGAGGAAAGCAACCACTACCTACTTCTGATGACGGCATCCTCTATATGGCTCCTTTGGACCACTTCCTTCCAGGTGTAGCCTGCCTCCCACGGGGTGCCCATGATGTTCGGAGAGCAAAGTAGAGAGGCTTGGAAGCTCAGGTGGCCGAGAGATAGTGTAACTGGACAAACCTCTGGCTACCTGACGCACAGGGTCTAGGGGTGTCAAATCTTCTGCTGCTCAGGGGCTGGGAAGCTCGCATGCCATTGTGGCTGGACAGGTAGAGACTCGTCTTCAATCCCCTATCGTGGCCACAATAGGAGGTCTCGGGTTGGCTATGGGCCGTAGAAAGGACCAAAGATCTGGCTGTAGCTCTGCTGTCTCTAAAGTGCTCAAGCACGGAGTCCGCCTTGTCTCCAAAGAGACAAGAGCTATCAAAGAGCATATCCATGCACAAGCCAGTGTTCCTTAACCTGGTGTGGCATATAAGGGCCACCGACGATGAAACTGCTCTAGCTAGTGAGTCAGTCGTATACAGCAAATGACTAACTTTGCTGTGTCCCTCCCGCCAGCAATAGCTTGAGAGAGTATGGCTAGAGCTTCCTCCCAAGCCATATTAAGCACCTGCGCAGCCAAGTCCTAGAGTGAGTGGGAGTATTGGCCCAAAAGGCAACCAGAGTTCACTGACACCAGTGCCGGGCTGGCAGAAGAAAACATTTTCTTTTCTACGGTATCTAGCCTCTTGGATTCCCTTGTCCAGTGCAGCGGTAGGGAATACACTAGGACTTACTTAGATTGGATGTGGAGGATTGGAGCACCAAGCTCTCCAGGATGGGGTGCTCAGTGAGGAAACTCGTGTCCTCTGGGGGTAGGGTGATGGCGGTGGGTTATTGTCCTATTCACAGGAGCCCCTGTGCATGGCTTGGACCAGGTCCAGACTTTGAATTCTGCAAGGCTTCGTTAAATGGGAGGATCGGTTTGGATGGTGTCACTCTCAGCTGAATCACCTCAGTCAAGATGTTCATCTTGACAGACACAGAGGGTAGTGTATGGTCCAGGACCTCGGCCACCTTCCTCACCACCACTGCAAATGAGGTTCAATCCTCCGTAGCTGCAGTACGAAAGAGACCAAGGCAGTATATATGAGGAGGTGTCAGTCCGATGGCTTTCGCCAAATCCTCATACCAGTGGTTTTCATAGGGGACTAGGATGCTGGTATTCACAAGTGTCCAGTGGAGCCTTCAAAACTTTCCCAAATCCTAGCCTGTAGAAATAGGGCTCAGGATCCAGCCCGGGGGAAAAGGCTCCAATCAGCGCCGGAATGAGCATCAGATGATGCCCATTTGGCTCCGTGTCAGGGACAAGAATGGGGTGGAGGCAAAGGGACTGGCACAGGAGAAGGTCAAGATGGCCTGACCAATGTTGGTCCAGATCCATCCATGGATCTAAGGGGCCCTACTGGCAGCAGTGGCAAATCCGCAGTGGGAAAAATAGTAGGGGCCCCTCCCATCTCTACAGGGCCCAAAGGCATACCAGAGGACATGGATCATACAAACATGAAGTGCATGGCCTCATAAAATTCACAGAGCTTGGAGGGGGTTGCTCCGGCTCCTGGAAACTTGGGGAGGTGAGGAGATGACCCAGGCTCAACTGCTGAACCAGGCTTTGAATGCCTATGTTCCCTTGTCTCGTCGGATGGCTGACAGAGTAAAGTCGAAAACCTCCTTTTTCTTTTGCGATTCACTTCATTTCTCAGATGATTTCAACTGCTAGGAACACTGATGGTTCTGAAACCAATGGTGGTACCTTGCGCTCGTCTAGGATCAAGACTGTTGCACCATCACTCATTGAGCTGCAAAGAGTTTGAAGGACCACTTCCTGAAGACCCTGGGATGCATGGCGCAACACTCAATGTATGTCTTGGTCACACTCGAGACGCCAGATACAGATTGTTAGAAATGGGGTCTCTAGAAGACAGTTGGTTTGCACCTTGTCCAAGTAGGGACCCTCACTCTAGTCAGGATAAGGGAGATACCCACTCGGATAACCCCAGCTCACCCCCTTGGTAGCTTGGCATGAGCAGTTAGGCTTATCTCAGAAGCAATGTGTAAAGCATTTGCACATAACACACAGTAATCAGTGAAAACACTACAAAAGGACACCACACCAGTTTTAGAAAAATAGCCAATATTTTTCTTAATAAAACAAAACCAAATACGATAAAAAAATCCAACATACAGAAATAAAAATATGAATGCTGCAAGATGCACTTAACAATACAGTTCCTTGAAGTCGATAACTCCACCTGGGGCAATAACGGCGTCGTGAACAAAAAAAAAACAAAAGTTCAGGCTGGCCTCGGCGTCGCGGGCCAGCTGCGGAGTCGGGAATACCTACAAACAATAACTTGGATTCGCAGGGCGTCGTGGTCCTCGCGGTAAGCTCCGGAGAGCGGCGTCTGTTCCGGAGTCGGTGCAGGAGTCGTCGGGCCCTTGAAGTCATGCACCTCGGGAATCGAACTCCGGCCTGATGAAATCAGGTGCGCTGGCGTGGATGGCATCGGGGCTGCGTTGTGAAGCGGGACGATGCGACGTGCGGTGCCCACAGGTCACGGTGCAGGTAGCGGCTCGGTGACGGCGTCCAGCGGCGTAGGTGAGACCAGGGCTGCGGTGTGAAGCGGGGCAGTGCAATGTGCGGTGTCCACAGGTCACGGCGCAGGTAGCGGCATCGTTGCGGAAGCGCAGTCATCGGTAGGCCCAAGCCAGCAGTGCGGGACGGGACGGTGCTTCGTGCTCCTCGCGAGCGGTGTCCACAGGCCACGGCGCAGGCAGCGGCGCCGGTGTCAGCAGGAGTGACGTCGTCGGGGATGTCCAGGCTGCGGCGTGAGCAGGTGATGCCGGAGTGCGGGCCCACAGGTTGCGGTGCGAGCAGCGGCTCGGTGAAGTCATCCGATGACGGCGTCTGTGAGACCAGGGTCGCGGTGCGAAGTGGGGCAATGCGACTCCGTGCGGCGTCGGCAGGTCATGGTGCAGGCCAGCGGCATTGCAGTGGTTTCACCTCTTGAACAACACAGTTCCCAGTGCTGCAGGTCGAGGAAGATGAAGTCTTTGGTGTCCCTGAGACTTCCAACAGGAGGCAAGCTCTACTCCAAGCCCTTGGAGAACTCTCTCAAGCAGGACACCCAGCAAAGTTCACCCTTTGCACTCTTTTCAGGTAGAAGCAGCAACTGCTGGCCAGTCCAGCAAAGCAAGATAGCAAAGGGACAGTACTCCTCCTTCAGCTCTTCTCCTGGGCAGAGGTTCCTCTTGATTCCCGAAAGATTCTAATAATCTGGGGTTTTGGGTCTGCTTCTTATACCCAGTTCTGCCTTTGAAGTTTCCAAACTTCAAAACAAAGTCTCAAGTGTTTGCAAGATCCTTCCTTGTTTAGGCCAGGCCCCAGAAACTCACCAGGGGGTCAGAGACAGCATTGTGTGAGGGTAGGCACAGTCCTTTCAGGTGTGAGTGGCCACTCCACCCCTCCCCTCATCCCCTCCAGCACAGATGGCTAATCAAGATATGCAGGCTAAACCCCAGCCCCCTTTGTGTCACTGTCTAGAGGAGAGGTGTGAACAGCCCAACTGTCAAACTGACCCAGACAGGGAATGCACAAACAGGCAGCCACAGAATGGATTAAGCAAGAAAATCCCTACTTTCTAAAAGTAGCATTTTCAAACGCACAAACTTAAAATCAACTTTACTAAAAGATGTATTTTTACATTGTGAGCTCAGAGACCCCAAACTCCACATGTCCATCAGATCACAAAGGGAATCTACACTTTAATCAAATTTAAAGGTAGCCCCCATGTTAACCTATGAGAGGGACAGGCCTTGCAACAGTGAAAAACGAATTAAGCAATATTTCACTGTCAGGACATATAAAACACATTACTATATGTCCTACCTTAACCATACACTGCACCCTGCCCTTGGGGCTACCTAGGGCCTACCTTAGGGGTGCCTTATATGTAAGAAAAGGGAAGGTTTAGGCCTGGCAAGTGGGTACACTTGCCAAGTCGAAGTTACAGTCAAGTTACAGTGACAGGTCTGAGACATGATTACAGAGCTACTTATGTGGATGGCACAACCAGTGCTGCAGGCCCACTAGCAGCATTTGATTTATAGGCCCTGGGCACCTCTAGTGCACTTTACTAGGGACTTACTAGTAAATCAAATATGCCAATTATGGATAAACCAGTCCACAGTACAATTTATATGGGGAGCACTTGCACTTTAGCACTGATTAGCAGTGGTAAAGTGCGCAGAGACAATAAACCAGCAAAAACAGAGTCCAAAACCAGGAGGTCAGAAGGCAAAAAGACAGGGGAGACATGCCAAAAAGCTGCCAGGTCTAACACAGATGTGTTGATCCATCACTGACATCTGCCAGTGACAGATGCCACAAGATTTAAACCCACCCTTCCTCATGGACATCCTGCCACACCTGGAGACAATGTCTCAAAAGGTCTTCGACAAAAGCTCCACAAAGGTCAGTCAAAAAGCGGCTGGGGGTTAATTGGGTGTATAAGCCCTTCTCCCGATCTGGCATGACTAGCACACAAAAAAGAACTAACGTCAGCACAGTGTGGTGGCACCTATGTAGGCACCACACACATCATGCCATGGGGAGCTGAACAATGCCACCTACCAGCAAGAAGGGGGTACTGCTCACAAAACAATTTCAGATTCAGTCTGACACCTGGAGATAATTCTAAGGTAAGGAATCTGCAGCTAGAAGTCTCTATCAGTTTTTTAGCTTTCAAGAGTTGCTTGTAACGTTTGTGCATTAAGTTGCAGAAATTAGAAACTATACATAGGAGACTACATAACCTGACAAAAAGCAGGATACAGCTTTGAAAAGGAAAGATGAATCACAGAAAATGTTGAAAAAAAAAGATTTGAAAAGCAATTCACAAAATAATTTTTGGCATTACAGAGGTTTAAGAGAGGTTTAAGAGAGAGGGAAGAATATGGTTTTATTCATGGCACATAAAATTTAACTCATTTCCAAATGAAGATTCAAATGACAAACACTACAATACAAAGATCATCGAGTCACTACACACATTGCTGAAGTAAAAAACCAAGAAGGATTTTAGTTTATTTTCAGTTGTTCAATGTTTTCCAAAATAGTATTTGCAGCTCCCACACAAATGTGCTCCCCTGTTTCATTTCTGAAATATTAAAAAAAAAAAAATCTAATGTTCTGAGAGATACAGTTGTAAGACTAAAGCAGATGGGTCGATTGGTGGTTAAGTTTAAAGATAATGCAGCATCTGCAAAAGTTTTATCCCCAGGCAAGCTACAGGCGGTACACAACTCCCTTTTCCGAACAATAACAGATGCAACCTGCAATCGTTAGGCAAGTTTCATAATTCACTGATAAGCAGGGAATTGTCAGGATTTAAAGATATCCTGGAATAATTTTTCTTGGATTAATGAAGCACTGTATTTTTAATCTTGTAGGATTAGAGGTGAGAGTTAACAGGACCTGGCTTAGGTCTTAGATTGGGAGCCATGAAGGGAAGGCTTCTTCCTGGGTGACAGGGGACTTGCAGATAAGTCAGTGAATGGCCAGGTGAGGGCAGAAACCGGTCTTGTAGGAAAGGGAATTTAATGTTTATCAGGGAATGACCAATGCTCCCTTGGTTTGTTTTTAAAGGTTTTTAATAAAAGGCAATGATGTTTTGGGGTAAATGGAGGCAATATTGTGGTCTGGGCTCCACAGGATCACTGGGCAAATCACAATGACTGATCTGCAACATTTCAAATTGATTAATATAAAAGACGGTGCTCCATGCTTTGTTATCTGCAAAAAACAAAATGATTTATTAAAAAATTTAGTGTTCTTTTAACAACAAAAATTGAGGTAGCAGGTTCTACGGAATTACAAAATGGGTAAACAGAATACAAATAACTCAAGGAATACATTCAAAGAGTAAAGGTTCTCCACTAGAATATTGAGCTATGGCACTATATCTCTACATGAGATCCGTAACTAGTTCATTGAATACTTGATTGGAGAAAGTTTTTTTAACTCATCATTTATCAGATAAAAAATATTAAGAGTGCGCAAGTCTTAATTCAGACTGGTTTAGACATTAAAAATGTGGGTGCTATATGACACAATCTAGGCCAATGGCTCATAGTCCAAACCTTTACCTTGAAATGTAAAACTAATATAGCAGTGATTTATGGTTGAAACTCTGATGTTGTTCTCATTTAAAGTCTTAGTCGACATAATGGGGCCTTAGAATATTTATATATTATATTCGAAAATTTCAATTTAACCTTAAATCACCAGATGGAGAAATTAAAGACTGTTTTTACAGCTCGACTACCAAAATTATTGAGATGCTATGGAAACATTAAACATTTACAGCTTGCAGATATTCTGCATTTAGTAAATAAACATACCTTTTAATGGTTTGAGCATAGGAATTCCTCCAGGCTGGATTACTCTCTAATATCAGAAGATTTGAAGAGTAAAGTTAAATTATATGAGATAATGCCTAGATACTAATCTGACAATTCAACTTGCTTCACATTACTTCTCTTAGGTAACATTCTTTCTGGTACAGACTATCTAATCCTCCCCAAGCGAGAGTGTGGATCTGGAATTTTTTCAGCTGTACTCCTGTGCGTTAGTTTGTGACACTGTACTGCTCCGGAAATCACGTGGGTGATCAGTAAAGGCTTCAATCCAGTGCACTGACGTCAATTGCTTTTGAAGTTGTCTGCTCCCACAAATGCAGAGCCACAACATCAAATTTGCTTTGGCCAGTGTACAAAGTCCTAGTCTTGGGGATCTTTTAATAAATAGAACCCAATTCACAGAACAGGGAAGGTGTGAGGGTCGGTAAAGAATACTTGGTTAGATAAGAGTCTCTACCAGAAAGTATTACCAAAGTTAAGTACCTTGGTCTTTATATAAGGACTTCTAACAGCAGATTCCTCACTTTTGAATAGATACCAGAGCAAGTGGCTCATGCTAACAATTCCTGCGGGACGAGCAAGCAAAATACCTCTCTTCACAAACCAGGGTTTCCAGGCAATAGTGCTTCCTGAACGTATGGAGTGACACTTGTGTAGCCGCCTGACAGATCATCAGAAAAAGTGCTCCATATGCCAACACATTGGTAGAAGCTTTGGTTCTTTTGGAGGATAGTTTTTGGCCATGATAGTGATGCAAAGTATAATGCAGCTGTAGACGGTCCTTTTCTGCACGACTTTTGTTCACTACAGCGAACCCCACAACAAGCGGATTGTCTACCCAGAGGTCTTTGGTATGATCAACATTAAAGATCAGTGCTGTTTTAGGCTCGAAGTGATGCAGTCACTCATCCAAATCCTCCTCAGAGGGGTGAGGCACAGCCATCAGGGTGATGGTTTGATCAGCATGGAACAGCTTCTCAACTTGTAGAAAAAAGGATGCTGGTGTCCGAATAACAAGTTTGTCTTGAAAGAAGGTGGTATACAGCAGATTCACATAGAAAGCCTACAGTTCATTCACCAGCCAGGCCCATTTTATGGCAGCAAGGAGCACTGTCATGCAATACAGGTGTTCCTATTGGTCTCAACTGAGCGTTAAAGTATAGATTCTCCCTCTTTAGAGACTATTGCACCCTCTTCATTAACAGTGGAACATGACACTCCCGTGATGACAATCCACCACCAGTGACTGACACCCATGGCACTATGTTTGGTTGAGGGTGGCCTATCAGACTGTGAGGAAAATCCAGCAATGGTGCCAGGACATTCTTCAATAAGCTGAAGGAGTCAAAATTTCTCCAAATTAGTGGTGGTAGGGCGCATTGGCACAACTTAACCTCTACCAACATCCCTTAAATACGAAAACTGTGGAAATGTCAGCAGTCATACAACATTTTGCACATTTAGAGCAGTATAATCTTTAAAATCAAGCTCAGATAGCAACAAATAGAATTTGCCTAAACTGGAAAATATACAAAACACTGGTAACACATTTTGGTGTTGGCATATTTGTCAGCAGTTGTAGACAAGGTCTCCCTTATCAATATGGGGTCTTGGATAGCCAGGTGCCCGTTAATTAAAATTAGGCAACAAGCATTGGCTGTTTAACTTTATCAACTGTTAATCCTAGTTTCCTACATTGGGTGCCCTCAGGACTCATAACTACGTTGCTCAACAATCATGTGGCTCCCTTGGGCAGACAGATTAGGTCTCATGGCTAGTTATTATTTTGGTAAATAACAACTCACAATATATTCTTAAGACTGAAGTTCAATCATTATTTACTACTCCAGCAAATCACAAGACTGAGATTGTGTTGGGATTCTCAGTCAGTATTCCAGTAGCTCTTTCCCTTACAGGGATCACCAGTACCAGTTAATACAGCACTGACACATTCTATTTTCAGCTCAAAGCAGCAATGCTAGCGCCCCCCATATTTAAGAATGCATACTACTACTAGAAAAAGCCCACTGCATTTACCACTAAATACACTAAGAAATCATCTATAAAACTCTTACTTTCTTCAAGTGTTCCAACTTGATGAATATTTCAGGGTACTGAGAACAATTTTGTGGACCTAATAATCTCCAGGAAGAGTAACTGAAAAAGTAGATAATTCAGTCATAGTTAAGCCTCTAACTCTTAGCCAGCGTACTGTTCAGAGCAGTTTGTTTTACCCCAACAGCCACAAAAACAACAATCAAATTCAACAAGGACTATATCATACTATTCATAACTAAAGAAATGCAGATAAAAAACCACAGATTGGAATCCCTCATCTTTGTAAACATGTTTAAAAGATGACTTTTCATTAAAAAGCCCCAGCACCAAAGGCCTAATTCTATTTGATACCCCTAATCACAGCTAGAGCTCTCTTATAGACTATATAATCTACCTCATTACCATATTAACATCCATCTAAAACCAAAAGTTCACAACCATTCACATAAGCACACTTTTCCCAGTTAATGATTTCACTAGGGGGATTATTGACAGGCCCCAAAAAGCTTATGAAGTCAAAATAAAGATGTTACAGTACAAAGATCTGTACATTTTATTTGGGACCAGCGGTTGTCCAAGGACAGATAGGAGGAAAATATTGAACTTAACTACTGATATTCTTTCACCATCTACAGTCACTGGAAAAAGGGAGGTATCCTCCCGCAAAATACAACTTTAGTCTTATCCTTATTATTTACCAGTATGTTGCTTTCATAGTGAAAGTGTAATGCATTTTTTTTCTTCTGGATTACAGCAAGGGTTTTCACCAGCATGGCCAGATCAAAAGTGTACAAGAGATTACCGTGGCTAAAGTCCCCAGATAAAGGGGGAAAAAAGGTTTGTCAAATTGAGGAAGCATGGAAGATTTGCTACAAATTGCAAAAACAATATGTAGGTGTAAGGAAATGCCTCCTTGGCATGGTTGCCCCCTGACTTTTTGCCTTTGCTGATGCTATGTTTACAATTGAAAGTGTGCTGAGGCCTGCTAACCAGGCCCCAGCACCCGTGTTCTTTCCCTAACCTGTACTTTTGTATCCACAATTGGCAGACCCTGGCATCCAGATAAGTCCCTTGTAACTGGTACTTCTAGTACCAAGGGCCCTGATGCCAAGGAAGGTCTCTAAGGGCTGCAGCATGTCTTATGCCACCCTGGAGACCTCTCACTCAGCACAGACACACTGCTTGCCAGCTTGTGTGTGCTAGTGAGGACAAAACGAGTAAGTCGACATGGCACTCCCCTCAGGGTGCCATGCCAGCCTCTCACTGCCTATGCCAGTATAGGTCAGTCACCCCTCTAGCAGGCCTTACAGCCCTAAGGCAGGGTGCACTATACCATAGGTGAGGGTACCAGTGCATGAGCACTGTGCCCCTACAGTGTCTAAGCAAAACCTTAGACATTGTAAGTGCAGGGTAGCCATAAGAGTATATGGTCTGGGAGTCTGTTTTGCACGAACTCCACAGCACCATAATGGCTACACTGAAAACTGGGAAGTTTGGTATCAAACTTCTCAGCACAATAAATGCACACTGATGCCAGTGTACATTTTATTGCAAAATACACCCCAGAGGGCACCTTAGAGGTGCCCCCTGAAACTTAACCGACTGTCTGTGTAGGCTGACTAGTTCCAGCAGCCTGCCACACTAGAGACATGTTGCTGGCCCCATGGGGAGAGTGCCTTTGTCACTCTGAGGCCAGTAACAAAGCCTGCACTGGGTGGAGATGCTAACACCTCCCCCAGGCAGGAGCTGTAACACCTGGCGGTGAGCCTCAAAGGCTCACCCCTTTGTCACAGCACCGCAGGACACTCCAGCTAGTGGAGTTGCCCGCCCCCTCCGGCCCCGGCCCCCACTTTTGGCGGCAAGGCCGGAGAAAATAATGAGAATAACAAGGAGGAGTCACTGGCCAGTCAGGACAGCCCCTAAGGTGTCCTGAGCTGAGGTGACTAACTTTTAGAAATCCTCCATCTTGCAGATGGAGGATTCCCCCAATAGGGTTAGGATTGTGACCCCCTCCCCTTGGGAGGAGGCACAAAGAGGGTGTACCCACCCTCAGGGCTAGTAGCCATTGGCTACTAACCCCCCAGACCTAAACACGCCCTTAAATTTAGTATTTAAGGGCTACCCTGAACCCTAGAAAATTAGATTCCTGCAACAACAAGAAGGACTGCCTAGCTGAAAACCCCTGCAGAGGAAGACCAGAAGACAACTACTGCCTTGGCTCCAGAAACTCACCGGCCTGTCTCCTGCCTTCCAAAGAACTCTGCTCCAGCGACGCCTTCCAAAGGGACCAGCGACCTCTGAATCCTCTGAGGACTGCCCTGCTTCGACGACGACAAGAAACTCCCGAGGACAGCGGACCTGCTCCAAAAAGACTGCAACTTTATCCAAAGGAGCAGCTTCAAAGAACCCTGCAATCTCCCCGCAAGAAGCGTGAGACTTGCAACACTGCACCCGGCGACCCCGACTCGGCTGGTGGAGAACCAACACCTCAGGGAGGACCCCCGGACTACTCTACGACTGAGTACCAAAACCTGCCCCCCCTGAGTCCCCACAGCGCCGCCTGCAGAGGGAATCCCGAGGCTTCCCCTGACCGCGACTCTCTGAAACCTAAGTCCCGACGCCTGGAAAAGACCCTGCACCCGCAGCCCCCAGGACCTGAAGGACCGGACTTTCACTGCAGAAGTGACCCCCAGGAGTCCCTCTCCCTTGCCCAAGTGGAGGTTTCCCCGAGGAAGCCCCCCCTTGCCTGCCTGCAGCGCTGAAGAGATCCCTTGATCTCTCATTGGCTTCCATTGCGAACCCGACGCTTGTTCTAACACTGCACCCGGCCGCCCCCGCGCCGCTGAGGGTGAAATTTCTGTGTGGGCTTGTGTCCCCCCCGGTGCCCTACAAAACCCCCCTGGTCTGCCCTCCGAAGACGCGGGTACTTACCTGCAAGCAGACCGGAACCGGGGCACCCCCCCTCTCTCCATTGAAGCCTATGCGTTTTGGGCACCACTTTGAACTCTGCACCTGACCGGCCCTGAGCTGCTGGTGTGGTAACTTTGGGGTTGCTCTGAACCCCCAACGGTGGGATACCTTGGACCAAGAACTGAACCCTGTAAGTGTCGTACTTACCTGGTAAAACTAACAAAAACTTACCTCCCCCAGGAACTGTGAAAATTGCACTAAGTGTCCACTTTTTAAATAGCTATTTGTGAATAACTTGAAAAGTATACATGCAATTGAAATGATTCAAAGTTCCTAATGTACTTACCTGCAATACCTTTCAAACAAGATATTACATGTTAAATTTGAACCTGTGGTTCTTAAAATAAACTAAGAAAAGATATTTTTCTATAACAAAACCTATTGGCTGGATTTGTCTCTGAGTGTGTGTACCTCATTTATTGTCTATGTGTATGTACAACAAATGCTTAACACTACTCCTTGGATAAGCCTACTGCTCGACCACACTACTACAAAATAGAGCATTAGTATTATCTCTTTTTACCACTATTTTACCTCTAAGGGGAACCCTTGGACTCTGTGCATGCTATTCCTTACTTTGAAATAGCACATACAGAGCCAACTTCCTACAGTAGGCATCAGAAGCTGTTGAAGTCTATTACAGAATCATCTTTTATTCTAGTCACCCTATACCTTTAATGTAAATGGTTATTATTCTGACAGTCATTATCAAAAGCTTGGCAAAAATCAAATGTCTATTTTACCATTTATCAAATAAGCAATGGTGGAGAAACCGTTTTTGTTTTATCAGCAAAATAAATAAAAACTGAAGAGTGGGAGCCTTAAGTATAATTAACAACTCTTATTTTCTCCAAAGGATAATGAGATCTACAGAATAACAGGTCACTCAAAAAGCAACAAAAGCAACTATAAAGAGAGGCATTCTTGTCAACTGATTTTCAGGCATTCTCCCAGAACACAACTGAGAGATCAATTGCTGACTCGCCACATTAGAGTTTTGCTTGTTTAACTGTGATTACATAAAGTTTGTTAGCCCAACCACTTAATCGTATCAAGAAAATGTTTGAAAACCCCTGCAGGTTTATCTGTAGATCATTTCTTAAAAAGGTTTACTTATCACTCTCTTCTATGACCTAGGAATTGTCCTCTTCAAGGTTACCCATAGGAATAGGAGGAATACGTTACCTGCCACTAATCGTCCTTTAGGCCATATATCGAAGTTGTACTATATTCTGGTCCTGCAACCCTTGAATGATTCATTGATTTGACATTTTTTGCAATGCATTGATGAATAAAGGATTCCAAAAGAATACTGTTGGCTATTAATACAATAGACCCACTTGCAACTGGCTGATCATAGACACTTAAAAGAAACACTGTCCATTATGTCTCTGTACCAACAACTCCAGGGCATCAGTCTTTAGTTAAGCATTAAGGTTAGTCATGCAATGAAATATTAGGGAACCTTTATTCAAATAATGCCCAACCCGAGGACATTCTGATTTGACAGCCTTAAAATCGAGCATATTTTTTCCAAAATTACTCTAATTTCATAGCCAGATAGGCACCACCTTTCACGGATTCCAAATTCTTTTTCAAACTAAACCTTTTTAACAATGGCTACGAACAACCTGGGTTTGACACAGATATTAACTCTCGTAACAAATTGAAAACAATTAGCATTTACTGATGACAAAAACATGTGCCATTTGAGAGGGTTAACATCAACAAACTGCAAACAGACTAGAATTAATAAAGGATAACCTTTTTCCTAGCTTCTGGAGTACATTTAGTAGGTGTGTGTTAAAGTTAGTCAATCTCCAGATCCAAACTATGCATTTTATCCATGGCCCACTTCCTCAAAGCAACCTAAAAACAAGTGGTCCCTTACATCATTCTTAACAGTAAATAACGTACAAAATAAAAAAAACTAGAGATTCAAGTGCAGCCAACAGGAAGTTTACCATAGCCCAATTTGGAATGTGGGAGCAGATAGCTGATCCTTGGGGAAGCATCCCATTTTATTAATTCAAATTCAGAACGGAACTAAGGGAGAGAACACCTGAAAAGAATACTAAAGGCTTCCATTAAGTTAGACAGTTTAGGATTAACTTGGCCATCTAGTATCCAGTGGGCCCTAAAATACAACTCAGTTGATAAGTTAAGGTTGAAGCCCAAACCAGAAAGTCCCTCCTCAAAGTTACCATAAGTTGCTTTCTGACAGATTTTTTTTTAACAACAAATTGCTTGTAAATAAATCAGCAGCTACGCAAATCTATGAGGGCTGCAGGAAGCCCTGGACAATAAGTAGTTAACTACACTGCTTTAAGATCGGGTTTCTTTGAAATTAAAATAATTAAACAACCAGAAGGCTAGCTACAATGCTGGTTTCTGGTCCAGGGAGGACCTGGTCTGGAAGTTCTGGCTGGACTGTTCCCATATGGAACAGAGTCAAGACCGATTTGCATATTGCTGGGTCCAAACTGGAATGGCATGGGAAGCAAAAAAAAAAAAAAAAAAACTGACAGATTAAACCCAGATCTGTGAGTGAGGGTCAATGTTTGATTTGTTCTGCATTCCGTCCATCATCTGTTTTTACAATGTTCATGGATAGCATGACTGTTAAACGGTATAAACCCATCAAACTCAAAATCCTCTTTTTCAGCCTTGTTTCATGATGGAGAATAATATATTTACTGTGCCAAAATCGCTCCATGAAAGTAATCCAGGCCAGAATCTCCATCCCATGCACATTCCATAATAATAAAACTGAGATAAAGCTAGAAATGCTGCCACCTCTTGATCTTACACTTTGGATTCTGAGGCAAGAGAGGCATGTAAAATTAATTAAGTGGGTGTTGGCTATCTGTAGCAAGGTAGGAGAATCTTGCATGCAAAGATCTTCTTGAAAACGAGTCACTCAATACTTGCCACCCACTTCCATGAAATTGTGTCTGTCTTTTGACAACCTAAACAGTTGCCCTAAGGGAAGACCTAAATTAAAATGTGTTGAAATTTAATGAAAGTGAATGCATGTACTTACCAAGATTACATGAAACCCATAAGGTTTATATGAATCCAGAAGTAACAATACTAAAGTTATTTAGCTTTAGCAGGTTAGTGATGACTATGGTATAATTTAAGCACAATAGCAGCAACTGCCCAGAAACCTCATGAAAAAACTGGCTGACTAGCTATATGTGAAATGTTCTTACCAATGGATGATACATTTTCTTTCTGAATATTAAGACAAACAACATACTATGTTACTTTTCCCATCAGATCCTTATATTTTGTTTCAGAAATCTCCTTTTATACAGCTACCCGCTTACAGGATTATTATGCCATCAGAAACAATTATCATTTAAACAAAATATCTCTATCCTTAGATGAGAACACTTCTCATTGATATATATAACAATTAAAAGTAAAACGTAAACGTTAAAGGGGAACTATGCATGTGTAGTATTACAAGTGACAAGAAAATATTTTTTGTTGTGTGCTATAGTAAAAATCACAATTACAAACTGCTGAGAGAGGGCCATCACTTGTAGCAGTAATAATGCATTTTTTAAACTTGAAAAATACTAACCTCTTTGCCATCCTTATAATACCTATTTGCTTCATGAACAGCTGCAGCAACCTGCTGACTTTTCAGCTGGCTCAGTTTGCTTTCAGGATTTCGTAACCTAGTGACCATTCGAGTTGATTCAGGAGTCCCTTTCCCTGGGCCTGGAGAATCACCAAATTCACTGCTTGTTTTCTCCAGCTTAAATTCAACTAAAAATAAAAAATAAAAAAGTTACTTGCAATGATTAGAGGATGAGATTAAAGATTTCCTTGAAATCTGCAGACTCCAGAATTCAAATTGTTTGTGGTAAACATCTAGTTAGGGAAGCTGGGCCACTAGATACCTAAGCTTAATAAAAAAAAATACTAACGTTATAAGAGGGTGTGCATAAGCTGGTCAGATCACACTGTGTTACAATGTTTTTTAATTGAAGCACCCATTTACGTATTCTGTTCCATCCTAGCATTCAAATTTCACAAGGCCCAGATAGCCTTCACAACTTGACACAGAGGTTTCCACAAGGTCGAAGTGTGTAAAATGCAGGGGGAGCGAGGTGTACAGGAATGCACAGGCCACTGTCCTCTGCCACCTCCATTAAACATAAACCTGAGTTTTGGAACCTCTCCTCTATGTATGATAACAATGATATCTATCAGGAGGAAGAAAGCTGAGAGAGGGTTTATTCAGGACTGACAGGAGGGAAATCAGGAGTATGAAGGGTATATTCAGGGTAGGGTGGGGAAAGAGCTTCATTGCACAGAGAAAGAAACACTGAACTGTGGTGAAAAAAAAAAAAACATTTTTTAAATACCAGTCACTTTCTGCTATTCTTATTATTAATCTGCAGATTACACAACTTTACTGAAATTCACTGGGGTTGATTTGTGCAGGCACTAGTCACTATTTTAATACAATCAATATATTTTCTTTATAAATCCTTCCTCTATCGCTTATTCATGTGTGCAATTTTGGATAATCACTCTTCATGTTGACATCAATTGATTATTAATTTTTACATTTAGTATTTTATTCCATTCAATGAGATGCCACATTTGGGTTCATTCCGGGTCCAACACATTTCAACTGCATAGGCTTCATCACTTGTCAATTTTGAAAACATCTGTACAAAAATGCAATTGTCTAATTCTGTACCAAGCACTATGAATCAGCAATTTATCATATATATTGTTATGCTAATTTAAATACAAAAACACCCTTCAAGTTGAAACTTATTCATCCCAAATATCAAAATCAATCTTATTTTTTAAGAGGCAATAATTCAATCAGTTGAGCAACTCCGACTGCTTCTCTTAGCTTGGACAGGCCACAAAGGAGTGGGGCCAGTCACACAGACTATTTCGATCCAGGGAGAAAGTTAACAACCACTTCCAGCAGTCATAGAGTCCTTAGGGTCTTTTCCTGCTTCAACGCGGTCCAGACGGAAAGTGGCCCTGATGCTTGGGATGCAGGATGCTAAGACCCTGAAGATAAATGAATAGATGCAGTGAGTTTTCCTAAGGCCATCCTGTGGGCCATAAGATACGCTTCAGGGGTAATCTCAGGACTCGATCTCCCATGATGTAGCAATGCAGATCAGTAAGCTCCAGTTGCCACTAGTCTTCCTGTTATACCAGTCTCAATGGTTCTTTACAGTTGGGGCACCAAAGTACACTTTGACGCTGGTCACAGGCCCGACTTACTTAAAGGTCCTATTGAGGGTCAGGAATCAGTGTGCCGGTGTTTCAGGGCAGCAGGGCACTTGAGGAGTGCAGATCTCTTTTGCTGAACAGGGGACTAGCCGCCTAGCCCCTGAAGTCACTTATTCTGTCCTGGCACAAGTGAAGCTCTTGTGCACAAGTGGGTACAGCAGGCACATTCTCTTGGGTGCAGCAGATGCAGTTCATCATCTGGTGCAGTCTCCCTTTGCTGGGTCCAGGGAGCAGCTTAGCAGTCGCCCTTCTGTATTCTGTCCAGTCCAGTAGTATTCATAGGACTTTTATGTCACCTTCATGCATGAGGAAGAAGAGGACTCACTAGCCAATAGGCAACAATTCCCATTAGGCAACCCTTACCATTGTACATCCCTGTCAAGGAAGTGTGGCATCAGAATCTCCCAGAAGGTACTATCCTACCCAGTACCAACATGACCAGACTTACTTTCCTGTGTGGAGCTCCCTACCTCAAATGGGGGGGCGAGCTAAAACAACAAAAAAGGTAATACAGGGATTTTCCTTCCGAGATGCCAGCCTTTCTGAGCAAACGAAACCCCGACTACTGTAACTTGCATGTGCTCAACAGAAGCATATTCCCCTTTGAAGCTCGCCATCTGTGGCTCACTCCCCCTCTCGCCATTCTGCCAGGAGTTGGTCACCCCTCCTGGCTTTCATTTGAGTCGTTCACCCCTCTCTCCAGAGAGGCAGCAAGGTGTCTCGGGGACGGTTCCGGGAGTAGCTGTGCGTATCAGAAACAGCATCTTAAAACTTGGGCAAAGAAGTGGCAACTATAAAAAGGCCCTTTCTGCATCCAAGTTATCTAAAAGCCAACTTAAGCAGTGAGTTGGGATTAATTTAACAATTCATCCGATATCCTGGAGTACTATCTTTGGCAGTCCCCAAATTAAGTTAGCATTTAGCACAATGCCTAGTGTAACTCCATGTTATCAATGGGGCTACCAGACTTACTACAGTGAAAAATGAAAATGTCACTTACCCAGTGTACATCTGTTCGTGGCATCAGTCGCAGTAGATTCGCATGTTCTGCAATAGCTCGCCATCTGGTGTTGGGCCGGAGTGTTACAAGTTGTTTTTCTTCGAAGAAGTCTTTCGAGTCACGGGACCGAGTGACTCCTCCTTTTGTCTCCATTGCGCATGGGCGTCGACTCCATCCTCGATTGTTTTTCCCCGCAGAGGGTGAGGTAGGAGTTGAATTGTAGTAATAGTGCCCATGCAATGGAGTGACTAAGTATGCACTTATTTAAGGTTGAGATGATACATATATAAATAATTGAAGGTAACTTCCAAACTGCTACAGGCTCCCGGGGAGGCGGGTGGGCACATGCGAATCTACTGCGACTGATGCCACGAACAGATGTACACTGGGTAAGTGACATTTTCAGTTCGATGGCATCTGTCGCTGTAGATACGCATGTTCTGCAATAGACTAGTAAGCAGTTATTTCCCCAAAAGCGGTGGATCAGCCTGTAGGAGTGGAAGTAGTCTGAAATAATGTCCTTAATACAGCTTGACCTACTGTGGCTTGTTGTGCGGATAACACGTCTACACAGTAGTGCTTGGTGAATGTGTGAGGCGTAGACCATGTGGCTGCCTTACATATTTCTTGCATTGGGATGTTTCCTAGAAAGGCCATGGTAGCACCTTTCTTTCTGGTTGAGTGTGCCCTTGGTGTAATGGGCAGCTGTCGTTTAGCTTTAAGGTAGCAGATTTGGATGCATTTAACTATCCATCTGGCTATACCTTGTTTTGAAATTGGGTTTCCTGCATGAGGTTTTTGAAATGCAATAAAGAGTTGTTTAGTCTTTCTGATGTTCTTTGTTCTGTCAATGTAATACATTAATGCTCTTTTGACATCTAATGTATGTAGTGCCCTTTCAGCTACGGTATCTGGCTGTGGAAAGAACACCGGAAGTTCCACTGTTTGATTTAGATGGAACGGTGAAATAACCTTTGGCAAAAATTTAGGATTGGTCCTTAGGACGACTTTATTTTTGTGTAGTTGTATAAAAGGTTCCTGTATAGTAAACGCCTGAATCTCGCTTACTCTTCTCAGGGAAGTAATGGCGATGAGAAATGCCACCTTCCAGGTTAGGAACTGTATGTCGCAGGAGTGCATGGGTTCAAAAGGTGGACCCATAAGTCTAGTTAGGACAACATTTAGGTTCCATGAAGGAACAGGTAGTGTTCTTGGTGGTATAATTCTCCTAAGGCCCTCCATGAATGCTTTAATGACTGGTATTTTATATAGGGAAGTTGAATAGGTAGTCTGCAGGTATGCAGATATTGCTGCAAGGTGAATCTTAATGGAAGAGAAAGCTAGGTTAGATTTTTGTAAGTGAAGCAAGTAACCCACTACATGTTCTGGAGTTGTGTGTAATGGTTGTATTTGATTAATATGGCAGTAGCAAACAAACCTCTTCCATTTACTTGCATAGCAGTGCCTGGTGGATGGCCTTCTTGCTTGTTTTATGACTTCCATACATTCTTGGGTAAGTTGTAAGTGCCCGAATTCTAGGATTTCAGGAGCCAGATTGCTAGATTCAGCGATGCTGGATCTGGGTGTCTGATCTTTTGGTTGTGCTGTGTCAACAGATCTGGCCTGTTGGGCAATTTGATGCAGGGTACCACTGATAGGTCTAGCAGCGTTGTGTACCAGGGTTGCCTTGCCCAAGTTGGTGCTATCAATATGAGTTTGAGTTTGCTTTGACTGAGTTTGTTTACCAGGTAAGGAAGGAGAGGGAGAGGAGGAAAAGCGTAAGCAAATATCCCTGACCAGTTCATCCATAGGGCATTGCCTTGGGATTGTTTGTGTGGGTATCTGGATGCGAAGTTTTGGCATTTTGCGTTCTCCCTTGTCGCAAACAAGTCTATCTGAGGTGTTCCCCAGAGTTTGAAATAAGTGTTCAGTATTTGGGGGTGAATTTCCCATTCGTGGACCTGTTGGTGATCTCGAGAGAGATTGTCTGCGAGTTGATTTTGTATCCCTGGTATAAACTGTGCAATTAGGCGAATTTGGTTGTGAATTGCCCAATGCCAAATTTTTTGTGCTAACATGCTTAACTGCGTGGAGTGCGTCCCTCCCTGCTTGTTTAGATAATACATTGTTGTCATGTTGTCTGTTTTGACGAGAATGTATTTGTGAACTATTATTGGTTGGAAAGCTTTTAGTGCTTGAAAAACTGCAAGAAGTTCTAGGTGATTGATATGCAGTTTTGTTTGATGTACGTTCCCTTGTCCTTGTATGCTGTGTTGATCGAGGTGTGCTCCCCACCCTGTCATGGAAGCATCTGTTGTTATTACGTATTGTGGCACTGGGTCTTGAAAAGGCCGCCCCTTGTTTAAATTTATGTTGTTCCACCACAGAAGCGAGAGGTAAGTTTGGCGGTCTATTAACACCAGATCTAGAAGGTGACCCTGTGCTTGAGACCACTGTGATGCTAGGCATTGTTGTAAGGGCCTCATGTGCAGTCTTGCGTTTGGGACAATGGCTATGCATGATGACATCATGCCTAGGAGTTGTAATACCATCTTTGCTTGTATCTTTTGTGTTGGATACATGCGTTGTATGATGGTGTTGAAATTTTGAATTCTTTGTGGACTTGGAGTGGCTACTCCTTTTGATGTGTCTATTATGGCTCCCAGGTATTGTTGTACCTTGCGTGGCCGAATCTTGGATTTTGTGAAATTGACGGTGAACCCTAGTTTGAAGAGGGTTTGTATGATATGATTTGTGTGATTTGAGCACTCTATTAACGAATGGGCCTTGATTAGCCAGTCGTCTAGATATGGGAACACATGTATTTGCTGCCTTCTGATGTGTGCAGCGACTACCGCTAGACATTTGGTAAAGACTCTTGGTGCGGTTGTTAATCCGAAAGGCAGTACCTTGAATTGGTAATGTATTCCTTTGAATACAAACCTTAGGTATTTCCTGTGCGATGGGTGAATTGGTATATGGAAATAAGCATCCTTGAGGTCTAAAGTTGCCATGTAGTCGTGCAGCTTTAGCAATGGCAATACTTCTTGTAGTGTGACCATGTGGAAGTGGTCTGATTTGATGAAAGTGTTGACTACTCTGAGGTCTAGGATTGGTCTCAGTGTTTTGTCCTTCTTTGGTATCAGAAAGTACAGTGAGTAAACTCCTGTGTTTATTTGTGTGTTTGGCACTAATTCGATTGCATTCTTTTGCAATAGTGCCTGCACTTCTATCTCTAGGAGATTGGAATGGTGTGTTGTTAAATTTTGTGCTTTTGGTGGTATGTTTGGAGGGAACTGTAGAAATTCTATGCAGTAACCATGTTGGATAATTGCTAGAACCCAAGTGTCTGTAGTGATTTTCTCCCATGCTCTGTAATAATGACCTATTCGTCCCCCCACTGGTGTTGTGTGGAGGGGGTGAGTGACATGTGAGTCACTGTTTAGTAGTAGGGGTTTTGGGGCTTTGGAATCTTCCTCTATTTCTAGGGAATTGCCCTCCTCTATATTGTCCCCGAAAACCTCCTCTATACTGTCCTTGGTAACTGGACGGTGTGGCTTGTGAGGTGCTGGCTTGTGTGCTTTGACCCCGAAACCCCCCTCGAAAGGGCGTTTTACGGAATGAGCTGTAATTCCCTCTGCTCTGCGGGGAGTAGAGTGCGCCCATGGCTTTGGCAGTGTCCGTATCTTTTTTGAGTTTCTCAATCGCTGTGTCCACTTCTGGACCGAACAGTTCTTTTTCATTAAAGGCATATTGAGAACTGCTTGTTGAATCTCTGGTTTAAATCCAGACGTTCGGAGCCATGCATGCCTTCTGATAGTTACAGATGTATTAATTGTCCGTGCAGCTGTATCTGCAGCGTCCATGGAGGAGCGGATCTGGTTGTTGGAGATGGCCTGTCCCTCCTCAACCACTTGTTTTGCCCTATTTTGGAAGTCTTTGGGCAGATGTTCAATGAGATGTTGCATCTCGTCCCAGTGGGCTCTGTCATAGCGCGCAAGTAGTGCCTGGGAGTTCGCGATGCGCCACTGGTTTGCAGCTTGTGCTGCGACTCTTTTACCAGCTGCATCAAACTTGCGGCTTTCTTTATCTGGGGGTGGTGCATCTCCAGATGTGTGAGAGTTGGCCCTTTTCCTAGCTGCTCCTACAACAACAGAGTCTGGTGGCAGCTGTGTTGTGATGAAAGCCGGGTCTGTAGGAGGCGGCTTATACTTTTTTTCCACCCTTGGTGTGATTGCCCTACTTTTGACCGGGTCCTTAAATATGTCTTTTGCGTGCCGGAGCATACCAGGGAGCATAGGCAGGCTTTGGTAGGAGCTGTGGGTGGAGGAGAGTGTGTTGAACAGGAAATCATCCTCGACCTGTTCTGAGTGGAGGCTTACGTTGTGAAATTGTGCTGCTCTAGCCACCACCTGAGAGTACGCGGTGCTGTCTTCTGGTGGAGATGGTTTTGTAGGGTATGCCTCTGGGCTGTTATCTGACACTGGGGCGTCGTATAGGTCCCATGCGTCCTGGTCTTGGTCACCCTGGCTCATGGTGGTGTGAGCTGGGGAGTGTGATGGCGTTTGTGCTGGTGAAACGTTAATCACGGGCGGAGGAGAGGGTGGTGGTGTAACTCTTTTCACCACTTTTGGTTGTGGTGCTTGTTCCGTCTGGAACTCCAACCTTCTCTTTCTCCTAATGGGGGGAAGGGTGCTTATTTTTCCTGTCCCCTGCTGAATGAAGATACGCTTTTGCGTATGGTCCGCATCAGTTGCTTGTAGCTCTTCCTCAAACCTATGCTTCTGCATTTGGGAGGTTAGCGAGTGCTCTTCTGTATAAGAGCCTGAAGCTGGGTCGCTTGCAGTTTGTTTCGGCGTCGAAACTGTGTCTGCGTGTTTTTTCGGCTCCGAGGTGACTTTTTTCCTTTTCGGGGCCGAAACCTCTCGGCGTCGATCTGTTTCGGTGCCGCTGTCTCGGCGTCGAGCCGTGTCCACACCGGCATCTCGGTGTCGAGGCTTGTCTCCAGCACTTTCTCGGTCCCGAGAAGGCTGCGTGCCGGTGTCTCGACCGGAGTCGGACGATCTCGGCACTGTTTGGGCCTTTTTCGGTGCCGACGGTCGGTCACCGATTTTATGGGTTGAGCCATGGCCTGGTGGCAGTGGCGTCCCCTGGGCCTTGTAAATGTTTCTTTGTGTGGTTTTCGACGTCTTACTCACGGTTTGTGTATCGTCGAATCCTTCGGAGTCTGAGTCTTGGATCGAGAAGGTACCTTCTTCTTCCTGTTCCTCGAACTCCCGTCGGGCTGTCGGTGCGGACGCCATTTGAAGTCTTCTGGCTCGACGGTCTCGGAGTGTTTTTCGGGACCGGAACGCACGACAGGCCTCGCAGGTGTCTTCGCTGTGCTCAGGTGACAGGCACAGGTTGCAGACCAAGTGTTGGTCTGTGTAGGGGTATTTATTGTGGCATTTGGGGCAGAAACGGAACGGGGTCCGTTCCATCGGCGTTCTTCAGCACGCGGTCGGGCCGACCAGGCCCCGACGGAGGATCGAAAAATTACCCCGAAGGGCACCGGAGCTCTTCGATCTTCGATGCGGTGTTGAATGTAAGTATGCCGATCCCGAACGCAACAATACCGACGAAAATCTTCCGAAATTAACTATTTTTTCTGTTCCGAAACTCGGAGCGACAGGAACACGTCCGAACCCGATGGCGGAAAAAAAACAATCAAGGATGGAGTCGACGCCCATGCGCAATGGAGACAAAAGGAGGAGTCACTCGGTCCCGTGACTCGAAAGACTTCTTCGAAGAAAAACAACTTGTAACACTCCGGCCCAACACCAGATGGCGAGCTATTGCAGAACATGCGTATCTACAGCGACAGATGCCATCGAACCAGCAATTTCGAGTTTTTACTGTCCGGGCATGACAAACACAAGAGGACATGCCATTCTTTTTTTTAAATTAGCACTCAGCCTTGTGGCATACCAAGGCCTTTCCTGGAGGTGACTCGTTAGTATTCAAAAAAGGAAGGTTTTGACTTGCCAAAAGAGTTTATTTTGACTTGTCGCGTTGGCAGATTTAAAGATGCCCGACTAGCCTGCAGTGGGATGAGCCATGTTTTACCTTGTCACTGTAGTGGTGGCACAATTAAATGCTGTGGTCCACTGTAGTCTTGCACCACGTTAGGAACTTATAGGGACGTTTTATGCCAATCAGATGTAAGCTATTTGTACACATACTTTAAGGGGTGGGAGCACATACCCAGGTGCCTGGAAAACAGAGCGCAAGGCACAAGAGTTGAAAAAACATCACCTTGGTCATCAAAAAGTGGGGATGAACCTGCAAAAAGACATTTCTTTGCACGAAGAGAAAGCCATTTCTCTGCACCAAGGTACATATGTCATTTTCTCTCACCCAGAGAGTACAGCTGATGTGGAAGTCTCACAAATGGAACATACGTAATTCTCAACTATTACTGTATAAAGCTAATATAGCTACCTCATGGATTGCATATTTAGGGGAATGCCCATAAATTTCATGCATATTAGACAGCCAGAGATTGTTAAACGTCCTGACAAAGGTCGTCGACCCACAGGGCATAAAAAATGACTGCAAAACATCTTGACTACACCAGACGGCAGGACAATATTAACACACATTCGTTGTCAAATGCCACAGGCCACTTTCTATTAACCCAGTCAGAACATCCAAGAATAAATTGAGAGGATGATCCTATATTGTGTTTTTTGTAAAACAAACTTTGGTTTTATCATCCATAGAAATCAGAAAATGTACCTGTATAGACAAGCTTGAGCAAATCACTTCCATCACTCGTAAGATTGTACATTAGACACATCACACAGCCTTTATACTTTATTAGTATCAAACTGACCCTCCCATTTTCCCACCTAGTGCGCCCTAAAGGATTCGTCCCAATCATTTCCCTTATACTTTACCACGCTTTCCAAGGCAACCCCTGGCCTCATAGACCGACCTCTCTTGTTGAGCACACCATTCGACTCCTCCATGCCAGGGTAAGAGCTGATAGTGTAGGAGCTTTCCATTGCATCACAATGTCTTTTAGCAACTATGAGGGCCTTTCCCAAACATGCTCTGTCGGTTCTTGTGCCCCCCCCTCCACACTCTCCATCACCCTGTAAGGAAATGCCTCCTTGGCATGGTTACCCCCTGACTTTTTGCCTTTGCTGATGCTAAGTTATGAATTGAAAGTGGGCTGGGACCATGCTAACCAGGCCCCAGCACCAGTGTTCTTTCCCTAAACTATACCTTTGTCTCCACAGTTGGCACAACCCTGGCACTCAGGTAAGTCCCTGGTAACTGGTACCCCTGGTACTAAGGGCCATGATGCCAGGGAAGGTCTCTAAGGGCTGCAGCATGTCTTATGCCTCCCTAGGGACCCCTCACTCAGCACATGCACACTGCTTCACAGCTTGTGTGTGCTGGTGGGGAGAAAATCACTAAGTCAACATGGCACTCCCCTCAGAGTGCCATGCCAACCTCACACTGCCTGTGGCATAGGTAAGTCACCCCTCTAGCAGGCCTTATAGCCGTAAGGCAGGGTGCACTATACCACAGGTGAGGGCATAAGTGAATGAGCACTATGCCCCTACAGTGTCTAAGCCAAACCTTAGACATTGTAAGTGCAGGGTAGCCATAAGAGTATATGGTCTGGGAGTCTGTCAAACACGAACTCCACAGCACCATAATGGCTACACTGAAAACTGGGAAGCTTGGTATCAACCTTCTCAGCACAATAAATGCACACTGATGCCAGTGTACAATTTATTGTAAAATACACCCAGAGGGCATCTTAGAGATGCCCCCTGAAAACATACCCGACTTCCAGTGTGGGCTGACTAGTTTTTGCCAGCCTGCCACACACCAGACATGTTGCTGGCCACATGGGGAGAGTGCCTTTGTCACTCTGTGGCCAGGAACAAAGCCTGTACTGGGTGGAGGGGCTTCTCACCTCAACCTGCAGGAACTGTAACACCTGGCGGTTAGCGTCAAAGGCTCACCCCTTTTGTTACAGTGCCCCAGGGCATACCAGCTAGTGGAGATGCCCACCCCTCCGGCCACTGCCCCCACTTTTGGCGGCAAGGCTGGAGGAGATGATGAGAAAACCAAGGAGGAGTCACCCCCCAGACAGGACAGCCCCTAAGGTGTTCTGAGCAGAGGTGACTCTTACTTTTAGAAATCCTCCATCTTGTGGATGGAGGATTCCCCCAACAGGATTAGGGATGTGCCCCCCTCCCCTCAGGGAGGAGGCACAAAGAGGGTGTAGCCACCCTCCAGGACAGTAGCCATTGGCTACTGCCCTCCCAGACCTAAAGACACCCCTAAATTCAGTATTTTGGGGCCCCCAGAACCTAGGAAACTAGATTCCTGCAACCTAAAGAAGAAGGACTGCTGACCTGAAGCCCTGCAGTGAAGACGGAGACGACAACTGCTTGGGCCCCAGCCCTACTGGCCTGTCTCCCAACTTCGAAGAAAACTGCAACAGCGAAGCATCCAACAGGGACCAGCGACCTCTGAAGCCTCAGAGGACTGCCCTGCATCCAAGGACCAAGAAACTCCTGTGAACAGCGGCTCTGTTCAACCATCTGCAACTTTCTTGCAACAAAGAAGCAACTTCAAGGACTTCACGTTTCCCGTCGGAAGCATGAGAGTTTCTACTCTGCACCAGACGCCCCCGGCTTGACCTGCGGAAAACCAACACTACATAGAGGAATCCCCGGCGACTTCGAGCCCGTGAGTAGCCAGAGTTGACCCCCCTGAGCTCCCACAGCGACGCCTGCAGAGGAAATCCAGAGGCTCCCCCTGACCGCGACTGCCTGTAACAAGGGACCCGACGCCTGGAACCAACCCTGCACCCGCAGCCCCCAGGACCTGAAGGAACCTAACTCCAGTGCAGGAGCGACCCCCAGGCGACCCTCTGCCTAGCCCAGGTGTTGGCTACCCCGAGGAGCCCCCCCTGTGCCTGCCTGCATCGTTGAAGAGACCCCCGGGTCTCCCCATTGCTTTCAATACAAAACCCAACGCCTGTTTGCACGCTGCACCCGGCCGCCCCTGTGCCACTGAGGGTGTACTTTCTGTGCCTGCTTGTGTCCCCCATGGTGCACTACAAAACCCCCCTGGTCTGCCCTCCGAGGACGCGGTTACTTACCAGCTGGCAGATTGGAACCGGGGAACCCCTGTTCTCCATTGAAGCCTATGTGTTTTGGGCACCTCTTTGACCTCTGCACCGGACCGGCCCTGAGCTGCTGGTGTGGTAACTTTGGGGTTGCCTTGAACCCCCAACGGTGGGCTAATTTGGACCCAACTTTGAAACCTGTAAGTGTTTTACTTACCTGTGAACTTAATTACTCACCTCCCCAGGAACTGTTGATTTTTGCACTGTGTCCACTTTTAAAATAGCTTATTGCCATTTTTGTCAAAACTGTACATGCTATTATGTTTATTCTAGACCCTAGAATACCTGAGTGAAATACCTTTCATTTGAAGTATTACTTGTAAATCTTGAACCTGTGGTTCTTAAAATAAACTAAGAAAATATATGTTTCTATATAAAAACCTATTGGCCTGGAGTAAGTCTGAGTGTGTGTTTCTCATTTATTGCCTGTGTGTGTACAACAAATGCTTAACACTACCCTCTGATAAGCCTACTGCTCAACCACACTACCACAAAACAGAGCATTAGAATTATCTCTTTTTGCCACTATCTTACCTCTAGAGGGAACCCTTGGACTCTGTGCACACTATTTCTTACTTTGAAATAGTATATACAGAGCCAACTTCCTACAGCTAACAATTTAGGAACTAAAGTGTCTTGGAATGTGGTATAATATTCAGCTGGGAGGCCATCTGGCCCAGGGGCTTTCCCAGAGGCCATCCCCGAAAGAGCAGCAAGCACTTCTGTATCGGTAAGAGACTCATCCAGCAATTGAGCCTCTGAGTGGGAGATGTTGAGGAGGGACAACTCCTCGAGAAACCGCTGGAAGTATTCCAGATGTTCCTGTGCGGCCGCATAGTTTACGATAGTAAAGTGCAAAGGTCTGTGCCACTCCAGATAGTGTGTGAACTTCATTGCCGGCATCATCAATGAGTTCCAGCACAATCCTGGGGGTTTGGTGGTGGGAAACAAACCAATATAGAAGTTTACTATTCTTTACTATTCTTGTCTCCCCAGCCACATAAGTGGGGCTGTGTGGCTCAACAAATATGTTTGGCTCCATCAAGAGTTGACATATTTCGTCCCAGAGTAGACCCAATTCATGATTCTCAGTTGCTCCTAGGTCTCTCGCTGTTAGTCTCTAAGCGAAGGGCACAAGTCTCCAACTGGGTAATCTGGAGTAGATGGACTTTTTCTCATGCTCACAGGTGACCTTTGGCAAAGCCCCATAACGTCGGCTTGCTGGCAGCCCTAAGTGTGCCCACAGAGAATATCAAGTTGTCATTATTGTTAAGGTCGTTTTGTAGCTCCACCTCCAGGTCCTGGACATAGGTTTTACCTTGCAAGTATCAAGCGTTTAGATGCCCCATCTAACGGAAACCCTCTCTAGAGGAGCCAAGGTGAAGGAAAGCAGGAGCATGATTGGAGACTCACCTCAGCAAAATTTAGATCTGGTTGATGCAGCAGCAGTCCTGAGCTGGTATAAGTATCGGGTCTATGCACGAGTGAGCGCGATGTGCTGCAGAGGTATGGGTGAATTGCAGTTGTCTGGGACACCATATCTGCCACACATCACAGAGGCAGAGTGAGGTGATGCAGTCTGTTAGGTGACGGGCATTTCTACACAAGGTCGCAGAGGGAGGGACAGAGGTGTCAAGATCGGGAACCAGGACTGTGGTAAAGTCACCCCTTTTCACAGTCAGCACCAGCGAAGATCCAGTAGATGTGAAGAGAGATCACTGAGAAAGGTATGAAGTGCCACTGGTGGAGCATATACACTCACTAATTTAATAAGGCGTCCCTCTAGTGTGCCAGTGAGGGTTAGAAAGAGGCTTGAGGATCACCCACCTCATGGGAGACCACAGTGGTAAAGGATCTGTAGAGTACTATGGCCAGCCCCCTAGATCCTCTGACATACCCCGTATCATGCACCCTGTCGTAATCCCTGCGGCCCAAAAAAAGGGCAATTGCTAAACACAAAGTGAGTCTTCTGCAGTAGTAGTACATGTGGGGAATGGCGGAATGCGAAAGTGAAGACTGCTGCACGCTTCATTTGGTCCAGCAGACCGTTAACATTCCATGAATGAGCACACACAGGAGCCATGATAGGGGCCTAATGAGGCTATTGCAGGCTGAGCGGAAGGACTCCTAGTGTTGCCACACACCAAACAACCAGCTGGAAGCTCTGGTATGAGTGTCATCTGATGCCACTTAGAGCACGTTGTGCGATTCGAGGTTAGAAGGAAGCATGTGTATATTTAAGGACATCTTAAGATATCAGTTCTCATACAAGGTTGAACAAACAACAAAAACACTAATGCAGTACTGAATTACCTCCTTCCAGAAGCATCTGCAAGAATGACAAACTTAACAGTAGGAGAGTAATGTGGTGGACCCCTCTTTCTAAAGGATAAATGACAGCCATCGATTTAATATGATATCAATTTCCCCAGGTTGGGTATTGTCTATTCAGTCACTCTCGTGAATTCTTGCCAGTGAGTGATAATGTGGGGCTACCAGAAACACAAGTCTATATCGCCTTGCGGTGGAGAATGGAACTGTCCCCCAAGTTTGCCTTTATTTAGTGGAAGCTCTGCCTCTGCTCAGAGTTGTTGCGTTGCTGACATAGTTGGAGGGACCCCTTGAGCCTGGAGAGACCTAGAGCAAGAGTAAGAACTATGTCCCCAGCGTCACCACCGCAAACGGGTCCGACAGCGCAGAGTTTTAGGTTGTGCTCCCACATCAGGCAGTGTGAGTTTGCCTGAGGGACATAAGTGGGTGCCCATCAGCTGCTGACAGTGGCAGTCCTATGTTATCCATTGCCATGCCATTTCTGGGGGGAAGTAAAAAAGTGTTCTATTTGCGCGGACAACTTTAAGCCTTGCAGGGAAGAGGAGGCAGTATTGAAGACCAATCGCCCTCAGTTTTTATTTAACCTCAGTAAGCAAGGGTCTCCATTGTTGAACTTTCCCAGTATAGTCTGGAAAAAGAAGGACCTTTGCCTCTTTGCATCTCAAGTCTGATTAATTGTGAGCTACTCGAAGAACCCAATCTCTTTTGCGAAAGTTCAGGATGCACGCTATCAGTGGCATAGGAGGAGCACCAGGTGGCAACTTCAGTGTCAGGGCGTCGTGGGCGCACTCAACTGCAAACCCGGATGAAAGAAGATCAGCCAGTATCCATTCCTTAATCCAGGCCTCCAGGAAGTCTGCAGTCTGTTGTGATTCTGTTTCCTCTGGCCCATCTATCACTCTTATGTTACTGCGCCTAAATCAGTTCTCGGCATCTTCTGCATGACGGTTGAGTTCTGTCGTGTGAGTAACTGTCATTTGAGCTTTAAGTGCTAGAACGTCATCTTCCAATGTAAAGATCTTTGATTCTGCTTCGGTAATATGCTTTGCAGCAATGCGCAGGTCCTGAGGGAGTAGAGAGACGCCCTCACGCACTTTACCCATCTTATTTTCCACTGCTGACTGGAATGTGAATGGCCCGGAGGATAGTTAAGTCAAGTCATTGTTGGCAGTGGAAGCTGTATCCAGTGCATTCTTACCTGAGGTGACTGGAATGGAGCCAGTAGTGTATTGGCCCATGCAGGCTAGGGTTGACGAGGAGCGCAGCGGTTTGTCTTTGCCCATGTCTCATGGGGCCAGATGTATCAAAGGGTTTTACCCATTCTGTCTCTATGGGAAAATGTGTTCGTACATATGGCCCATGGTCTCTCTCTCAGGAGGTCAGCCCACGTGCCACTGTGATGCAGTATCATCAGTGCCAAAATAACCAAAATGTTCACCCCTGCAATGGCGTCCCGCCCTACAAAGAAGCAATGGAGAACCCCCAGCCTAGAGAGATCAGCCCAACCAGAGCAACCTAGCTCTCATGTGGCAAACTAAGGTAGTGGGTGACACAGGGGGCCAAGAGAACTCACCTCAAGACCCAAGGGTGGCTACTCCAGGGTAGTATCTTTGCTGCAGCTTGAATGTCATCAACAGGACCCAGGGGACCATCAGAAGGCTCCCCCTCCCCCGACCACCTTTGCTGGTGAATCAGGAAGCCCTTTACCTCTCCTGAGGTTCAGGAGGCACAGCAAGTCTACTGTCAGGTAAATCTATATCCCTGTGGGCACGGATAACTCCAACCTGCACAGGTGGAGTCCGGGTGGGGTTGTCAGAGGTGTTCACGTCGGTTACCGGTCCTCCCAGAGAGCCCAGAGGCAGTCAACTACCAATATACGATTAGGGGCTTATCCACGCATTGTGTGACATGACTCCACTGGGTCCCTGGCATGAATTGGTGGCATAGCCCCTTTCTGGCAGACACTCCTTGAAATGATTTGTAGGGCCCCACAACACAGAAATCCAGGAGACCTTCGCCTCACCCCAGCCTCTCAGCGCAGCATTGAAGGGCTCGAGGGGCCCACAGCGAACAGTCCAGTGGCACTCCCAGGCCAGTATGTTGCCTACATGCAAGGTAGGGGCCGGGGTCGCAAGGTCACTCCACGGACATGTCTCAGTGTGCAGGGCCCAACACCCCTCCGATATTTCGATTGCCCTCAGTCAGCAGCAAATCCTCCTCAGGTTCCGCAGGAGCCGGTGGGCCGTCAATCCTCAGGGCTTACATTCTCGAGCCTAAAAGAATACAATGGGGACGTTTAAGCCCGCTCCAGCAGAGGTAGACAGTAGGATTCAATTCAGTTTGCCAATCGGAGCACAACAATGGGTTCGATGGTGATGCACTAGGACGGCTGACTGAGGGGTCCGGCTGCTCATGCATAGTGTGACTGCCATCTTGGCATCCTTGGCCACACCTCCCTATAGTGGGTTAATTCATATTTCCTCTGGCGTGGAAAAAAAACCTCCTTCCAAAAAACCTTTGCTCGCACATAATTTGGTTCATCCCACCTACATCTATACGAGGCCCAGTTGTGGAAAAGCCCAATAATGAGGCATGCCACAATTTGTGGGCAAGGGCCTTGCTTTTCCAAAATGACATTTTCCTCCAAATTAATCGTTAGATGTTATTGATAGCCTCATCCTTTGTTATTAGGTTATTGTTTCATTTGGAAGGACTAAAGAACAGGTCATCAGAACCTCTCAACCCTCATATGTAGGCAAATATATTACACTAACGTCCGCCTGTAGTGATTGCTGGATGAATCGGCTTTCTTTCAGTGCCATTTTGTGTACATACATATATATATATGGAAAATGTCACTTACCCAGTGTACATCTGTTTGTGGCATGTTCCACTGCAGATTCACATGCTGTGCATAGGTCTGCCATGTAGTGTCAGGCTCAGACTGTTACAAGTTGTTTTCGTTCGAAGAAGTGTTTTCTAGTCACAGGATTGAGTGACTTCTTCAGCTCCATTGCGCATGGGCATCGACTCCATGTTAGATTGTTTTTCCGCAGAGGGTAAGGTAGGAGTGATAGAGTATAAAGAAAAGAGATGTCCATGCAAATGGAACATATATATATATATATATATATATACACACACACACATATGTACAAGTGTTTGTTCAACTTAAATGGCTACAGGCCTCTGGGGAGGTGGGAGGGTGCATGCGAATCTGCAGCAGAACATCCATTCAATGGCATGTGCAGCTACAGATACACATGCTGTGCATAGACTAAAAAGCAGTTGGTCCTCCCATAAAAGCGGTGGTTAGCCTGTAGAAGTTGAAGTTGTCTGAAATAATGTTCTTAGTACAGCTTGACCTACTGTGGCTTGCTGAACTGCTAAAACATCTACACAATAATGTTTAGTAAATGTACGTGGTGTTGACCAAGTAGCTGCTTTACATATTTCAGCCATTGGTATATTTCCTAAGAAGGCCATTGTAGCCCCTTTTTACCTTGTGGAATGTGCTTTAGGTGCAACCAAGAGTTGTCTTTTAGCTTTAAGGTAACATGTTTGGATGCATTTTACTATCCATCTTGCTAAGCCTTGTTTTGAAATGGGGTTACCAGTATGAGGTTTTTGGAAGGCCACAAATAACTGTTTAGTTTTCCAGAATGATTTTGTTCTAGCTATGTAATACATTAGAGCTCTTTTAATATCTAAAGTATGCAGGGCTCTCTCTGCCACAGAATCTGGCTGTGGGAAGAAGACTGGTAGTTCAACTGTTTGATATGAAAAGGTGATACTACTTTTGGAAGATATTTAGGGTTAGTTCGTAGTACGACTTTATGTTTATGTACCTGTATGAACGGTTCTTGAATTGTGAAAGCTTGAATTTCACTAACTCTTCGCAATGATGTAATTGCGACTAGGAAGGCAACTTTCCATGTTAAGCACTGTATTTGACATGAGTGCATTGGTTCAAATGGTAGGCCCTTATGTCACGTAAGCACTATGTTTAGATTCGACAAAGGCACTGGAGGTGTTCTAGGTGAGATGATGCGTTTTAACCCTTCCATGAAGGCTTTGATAACAGGAACTCTAAATAAAGAGCTGGGCTGTATGTTTTGCAAATATGCGGAAATTGCAGTGAGATGTATTTTTATGGTAGAAAAAGCTAAATTTGATTTTCGCAAATGAAGCAAATAGCATACAATATCTTGTATTGCTGCTGAAAGAGGGGCAATTTGTTTAGATTGACAGTAGTATACAAATCTCTTCGATTTGTTGGCATAGCGCTGTCTAGTAATGTGTTATCTTGCTTGCTTAATTGCTTCCATACATTCAGTAGGTAGTTGTAGATACCCAAATTCTATAACCTCAGGAGCCAAATCGCTAGATTGAGTCTGTTGGGATTTGGATGCCTGATCTGCCCTTTGTTTTGTGTCAACAGAACTGGTCTGTTTGGGAGTTTGGAGTGTGGTACGACGGACATGTCTAATAGTGTTGTGTAACACGGTTGACGTGCCCACATTGGCGCTATGAGTATAAGATTGAGCGTGTTTAGACACAGTTTGTTGACTAGAAATGGAATGAGTGGGAAAGGGGGAAAAAGCGTAAGCAAATATCCCTGAACAATTGATCCATAGAGCATTGCCCTTGGATAGGGGATGTGGGTAACTGGATGCGAAGTTTTGGCATTTTGCATTTTTGCTGGTGGCGAACAGATCTATGTCTGGTGTTCCCCCCCATTGTTGAAAGTATTTTTGAAGTACTGCAGGGTGAATCTCCCACTCGTGTGTTTGTTGATGTTTCTGCTGAGAACATCTGATAATTGGTTGTGTATCCCTGGAATGTATTGTGCTACGAGGTGAATTTGGTTGTGGATTGCCCAATTCCAAATTGTTTGGGCCAGGAAGGAGAGTTGGGACGAATGTGTCCC
Organism: Pleurodeles waltl; assembly: GCF_031143425.1. Taxonomy (NCBI): domain Eukaryota; kingdom Metazoa; phylum Chordata; class Amphibia; order Caudata; family Salamandridae; genus Pleurodeles; species Pleurodeles waltl. The sequence goes on along the minus strand of NC_090446.1, from coordinate 1,048,574,257 downwards.
TCCTTGTTTGTTTAGGTAATACATGGTTGCATTGTTGTCTGTTTTGATAAGGATATTCTTCTGAGTGAGAAGTGGCTGAAAAGCTTTGAGTGCTAGTAAGACAGCTAACAACTCTAAGTGATTTTTGTGTAGAGGTTTATGTTCGGCATCCCATTGTCCTTGAATGTTGTGATTGTTGAGGTGAGCTCCCCAGCCAATCATTGATGCATCTGTTGTAAGTATGGTGTGAGGCACAGGGTCTTGAAATGGCCGCACCTGGTTTAGGTTTGTGGAATTCCACCACTGTAGGGACATGTATGTTTGGCGGTCTATAAACACTAGATCTTGAAGTTGACCCTTAGCCTGTGACCATTGTTGTGCAAGACACTGTTGCAAGGGCCGCATGTTTTGTCTTGCATGTGGAACAATGGCAATACAGGATGCCATCATGCCCAATACTTTCATCACGAATTTGACAGTGTATCGTTGGCCTGTTTGTATTTGTGCCAATATATTGAGAAATGCTTGTATTCTTTGCGGATTTGGGCTTGCAAGTGCTTCTTGAGTATTTAGTATCGCCCCTAAATACTGTTGAATTTGCGCAGGTTGTAGTTATGACTTTTGGTAGTTTAAGGAGAACCCTAGGGTGTGCAGGGTTTGTATTACATAATGCGCATGGTTTTGACACTGTTTATGACTGTTTGATTTTATTAGCCAATCGTCTAGATATGGAAAGACATGAATGTGTTGTCCTCTTAGGTAGGCTGCGAACTACCGCCAGGCATTTCGTGAATACCATGGGAGCAGTTGTTATTCCGAAGGGTAACACACTGAACTGATAATGCTTTCTTTGAATGACAAACCTGAGATATTTTCTGTGTGCTGGATGGATGGGTATGTGAAAATACGCATCTTTGAGGTCTAATGTTGCCATGAAATCGTGTTGTTGATGTAATGGGATAACATCCTGAAGTGTCACCATGTGAACGTGTTCTGACAGGATGTAAAGATTGAAGGTTCTGAGATCTAATATTGGCCTTAAGATCCAGGCCTTTTTGGAAATAAGGAAATACAGCGAGTAAACTCCTGTCCCTATTTGATTTTGTGGCACAGCTTCTATTGCTTGTTTGAGTAATAGAGATTTGACTTCTTCTTGCAATAGAGTGATATGGTCTGTGGACAGCTTGTGTGGTTTAGGTGGAATATTTGGTGGAGGTTGTGTCAATTCTATCCAATAGCCATTGCAGATAATTGATAATACCCAGCTGTCTGTGGTAATGCCTAGCCAACTGTTGTGGAACTTTTGTAGTCTTCCCCCCCACAGGTGAGGTGTGAATTTGGAAGGAATGGCACAAGTCACTGCTTAGTTTAGTGTGAAGGCTTGTTTTGAGGTCTGATATTTTCCCCTGCCTCTAGGGTACTGGCCTCTATAAGTGCTTTTGAAACCACCTTGTTGGTATTTAGGTTGGTAGGCCGACTTTGGCTGTGAGGTGGATGGCTCGGCAGTTTGGGCTACAAATCCACTTCTATGTTGGGGTTTTATGAAAGGATCCCCTCTATTGTGTGGTATACAGTGCACCCATGGCTTTTGCGGTGTCTGAATCCTTTTTCATCTTTTCAATTGCAGTGTCAAACTCTGGGCAGAAAAGTTGCATTTGGCTGAACAACATATTGAGCACTGCCTGTTGGATTTCAGGCTTGAACCCTGAAGACCTAAGCCATGCATGTCTCCTTATGGTTACAGCAGTGTTGATGGTTCTGGCTGCGGTATCTGCAGAGTCTAGGGCTGACCTGATCTGATTATTAGTGACGGCTTGCACTTCCTCTACTATCTGTTGCGCCCTTTTTTGCCGTTCCTTGGGGAGATGCTGGATTATGTTTTTCATCTCATCCCAGTGGGCCCTGTCATATCTAGCCAACAATACTGGAGAGTTGGCTATTCTCCACTGGTTGGCTGCCTGAGATGCCACCCTTTTCCCCGCAGCGTCAAACTTCCTACTCTCCTTGTCTGGTGGGGGTACATCACCTGACGAATGCGAACTTGCTCTTTTCCTGGCAGCGCTTACAACTACCGAGTCTGGAGGTAACTGTTGGGTAATATAGATAGGATCGGAAGAAGGGGGCTTTTATTTTTTCTCCACCCTAGGAGTGATTATCCTTGCTTTTACTGGCTCCTTGAATATCTGGTCAGCATGTTTTAGCATGCCGGGGAGCATAGGAAGCGACTGATATGTTGCATGCGTAGAGGAGAATGTATTAAATAGGAAATCATCCTCTAATGGCTCAGTATGCATGGCAACATTGTGATACGATGCCACCCTAGCTATTACTTTTGTAGCCTGTACTATCCTCTGGGGGTGAAGGCTTAGAGGGATAGCAATCTCGGTTATTGTCTGGAATGGGGTCTGGATCATAAAGATCCCATGGATCCACATTGTCCTGCTGCAAATCAAATGAGTGTGATGATGATTGCATAGGTGTAGGACTGGTAGTCGGAGAGATATGTAAATGTGGAAAGTGAGGAGGAGACGGAGGAGGAGGAGAAAAATGAGGTGGAGGTTTCTCCTTTGTCCTTGGCACTTTAGCTGGAGGCTGTATAGTGTCCAATTCCTCTTGAAAGGCTAATTTCCTCTTTGGTTTTGGAGGAGGTGCGGTTAGAATTCTGCCAGTCTCTTTATGGATGTGAATCCTGGCTTGCCTTTCATTGATTGTCTCGATTTGTGAGTCTTCCTCAGTAGCTTTGTGGCTTTCTTTAAGTACTTGTGAAAGTCCATGCACCTCAGTATAAATAGGCTTTTTCGGCTCTGAAGCTGTTTTTTTTGGTATCGAAAAAGTCGGGGTTGAGGATGGCCTCTGCTCCGAAAACGATTTTCGAGATTTCGACTCGAAAGAGCGATGTTTGCTCGGCTCGGAGACAGAGCTTCGGCTCGAGTCTGATGGCTTCGGTGGAGTGGCCTTTTTCGGTGCCGAAGTTGTGGGTTGGTCACTGAAGGTCTTTTTTCGGGTCGAGCCATGGCCTTCAGGCAGTGGCGTCCCCAAGGCCTTATGTTTTGGCCTGGCTGGGACAGGGGCAGGCGTACTCACATGCTGTCCTTCCGTGACCGGACTGACCTCCTCGGATTGCTGGTCGGAGTCAGATCCTCGAACGGAGACAGCAGTCTGCATGATCTCCTCCTCTTCGACGTCGAGACGTTCAGTGCTTTTGGATGCCATCTCGAGTCTCCGTGCTCTTCTGTCTCGGACCGTTTTCTTGGATCAGAAGGATCTGCAGGCCTCGCAATTTTCTTCCAGATGGTCTGGGGAAAGGCAGGGATTACAGACGACATGTTGGTCCGTGTAAGGGAATTTAGCGTGGCACAGAGGACAGAATCGGAATGGAGTCCGGTCCATGAGGCTTCCACTCGGTCGGCCCGACGAGGCCCAAGTTGTGCGCGGGCGCCCAAAGGGCGAGTAAAGATGTTTGATCCGACGATACCGAAGTGTCGATAGAAGGTAGAATGCAATCGAAACAATACCAATGAGCAATAAAGAGTTTTGAACTTTTCCAACTCAAACTATCGGAGCGAAAGGAAACCCGTCCGAACCCGATGGCGGAAAGAAAACAATCTAACAAAGTCGTCGATGCCCATGCGCAATGGAGCCGAAGAGGAGGAGTCAATCGATCCAGTGACTCGAAAACACTTCTTCGAACAAAAACAACTTGTAACACTCCGAGCCCAACACTAGATGGCAGACGTATGCACAACATGTGTATCTGCAGCTACACAGGCCATGGACCATATATATATACACATATACATTTATATATATATATATATATATACATACATATATATATATATATATATATATATATATATACACATACATATATACACACACACATATATATGGAAAATGTCACTTACCCAGTGTACATCTGTTCGTGGCATGAGACGCTTCAGATTCACATGCTGTGCATTATCCTGCCATCTAGTGTTGGGCTCGGAGTGTTACAAGTTGTTTTTCTTTGAAGAAGTCTTTTAAAAGTCATGAGACCGAGGGACTCCTCCCTTTCGGCTCCATTGCGCATGGGCGTCGACTCCATCTTAGATTGTTTTCCCCGCAGAGGGTGAGGTAGGAGTTGTGAATATACTAAATGTGCCCATGCAATGGAGTAAGTATGTATGTACATAATGTGTATTAAAATAGTATTTATTTACAAATTTACAATTTTCATTCAGCTCATAACGGCTACAGGCTCCCGGGGAGGTGGGAGGGCGCATGTGAATCTGCAGTGTCTCATGCCACGAACAGATGTACACTGGGTAAGTGACATTTTCCGTTTGATGGCATGTGTAGCTGCAGATACACATGCTGTGCATAGACTAATAAGCAATAATCTCCCCAAAAAAGCGGTGGCTTAGCCTGTAGGAGTTGAAGTTGTTTGAAATAATGTTCGTAATACAGCCTGTCCTACTGTGGCTTGTTGTGTTGTTAGCACATCTACACAGTAACGTACTGTGAATGTATGAGGCGTAGACCGTGTGGCTGCCTTACAAATTTCTGTCATAGGTATATTTCCTAGAAAAGCCATTGTGGTGCCTTTTTTCCTAGTAGAATGCGCTCTTGGTGTAAAGGTAGATCTCTTTTTGCTTTAATATAGCAAGCTTGAATACATTTCACTATCCATCTGGCAACGCCTTGCTTGGATATAGGATTACCTGCATGAGGTTTCTGGAAGGCTACGAACAATTGTTTTGTTTTACGAAACTGTTTTGTTCTGTCTACGTAATACATTAGTGCTCTTTTTATGTCTAATGTATGTAAGGCTCTTTCGGCTACTGAGTCTGGTTGTGGAAAGAAGACTGGGAGTTCCACAGTTTGGTTTAGGTGGAATGGTGATATAACCTTTGGTAAGAATTTGGGATTTGTACAGAGAACCACTTTATGTTTATGTATTTGTATAAAGGGTTCTTGTATAGTAAATGCTTGTATCTCACTTACTCTTCTAAGTCATGTGATAGCTATTAGAAAGGCTACCTTCCAAGTTAAGTATTGCATTTCACAAGAGTGCATAGGTTCAAATGGTGGTCCCCTGAGTCGTGTTAATACAATATTAAGGTTCCACGAAGGTACTGGTGGTGTTCTCGGGGGTATGATTATTTTTAATCCCTCCATAAATGCTTTGATGACTGGGATTCTAAAAAGCGATGTTGAATGTGTAATCTGCAGATAGGCAGATATTGCTGTGAGAAGTATTTTAATAGAAGAGAATGCTAGTTTAGACTTTTGTAAGTGTAATAAGTAACTTACAATGTCCTTTGCGGAAGCATGTAGTGGTTGAATTTGATTATTGTGGCAGTAGTAAACAAATCTTTTCCATTTGTGTGCATAACAATGTCTTGTAGTAGGTTTTCTAGCTTGTTTAATGACCTCCATACATTCTTCTGTGAGGTCTAAGTGTCCAAATTCTAAGACTTCAGGAGCCAGATTGCTAGATTGAGCGATGCTGGATTCGGGTGTCTGATCTGCTGTTTGTGTTGTGTTGTGTTAGCAGGTCTGGCCTGTTCGGTAACTTGATGTGAGGTACTACTGATAAATCTAGCAGTGTTGTGTACCACGGTTGGCAAGCCCAGGTTGGTGCTATAAGTATTAGTTTGAGTTTGTTTTGACTCAATTTGTTTACCAGATAAGGAATGAGTGGGAGAGGGGGAAAACCGTAAGCAAATATCCCTGACCAACTGATCCATAACGCATTGCCCTTGGACTGAGGGTGTGGGTACCTGGATGCGAAGGTATGGCATTTTGCGTTTTCTTTTGTTGCAAATAGGTCTATTTTTGGTGTTCCCCAGTGTAGAAAGTAATCTTGTAGGCTCTAGGGATGAATTTCCCATTTGTGTGTTTGTTGGTGATCTCGACTGAGATTGTCGGCTAACTGGTTCTGAATGCCTGGGATGTATTGTGCTATTAGGCGAATGTGATTGTGAATTGCCCAATGCCAAATTTTCTGTGCTAAGAGACACAGTTGTGACGAGTGTGTCCCTCCTTGTTTGTTGAGGTAATACATTGTCGTCATGTTGTCGGTTTTGACAAGAATGTGTTTGTGGGCTATCAGTGGTTGAAATGCTTTTAATGCTAGAAACACTGCCCACAGTTCTAACTGGTTTATGTGCAGTTGTTTTTGTTGAATGTCCCATTGTCCCTGAATGCTGTGCTGGTTGAGGTGTGCTCCCCACCCTATCATGGAAGCATCTGTTGTGATCACGTCTTGAGGCACTGGGTCTTGGAATGGCCGCCCTTGGTTTAAATTTATAGGGTTCCACCATTGAAGCAAGAAGTGTGTTTGGCGGTCTATCAACACTAGATCTTGGAGTTGACCCTGTGCTTGCGTCCATTGTTTTGCTAGGCACTGTTGTAAGGGCCGCATGTGTAATCTTGCGTTTGGGACAATGGCTATGCATGAGGACATCATGCCTAGAAGTTTCATTACAAATATGGTAGTGTTGGTTTGGCTGTATGTTTAATGTAATATTCTGAAACGCTTGTACCCTTTGTGGACTTGGGAGCAACACTCAACACACAAGAAGCGATTGCCACACCAAGTATTGTTGTATCAGGGATGGCTATAGATGTGATTTTGTGTAATTTATAGAAAACCCTAGTTTGTGTAGAGTTTCTATAACGTATTGCGTGTGAAGAAGACACTGTTGTTGAGTGCTGGTTTTTATTAACCAATTGTCTAAGTATGGGAATACGTGCATGTGCTGTCTCCTTATATGAGCGGCTACTACTGCAAGGCATTTTGTGAATACCCTTGGGGCTGTTATCCCGAACGGTAACACCTTGAATTGATAGTGCACGCCGTGTATTACAAACCTTAAGTATTTTCTGTGCAAAGGATGTATGGGTATGTGAAAGTATGCATCTTTGAGATCTAACGTTGACATGTAGTCCTGTTTTTTGAGCAAGGGAACCACGTCTTGAAGTGTTACCATGTGGAAGTGATCTGATTTGATGAAGAGATTCAGCGTTCTGAGGTCTAATATGGGTCTCAATGTTTTGTCTTTCTTTGGAATTAGGAAATATAGTGAGTAGACACCTGTTCCTTTTTGATGGTTGGGTACTAACTCTTGCTTGTTTTTGTAACAATGCTTGGACTTCTAGTTGTAACAGGTGTAAGTGTTGTTTGGACATATTGTGTGCTCTTGGGGGCACATCTGGCGGGAAATTTATGAATTCTATGCAATAACCATGTTGGATAATGGCTAGGACCCATGCGTCCGTAGTTGTGTGTCCAGTTTTTGTAGTATGCAGTAAGTCTCCCCCCCCACTGGTGTTAAGTGTTGGGGTTTTGTGACATTGAAGTCACTGTTTGGTTTGACTTGTTTTAGGGCTTTGGAATTTTCCCCTTGCTCTTGGGAATTGTCCACCACTGTATGAGCCTCGAAACCCTCCTCTTTGGTATTGCCCCTGATAGGTGGCTCTGGTTTGTGAGGTGGAAGGCTCTGGTGTTTGCATACGAAACCCCCCTCAAAATTGTGGCTTTCTAAATGTGCCTCTGCTTTGTGGGGAGTAGAGCGCGCCCATGGCTTTGGCCATGTCTGTGTCCTTCTTTAATTTCTCAATTGCTGTGTCCACCTCCGGCCCAAACAATTGTTCCTGGTTAAAAGGCATGTTTAACACAGCTTGCTGGATTTCTGGTTTGAATCCAGAGCTCCGTAACCATGCATGCTTGCGAATGGTTACCGCAGTGTTGACTGTCCGTGCTGCTGTGTCTGCCGAGTCCAATGCGGACCTTATCTGGTTGTTGGATATTGCTTGTCCTTCTTCAACAACCTGTTGGGCACTTTTCTGGTGTTCTTTGGGCAAGTGCTGTATAATGTGTTGCATCTCGTCCCAGTGTGCCCTGTCGTAGCGAGCCAGTAGGGCTTGCGAGTTTGCGATTCGCCATTGATTGGCTGCCTGTGCGGCCACTCGTTTGCCCGCTGCATCAAACTTCCTACTCTCTTTGTCAGGCAGTGGTGCGTCTCCTGATGATTGAGAGTTTGGCCTCTTTCTTGCTGCTCCCACAACCACCGAATCTGGTGTCAGTTGCTGTGTTATAAACACATGGTCCTTTGGGGGAGGTTTGCTTTTTTTTTCCACCCTAGGCGTGATAGCCCTTCCTTTCACTGGCTCCTGGAAGACCTGTTCTGCGTGCTTGAGCATGCCTGGGAGCATTGGCAGATTTTGGTAGGAAGTGTGGGTGGATGCCAAGGTGTTGAATAGGAAATCATCCTCTATTGGCCCGAATGCATTGCTACATTGTGGAATGTAGCTGCCCTTGATAGTACCTGCGTGTATGCAGTACTGTCCTCTGGAGGTGACGGACTTGTTGGGTAACAATCTGGACTGTTGTCGGATACCGGGGCATCATATAAGTCCCATGCATCCGGATCATCCTGGGTCATCCCTGTATGTGTCAGTGACTGCATTGGGGGTGTTGTTACCGGGAACAGCTGTGGTGAATGTAGTGGAGAAGGCTGTGGCGAAAACCTTGGTGGTGGTGTTTTATCCCTTGCCACCTTTGCCTTCGGCTGCATTTCTGACTCATGAAATGCCAGTTTTCTTTTGATTTTAATCGGAGGAAGAGTTTGTATTTTTCCAGTCTCTTTCTGGATATGCAGCCTCCTTTGGGTATGGTCTGGTTCCCCCATACCTATTTCCTGCTCAAATCTATGTGCATGCATTTGGCCGGAAAGTCCTTCCTCTTCAGTGTAAGAGCCTAATTTCGGCTCCGAGGCTGCTTTTTTCAGTACCGAAGGTTTCGAAACAGTCTTTTTTAGTTCCTAGGTAACTTTTTTCACCTTGGGTGAGTCGAACTCTCGGTGCCGAGATTGTTCAGAGCCTGAATTTCGACCGGAGTCGGATGTCTTCAGCAGTTGTTTGGCCTTTTTCAGTGCCGATGTTTGGTCACCGTCTTTTCGATGGGTTAAGCCATGGCCTGCTGGTGGTGGCATCCCCTTGGCCTTTACGATCTTGGAGTGAGTCTTGGACAGGGCAGTTTTACTCAGTTTTCTGCGTTGTCGCGGGTCGCTCACTTTCGGAGTCGTCCGAGTCCGTTCCCTGGATGGAGATTCTTTCCTCCTCTTCGACGTCGAGCTGTTCTCTTGGTGTCGACGCCATTTGTAGTCTTCTGGCTCTTCGATCGCGTAGGGTCTTTTTCGATCGAAATGCCCGACAGGCCTCACAAGTATCCTCCCTGTGTTCCGGTGATAGACACAGATTACAGACCAAGTGTTGGTCTGTATAAGGATACTTCGCGTGGCACTTCGGACAGAAGCGGAAGGGGGTCCGGTCCATTAGTTTTAACGATGGACGCAGTCGGGCCGACCAGGCCCTGCTAAAGAGCGGAAGCCCCGAAGGGCCGCTAGAGTGCTTCTACTATTGGTGTCGATATGCTAACACTAAACCGGTACCGAGCGCGAACAATACTGTCTAATTTTCGATATTTAGCTAACTTTCCCGATTCGAAATACGGAGCGAAGAGGAACACGTCCGAACCCGATGGCGGAAAGAAAACAATCTAAGATGGAGTCGACGCCCATGCGCAATGGAGCCGAAAGGGAGGAGTCCCTCGGTCTCGTGACTCGAAAAGACTTCTTCGAAGAATAACAACTTGTAACACTGCGAGCCCAACACTAGATGGCAGGATAATGCACAGCATGTGTATCTGCAGCTACACATGCCATCGAACATTATATATATATATATATATATATATATATATATATATATATATATATATACATATACACACATATACATATACACACACATCCACACACACATATATATAAAACAAAATACCATGTGACTGTAGGACAGTACCCTCTTTTTGGCATGGTTACCCCCACTTTTTGCCTGCTGTCTGAATTTTTGACTGTTTTCACTGGGATCCTGCTAACCAGGACCCAAGTGATTGTGCTCTCTCCCTCTAGATTTGTTCGCTTAGGACTTTGCGCACCCCACAATTGGCATACTGGTGACCCCATATAAGTCCCTAGTATATGGTACTTAGGCACAAAGGGCATTGAGGCACTAGGGGTTGCCAATGGGCTGCAGTGTGTACTGTGTCACCAATGGGAGCCCATGCAAAATGTGTCTGTAGGCCTGCTGTGGCAGCCTACGTGAAAATGTGTATGTACTCTCACTACAGAGCACTGCACCAGGGCACTACAAATCACCCCTGTGGTAGAACCTCAAAGCCTAGAGGGCAGGGTGAGGGTCCCTGTGTGTGAGGGCACTCCTGCATGAGCAGAGATGCCCCTACGAACTCTAGCTCCATTCCATTGGACTTCGTAAGTGCGGGGGAAGTCATTTTACCCATGTACATGTGTCAAGCTACATAATGGTAACTCAGAACTTGGGAATGTTTGGTATCAAACATGTTGGAATCATACCCCAAGTATTGGCTGTATGATTTCATGCACTCTCGAGGGCTCCTCACAGGACCCCCAACACTGCTCCTACTAGCCTTCTGGGGTTTTCCGGGCAGCCCACGCTGCTGTCATTCCTCAGACAGGTTTTGCCCTCCTGTTGCTTGACCAGCTCAGATAGAGAAAGTCCAAATAAAGGATTTCCAGCGGGAGTGGGAGATAATACCCTCCCCTTCAAAATAGGTGTTACGTGGCTTGGTAGAGGTAGCCTCCCCAAGCCACAGGTATGTTTTGAGGAGCACAGTTGGTGCCCTCCTTACATAAAATGATTTGCAGCGGTCCAGGGACCCCCAATCCCTGCTCTGGTGCAAAATTGGACAATGGAAAGGGGAGTGACCACTTCCCTGTCCATCATCACCCCAGGAGTATTGCCCAGAGCTCCTCCAGGTGGCCACCTGATTCTACCATTTTGAATACAAGGTGGGCAGAAGACCCTGGGAACATCTGAGTGGCCAGGTCAGGCAGATTATGCCACAGCCCCCTCCTGATAGGTGGTTGTAGGAAGTTGGCTCTGTATGTGCTATTTCAAAGTAAGGAATAGCATGCACAGAGTCCAAGGGTTCCCCTTAGAGGTAAAATAGTGGTAAAAATAGATAATACTAATGCTCTATTTTGTGGTAGTGTGGTCGAGCAGTAGGCTTATCCAAGGAGTAGTGTTAAGCATTTGTTGTACATACACATAGACAATAAATGAGGTACACACACTCAGAGACAAATCCAGCCAATAGGTTTTTATATAGAAAAATATATTTTCTTAGTTTATTTTAAGAACCACAGGTTCAAATTCTACATGTAATATCTCATTCGAAAGGTATTGCAGGTAAGTACTTTAGGAACTTCAAATCATCAAAATTGCATGTATACTTTTCAAGTTATTCACAAATAGCTGTTTTAAAAGTGGACACTTAGTGCAATTTTCACAGTTCCTAGGGGAGGTAAGTATTTGTTAGGTTAACCAGGTAAGTATGACACTTACAGGGCTTAGTTCTTGGTCCAAGGTAGCCCACCGTTGGGGGTTCAGAGCAACCCCAAAGTCACCACACCAGCAGCTCAGGGCCGGTCAGGTGCAGAGTTCAAAGTGGTGCCCAAAACACATAGGCTAGAATGGAGAGAAGGGGGTGCCCCGGTTCCGGTCTGCTTGCAGGTAAGTACCCGCGTCTTCGGAGGGCAGACCAGGGGGGTTTTGTAGGGCACCGGGGGGGACACAAGCCCACACAGAAATTTCACCCTCAGCAGCGCGGGGGCGGCCGGGTGCAGTGTAGAAACAAGCGTCAGGTTTGTAATGGAAGTCAATGGGAGATCTAGGGATCTCTTCAGCGCTGCAGGCAGGCAAGGGGGTGATTCCTCGGGGAAACCTCCACTTGGGCAAGGGAGAGGGACTCCTGGGGGTCACTTCTCCAGTGAAAGTCCGGTCCTTCGGGTCCTGGGGGCTGCGGGTGCAGGGTCTCTCCCAGGCGTCGGGACTTTAGGTTCAAAGAGTCGCGGTCAGGGGAAGCCTCGGGATTCCCTCTGCAGGCGGCGCTGTGGGGGCTCAGGGGGGACAGGTTTTGGTACTCACAGTATCAGAGTAGTCCTGGGGTCCCTCCTGAGGTGTTGGATCTCCACCAGCCGAGTCGGGGTCGCCGGGTGCAGTGTTGCAAGTCTCACGCTTCTTGCGGGGGGCTTGCAGGGTTCTTTAAAGCTGCTGGAAACAAAGTTGCAGCTTTTCTTGGAGCAGGTCCGCTGTCCTCGGGAGTTTCTTGTCTTTTCGAAGCAGGGGCAGTCCTCAGAGGATGTCGAGGTCGCTGGTCCCTTTGGAAGGCGTCGCTGGAGCAGGATCTTTGGAAGGCAGGAGACAGGCCGGTGAGTTTCTGGAGCCAAGGCAGTTGTCGTCTTCTGGTCTTCCTCTGCAGGGGTTTTCAGCTAGGCAGTCCTTCTTCTTGTAGTTGCAGGAATCTAATTTTCTAGGGTTCAGGGTAGCCCTTAAATACTAAATTTAAGGGCGTGTTTAGGTCTGGGGGGTTAGTAGCCAATGGCTACTAGCCCTGAGGGTGGGTACACCCTCTTTGTGCCTCCTCCCAAGGGGAGGGGGTCACAATCCTAACCCTATTGGGGGAATCCTCCATCTGCAAGATGGAGGATTTCTAAAAGTTAGAGTCACTTCAGCTCAGGACACCTTAGGGGCTGTCCTGACTGGCCAGTGACTCCTCCTTGTTTTTCTCATTATTTTCTCCTGCCTTGCCGCCAAAAGTGGGGCCTGGCCGGAGGGGGCGGGCAACTCCACTAGCTGGAGTGTCCTGCTGGGTTGGCACAAAGGAGGTGAGCCTTTGAGGCTCACCGCCAGGTGTGACAATTCCTGCCTGGGGGAGGTGTTAGCATCTCCACCCAGTGCAGGCTTTGTTACTGGCCTCAGAGTGACAAAGGCACTCTCCCCATGGGGCCAGCAACATGTCTCGGTTTGTGGCAGGCTGCTAAAACTAGTCAGCCTACACAGATAGTCGGTTAAGTTTCAGGGGGCACCTCTAAGGTGCCCTCTGGGGTGTATTTTACAATAAAATGTACACTGGCATCAGTGTGCATTTATTGTGCTGAGAAGTTTGATACCAAGCTTCCCAGTTTTCAGTGTAGCCATTATGGTGCTGTGGAGTTCGTGTTTGACAGACTCCCAGACCATATACTCTTATGGCTACCCTGCACTTACAATGTCTAAGGTTTTGTTTAGACACTGTAGGGGTACCATGCTCATGCACTGGTACCCTCACCTATGGTATAGTGCACCCTGCCTTAGGGCTGTAAGGCCTGCTAGAGGGGTGTCTTACCTATACTGCATAGGCAGTGAGAGGCTGGCATGGCACCCTGAGGGGAGTGCCATGTCGACTTACTCGTTTTGTCCTCACTAGCACACACAAGCTGGCAAGCAGTGTGTCTGTGCTGAGTGAGAGGTCTCCAGGGTGGCATAAGACATGCTGCAGCCCTTAGAGACCTTCCTTGGCATCAGGGCCCTTGGTACTAGAAGTACCAGTTACAAGGGACTTATCTGGATGCCAGGGTCTGCCAATTGTGGATACAAAAGTACAGGTTAGGGAAAGAACACTGGTGCTGGGGCCTGGTTAGCAGGCCTCAGCACACTTTCAATTGTAAACATAGCATCAGCAAAGGCAAAAAGTCAGGGGGCAACCATGCCAAGGAGGCATTTCCTTACAGTGGTCAACCTACTAGAGGACCAATCCCCCTTCCTGGGCTATTTAGGGTCTCCCTCTTGGGTGGATCCTCTGAGTTGACGTGCAAGATTCCAGCAGGACTCATTTGCATTGTGTATTTCATCTTCTGGCAATTGGGACTACAACTGGACCCTCCAGGAATGACAATCTGCAACTTCAGCGATGACTCCGTTCTGCAACATTGTTTCTCCATGTCCTTCCAGCAATTGCAACATTTTCCTTGACAGTGCATCCTCTAAGTCTTCAGCCTGCACAAGGAGTAAGAAGGAATCTCCCTTGGAGTGAAGGAGTCGCTTTCCTGCATCCACAAGCACCGAGGGCAATTACGACCAGCTGCGTGGATCTTCTCTCCTCCGGAGCTGCGTAGATCCTGCATCACAGGTGGTAGTCTGGAGTGGTCCCCTTGGTCCTTTCTACCAGCTGTACAACTTGGGAGACGGTAAGCCCTTGCCTCTCCTTGCAGGACAGTACCCGTGTGCACCACAACTCTTGCAAGATTTTGCTCACCATGTCACACAGTGCATTGGCATACCTTCACAGCAGGCAGAATGCACATTGCAAGCCCAATGCTAAGCTGGCTGAATAAACATTAATTTCATGATGGTATCAATACCTTTAGATTCCTTTTTGGGAGGGTTGGTATAAAATACATTAGAATTCCCCTTATTTGTTGACGCTTGTGCATTAAGCTTTCCAGCATCAGGTGCTGCTTGAGGCATGTTGCGTCCAGTAGCTGGTCTGTATCGTTTGACAAGTGACGAAGTGTTGACCATGGATTCGTCCAAGTGGCAAAAAGGACAATACAGGCTCAGTGGAGGCTGGCAGACGTCCGGTACTAAATTTAGTTTGGTTTTGATAGTGGGTAGCTGTGGGTTTAGAATTTCCACTGCTCTGCATACCACTAATGTGAAGGAAGAGTTTTCCTTTATTGGTGGACCAGGTGGGTAAGGCATGGTTAGATGCACATTTATGATTTTGTGGGGCAACATGGGTCTTGCACAGAACACCATCAGTTCAGGACAGAGACCAACGTCTGCACCAGGTCCAGCACCAGCAAAGAAGGAAGCTAGGGAATACCCTGGGGTTGGAGAGGATGTCAGGACCAGATTCAGTATGGGGTTGAAACGGGTACCACAGGGACATTCTGCACCATGGAAGCTGAAAATATTTTACCCACAATGAAGACATCAAAAGACGACAAGTTGGGAGCATGTGGCGATCTAGGTCTATGGTTGTTTAAAAAAATAGAATTGAAGTACAGGGTTGCAACCTACATGAACCTCCACTCTAGCACTTGAGGGCGGTGCAAGGTCATCCCAGAACCATGTGGCATCACTTGGTGACACACAGGAGGTACTGCTGGAAAAGCTCTAGATCCAGTTTGGCACCCGATTATTTTTAAGGTTAGGAGTCTGTGGTTATAATGTATCCACCAGGATGATAAACCGTTTCAACTTAACAGTAATGAGAAAATATCAATAGCAACTCTACGGGATACTTTTTTAAGCAGTCTTTAGGTGAAATTGCTTTGTCCTGAGAGCTGCCGAGGGACTAATTTGAGCCTTCACAAGAGTCATATTAGGGGGCCTCTTAGTGTGGCTTAACAATGCTACTTAGAAACCAGTTCACCTTTGGCACTGGGAAAAGTCATGAACGAGAGGGCAGATCAATTTACTATTTACTGAGAGATCTAAAGCAATGCTCATGGAAAAAGTAAGCTATTCTTTGAAAAAACTAACACATTTGATGAAGTGTTATCATCAAGAGTAAGTATGAATAATGCCAGAAACAGAATGTCCAGCAAGAGCTCCATAACCAACTCTTAAAGAAGAAAACACCACGCCTTCGTATCTTTTTATAGCAATTTGCAGAGATAAGAAGCAGATCCTCGAAATCAGGAAGATTTTTTTACAGATATATATTTACAGAGATTGGGATTTCACAAACGTAATGTCCCAGAAGAAATGATCTCAGCAGAACTACCAGGGGGCTGAACTCCAGGTGGCGTGCTTGTGCCCCTCCACTGCCACCATCGTTTACTCAGTTTATCCAGTGTCAGCCTATTGCCAGACTATTGTCACTATAGCCCACAGCCTATAGCCTACAGTCTACATGGAGGAGAGGTAGCGCCCTGAACACAAGCTGGTCTGCTGCACCAACTATTCCTAGCCCTCTGGGTGGCGTGCTCGTGCCCCTCCACTGCCTCCATTATTTACCCAGTGCAGCCTAGCGGCAGCCTAGTGCTACCTACAGCTTATAGGCGCTGTACATCTATAGCCTACAGCCTGCAGCCTACAGCATGGAGGAGAGGCGGCACCCTGAATACAAGCTGGCTGGCTGCACCAAGTATCCGAAGCCTTCCGGGCAGCATGCTCATGCCCCTCCACTGCTTCCACTGATTCCATTATTCATCCAGTGCCAACCTAGTGCTAGCTACAGCTTATAGGCGTGGAGGAGAGGCAGCGCCCAGAAAATACAACTAGATTGGACAAAGCACCCGGTTCAATAGGCTCCAGGAGCACAGGTGCAACACGCACACCGGGACGAGTTGGAAGGCTGCCCAGATGGAGTGGACGACATCCACTCCATCTTAGTCGGACAGTGCTGCCATCATTGCCCACTGGATAAGGAATATCCCCTTACTTTCATCCCTTTTATTTGACTCCACCGTAGTGCGGACGTTATCAGAACCAAGTGCATCAGTAGAAGAAGGGGCAGTGTCCTCACTCAGCATAGGAGTCTGGTACAAGTGGGAGGAAAAGCGCAGTTGCTGTAGCTAGCCGCTGCTGACTGTTGAGTCCTGCGGTTTCACAGAAGTGGCCCAAATATGTCTGAGTGCGGCTTGTGAACCAGTTAGCGAGACCCGCTCGTTCCTGCATCTAGAGTGAACCCCTGAGACTTCCGCCTTCTTCAGGCAAGCCGGGAATCCTTGTTATTAAGGCTGCAGAATCTATTCTCCACATTATATCAAGAGCTAGTGCCAAGCAGCACGTCAAAGCAGCACGCAAGTAGTGAACATTTGATTCCTGAGGTAATAAGGAATAACTTAAACAAATCCAACCACTGATTGCCGCCCGTTTCATTGTTAATAAGTAAGCAAGTATAATGCGTACCGGCAAGCTTTGGGTGGATCCCGATGGTGGGAGGCTAAGACCCCAAAAAAAGAGCAAGGCATTGCCACTCTGAGCCCCCCAGTAGTATTTTTAAGCACCTCTGGAATTGAAGGGATACAGTTCACTGAACAAAGGGAACCCAATTCGGAATAATCTTGAATGTCTTCAGCAAAAAAAGTGGAGTACAAAATCACAGATTTTTTTTTACTACTGGGCATTTAAGTTCGCAAGAAAGTAAGGTATCGACAGCTAGCAGGTGCATTAACAGCTGTGGTTACCGGGATCAATTCTGAGAAAGATTCCTCCAACCCAATGTCCTAGTTCAGGCCCAAATTCTCAAAGTGCCTCTGTACCTCCAGCAACAGAGGGCCAAAGATACAAAGCCCTCTCCTCCGTCAATCAAAGGCGGGAAAAAATAATGTGGCAAAATTGTCATATTTAATTAGTAAGTCAATTAATAAAAGACTAGTTCCTAGGGTATGTACGCCAGTGAATTCTTCATTAGTAATGGAGCCTCATGGCATAGTAGAACATCAGCATGTAATAACAGAGAATATCAGCATTTAATAACAGAGAATATCAATCAGGATTATGAGAAGGTGGGGGAAGGCCCAAATATGGAACAAAAGGAGTTCATCCAGCCCGGGCATGCAGTCAAACTATCTGCCGCAGCAATAACCAAATACAGGTTATAAGCACTCGATCCAGAGCAATGAAGCATTTACAAATATCTCATTGGCAGCGACGCACATAGAGGCGCATAAACTACTTCTCATTCGCCATTTTAAATCAGAGGGAAATTTTGACACCCTGAATATAGGAACATCCTTAAACTGATCGAGAAATAAGAGGCCTAACCTCATCGGTGGATCTGCACTCTGTTGAATTTAAACTCCATCCACTTGGGAGTGATCGAGAGGCCACACTTACCACTTGGTCTACAGCAGACCATGTGCAGCAACTAATATCATACTCCAACACCTTTTTAACATGGGGCATTGACCTACGCCAAATACACCGTCCTCGCTACCCAGGTCCATTGCGAGCCCCCAGGAATTGTAATAAATCTGTGTTAAGAGGGGCGACAGGGGCAGATACAAACCTTTTGGCAAGGGGAAACTTAGCAGTTGTGAAACATGATGGCGAAACAGGAATAGGGCACATATTTTGGACCTCCAAAGAATCTCTTCCTTCTATTTTGCAAAAACGTCCCTGACAGCAGTCAAAAAAATCAGGATCAGGGTGGTCAGACCACATGTCAAAATTTGATCATGGAACATCCATAGTATTCAAATGCTTTTGCATGATCAAGAAGTGCAATCCTTTTTCCAGGAATACGATATTATCCTACTCCAAGCAACCTGTTGCACAGAGCTGATTGTGGTGTCTGGGTATGACATCTCATACATTCCAGCAAGATCCAATAGCAAATACGGCCAAGCAAAGGGAGGCCTGGCGACCTTGATTTCCACATCCCTCATATACCACAAAACCTGAATCGATATAGAGTCAAACTGGAGTCAGGCAACTAAGTTCACATTAGGCTGACCACAGTGCAGCCAACTAGATGTAATCCTCATAAATGAGTACATTCACCCGAAAAAAGGTCTTAAAGAGGGGGATTGGAAACTCTAGGTGAATTTATCAAAACCATATTGAGACAATACCAGGAGTCCACACTCATCATTAGTGGCGATTTCAATCATAATCTATTGCCCCCAAAAGGAGGAAATGCAAAGAACCAGGGTGCAAGCACCCACAGACATCAGTTAGAGAAACTAGGTCTATCCTTACTAAATGGAGTTAGCAAAAAGGCCCTTCCGGCTTCTATCACCTTTGTAAGAGGGAAAAAAAGTTCAACCATTGATTACCCTTCATAAACTCCTCTGCTATGGCCCTGGAAAGGAATTTTCAAATTAAAAGCAGAGCGAAAAGCGATCACTGTCCACAAATATTTGAACTAGCATATAAACCAGAGTTGTTACAGCCCTCGAATTATTTAATAAGTCCCCCAGAATTGTTTAATCTTAAAAGATTGAAATGGCGCAAGAAAGGGATATCATCAGTGATGGATGAGGAGTACAAGACGGCTGGCACCCTGGGGGAAAGAAAAAAAAACTCTTGTGGCTATGCAACAAAAGGAGCCGACCCTCAACGTGGATTGGAACAAAGACTGGCCCGTGCTATGTCGCGGCTGTTGGTAAAATTCCTGGCCTCCTCTAACTCAACCCACCAGTGATCATCCTATGTACCCAACCGGGACTGTGTTAGTCAGCCGTGGCTCAATAAAACTGAGCAACCAGAATTACAAATTGGCGTCAAACCAGGAAAACGGTAAAAACGTTCCAACAGGGAGAAGGTGAAGAAAATCACATCTTATGGACATAGAAAAAAAGTATTGTCTCGATTGTTGGTACGCAAAAAGAAGCTATCAGGAACATGCATGTCCAAATTATTATGGACAAGCCGAATGTCAAACTGCAAGCTCTTTTGGGGGTTAGTGAATGACCTAGCAGTGGGGAAAAGCAGACACCATAATTGTGGGATAACTCCGGCAGCCTGGGTAAGCCATGCCAGCAGTTTGTACAGGCTGACAACCAAGACGTCAAAAGGCAGAGCTAGGCTTCCTCCCATGGTGATGGGGTCCGAACCATCAACAAGTAATAATCAATTTCTAAAACTCCAAGCCGAGGGTACTACCATAGATACCGGCTGAAAAGGATGACCAAAAGCAAGTTTGGGACCTAGCGCAACTAGTCAGTTCGATCAAGAAACTGAAGTCCAAGGGGCGGTTGGACCAAATGGACTTCAAAATGCAATCTTCAAAGCCGACCCAGAATGGGCACAATATTTTCTGCCACTCTTCAATTCTGCCGGCCACTTCAACCAGATCCTAGAATCTTGGAGAGGCAGCTAAAATACACACCATCTATACAAGCAGAAATCCCACCCTGCCTTCAAATTATAGGATAATAGCCCTTACTGATGTAAAAGCCAAGCTATATGGCTCTTGTTTGCAGCAGCATCTTCGAGCCTGGGCAGATGAAAAGAAGCTACTCCTGAGGTTTCAAACAGGTTTTAGGGCAGGTATGGGAACATCAAATTTAATTGCACTTTCCCTTATAGTGGAAAAAGCCAGTCACAAGAATCTTGGCCTCTATGCATGTTTTACTGACCTCAAATCGGCCTTTGACCGGGTTCCCAGGGAAAGGTTGTGGGCTAAGTTGGCTAAATGGGTATTCTCAACAACCTATTGAGGGCCATTATAGATCTCTATACTGATACCTGCGTCCAGATTAAAATCAGAGATGGTTCAAAATTAACAAATAGAATACCTACAAAATCTGGCCGAAAGCAAGGCTGTGTTCTGGCACCAGCTCTCTTTAACCTATATCTGGCGGACCTTGCTGGCATATTAGCGCAAGTGAATAGACTTCCACCCGTACTGGGTTCAGAAAAAATTGGGTGCTTACAATATGCAGATGGCATTGTCCTGATGAGCTATACCCCGAGGTTTGCAACAAACTTTATCAGCACTTAACATCTTTATGGCCGAGCAAGGCCTGGAAATCAATTTGGATAAAACTAAACTGATTAGGTTCCTTGGGGCTAAATATAATCAATTTAATTGGTACCTGGGAGAGAAAAAAGTAGAGATGGTGCAGTCGAACAAATACCTAGGAGTCCATCTTGTATCATGCCTGAAATAAAAGCGCCAACTACAGTTGATCAAGGCAAAGGCCAACTCACTAACGTAGCTATAAACTGCTCCAAAAGAAGCTGGATTGCAAACTGGTCCCATTTAATAAAAATCATGTCTGCACAGCTGCTTCCAGCCATCTCATACGGGTCCGAAATAGTGAAGGGCCGCAAGATCGATGCTCTGAGTAACAGCCAGGTTAAAACATAGAAGGCCATTTTTAACATCCCGAAAAGTGCCTCCCCGGCACAGATTAGACTGCAGAAGGGCTTAAAAAAAAAAAAAAGTTTTCAGCATCAGTGTGCCTTTCTTAAAGCATCATGGAAGTTACGTGCGGCATAGGATTCTCCCATACTCTACTCCTGCTGGCAAGAAGTGCAGGCGCAGCAACTTGGTAATCTTAAAGGAACATGGGGAAGCTATCGAAGCCAGGTTTTCATCAGCCTGGGTATGGAAGAAATCTGGAAATGTAAACTAGGTAAGGCAGAATTTAACAGATTAGTTAACATTACTGTTCGCTCACTCTCGCTCATCACAGACAAAGCCATTCTGGCCCAAAGGCCTGGGGTCCTACTCGACATTGTCCCCACAGGGGTACTTGGCCGACCATTTTTCTGCTCACATCAAACATTAATTCCTGCTATACCATATACGTTTTTTTGACACCAAAGAAGATTGCCCTTCCTGGAAAGGCCAGCATATCGACCAAGACTGCCGCCTATGCAGCTATAATTATCAATCTTTGCTGCAGGCCTTTTGTTTTTGTCCCGCTCTAGGTCTGGAAAGAAGAAACATTTTAAAATATGATTTTATAGCCAGTAATATCCGCTCATTTAGACCTGAGGTAATAATTTGGCTTAAGGGCGAGTCAATTTCATTTTGCTGTAAAGTGGTAAAATTTTTACAACTACTCCGTAAGAAATTAAACAAAGCAGATTTGGGAAAATTGCTGCAGGTTAGCTCTTTAAAGATTGAAATTAAACGTTTATGTTGGTTAATAATGATTTTGAGTTGTTTAGCTTTTATCTTTTAACTTGTTTTATTGTCAAATATTAATTTTACTATTTGTTTTGCGTTTGTTTTATATTGCAATAAAATTACCATCTTAAGATATACCCCAAACTAGGTCATTTTCACCAGTGGCGTAACAAAACTGGAGGAACACCCCATTGAAATCAATCTAAGATATACTGAGAGCAACAAGGAGAAACCTCAGGATTCAAAGTGAACCTTGGCAAATCCAAGCTAGTAGCTGCTGCCCATGATCCAAGAAACCAGGACACTAAATAGGCTGAAGGCCAGATCAGGATTCAAAGTGAACTTGACAGACGCGAACTACTAGATGTGGGACTTTATCTGAGAAACAAGATGAAGTTGGAAAACATTTTAACATCTCAATAGGTCAAAGGCCAGATTGAATTCCTAGGAATAAACATCACATCAATCAACTCCGTGTGCAAAGCAAACTACTGAAAAACAAGCTAAGTGATCAAAAGGTACCTGATTATTTAGCAGTCTTTATGCCATGGCAAGGCAGAGCAGCAGCATTGCAAATATTTCTCAAAATTTTGCCAGTAAACCTATATTTGTTTGAGGCCTTTCCTGTCAAGATACTCATACTAGACTTAGCAAACATACAGATAACTTGCAACTCTCATTTTAAGCATAAAGGGCCTGAATACGAATTAGGCAGATGGGAATACCAATCCACCAAATTTCTGACGGGGAGGTTGCTGCCTTACTGGCGACCTCCCTGCCGGCCCTATTATAATTCTCCTGCTGTGCTGACAGGCGGAAATGGATAATGTTACACACCTAGTAGACAACTGTTCGTGGCATGTAGTGCTGTAGATTCACATACTTTGTCTGCCAACGTGGCGACAGCACTGTCGCAGGCTCGCAGGGGGCACCAGCACTTTTGGAACGTGCACTGTCTACACAGCAGTGTGTATTATGAGAGTGCTGGGCAGGGGCAGTGCAGGGCCCCCGCTGTGCCCCCCTGCACCTGTTCTTCACCAGCCTTTTCATGGTGGTTAAACTGCCATGAAAAGGCTGGCGGAGAACTAGGTCATAATCAGCAGGGTGGTGCTGCCTTCAGCGTCGCCCTGGCTGGTTACGATCTGCATTACTGTCAGCCTGTAAGGAATATTGTTCCTGTCGGAGACAGCGGTCATTTGTGCTCCAACAGCCAAACTCTTAATTTGGCAGTCGGGATGCCAAGTTGGCGGTGGACATGACTGCCAACGCGAGTCTGGAGGCCTGTTGACCGCCAGATTCGTAATGAGGTCCAAAGTGTCTAGAATATCCAAGAAATAGAAAACACACTAGAATGCCATCACCAAATGTAGAAAACTATTATATAACTGCCCAATCTGGAGAAGCATGCTCTAATA
This sequence comes from Pleurodeles waltl, assembly GCF_031143425.1. Lineage (NCBI taxonomy): Eukaryota > Metazoa > Chordata > Amphibia > Caudata > Salamandridae > Pleurodeles > Pleurodeles waltl. The sequence goes on along the minus strand of NC_090446.1, from coordinate 1,048,551,412 downwards.
GATAAACCGCTGTGGGATCTTCTATGGTTATCTAAATCAATTACATATATAAAAAGAACAGATGATGGATGGAATGTTGAACAATTTAAACATTTACCCCTCCCGTGACAGATCTGGGTGAAATCCATCGCTTTTTTGCTCACCATGCAATTCAAGTTTGGACCCAGCAATATCAAATCGGTTCAGTTCAAAGAAACTATTTAGGCAAATGACCATAAAAGTACATAAAACATTGCACTAAAACATATAAAACAGTAAAAGGAGAATTGCAAAACATTAGAATCAGCAGGTGCAGTCATTCACAAGATTAATCCCCTGAAATCTCTAGATTATAAATAGATTAGAGCAGCACAGACAGCATTAAAAAGAGAAAAATATGACAAGTAGCTAACAAAATCCAAATTGCACTGTAGCTGAAAGAGTTAGACTGCTGTGAGCATAATGCACATCAGAGAATAAAGTAGGGCACCGCTTTTAAGATCATCTAAGAAGCAACACACATTTATCTAATTCTCCATTACTTTTCAAGCAGGGATTCTCCATAGCTAAAGTAGTAATGGACAGAGGGAGCAATATATTAAGAAAGGCCAGCGACTGTCAGTATGGTTCAGACAACACTCTCACTGTTAAAATCAGTCAGGTGATCAATTCATTATACATCTGATGGATTGCCAACAGTCAATTTTGCAGGAATAGCATGTTTTTTTTGCTTAATTGCCACATTCCCATCAGATATCTGGTAAGTGAAAAAAGGAAATTGTTACATATGTTCGTGGCATGTAGTGCTGTAGATTTACTTGCTTTGCATAAGTCCGCCATCTAGTGTTGGGCTCGGAGTGTTACAAACTGTTTTTCTTCAAAGAATATTTTTCGAGTCACGAGATCGAGTAACTCCTCCTCTCGGTGATATTGCGCACAGGCATTGTAGGAAGTTGCCTCTGTATATACTATCTCAACGTGACAGATAGTGTGCACAGAGTCCAAGGGTTCCCCTTAGAGGTACGATAGTGGCAAAGTTAGATAATTCTAATGCTCTATTTTGTGGTAGTGTGGTCAAGCAGTAGGCTTACAGGGTAGTGTTAAGCAATTGTTGTACACACACAGGCAATAAAGGAGGAACACACACTCAAAGACTTACTCCAGGCCAATCGTTTTTATATAGACAAATATCTTTCTTAATTTATTTTTAGAATCACAAGTTCAAGATTTGAAGTAAATACATAAAATGCAAGGTACTTCACACAGGTAAGTTAGGAACTTTGAATTAGAGCATTAACATATACAGTTTTTGTTAAAATGGCAATAAGCCATTTTAAAAGTAGACAGTGCAAAAATCAACAGTGCCTGGGGGAGGTAAGTATTGGTTAGATTGGGAGGTAAGTAAGACACTTACAAGTCTCAGTTCCTGGGCATAGGCAGCTCACCTTTGGGGGTTCAAGGCAACCCCAATGTTACCACACCAGCAACTCAGGGCCGGTCAGGTGCAGAGGTCAAAGAGGGGCCCAAAACACATAGGTGCCTATGGAGAACAGGGGTGCTCCGGTTCCATGCTGCCAGCAGGTAAGTACCTGCGTCCTCGGGGGCAGACCAAGGGGGTTTTGTAGAAAACTGGGGGGGGGGGGGGGGGGGGGGGGGGGACACAAGTATGCACACAAAACACACCCTCCGCGGCACAGGGGCAGCCGGGGGCAGTGTGCAAAGCAGGTGTTGGGTTCTGTATAGGAAACAATGGAGGGACCTGGGGGTCACTCTAGAGGTGCAGGCAGGGCACAGGGGGGCGTCTTGGGCCAGCCACCACCTGGGCTAGGCAGGGGGGTCCCTCCTTCACTGAAGTTCAGTTCCTTCTGGTCCTGGGGGCTGCGGGTCCTTGGTCCAGGTGTCGGGTCCCTTGTTACAGGCAGTCGCGGTCAGGGGGAGCCTCTGGATTCTCTCTGCAGGCGCAACTGTGGGGGTCCAGGGGGGTCGTCTCTGGCTACTCACGGGGTTGCAGTCGCCGGGGCGTCCTCCCTGTGGTGTTGGTTCTCTGGATCTCGAGCCGGGTGCAGAGTGTGAAGTCTCACGCTTCTGCCGGGAAGAGTGAGGTCTTTGAAGTTGTAGAAAAGTTGCAAGTTTGATGCTGGTTGTTGAGCAGAGCCGCTGCTCATGGGAGTTGCTTGGTCCTGGGGTTCAGGGCACTCCTCAGGCTTCAGGGGTCGCTGGTCCCTGTTGAATGCGCTGCTGGTTGCAGGTTTGAGTCAGGAGACAGCCCGGTAGGGCTGGGGCCAAAGCAGTTGTCTTCCGTCGCATCTGCAGGCTTGTAGGTCAGCAGTACTTTTTAGTTCAGGTTGCAGGAATCTGATTTCCTGGGTTCTGGGGTGCCCCTAAATACTAAATTTAGGGGTGTGTTTAGGTCTGGGAGGGCAGTAGCCAATGGCTACTGTACAGGAGGGTGGCTACACCCTCTTTGTGCCTCCTCCCTGTGGGGAGGGGGGCACATCCCTAATCCTATTGGGGGAATCCTCACAAAACTAAGATGGAGGATTTCTAAAGGCAGGGGGTCACCTCAGCTCAGGGCACCTTAGGGGCTGTCCTGACTGGTGGGTGACTCCTCCTTGTTTTTCTAATTATCTCATCCAGCCTTGCCACCAAAAGTTGGGGCAGTGGCCGGAGGGGTGGGCATCTCCACTAGCAGGGATGCCCTGTGGCGCTGTAACAAAAGGCTCACCGCCAGGTGTTACAGTTCCTGCAGGGGGAGGTGAGAAGCACCTCCACCCAGTACAGGTTTTGTTCCTGGCCACAGAGTGACAAAGGCACACTCCCCATGTGGTCAGCAACTCGTCTTGTTGTGGCAGGCTGGCAGAAACTGGTCAGCCCCACACTAGAAGTCGGGTTGGTATTCAGGGGGCATCTCTAAGATGCCCTCTGGGCTCATTTTACAAAAAAATCCACACTGGCCTCAGTGTGCATTTATTGTGCTGAGAAGTTTGATATCAAACTTCACAGTGTTCAGTGCAGCCATTATGGAACTGTGGAGTTTGTATTTGACAAACTCCTACACCATATACTCTTATGGCTACCCTGCACTTACAATGTCTAAGGTTTTGCTTAGACACTGTAGGGGCATAGTGCTCATGCACTTATGTCCTCACCTGTGGTATAGTGCACCCTGCCTTAGGGCTGGAAGGCCTGCTAGAGGGGGGACTTACCTATGCCATATGCAGTGTGAGGTTGCCATGGCACTCTGAGGGGAGTGCCATGTCGACTTAGTCTTTTTCACCCCACCAGCACACACAAGCTGTGAGGCAGTGTGAATGTGCTGAGTGAGGGGCCCCCAGGGTGGCATAAGACATACTGCAGCCCTTAAGAGACCTTCCCTGGCATCAGGGCCCTTAGTAACAGGGGTACCATTTACAAGGGACTTATCTGGGTGCCAAGGCTGTGTCAATTGTGGAATTAAAAGTATAGTTTAGGGAAAGAACACTGGTTAGCAGGGTCCCAGCACACTTTCAATCATAAATTTGCATCAGCAAATGGCAGGGGGTAACCATGCAAAGGAGGCATTTCCTTACAGGCATGGACTCCTCTGTTAGATTGTTTTTCCGCAGGAGGGTGATGTAAAGCATGTATTTATGTATATATGAGTAGATCATAAGTAAGAGATGTCCATGCAACATATTTACAATATATTGCACTACAACGACCACAGGCCTCCGGGTAGAAGGGAGGGCGCATGTAATTCTACAGCATTACATGCCACGAACAGACGTCTACTGGGTAACATTTTCCGTTTGATGGCAACTGTAGCTATAGAATCACATGCTTAGCATAGACTGTAAAGCAGTACCCACCCAAGTAAGCAGTGTTTAGCCTGTAGGAGTTGGAGTAGTTTCAAATAAAGTCCTTAGTACTGCCTGTCCAACATTTGCTTGTTGGCGAGCTAAAACATCTACAGCGTATGGTGTGGACCATGTAGCAGCTTTGGAGATATCTGCTATTGGAACGCTCCCCAAAAAGCCCATAGAAGCACCTTTTTCCTGGTAATGTGTGCTATAGGAACTACTGGTAGCTGTCTTTTGGCTTTTAGATAGCAAGTTTGAATACACTTAACTATCCATCTAGCTAATCCATTGAAATTGGATTACCTTTGTGAGGTTTTGAAAAAGCTACAAATAGTTGTTTTGATTTCCTAAAGCTTTTTGTCCTGTCAAAGGAATACATAAGAGGTCTTTTAATATCCATTGTATGTTGAGCTCTTTCAGCAACAGAATCTGATTAATTAATATGAAAAGGTGAAACTACCTTAGGTAGAAATTTTGGATTTGTTCCAAGTACTATTTTGTCTTTGTGTATTTGGAAAAAAGTTTCCTCTAGAGTAAACACTTGAATCTCGCTAATGCTTCTTAAAGAAGATATGGCTACTTAAAAAGCAACCTTCCATGAAAAACTATGAAGCACAAGAATCCATGGGTTCAAATGGTGGACCCATAAGCCTTGTGAGTACAATACTGAGATTCCATACAGGAGGTGGAGGAACTTTGGGAGGAATGACTCTCTTAAGACCCTCCATAATTGCCTTAATGACAGGAATTCTAAATAGAGCAAGATGTTGTCTGTTTTGAAGGTAAACAGCTATAGCCACTTAATTAAGCTGAACAGAAGAATATGCTAAATTTGCTTTTTGCAAACGTAATAAATAACAGAAAATGTCTTGTACTGAAGCCTTAAGTGGATCAATGTTTTTAAGTTGACAATAATATACAAAATGTTTCCACTTAGCAGCATAACACTGTTTAGTTGTATGCTTGCGTGCTTCCTTAAGAATATCCATTAATTCGGATGGAAGTTGTAGGTAACCAACTATATGACCTCAGGAGCCAAATTGCAACATTCAATGTGCTGGGGTTTGGATGTCTTATTTGACCACTCCTTTGAGTCAAAAGATATGGCCAGTTTGGAAACTTGTGATGTGGTACTACAGACAGATCCAACAGCTTTATATACTAATGATGACATGCCCCCGTGGGGGCTACAAGAATTATGGTGAGTGAGGTTTGTTTCAGTTAGCGTATCAAAAATGGTATGAGTGGGAGAGGCAGTAAAGCGCAAGCAAATATCCCTGACCAATTGATGCACAGAGCATTGCCCTTAGACTGATGGTCTGGGTATCTGAACGTGAAGCTTTGGCATTTTGAGTTTTCTGCGTTGGCGAAGAGATCTATTTCTGGTGTTTCCCATAGTTAAAACTATTTTTGAATTAGATCTGGGCGAATTTCCCATTCGTGGACTTGTTGCTGCATCCTGCTTAATAGGTCCGCTAAATGATTGTCCATTTCTAGGAAATATTCTGCAAGTAATAGATTGTGAGTTGCCCACTCCCAAATTGTCTGAGCTAGAAGCAACAACTGTGAGGAGTGCGCCCTCACCCCCCTCACCCCTCCCCCCCCCCCCCCCCCCATCCCCTAACCCGGTTTTTGAAGAGAATACACTGACATATTATCTGTGAGTCCTAACACCACCTTGTGTGAGAAATGCCTTGAGGGCTAGGAAGACTGCCACCAATTCTAAGTAATTGATATGATAAGCCCATTGAGTGTAATTGTGTTTCCCTTGTATGGTGAGTTTGTTGAGGTGAGTTCCCCAACCTATATGCAAAGCATCTGTCGTAAGTATGATCTGAGGCACATGGTCCTGAAAAGGCTACCCTTTTGAAAGATTGGAGAGCGGTTTGTCTGGCGGTCCAACAACATTAGATCCTGAAGTTGACCCTGTGACTGAGACCACTGTTGTGAAAGGCACTGCTGCACTGGCCGCATGTGTAGTCTCGCGTGGGGCCCTATGGCTGTACAAGAAGCCATCATTCCCAACAGTCGCATCACTAACTTTACTGTGTAAGTATGACTGTATTGCAGTTGAGAAACGAAATTCTGGCTTGAATCCTTATTGGGTATGGACATGATAATGCTGACTGAGTATTCAGAAGTGCTCCCAGATACAGCTGTTTTTGTGATTGTTGAAGATGGGATTTGAGGTAATTTATTGTGACTCCCAAACTGTGTAGAAGATTGACAGTGTCCTGAGTGTGCTGCTGGCAAGTGTAAATTGTATTGGCTTTTTTAAGCCAGTCCTCTAGATATGGGAACACACGTATGTGTTGTCTTCTTAGAAAAGTTGCAACTACTGCTAAGCATTTGGTGAATACTTTTGGTGCTGTGGTTACCCTCAATGGTAGTACCTTGAATTGTTAGAGCTTTCCCTCAATGAAAAATCTTAGATATTTACTGTGGGCACTGTTTGCCCACTGCACCCGGCCACCCCCGTGCCTCTGAGGGTGTGTTTTGTCTGCCTACTTGGGGCCCCCCCAAGTGCTCCACTTAACACCCCTGGTCTGCCCTCCGAGGACGCGGGTACATACTTGCCAGCCGACCGGAACCGGAGCACCCCCTGTCTCCACAGGCACCCATGTTATTTTGGCTCCTCTTTGACCTCTGAACCTGACCGGCCCTGTGTTGCTGGGTGTTTGGGGTGGACTTGAACCCCCAATGGTGGCTTAGGCCGAAAATGTCAGCTCCGAAAGTGGTATTGATTTCTTCTGCTCTGAAATGAAAACGTCCGATTTTCAGCTCAATACCAAAACAGATGTAGCAGTCTATTTGGTCGGTGCCAAATGCACTTTGGTCTTTGGATTCTACACAGAGAACACCCAAGGGTGATCATCCGGATGTATTTTTCAGCTCCAACCATGGCCCGAAGGCAGTGGAGGACCCCGACCAGTGCAGGAGTCTTATTAACAGTCTTTGATTGGTGTGAAGGGGCTGATATACTCAGGTACTGAGTTGGTGGTATGGACTGGCTGTTGACATTAGAATCTCAAGCAGAGTGTAGATCTCTGATGGAGAAGGCTGTGCGTTGTTCCACCTCTTCCTGCACATGCTTTTCTTCGAAGATGTCGGGTGTGTCGTCTCTTGATTTAGAAGACATCTCTTATGGACATGCTCTTCCGTCCTGGAGAATCTTCTTTGATCAAAAAGCTCTGCAGGCGTTGAAAGTCTCATCTTTGTGATCCGGAGACAGGCACAGATTACAAACCAAATGCTGGTCGGTGTATAGAAATTTGGCCTGACACAGAGGACAGAATCGAAACAGAGTTTGTTCCATCAGCCTGACATCGAAGTAGAGCCAAGACTGGCGAGGTCACCCTTAAGGGCATGAAACTGACCCAGACAATCTAAATCGGATTGACTATAAATGAGTGGAAAACACGAAACTATACCAACATTTATAGAAAAGGTAGAAAAAAGTTCAGAATAACCAAGCTGAGATCCACCAGAGTGAGAGGAAGAGGAAACCCACTCTGAACCAGACGGCGGTAAAAAAACAATCTAACAAGGGACTCTGAAGAATGCTCCCATGCGCAGTATCACTGAGAGGCGAAGAGATCGAGTGACTCGAAAATATTCTTCAAAGAAAAACAACTTGTAACACTCTGAGCCCAACACTAGACAGCAGATGTAAGCAAAGCATGTGTATCTACAGTTACACATGCCATTGAACACACTGTTTCATTAGTGTCAAATCTCAGTAACCTAAGAGCCACTTTATGCTCCCTGGCCTGCAAATTCCGGAACAGCAGGATAATCCAAAACCTCCTGCCACTCTAGTAAGACGGACAAAAAAATATGATGTACTCAACAGTTTCTTTAGGGGCACCACAGGCCGGACATTGCCAATCACCATCCCTCCTAGGACATGCCCACTTGGCTGCAAAGGAACAGAGGGGCAAGGTTCCATACCCGAATTGCAAATACAGCTGCCTGGCTAGGGGGTGGCTCTACCTCATCCAGAAAGTTCTTCTTTCTAAATCAGTACTTAGTGGGGAAAAAAATGTCTGTAAAAAAACCATGACTCGTCTGGGTACATAAAAGAGGGGCTTTGTTTGGTCAGTAAGCTAGTTTAATTTGGGGCTTGGTAATTGCCCTCTGCCACACCAGAAGTGCTCCACAAACTTGCAAGCCCAATCTTCAACAAGGTGGCTTTAACATATTTTATCCACAGCATATTACTGGAGCAAGGAAGGCACACTATTAACTCTATCCCTTCCCGATAAGAAAGGAGCTCAGGTGGGTGAATGGGTGGAGGAGGGGGGGGGAGGGTTTAAACCTATTCTATCAGGTAATGATCTTAGCCGAAAATCCGGTCTGAGTGAAAGAAGGGGAGTACTTATAGGTATGCCAACCAAATGGCACCTGATGCCAGTTGGCTCAAGTGTTCATACCCAGAAATCTCCATAGCTGTGATCCATAAGAAGCTGTCCCTAGGGCCTGGAGATTATAAATCTGCTGAGCCGGCTGAATGGAGCGAAACTGAGTTGAGCGACATCTTAGTAATTCCTCCCACCACTTGTTCCATCTTTACCCTGCGCTGCATAGTGTGTGTGTACAACCCCAAATGGTCTGTTAATGTTATGCCTAAGTAGCCAAACGTGTGCATGCACTCAAGAGGGATCCCTGCCAACGTAGGGAATGCTCTAGTCAAATGCTCTGAATTCAGGACCATATACTTAGTCTACCTCATGTTAATTTCGAAGCCCCTCTGGTTACAGAAGCACTCAAAGCGGTCCAACAGTTTCTTGAGTTCCAGAGGAGATTTGGAAAGGATTAAGGTATCATCGGCACACATGAAGGCAGGTACCTTCAGGTTTGCCCATCTGGGTATCGTCGTTACACAGCTCTAAAAATTTTACAAGTCCGTTACCCCAAAGTCTGGGGAGGACCTGTCCTGGCAGTTTGGTGTTCCCATGGGGAGCAGGGTCAAGACTTATTTCTATATGACTGGGTCCAAACTAAAAAAGAAAAAAAAAACATGGATGGATTAAACACAGATCTGTGGCTGGCGGCTAATGTTTCATTTGTTCAGCATTCCATCCATCATCTGTTCATTTTGATCATGTATAGATAGCACTTAGGGCTCATCAAAAGATTTATGTACACTATAACACAGGAGCATTACAAGATATTGCAAGTCACTGAGGAGATCCATACACATAGAGAACAATGCTGAAGGGACTTACAATTTCCTTATTATGCCAAGGGGCACTTTATCCCTTTTAATACATGGTCATGCCACCTTTCCCACAAACCACTTAATACCTTTCATATGAAAGAGAAAGCATGTATGTAAACATGAATAAAAATAAAACCTCTAGTACAAAACGTAACATCAAAAACCTGTCAGATATTTGTTACAGATATTAAAAGCCTTTTTTTTTTTTTTTTTTTAATGTTTTTTTTCAGAATGTGTAGAAACATGCAGAAAGATTCTACCTTTTCTCTATCTAACCAGTGGAAACAAAACAAACATGCTCTCTGCTTGGCATTGTAAGTTACTAAATTACAGCATAAGAAAGAGAAGAAACTTCCCAATTTATTTGCCTTAAACAGCTCCTTCGATTATGCTCTGTGATCTGACCTGCCTTTCACCTCGGCTCCTGGCTCTGGCAGAAAGGCATTGTTACATCAGAACTCGACTGTAATAATTTATAATACTTATAACAGTCAAGTTATTTTCTTTATAATCGTCAATTAAGTGCATCACTAGTCACGGATTATAAAGAAATTAGAGATGTGCATGCAGAATCCCAAGTATTATTGCTCTATTATGAAATTACGTGGATCTTTGGGCTTTTTTTTTCTTTTTTTCTCTGGATTGGTTGGCAGAGGGAGTGAAATGCTTGGAGGGCGTGAGGGTGTTTTGATGGCTCTAACTATTCTTCTTTATGTGATACCCATTTTATAAAATAAAAAAAATAAAAAAGATCACCAGTTAACCCCACAACTTAATCAAGATTGAAATTGTCATGGTGCTTGTAGCTAAGAAAGCAATGTAGAAAATGATGACCGATGCAATGCCCTGTCCTGATGCATTTACCTGTCTCATCCAGACTACAGGATAAAGCCTGAGATCCTTTTTCTCCATTGTCTGCATCATCAAATGGACTGCTGGTTTCATTTTGAGTGCAAGTGAATTCTGTAAACACAGTACTGCTACTATTGCTGGTCTCATCATTAGACTGATGGAAGATTGGCGGAGTGGTGGTGCCGTCTTTGGGTGTCATCTCAGCGGATGGTTCTATCAGAAAAATGACACAGAGCCAAATATTAAGTCATCTGAAAGCAATAGTGTTTACCCAATGGAAACAATGGTCAACTAATTCAATAAATAACAAGTTACTTACCTTTAATAATGCTCATTCTGGTAATACTAACTGCTGATTCCCTCAACTTTAAATTCAGATAGGATCTGGAAAATCTGTGCAACATAGACTCTTGCGTGTAAACAGGTGGTAATATGCGACTTTGCAGTTATGTCACACCCACCAGAAAAAAAAGAGCATGGCCACATGTAGGAGCCATCTCCCAGGGCAGATGTCAGTTGCTTAATCCTTGTTCTGCACCCTCAGACATAGATCATTGAATACAATTTCAAGGTAACAGTGTGCCAAAATCTAATTTATTACGCTGAGCAGATGTCCACTACACAGAATGGGAAAGAGAAAGACAATTAAGGAGAATCTAAAGTTAGGTGTAGAATCGACCTCCGATCTTCATGACAGAAAAAAAAATAATCAGAGCCTGCACACACACAAAGGGGTATCTGGCCCAAACTGGAAGGGTCCGTTTCAAAACACAAAAGCCTAGCTTAAAAACAGGTTTAACACCACCAGTAGTACTTTCTAACTCCAAACACAAGGTGACAGGATATATACATAATGTGAGAATCTAGGAAAAGGTCCACGCTGCAAAAAAAGCGTTAAAGTAAAGTCAATTTTTCTTCTGATCGATACTTCTAACTACACTTTACTCACATTTAGAATAGAAACCATAGCAGTACCCACCGAATGTGGAGTTTCTCTGGACAGGACTCAAACCAAGACAGAATGCGCAAAATGGTCATCTCTGCAGAGGCAGCTGTCAAGGAAGTAGTGCTTTGTGAAAATATGCATCAATGCTCACATTTTAGCCAAGCAGATGTGCAGAACAGGCATATCCCTTGCCAGCCCAGTTGTTGCAGCTTTGGCCCAGGTGGTATGGGCTTGCAGATCTTTAAGTGTCCTTTCTGGTCAACATTCACCATGACTTGATCAAAAGAATATCTACTTCAACAGAGTCTTCTTCTGCAACATTCTGCCTCTCTTGGCCACAGCAAAACCAACAAAGAGCTGGTAACCCAGGCAGCGGTCACTTCTACAGTCAGTGTAAGAGCTAAGGGCTGGAGTAGTGTAGCTAACATAGCAGACAAGTGAGACAGGATCCTCGTTGCCTGCTGTGGCCCATCAAAATGCACTTACTTCCCACTTCCTCTCTGGCAATGGTGTCAACCACCGCAATGGCCATCAAGGACTGGGAGTGGAGACTTCACTTCCCCCAATCTTCGTCTCCCCCACTAAGTCTTGTTCTAAAACCCTCCAATTTCCTGAAAACCACCCCCTCCTCGAATGAAGTCAGACGTGTACTCTGGAAGCCTCCATGTGTGGCTGCCATCTTCAAGTTCTTTTTTTCCCCTTGGTGATCCTTCCTGTCTTTGCTGTCTACCTTTTATGTTTTCAGGTATCTTTTTACTGTCCCCCCTCTTTGTATCACCTCATTTTTTTCGAGGTGAAGTGTCCTTTATTGGATTTCCATGCTGTGCACTGATTTTGTAACAGTATCGCTGATCACTCTTGGAGGTAGGAATAAAATGGTGCTGAGCTTGTTAACTTGTGTTTCTGTACCCACTGTCCTACTTGTGACTCTTTGTTCACTTGGGTGTTCAAGCAATAGTATTTTTTGAAGATGCGGACCAATGACCAAGTTGGAACCACACATATGTTGCTTATTGTCACGTTTGCTAGGCAGGCCAGTGTGGTGCTTTTTTCCTTGTGGAATGAGCTCTGGGTTTTTCTTCTAAGTGCATGTTTTGGTAGCACAATCGGTTCATTCATATTATCCACTTTGCAATTGTGCCCTTTCATCACTGATGAGCCTTTGTTTGAAACCGCAAATACACAGAACTGCTTTCCCTTTCTGACCTTCTGTGTCCTTTTTAGCCTAGGAGCTGAATTGCCTGCTTCACATGGAACTGTGATGTGACACGGAGGAGTACACAAGGCTACTCCTTCTTGAGTATCTGCAGGGAGGGCTCAAGCAGGTTGTAGGAAGTTGGTTATCTATGCAGTGTACCAATGTAAGGCGACACTATGCAGATAGTCCAGTGAGACTCATCGTAGCTGACAGAGGGTAGAATAATAGCCCTAAAGGCTCTTTTTTTGTGGTAGAGTGGGCAAGCAGTTGGGCTTATTAGAGGACAGTGTTAAACATTTATTGCACACATAGAGCCAAGCAAGACACTCAAAGAAATCAGACACCAATTTAGGATTTTTTTTTTTTTTAATACAAAACAATTTATTCATAAAGCACTCGGCTGCCTCTAAAAAGGCGTCCTGTGCTAGCGGATTCAAAAACCATAGACAACTGAAACACCACTGAGAGACAATGACCTGATCAGACAGGTAGGTCTTAAAAAGTTTCCTAAAGACTGATTCAGAGGGTGCCAGACAGAGGTAGGCAGACATGAGTTCCATATCTTGGCAGTCAAGTAAGAAAATGATCAACCACCTCTCCTTGCACTGTTAACCCACAGCACAAGAAACAAGAAACAGGTTTCTCCACAAGACAGAAGTGTTCTCTCCTGCTGAGAGATCAGCAATCTTCAGATATCCAAGTCCTTTCTGTACACAAGCTTTGAAAGCAAACTTGAGAGCTTTAAATTTAATATGGCTACCAATTGGTAGCCAATGCAGCCTACACAGGGGAGTAGTGATCGAGGCAGTAGACGAAAGCTTCAAAACCAGCCGAGCCATTCTGAATAATCTCTAGTCGGTGAAACTGATAGCATGGTAGGCCCAAATACAGACTATTGGCATAGTCTAATTTAGATGTTATCAGGCCATGAATAACAGATTTGCGACATTCCTCAGGAATCAAATGTAGTATCTTCCTAACAGATTTCATTTTTATACGTTTTAAAAGTTGAGGCAGTGCAATTTCTGGAGTGGTAATGTTATCCTATGGGGAAAACACATGTAATGAATTCAGACACTTAAAAACTACTTGCAGAATTGTTCTTCTGGAGCTAAGGTAAGTATGTGGCAAGGTCCAAGGCAGCACCGACAGGTCACTTCAGCAGGCACTGAGCTATTCAGGTGCAGAGGTGCTTTTCAGCCTCAGGTGCTGTAATGTTATCCTAAGGGAAAGAAATAGACACAGTATATGGGTACTTGGCAACAACTTACAGGACTGTTCTTCTGGACTTGAGGGGAGTATGGGGCAACGTCCAAGGCCACGCCAACAGGTCACCTCTGGGAAGTTTGTGTCCAGAGGTGCGTTATGGCGTCGGGTGTCCCATTCACTTCAATGGAGATTGGTCCAGTTAGAAAGTGGCTGCCCAGTCAAGATGAACCAGCAAGAGGTCTCTCAATGATCAGGGACATGGTCAACTTTGGTCTTCTCCTTGGGCTGGGGCAGCCGAGGGGGTCATAAAGCGTTGGGTTTTCGTTTAACAGTCACTTGCGGTAGTGTGCAGTCCACTGTTGGCACACCCAAGGTAGGCTTCGGCTCCAGAGGGCCAAAGAAACATGGTGGCACAGTTGGCCCAATTCAACTCGGGCTAGGATGCACGGGTGCAGTGGTGCTGTCAGGTGTCATGTTTTGGCAGTCCAAAGTCCTCGTTAGTCTTCATTGGTGCCTGCAGAATGCAGGAAAGCAGCACCACTACTTCATAGGCGATCCTATTTACTGCTCAAAGTACAGGCAGTGCCTCCAGGCCTTTGGAGGCAGAACAGCTGCAGGGTGAGCAGTCTTTGGCACAAATGTCAAGGACAGTAAGCAGGCCAGTGGGTTAAGAGCCAAGTCAGCTGCTGCTCCTCAGTTCTTGCTTTCTGTGGCTCTTCGGGTCCTCCTCCTTTAATCATCGGATCTAAAATCTGGGTATCGGGGGCCCCTAAATACTCAATTCAGGGCCGTTAAGGGGAATGAAGGGGAGAAGCCAATGGGCTTCTTACCCCTGGGGTCACTACACCACCCTAGATGACCACTTCCTATGGGGAGTTGGTGTAGAAAAGTATCCTCTTTTTGGCATGGTTACCCCCACTTTTTGCCTACTGTCAGAATGTTTTGACTGTTTTCACTTGGATCCTGCTAACCAGGACCCCAGTGACTGTGCTTGCTCCCTCTAAATGTGGTTGCTTAGGACTCTGCACACTCCACAAGCCATTGCAGCCTGCGTGAAAAGGTGCATGCACCCTTTCACTACAAGTCACCCCCATGGTAGGCCCTTCTAGCCCAGAGAACAGGGTGCAGGTACTGGTGTGTGAGGGCGCCCCTACGAACTCCAGCTCCATTACACTGGACTTCGTAAGTGCAGGGAAGCCACTTTACCCGTGTTCCTGACACAGGTCACTACCTCAGTCCAGCTACATAATGGCAACTCCGAACCTGGGCATGTTTGGTTGGTATCAAACATGTTGTAATCATACCCCATGATTCCGTGCACTCTAGGGGCTTCTAAAAGGACCCCCAGCATTGCTCCTAGTAGTCTTCTGGGGTTTTCTGGGCAGCCCAAGCTGCTGCCATACCTCAGACAGGTTTTTGCCCTCCTATTGCTTGACCAGCTCAGGCAGGGGAAGGCAGAACAAAGGATTTCCTGTGGAAGAAAGAGGAAACACCCTCTCCCTTGGAAATAGGTGATAAATGGCTTGGGATGATAGCCTCTCCAAGCCACCGGTATGCTTTTAAGGGCACCCTGGTCCCTGCTGTGGCGCAAAAACTGGACAAAGGAAAGGGGAGTGACCACTCCCCTGTACATCATCACCCTAGGGGCGGTGTCCAGAGCTCCTCCAAGTGGCCACTTGATTCTGCCATCTTGAATCCAAGGTAGGCAGAGGCCCCTGGGAGCATCTGAATGGCCAGGTCAGGGAAGTGACGTCACAGCCCCCTCCTGATAGGTGGTCACCCTGCTGGGTAAACAATTCCCCCTCCTAGATTATTCAGGGCCTCCCTCTTGGGTGGGCCCTCAGATTAGACTGCAAGATTTCAGCAGGACTCCTCTGCATCGTTTACTTCATCTTTTGGACACTGGGACTGCAATTGGACCCTCCAGGAACTGAAAATCTGCAACTTCAGCGACTGCTTTGCTGTGCAACATGGTTTCTCTGGTTACTTCCAGCAACTTCAACATTTCCCTGGGTGTGCATCCTCAGAGTGACAAGTCTTCAGCCTGCACAAGAAGTAATAAGGAATCTCCCTTGGAGTGCAGGAGACACTCCCCTGCATCCGCAGGCACCAACTGCAAAGACAACCAGCTGCGTGGATCTTCTCTCCTCTAGAGCTGTGTGGATCCAGCATCACAGTTGGTGGTTTGGAGTGGTCCTGTTAGTCCACTCTACCGGCTTTCCAACTTGGGAGAGGTAAGACCTTGCCTCGCCTTGCAGGATAGTACCCCTGTGCACTGCTTCTCTTACAGCAGCTACTAAGGCTTGTTTGTTCCTCCTCCAAGGGATCTTCAGGCTCTGTGTAGCCCCAGCACTTATTTCTGCAAAGCACAGTCTTCTGCCTGCTGCTCCAGCAACGTGGGACTCCTCTTCGGGTGTGGTGAGTGGGCCTTACTGCGACTCCTGTGCCCGCTGCTCAGCCTGTAGGGGCTGCCTCCTTCTCTTGTGACTCTCCCAGCTGCTGAGGGCCACCCCGGACTCACCTCCTTGGGTCGAGTCCCCTGGACCTTGCTGGTCGTCTTCAGTCTTGCAAAACTTTCTTTAAAGACTCTTGCAATTGCCATGGCTTGTTGATGGTTTTCCAGCACCGCAGACCGATTGCATCGTGACTACCGGCGTGGGACATCACTTGCATCAGTTTTGGAACTCCTCTCCTGCGCTACACTGCTGACCTTCTTCGTCCACCGTCGACCTGGTCCTGCATCCACAGAAGGGTGGGTAGTGGCTCCTACCACAAACGGACGCTCCAACTCAAACTAGACTTGGTCCCCCTTCCTTTGCAGGTCCTCTTCTGTCAAGATCCACCTCTGGGTTCTACACTCGTCTGGGTCTTGCACAATCCCTTTCCAAGTTCCTATCGTTGGATCCACCCATTCATGGAAGAAACCTTGTGCCACCTCCAGACGGAATTGCAATTTTTGAGTACCTCAACCAGCCTCTTGATGGATGGAGGAAAGCTTTCAACGCCAAGCAGATGATCCTCAGCTCCGGAAGGTTGATAAGGAGCTGGAACTCAGTCTCTGATCTTCACCTCTCCAACATGGCTGCCCCATGCCAGATGCAATGCACAAGTCACTACTGTCATCTCTTGCTGGTGAATGTAGAAGGGGGTTGCAGCAGACCTCAACACGATCCAGTAACCTCCACTGCAGATCTTGTACAGTCTCCTCCGAAATCCAAACTCAGTAGGAGAGGGCCCCTTGACATTGGGCCCACCAAGACATCAGATCCCACAGCAGACCCCACATTTGCTACCTGGCTTGCTCGACTAGCACAATACAGGGGGGCATCAGTCCCTGCAGCCTCAGATTCGACCTCATTGAAATCAAGAATAGAGGCTAAAAGATCAGGATCGTAGCCTGCCTGTCCAGGTCTCTTTTCTGGCAGGAAACTGAACTGTGTCCAGAGTGAAGTATCTGAGGAGTCATGTGTGATTTCTGCACGTTGATAATGAACCCAAAGATGAAATGGGGTTCACCACAGTACGGAGGTGGTTGATGAGTGTCTGTAGCGAGACAGGCTACAACCACCACTCAAGGTAGGGGGAAGATTGGCACCCCTGCCCTCCAAAGATATGTTGCCATCACCGCCATCCCTTTTGTGATCACCAAAGGGGCACTGGTGAGACCAAAAGGGAGTACAGTGAACTGGAAATACTCCTGTCCCACCACAAAGTGCAGGTGGCACGGATGGGCCGACAGGACAGGTATATGGAAATAGGCATCCTGCAGGTCCAACGCCACCATACAGTCTCCAGGGTCAAGGGCAGATGACCTGGGCCAGGGTAAACATTGTGAATTTCACCGTCCAGAAGAGGGTCTGGAGAGAGCACAAGTTCAAAACAGGACAAAGTCCTCCGACCTTCTTGAGCACCAGAATGTAGCATGAATAACAACTACGTCCTACTTCTGCAGCTGGCACCGTCTTTACAGCTCCTTTGCCAAAAGGGCTTGCACTTCCTACCGCAAAATGAGGGAGATCGTCCTCATTCTGTAGTTGGGAGGGCTATGGAAGAGGTGGTGGATAAGAGAGGAAGGATAAGGCATATCCCCTGCGAATATTCTGCAGGAACCCTAGAAGAATCTTTGGATCATGCCTCCCACTGGGTGTCTCCGCTTCCCCCAAAGGCATGTTAAAGGGTCCTTGCAGGTGGGCAGCTGGCAGGCAGACTGAGTATTAAGGATAGTGTAGCTGGTGAGGAAGGACAGACAAGACTAGAGAGCATGCAGGAGCTCTGACCTCCTCAAGGTGCTCTAAAGGAGAATCCGCTTTGTCCCTAAACAGGTGAGTCCAGTCAAAGTGCAGGTCCCTAAACGAGGACTGGACATCGCCTGAGAACCCAACTGATCGCAGCCCCAGATTATGGCCAATGCAACACTGGTGTCAATGGAACACTCTATTAAATCAGTGCTGTCCAAGCCACAATGAATTGTGGACCAACTGTCTTGTATGGCGAGGGCAGGTTGGAGATCTTCGGGGACACCAGAGAGTCCCAAAAGGCATCGGAATAGGGACAGAGAAGGCAGCTAGCATTTACTGAACAGAGATCTAGGCTGGTTGAAGAAAAAACTTGCTTCCCACATGTCTTGAAACCCATTTCGACCCCCAATCGGGGGGGAGTAGTCAGAAAACACATGCACCACTGAACTTTCACAGGAAGGGAGCTGAGAGAGTAACAGTGTCGCCCGGGGCAGGGTGATGGCTTCTTGCTATTTGTCCGCTGATTTGGGTTGCCAGTGTACAGTTTTGACCAAGCTCCTAACAAGATATTCGTTAGCGCCTCATAAAATGGTAAAAGAGGCTCAGGGAAAGTCTGCCACAGCTGGAGCATTTGCGTCAATGCATTAGTCTTACATTCCAAAGAGGGGAGATGGATAACAAGGACCCAGGGGCGGTATGGAGACCACTAGACTCCTGCAAGTCATCGTAACTGTCATATTGAAAGGGCTGAGTAAACACATCACATTGTTCGAGTAAGTGTTGAACAAGGAGCGCACAGTGTGTGTTCTCTCTTGTGTAGGTGGCATATCAATTGGGGCAAGAGGTGCCTCAGTTGTTGTTGTTGTTGTTCCCGGCTTCATTCAAGGTCAGACTGGCGCGGAGTTGGAGAGTACTATAGGTATCTCTTTGTCTGGCATCAATGGATTCAGCACTGCCATCAAAATGCCCAATACCTCCATGGACTACAGAGCAAGGTTGGGGTCAAAGTTGGAGGTGTTGTGATGGGTTCGGAGTGTCCAATGGCACCAAGTGCAAATCAGCCGGTGGTACTCCAGATGGAAGGTTTCTCGACTCCTTGGGACCCGAAGGCATGCCAGAGGGAGTCAGCAAGGATCCGAAGAACCAGAGCATGGCCGCGTGGAACTTTTTGCTCAGTGGTGGAGTGGCAATTGGTCCAGGAATTTGGCTTGTGTGGATACTTGCATGATCGGCCCCTAAATAGGGCGACTCCAAGAGCAATATTTAGAGCCATGACCCCTGCTACGGCGAATGCCAAGAGGGTGGAGAGTCATGCTTTGGTTTTCATGCTTCATCACATTAGCCACAGATTTAGATCTCGACAAAGACCAGCCTCTGGAATGGATTCGGCTGCTTCTGGGGCCAGGACTAGACCTTGGACTTGCACAGCAATTTAGACCCATCTCAAAGCATAGTCGTCTTGTGCTCGGTGAAGTAAAGCTTCACCTTGCAACTCTGAATGGCCTTCAGATTCACTGACGCTCATTCAAAGCAGGCCTTTGGGTCATGACTCAACCCCAGGCACCACAGGTGCAACTGATGGGGATCTGTCATAGATTTGTGTTTGCAACAGTACCCTACAGAGATTAAAACCTGTTGTTTTTGGGGATGACATTCCTTGCACACTGAAGTATCAGACAAAAAAAAAAAAAAAAAAAGAGCTCCCGATCCAAGTCTGAGGTCACTAGAAAGAAAGGAACTGACAGTGCACAGGAGCGGTGCCTATAGACGCATTGTGTATGATTTCTGGCATGGAGTTAGTGCGGAGCTGCACAGCATCATCTACCCGTGTGTAGAGGAGCTGCTGAAAATGTTTGGAATTCAGTGTGACACCTAGGGAATATTCAAAAAGTAAAGAATCTGCATCTAGAAGTCTCTAGCAGAAAATATAACACACTGTTACAACTACATAGGACAACATACAAGAGCATAAAGGGACAAACAAGAGATTGACTGTTCCAAGACGTTAGCCACTGAGACCTCCTGTGTGTCCCAAATCCAAGAAGTGATCACCTCTGCACCACAGGCAAGTCCCTATGAGTGGTGGTCATTCGCCACTCTAATTACTGGAAGAAAGGCTGAAAATGCTTTTATTAACCATTATGTGCTTTGCAGTAGCTCTAGACTCCTTGGAGACTTCTTGGGAACTAAGGGATGTCATTTAAGACCAGACCTAATGTGAATATTCCATAATGGATATGAAAATAAGTTACTTACATGTAACTGGAGTTTGCCCGTATTGGTATCTTAAATATATTCACATGCTTGAATCATTCCCTTAAGTGGGAGTCCTATGGTACATAGAAAGCAGTAAAATTAAATTTACATTGAAGTTAATGCAAAAGACATTCACTTGAATAGCTTATCAGTGCTATTAGAAATGACCCAAAGTCCAGCCCATCAAGTGAAAGTACCCTTTAGAACCCCTCTCCACAGAAGATCCAGTTTCTCAGATTTTCTAGCACAAATGATGTAGAGAAGACCCAGACCTAAGGTGAGCCTCTATTGGGAGGAGGGCAGGTCGCATGTGAATCTATGAAAGATACCAATACTGGAGAACTAGAGTTACAGGTAAGTAACGTATTTTCTTCTCCAGTATTGAGGTATCTTTCATAGATTCACAAGGTTGAATCAGAATAGCTAGCAGTAAACATTAGCATATTATGTAATATGGAAAATGTCACTTACCCAGCATGCATCTGTTAGTGGTATGTAGTGCTGCAGGTTCACATGCTGTACATATATCGCCATCTAGTGTTGGGATCGGAGTGTTACACGTTTTTCTTCTTTGAAAAAGCTTCCCTTCCATAAATGCTTTTATGACAGGAATTCTAAACAGAGAGGTATGTTATGTGTTTTGAAGGTAGGCTGATATTGCTGTTAGCCACTTCGCTGCCAGGCCTTTTCCTCTCCTGTGCTGAGCCTTTTTTTGGCTAATTGGGGCAGTTCGCGCTTAGGCCCTCATAACCTTTTGTTCACATAAGCTACCCACGTCAAATTTGCGTCCTTTTTTTCCAACATCCTAGGGATTCTAGAGGTACCCAGACTTTGTGGGTTCCCCTGAAGGAGACCAAGAAATTAGCCAAAATACAGCAAGAAAAATCGTTTTTTTCAAACAAATGGGGAAAAAGGGGCTGCAGAAGCAGGCTCGTGATTTTTCCCCTGAAAATGGCATCAACAAAGGGTTTGCGGTGGTAAAATCACCATTTTCCCAGCTTTCAGGAACAGGCAGACTTGAATTAGAAAACCCAATTTTTCAACACAATCTTGACATTTTACTGGGACATACCCTATTTTTACTTTTTTTATGTGCTTTCAGCCTCCTTCCATTTAGTGACAGAAATGGGTGAGAAACCAATGCTGGATCCCAGAAAGCTAAACATTTCTGAAAAGTAGACACAATTCTGAATTCAGCAAGGGGTAATTTGTGTAGATCCTACAAGTGTGTCCTACAGAAAATAACAGCTGAAATAAAAGAATATTGAAATTGAGGTGAAAATAACAGCCATTTTTCTCCACGTTTTAATCTGTACCTTATTCCTGCGATGTCAGATTTTTTTAAAGCAATATATCGTTACGTCAGCTGGACTATTCTGGTTGCGGGGATATATAGGGCTTGTAGGTTCATCAAGAACCCTAGGTACCCAGAGCCAATAAATGAGCTGCACCTTGCAATGGGTTTTCATTCTATACCGGGTATACAGCAATTAATTTGCTGAAATATAAAAAATGAAAAATAGGTATAAAGAAAACCTTTGTATTTCCAAAATGGCCACAAGATAAGGTGTTGAGAAGCAGTGGTTATTTGCACATCTCTGAATTTCGGGGTGTCCATACTAGCATGTGAATTACAGGGCATTTCCCAAATAGACGTCTTTTTTACACACTGGCTTACATTTGGGGGAAATTTTTTTGAGAAAGACAAGGAGCAATAACATTTGTTTTGCTATTCTGTGTTCCCCCATGTCTGCCGATAAAAATGGTACCTCACTTGCGTGAGTAGGCCTAGCGCCCGTGTCAGGAACTGCCCCAAAACACAACATGGACACATCACATTTTCACAAAGAAAACAGCTGTTTTTTGTAAAGTGCCTAGCTGGGGATTTTGGACTCTAGCTCAGCCGGCACCTAGGGAAACCTAGCAAACCTGTGCAGTTTTGAAAACTAGGCACCTAGGGGAATCCAAGATGGGGTGACTTGTGGGGCTCTGACCAGGTTCTGTTACCCAGAATCCTTTGCAAACCTCAAAATTTGGCCAAAAAACACCTTTTCCTCTCATTTGGGTGACAGAAAGTTCTGGAATCAGAGAGGAGCCACAAATTTCCTTCAACCCAGTATTCCCCCAAGTCTCCCGATAAAAATGGTACCTCACTTTTGTTGGTGGGCCTACTGCCCCAAAACACTATCTGGACACATCAAAATTATCAAATACAAAACTACCTGTTTTTGCAAGGGGGGGGGGCAACCTTCGTTTTTGGTCCTGGGCTCAGCAGCCTTCTAGGGAAACCTACCAAACCCAGACAGTTCTGAAAACTAGACACCCGAGGGAGTCCAGTGAGGTATGACTTCCGTGGATCCCCTAATTTTTTCTTACCCAGAATCCTCAGCAAACTCAAATTTAGCTAAAAGAATCACATTTTTCCCACATTTCTGTGAGGGATCACCGCACTGGGACAAATTTCATACCACCTAATGTTCCCCTCAGTCTCCCGGTAAAAATGATACCTCATTTGTGTAGGTGGGCCAAGTGTTTGTGAAAAGGAAGAGCCAAAAACATGCCGATATTGAGGGGACACCAAAGGGGGTCCAAAAGGGCAGTTTGCAAAAAAACATTTTTAGGCTGACAAGTGCAGCAGAATTTTTATCGATATAGATAAGACAATGTTGGGTAGTTGGAATTTTGTGGATTCCTGCAGATTCCGGAAGGTTCCATCACAAAAACATCGGAAAAATGTGTGATCTTCAGAAAAGTTGGAGGTTTGCAGGGGATTGTGGGTATAAAAATGGCGCGGGGTGCATGTGAAACACCACCCTGGAATCACCCAGATGTTTAGTTTTCAGATCTGTCTAGGTCTTGTGGATTTTTCTACATGGCAGCCTCCCAAAGTCGATAAAGTGCAGCCATCACCATTCAAGTGGGACGATTTTGAGAGTTAGCCAAGCTCTCATGGCCCAAATGTAAAACTAAAACCCAAAATAATCAAATGTCTTCTTGCTTGCTGTGGGATAAGATGTTTTAGAGTGCGGGGGAGAGCTGAAAGACTGTTACCCCTTTCAGTTCGGGTGGGGGCATAACCAGGCCTACACTGGTTGGTAGCCACAACCCCACTATTTGTTTTTTTTATTTCCCTGGCATTTAGTAGACTTTCTAATTTAATTATATTAAGCCGATCTCCCTCCAGGAGGGGCAGAAAAGGCCTAAAAGTATTTTGCCTCCCCTGGGGAATAGCCCTTGCCCAAGTGGCAGCTCTTCTTATGCGTTAGTATAAAAAAACAAAAAAAGAAATTCCCTGGTGTCTTGTGGTTTCTGCCACCAGGAGGGGCAGAAATGGCCTAAAAATAATTGGGCCCCCGTTGAGCAACCCTTGCCAAGGGGTCGCTCCCCGCATATAAAAAAATAAAAATAAAGTTGGGGTGGGGGCGTAACCAGACCCATACTGGTCTGTAGCCACCACCCCAATATTTTTAGTTTTTATTAAACTTCCCTGGCATCTAGTAGACTTTCTGCCCCCCCCGCCCCGGGGTGTGGATCAGGGGTAATAACTTTGGCCCCATTTATTTGGGGTGGGTGTATGGCCATACTCCCAACCTCTTATTTAAAAAAAAATAAAAAAAAACTTCCCTGGCCTCTGGTGGGCTTTCTGCCCCCCTTGGGGGGCAGATGACCCTTCCGAAAATAGGCCCATCTGCCCCCAAGGGAGGCAGATATGGCCAACAGCAATGAGTCCCCATGGGGAGTGACCCTTACCCAAGAAAACACATGCATACACACACCAATCCCTGGTGCCTAAGTGGTTTCTGCCCCCTTTGGGGGCAGATTGGCCTAACAAAAATCGGCTGATCTGCCCCCAAGGGGGGGCAGAAAAGGCCTTGAAAAATATTGCCCCCCTGGGGAGCGACCCTTGCCCAAGGGGTCGCTCCCCTCATGCCAGTTTCCATACATAAAGAAATCCCTGGTGTCTAGTGGGCATTTCAAAAGCCTGATCGCTTTACGATACGGCTTTTGAAATGCTCTGAGAGACTTCAAAGGGAAGGAAATTCCTTTACTTCGCTTTGAAGCCTCTCAGGGCCCCATCACATGATCGGAAGAGAAATGCTTTGCATTTCTCTTCCGATCGCTGGGAAGTGGCCTCTGATGAGGTCACGGGGGCTCAGGGGGGCATCGGGGTGGAAGGGAAAGGGCTTCCCCTTCCATCCCTGCCTTGGGGTGGTGGGAGGGAAGCCTGAGCTCCGTGCCCAGGACGTAATGGTTATGTCCTCGGCACATGGACAGTGCCGTGGGACGTAACCATTACGTACACGGCACAGAAGGGGTTAAATCTATTTTAATGTATGAATATGCCATATTTGCTTTCTGTAAATGAAGCAAACAACATACAATATCCTGTACTGATGCTTTAAGTGAATCAATGTTTTTAGGTTAGCAGTAATATACAAAACGTTTTCATTTATTTGTCTAGCACTGCCTCGTGGTAGGTTTAAGTGTTTATTTTAGAATGTCCATACATTCTGATGGAAGCTGTAGGTATGCAAATTCTATGACCTCAGGAGCCAAATTGCCAGGTTGAGCATACTGGGATTGGGATGCCCGATCTGACCCTTGTTTTGAGTCAATGGATCTAGTCTGTTTGGGAGCTTGTGATGTGGTACTACTGACCGATCCAATAGTGCTGTATACCAGTGTTGACGTGCCCATGTGGGAGCTATGAGTATCATAGTGAGAGAAGCATGACATATCTTGTTGACCAGAAACAGATTTAACGGGAGAGGGGGGAAAATGTAAGCAAATATCCCTGACCAACTGATCCATAGAGCATTGCCCTGGATTGACGGTGTCGGTATCTGGATGCAAAGTTATGGCATTTTGCATTTTCGCTTGTTGCGAAAAGGTCTATGTTTGGTGTGCCCCACATTTTAAAGTAATATTGAATTACTTGTGGGTGAGTCTCCCATTCGTGTATTTCTTGCTACGTCCTGCTCAAGAGGTCCGCTAGCTGGTTGTGTATCCCTGGGATGTATTCCGCTAGCAGGTGAATGTGATTGTGAATTGCCCATTTACAAATTGTTTGTGCTAGCAGGGACAATTGGGATGAGTATGTCCCAACCTCTTTTTGCAGATAATACATTGGTGTCATGTTGTCTGTCCTTATTAAGACTGTTTTGTGTATGAACTGTGGTTGGAATGCTTTGATGGCTAAGAACATCAATTCAAAGTGGTTTATGAGGTGCGTTTGCTGGACTGAGTCCCATTCCCCCTGTATTGTAAGATTGTTGAGATGGGCTTTCCCACCTGTCTCAGATACATTAGTAGTGATTATGGTCTGTGGCACAGGGTCCTGAAATGGCCACCCTTTTGATAAGTTGGTTTGAATCTACCATTGCAGAGATTTGTAAGTTTGGCAGTCCAACAACACTAGATCCTGTAGTTGACCTTGTGCCTGAGACCATTGTTGCAAGAAACACTGTTGCGGTGTTCTCATGTTTTGACATGCATTTAGCACTATTGCTATGCATGATGCCATCATTCCCAATAGCTTCATGATAAACCTTACTGTGCAAGTTTGATTGACCTGGAATTGGGATATGAGTGTGTGAAACGCTTGTATTCGTTGTGGATTTGGGTAGGCTAATGCTGACTGAGTGTTCAGAATTGCTCCTAGATAAGGTTAAATTTGTGCTGGCTAAAGGTGAGATTTCTGGTAACTGTGAAACCTAATTTGTGTAGGTTATGTATTGTGTGGGCTGTTGACAGTTTTGAATGGTGGTGGCTTTTATTAACCAGTCGTCTAGATAAGGTAAGACATGTATGTGCTGCCTTCTGAGGCATGCCAAGACTACACCTAGACATTTTGTGAATACTCTTGGTGCTGTTGTTACCCCAAAGGGTAGTACTTTGAAGTGATAGTGCTTGCCTGCTATTACAAACCATAGGTTTTTGCGGTGAGCTGGGTGTTTAGGAATGTGGAAGTAAGCGTCCTTTAAGTCTAATGCCGTCATGTAATCTTGGTTTTCTAACAAGGGAATGACATCTTGAAGAGTGACCATGTGAAAATTTTCTGACCGGATATATTGATTTAGAGGCCGGTGATGAGGATGGATCTGAGGGTACCATCCTTCTTTTGGTATGAGGAAGTATAGAGAATATACTCCTGTCCCTTGTTGACTGATGGGAACTATTTCTATTGCCTCTTATAGAAGTAGAGATTGTACACCTCTTGTTTCAGCAGAGCGGTGTGTTCGAGAGAGAGCCTGTGAAAATAGGGTAGAATGTTTGGTGGAGTAGAGAGGAGTTCTATGAAATAACCATTGCGGATAATTGATGGTACCCATTGATCTGTTGTAATCTGCTGCCAGTGAGAATGGAAATGTTGCAGTCTTCCTCCCACATGAGATTTATATTGCTGTGGAATGGATAGGAAGTCATTGTTTAGAGGAGGTAGAAGCACCCTTTGAGGCAGGGAATTTACCTCTGGACCTGACATTTTGTCCTCTGTGAGATCCCCTAGTGTAATATTGATGTCCCTGGTTTGAGTGTGACGTGAAAGGCTCTGAAGTTTGTGATTTAAATCCTCCTCTAAATTGAGGTTTTCAAAAATGAGTCCCTAAATGGTGTAGTATAAAGGGGTCCCACGGCCTTTGCTGTTTCTGAGTCCTTTTTAAGTTTATCAATAGTTGTGTCCACCTCTGGTCCAAAAAAGCTTCTGTTTATTGAATGACATATTAAGGACCGCCTACTGTATCTCAGCTTTAAAACCTGAGACTCTTAACCAAGCATGTTGCCCGACAGTAAAGCTGGTGTTTATTCCTCTAGCTGCAGTATCAGCTGCATCTAATGCAGACCTAATTTGATTGATTGCAATAGCTTGCCCTTCCTCCACTATTAGGTGTGCTGTTTTTTGATGTTCTTTGGGGAGATATTGCAAGAATTCTTGCATCTCATCCCAATATGCCCTGTCATACCTACCTAAAAGGGCTTGGGAACTAGCAATCCACCATTGATTGGCTTCTTGTGGTGCTCCCCTTTTACCTGCTGCATCAAATTTGCGTCTCTCTTTGTCACGGGGAGGAGTATCCCTGGAGGAGGGGGGAGGAGTATCCCTGGAGGAGTGGCTGTTCGCACACTTCCTGGCTGCACTGACTACAATGGAGTCTGATGGGAACTGCTGAAATATAAAAATTGGGTCTGTTGGTGCAGGCTTAAATTTTTGTTTAACCAATTCTGGGTGTTAAAATTCTGGCTTCATCAGGCTCCTTAAAAATGTCATCTGCATGATAGAGCAAACCAGGCAACATTGGTATACACCGGTACTGCTTGTGAGTTGAGGATGCGGTGTTGAAAAGGAAATCCTCCTCTAATGGTTCATCATGCATTTGCGCCCCATGATATGCGGCAGCCATGGAAATAACTTGATTGTACGCTGTAGTATCCTCGGGTGGAGATGGTCTTGCGGGATACAAATCAGGATCGTTGCATGGGACTGGATCTGAGTAATACATATCCTACTGTTCTATGATATAACTAGTATCACCTCTATCTTTGTTTTGTGAGGAAGTATGCGGATGTGAGGGTGAAGGTGGAGGAGTAACAGGTTGTGGAGAAAAATAAATTTGAGGCGAATGTGGTGGAGAAAGCTTTACAGTTTTTGGCTTTTCATTTTGTTTGTAAATTCTCGCCGGTGAAGAGGCCTGTATCTTTCGGCTCGACCCAGACACCGAAACGTGTGGTGGCCTGTTGGGGGAGTGTCTTGGCCTTTTTCGGCGCGAACACGAGGGTCGGTCGACGATTGTTTGTTTTCGGGTGGAACCATGGCTAAGAAGTAGTGGTGCACCCAAGGCCTTGCTTGGTTTTTTACTTTTGGGGTTAGGGCTGGTATACTCGCGTCCAAGAGCAGACTGCGCCGCAGATATTGCCTGGCTTTTCTCATCCGTATCTCGCTTGGAGTCCGAATCTGGAATGGATACTGCAGTTTGTGTCTGTTCTTCGCCAAGGACGTCGGTGGTGGGCTCTGTGAATTGACGCCATGTCCAATCGTCTTGCTTTTCGATCATGTAAGGTTTTCTTTGATCGAAAAGACAGACACGCCTCACAACTTTCTTCCCAATGGTGTAGAGAAAGGCAGAGATTACACAGCAAATGCTGGTCGGTGTATGGGAACTTGTCGTGGCTCCAAGGACAGAATCGGGATGGAGTCCGATCCATAAGCCTATGATGCAGTAGGCCCGAAGAGGCCAGAGAACGGCACGTGCGCCCGAACAGGTGTTTAACCAATCCAGACAGTACGATCGGATCGAGTGCAGTGGGAAACCACGTTCGAAACATACCAACAGTAAGAAAGTATAGGAAGTTCAGAGAAGTACCGAACTGAAAATACCGGTGCGAGAAGGAACATGTCCGAACCTGACGCTTGGTATTTTCTGCTGCAGATTCACATGCTGTGCATTATTCTGCTATCTAGTGTTGGGCTCTGAGTGTTACAAGTTGTTTTTCTTCGAAGAAGTATTTGAGTCACGAGATCGATTGACTCCTCTTCGGTTCCATTGCGCTTGGGCATCGACTCCATTGTTAGATGGTTTTCCCGCAGAGGGTAAGGAAGGCATGATAGAGTATGTAGGTAAAAGATAAAAGATGTTCATGCTAATGCAAATATATATACATATGTACAAATGTTTGTAACTTAAATGACTACAGGCTCCTGGGGAGGTGGAGGGTGCATGTGAATCTGCAGCGGAACATGCCACGAACAGATGTACACTGGGTAGGTGACATTTTCCGTTTAATGGCATGTGTAGCTGCAGATACACATGCTGTGCATAGACTACAAAGCAGTTTGTTCTCCCATAAAAATAGCGGTGGTTAGCCTGTAGGAGTTGAAGTTGTTTGAAATAATTTTCTGAGTATAGCTTGGCCTACTGTGGCTTGTTGTTGTGATAAAACGTCTACATAATAGTGTTTAGTGAATGTATGTGGTGTTGACCATGTGGCTGCTTTACATATTTCAGCCATTGTTATATTTTCTAAAAAAGCCATTGTAGCACCTTTTTTTCTTGTAGAATGTGCTTTAGGAGTAAGAAAATGAGTTACTTACCTGTAACTGTGGTTCTCCAGTATTGGTATCTTTCATAGATTCACATGCTTGAATCATTCCCCGTCGTCGAAGTGGGAGTCCCACGGTACATAGAAAGCAATAAATAGAGAATTTTTTTTTTTTCATTGAAGTCAATAGGAAAAAACACATTCAATTGTAGAACTATCAGCCTCTTTAGAAAGAGCCCAAAATTCAGCCAATCAGGCGTGACCACCCCTTTAGAACCCTCAGCACAGAGGCTCAGTCTCTCAGATTTCTCTGCACTAGAGATTACAGGAAAAAACCAAAGGAGGTGAGCCTCTCTGGGGAGGAGGGTGGGTCGCATGTGAATCTATGAAAGATACCAATACTGGAGAACCACAGTTACAGGTAAGTAACTCATTTTCTTCTCCAGTATTGGGGTATCTTTCATAGATTCACATGCTTGAATCAGAATAGCCAGCAGTAAGAACAAAAGTTTGATTCCTGTAACACCAATAGTATGCCTATGTATAATGCATGCTATCTGAATCTATATAGGCAATTAACATTTGCAAATTAAGTGCTAACCATTTTAGCTATATAAACTATATATATATATATATATATATATATATATATATATATATATATATATATATATATATATATGGAAAATGTCACTTACCCAGTGTACATCTGTTCGTGGCATTAGTCGCTGCAGATTCACATGCTGTGCACATCCCGCCATCTGGTGTTGGGCTCGGAGTGTTACAAGTTGTTTTTCTTCGAAGAAGTCTTTTCGAGTCACGAGATCGAGGGACTCCTCCCATTTCGACTCCATTGCGCATGGGCGTCGACTCCATCTTAGATTGTTTTCCCCGCAGAGGGTGAAGTAGGAGTTGTGTATGCTAGTAATATTGCCCATGCAATGGAGTGAATGCCTATGTACATAATGAAGTTTTAAGTAATATATTTACAAATGTACAAATGTTTAAGATCTACTTCTACGGCTACAGGCTCCCGGGGAGGCGGGTGGGCGCATGTGAATCTGCAGCGCCTAATGCCACGAACAGATGTACACTGGGTAAGTGCCATTTTCCGTTCAATGGCATGTGTAGCTGCAGATACACATGCTGTGCATAGACTAATAAGCAGTTATCTCCCCAAAAAGCGGTGGTTCAGCCTGTAGGAGTTGAAGTAGTTTGAAATAATGTTCTTAGTACAGCTTGACCTACTGTTGCTTGTTGTGCAGTTAGCACATCTACACAGTAGTGCTTGGTAAATGTATGAGGCGTAGACCATGTTGCTGCCTTACATATTTCGTTCATTGGAATATTTCCTAGAAAGGCCATGGTAGCACCTTTCTTTCTGGTTGAGTGTGCCTTTGGTGTAATAGGCAGTTCTCTTTTAGCTTTAAGATAGCAGGTTTGAATGCACTTAACTATCCATCTAGCAATGCCTTGTTTTGAAATTGGATTTCCTGTATGAGGTTTTTGAAAGGCGACAAATAGTTGTTTTGTCTTTCGAATTAGTTTTGTTCTGTCAATGTAGTACATTAGTGCTCTTTTGAGGTCTAATGTATGTAATGCTCTTTCAGCTACCGAATCTGGCTGTGGGAAGAACACTGGTAATTATACCGTTTGATTCAAGTGGAACGGTGAGATTACTTTTGGTAAAAATTTAGGATTGGTCCGTAGAACAACTTTATTTTTGTGTATTTGAATAAATGGTTCTTGAATGGTAAATGCTTGAATCTCACTCACTCTTCTTAGAGATGTGATGGCAATTAAAAATGCAACTTTCCACGTTAAGTATTGCATTTCACAAGAGTGCATGGGCTCAAAAGGTGGACCCATGAGTCGTGTTAAGACAATGTTGAGGTTCCATGAAGGAACTGGTGGTGTTCTTGGTGGTATAATTCTCTTTAGGCCTTCCATAAATGCTTTTATGACTGGTATCCTAAATAATGAAGTTGAGTGCGTAATTTGCAGGTAAGCTGAAATTGCCGTAAGATGTATTTTAATGGAAGAGAAAGCTAGTTTAGATTTTTGCAAATGTAGTAAGTATCCTATCTCTTTTGCAGATGCGTGTAAAGGTTGAATTTGATTATTATGGCAGTAATAAACAAATCTTTTCCACTTATTTGCATAACAGTGTCTAGTGGTAGGTTTTCTAGCCTGTTTTATGACCTCCATACATTCCTGTGTGAGGTCTAAGTGCCCGAATTCTAGGATTTCAGGAGCCAAATTGCTAGATTCAGCGATGCTGGATTTGGATGTCTGATCTGTTGTTTGTGTTGTGTTAACAGATCTGGTCTGTTTGGTAGTTTGATATGAGGTACTACTGAAAGGTCTAGTAGTGTTGTGTACCACGGTTGCCTTGCCCATGTTGGTGCTATTAGTATGAGTTTGAGTTTGTTTTGACTCAACTTGTTTACTAGATATGGAAGAAGTGGGAGAGGGGGAAAAGCGTATGCAAATATCCCTGACCAGTTCATCCATAGTGCATTGCCCTGAGACTGATGTTGTGGGTACCTGGATGTGAAGTTTTGGCATTTTGAGTTTTCTTTTGTTGCAAATAGATCTATTTGTGGCGTTCCCCACATTCTGAAGTAAGTGTTCAGTATTTGGGGGTGAATTTCCCATTCGTGGATCTGTTGGTGATCCCGAGAGAGATTATCTGCTAACTGATTCTGAATCCCTGGAATAAATTGTGCTATTAGGCGAATGTGGTTGTGAATCGCCCAATGCCATATTTTTTGTGTTAGGAGACACAACTTTGTCGAGTGTGTTCCTCCTTGTTTGTTTAGGTAATACATTGTTGTCATGTTGTCTGTTTTGACAAGAGTGTATTTGTGGGTTAATATGGGTTGAAATGCTTTCAGAGCTAGAAACACCGCTAACAGTTCTAAGTGGTTTATATGAAACTGTTTTTGCTGAATGTTCCATTGTCCTTGGATGCTGTGCTGATTGAGGTGTGCTCCCCACCCTGTCATGGATGCATCTGTCGTTATTACGCATTGTGGCACTGGGTCTTGAAAAGGCCGCCCTTGGTTTAAATTTATACTGTTCCACCATTGAAGCGAGATGTATGTTTGGCGGTCTATCAACACCAGATCTAGAAGTTGACCCTGTGCTTGTGACCACTGTGATGCTAGGCACTGTTGTAAGGGCCGCGTGTGCAACTTGCGTTTGGTACAATGGCTATGCAGGAGGACATCATGCCTAGGAGTTTTATTACTAATTTGACCTGTATCATCTGGTTTGGATACATGGCTTGTATTACATTTTGGAATGTTTGGACTCTTTGTGGACTTGGAGTGGCAATCCCTTTTACTGTGTTCATTGTTGCTCCTAGGTATTGCTGTGTTTGACACGGCAGAAGGTGTGACTTTGAGTAATTGATTGAGAAACCTAGTTTGTGTAGGGTTTCTATGACGTAATTTGTGTGTTGTGAACACTGTTTTTGCATGTTGGTTTTGATTAACCAATCGTCTAGGTACGGGAACACATGTATTTGCTGCCTTCTGATATGTGCAGCTACTACTGCTAGACATTTTGTAAAAACTCTTGGTGCAGTTGTTATTCCGAATGGCAACACTTTGAATTGGTAATGTATCCCTTGGAATACAAACCTTAGGTACTTTCTGTGTGAAGGATGTATTGGTATATGGAAATATGCATCCTTTAGATCCAGTGTTGTCATGTAGTCTTGTTGTTTGAGCAGTGGGATTACTTCTTGTAATGTAACCATGTGAAAGTGGTCCGATTTGATGTATGCATTTAATATTCTGAGATCTAGTATAGGTCTTAGAGTTTTGTCTTTTTTGGGTATTAGAAAGTACAGTGAGTAAACTCCTATGTTTAGTTCTTGTTTTGGTACTAATTCTATTGCGTCTTTTTGGAGCAATGCTTGAACTTCTAATCCTAGAAGCTTTATATGTTGTTTCGACATACTGTGTGTTTTCGGTGGGACTGTTGGAGGGAATTCTCGAAATTCTATGCAATAACCATACTGGATAATTGCTAGTACCCAAGTATCTGTTGTTATCTCCTCCCAATGTTTGTAAAATTGGCTTAATCTTCCCTCCACAGGTGTTATGTGATGGGGATGGGTGACTTGTGAGTCACTGCTTATTTTGAGGACTTTTGGGGCTTTGGAATTTTCCTCTACCTCTTTGGAATTGTCCCCCTCTATATTGCCCCCAAAAACTTCCCCGCTGATATTGGCTTTGGTAAGTGGGCCTTGTTTGTGATGTTGTGGTTTCTGTAGGTTGTCCTCGAAACCCTCCCCTAAAAGGTGTTTTGCGAAAGGTGCCTCTGTTCTGCGGGGAGTAGAGTGCACCCATGGCTTTAGCCGTATCAGTGTCCTTCTTGAGTTTCTCAATAGCAGTGTCGACTTCCGGCCCAAACAACTGCTGTTCATTAAATGGCATATTTAGCACGGCTTGTTGAATTTCTGGCTTGAAACCTGACGTGCGGAGCCATGCGTGCCTTCTTATTGTTATTGCAGTATTTACTGTCCTTGCAGCCGTATCTGCTGCATCCATTGAAGACCGTATCTGATTATTAGAGATACTTTGTCCTTCTTCCACCACTTGTTGTGCTCTTTTTTGGAACTCCTTGGGTAAGTGTTCTATCAAATGTTGCATCTCATCCCAGTGCGCTCTGTCATATCTTGCCAAAAGCGCTTGTGAATTGGCAATGCGCCATTGGTTTGCTGCTTGTGCTGCAACCCTTTTGCCTGCAGCATCAAATTTGCGACTCTCTTTGTCTGGAGGTGGTGCGTCTCCCGAGGAATGAGAGTTTGCTCTCTTACGAGCTGCCCCGGCAACTACTGAGTCTGGAGTTAACTGCGTTGTAATATAAACAGGATCTGTTGGCGGTGGCTTGTATTTTTTCTCCACTCTTGGAGTTATGGCTCGGCCTTTAACAGGATCTTGAAAGATTTGTTTTGAATGTTTTAGCATTCCTGGGAGCATAGGTAGTCTTTGGTACTGGCTATGAGTGGAGGTTAGCGTGTTAAACAAGAAGTCATCCTCAATTGGTTCTGAATGCAAGGTGACGTTATGGAAAGTAGCTGCCCTTGCGATCACCTGTGTGTAAGATGTACTGTCCTCAGGAGGGGACGGCCTGGTAGGGTACGAGTCTGGGCTGTTGTCCCATGCATCGGGATCATCTTGACTCATGGCAGTATGAGTCGGGGAGTGCATCAGTGGAGGAGTTGCAACTGGTGGTGGTGAAGGTGGTGGAGTTGTTTTCTTTGCCACCTTTGCCTGTGGCTCCTTGTCCTTTTCGTGAAAGGCAAGTTTTCTTTTCATCTTAATTGGAGGAAGAGTGGTTATCTTCCCTGTGTCTTGATGAATGTGGAGCCTCCTTTGAGTATAGTCTGGCTCTACAGCTTGAAGTTCCTCTCCAAATCTATGTTTTTTCATTTGGGAGGCCAATCCTTGTTCCTCTGTTTTCGGCTCCGAGGCTGGATGTTTCGGAACCGAAACTTTTTCGGAGGTCTTTTTAGGCTCCGAAGAAACCTTTGTAATTTTCGGCGTGGTGGTGTCTCGATGCAGAATTTGTTCGGTGCTGCTGTGACGGTGCCGAAATTTCTCGGAGCCGATGTCTCGGGTCCGAGATTGCTGTGTGGCGGTATCTCGACCGGAGTCGGATGACTTCAACACCAGCGTGCCCTTTTTCGGTGCCTTGGCTCGGTCACCGCTTGTTTGGGTTAAGCCATGGCCTGTTGGCGGTGGCGTCCCCTGGGCTTTTGTTGACTTCTCGTGAGTCTTATGTTTCGACGTCTTACTCACGGTTTTCGGCATTTCTTCGGCCTCGAGCTCTTCCGAGTCCGACTCTTGGATAGAGAAAGCTTCCTCTTCTTCCTCGAAACGCTCTTGTTCTGTCGGCGTCGACACCATCTGCAGTCTTCTGGCTCTTCGGTCTCTTAATGTCTTTCTGGACCGAAACACTCGACAGGCCTCACAAGTATCTTCCTTGTGCTCTGGGGACAAGCACAAGTTACAGACCAGATGCTGATCCGTATACGGATACTTGTTATGGCATTTTGGACAGAAGCGGAATGGGGTCCGTTCCATCAGCCTTGAATTCACACGTGGCCGGGCCGACCAGGTCCCGACGGGGGATCGAAAAAAAAACAGAACTCTTCTAAATTCGGTGTCGATCTGTTGTAACTAACCCGATACCGAACGCAAACAATACCGACGTCTTTTCCGAGATTCTAACTAACTTTCCGACCCGAAACACGGAGCGAAAAGGAACACGTCCGAACCCGATGGCGGAAAAAAAACAATCTAAGATGGAGTCGACGCCCATTCGCAATGGAGTCGAAATGGGAGGAGTCCCTCAATATCGTGACTCGAAAAGACTTCTTCGAAGAAAAAACTTGTAACACTCCGAGCCCAACACCAGATGGCGGGATGTGCACAGCATGTGTATCTGCAGCTACACATGCCATCGAACATATATATATCAAATACATATACCTATACCAACACACATGAAACTATATACTTTAAATTATTCTTCAAACAATACACAGAGGACGGAGGGTAAGAGGTTATTGGCTCACCTTATGCAAATAAATTACGCAATACCGCTTGTCCTACCGCAGCATCCACCTTGTCAGTAGCCTCTAGGCAGTAATGCTGGGTGAAAGTGTGAGCACGTGTCCATGTTGCCGCCCTGCAGATCTGGTTCAGAGGGACTCCAGCGAACAGAGCTGTTGAAGTGGATACCGCTCTAGTGGAATGTGCTCTGACACTGGATGATAATGGCTTCCCTGCCAACTGGTGGCACAACTGTATGGCGGAAGAGATCCAGCGCGCTATACTCTGTTTAGTAACAGCTTTACCCTTATTGATCTTTCCATAGCTGATAAATAATTGTTCAGATTTACGGAAGCTGCTTGTCCTTTGAATATAAAATTTTAAACAGTGTTTAATGTCTAAAGAGTGTACAGCTCGTTCCGCTGCAGTTTGTGGATTTGGAAAAAAAATTCTGAGAACCACCGGTTCATTTAGGTGAAAAGATGATGGAACTTTAGGTATAAACTTTGGATTAGTTCTCAAAATGATCACCTCTGGCTTGAATTGGAGAAAAGGTGGAGAAATTGTGAAGGATATCGCTGACTCTCTTTGCCGACGTCAAGGCCAGAAGAAGGGCTGTTTTAAAAGAGATGAACTTGAGATCCACTATATGAATGGGTTCGAACGGATGTTTCATTAATTGAGAGAGCACAATGTTCAAATGCCATTGCGGTGCAGGACGATAAATTGGTGGAAACATCCTAAATAAACCTTTAGGAAATTGTTTTATTATTCTGGACGACCATAGTGAAGGTGACTGAGACGTCCGTCGGAAACGGGATATGGCAGCCAGATGCACCCTAATAGATGAATGTGAAAGACCGGATTTAGACAAATGCAATAAATATGGCAAAATTTGTTCAGGAGATGATCTTAGAGGATGAACGTTGGAAGTTGAGCACCATAAGCAAAACCTCTTCCACTTGAACTTGTATGTTCGGTTTGTAGACTGAGCTCTGGCACAGGCAAGCACCTCCCTGCAATCCGGCGGGATATTTAATCCATCGAATTCATAGAATTCAGGAGCCAGGCTGATAAGCGAAGAGATGTCGGGTTGGGATGACGAACCTGACCCTGGCTCATTGTTAACAAATCCGGTATTGCCTTCAGCCGAATGTGAGGTTGTTCTGAAAGTAATAGAAGTTCTGTGAACCAGAACTGGCGTGGCCATCTGGGAGCGATTAGTAGAATCCTGCATTGTTCCCTCTTCATCTTTTGCAGAAGTCTCGGGATGAGTGGAAGCGAGGGAAAAGCGTATGCATACATCCCTGACCATCTGATCAAAAACGCATTCCCCTTTGATCCCTTCTGCGGTCGCCAGCTTGCGAAGTGTTGGCATTTCTTGTTGTGTCTGGTCGCGAACAGATCTAGACTGGGTTTGCCCCAACGACGAAAGAGACTGTCGAGAACTGACTGATTGAGTTCCCACTCGTGGCAGCTGGTTCGAGTCCTGCTTAGGGCATCTGACCAGGTGTTGGTGATCCCTGGGAGATGTTCTGCTCTGATGGAGATTCGATGCTGAATTACCCAATGCCACAGTTTCTGCGCCTCCAGAGATAATGCCCGAGATCTTGTGCTTCCCTGCTTGTTGATGTAATGCATGACCGTGGTATTGTCTGTTCTTATTAAAACTGAAGAATCTCTGATGTTCGTGAGGAAGGATTTGAGTGCCAAGGCAACCGCTCTTAACTTCAATACATTTATGTGGAGAGTTGATTCTTGAGTGGGCCATTTTCCCCTCACGGAAAGATCCTGCAAATGAGCACCCCATCCCTCTAGGGATGCATCTGTTGTTACTACGTGCATGGTCCTGTCCTTCAGAAATGACATACCGTCTGAGACGAGGGGAGTTTCCTTCCACCACCTGAAAGCCTGCTTTGCTGAAGGGGTTATTCGAATTACATCGTCGAAAGAGCCTTCTATCTGTTTCCATTGATTGTCTAATTGTTGTTGAAGAGTCCTCATGTGCAGACGACAGTTCTTTATCAATGGAATGCAAGACGATAGCATCCCCAGAAAAGTCTTGTAAGTCCGCACTGAAGTGGACTTTCTTTTGCTGAGACGTGTTGCTAAGTCTTGAAGTTTCTTTTGTCTGTCCTGCGAAGCAAAGGCTTTCGCTTGCAGTGTCCAAGATGGCTCCTAGAAACGTGATGTTCTGGGTGGGCTCTAGGTGAGACTTGGGGTAATTGACTGTCAAGCCCAAAGCTCCGAAAAGGGAGAGACATGTCTCCGTGTCTCTGGCAGCCTTCGATGTTGTACGTGCCTTTATTAGCCAGTCGTCTAAGTACGGGAACACCTGTACCCCTAATTGTCTGAGGTCGGCCGCCACTGGCGCCAAAACCTTGGGGAAAACTCTTGGGGCCGACCTGAGGCCAAAAGGCAACACTCTGAACTGGTAATGAATGCCTGCAACCCTGAACCGCAAGAATTTCCGATGATTGGGCTGAATGGGAATGTGGAAATATGCGTCCTGAAGATCTAACGATGTCATAAAATCCCCTCGGTTGAGCAGGCGCAGGACGTCTTGAAGAGAGATCATGCGAAAAGATTGTTTCTTGAGGTATTTGTTGAGCGAACGAAGATCTAGAATAGGCCTCCAGTCCCCGGTCTTCTTCCGGATAAGGAAAAAACGGGAGTAAAAACCTGTTCCCCTCTGGCTCCTTGGTACGACCTCTATTGCTCCCTTCCTCATTAAAATAGCAATCTGTTCCATAAGCTCGTTGAGATGGGCTGGCGGGGGACCTCTTGGTGGTACTTGAGGGGGAGGTTGGTTGAATTCTAGTGTATGCCCCCGGTTGATAATATCCAATACCCATTTGTCTGTAGTTATTCTGGACCACTGGTGTAGAAATTTGGAAATTCTGCCCCTTATAAGAGTGTTGATATAGGGGCTGGGTGCAGACACTTGATGAGGGTCACTGCTTTCTTGCTGTTTCTTTGGCCCTGAAAGCCGACTTTCCTCTCGTTTGTTGCCTGAAGCGAGCGGATGACTGCTGACGAAAGGAATGCGGTTGTTGCTGGCCGAAAGTTGAACGAAATTGACCTTGGTAAGAGGAGTAATGACGATATTGTTGAGAGCCTCCTCTATATGAAAAGGTTCCTCTCCCTCTCGCTCCCCGAAAGGGTTGTCTTTTGTACTGTAGCGTTGCCAGTGATATGGCTGTCTCAGTGTCTGCCTTAATAGACTGCAATGCATCATCGACATGCTTGCCAAACAAAAGCTCGCCATCATACGGCATGTCCAGAATCTTCAATTGAACTTCAGGCCTAAAAGAGGTAGCCTTAAGCCACCCTTGGCGTCTGAGTACGGCCGCCCCGGCCAACTGTCGAAATCCTGTAGAGGAAACCTCAATGGCAGAGTCTATGATTTCAGCCGAAATCTTTTCTCCTTCTTGCAGAATTCTACGTGCTTCTACTCTACTGCCCTCAGGTAACATATCTATGACATGTCAGACCACATCTGGCGATCGTATCTCCCCAGGATTGCTAGAGAGTTAGCTGCTCTCACAGTGGTGGCAGCCATAGTTGAAAACTTTTTGCCTATGGAGTCCAAACGACGTCCTTCCTTGTCTGGGGGGGCAGTCAGAGATGCCGATGGATTCCTGGACCTCCTCTGAGCTGCCTGCGAAATAACCGAATCCGGTTTAAGATGGCTGATCAAACATGCTGGGGAGTTGTCTGGTGCCTTATACTTTTTCTCTAGTCTCAGTAAGACTGCGGGAATGGAGGACGGAGTCTGCATGACCTTTAGGCCCTCCTCCCAAATGAAATCAACAATGAGTATGGCCCTTACCGATTTCCTAGTGTCTTCTTTAAAGTCGTAAAGAAAGCAGTCCGACTGTTTCGAAGTAATTGGCAGCTGGAATCTTTTCGCAGCTCTTTCCATGACACTATGGAAACCCCCAATGTCCTGCGATGGAGAGTCCACTGGTGGTGGTGTAGACGGAGATGGAGTTTGGATTTGATACTCATCCCACTCCGGAATGAGAGAATCCGAGTCCTGTATCTCCCCTTCTTCTTGCTCCTCCTCGGATGAAGGTGAAGCAATACCCTGAACCGATGAAGGTGCTGTGGTAGGGTCCGGAAATTCTGAAGGTCTAGCCGGAGTGGACACTGGCGTCTGTGGAGGTTGTACCGGTGTAGAAGAACCAGCTGGAGGAAATCTCGAATAATAATCCTGCACCATCTGTTGAAGGTTGTTTATCAACGAGACCGGCATCTGGACTGTCTGCTCTTGTTGTTGTAGATGACCTTGATCCTGCTGGTCCGAATAAGGCTGAAGATCCTCCTCTTCATCCTCCTCTTGGCACTTAATGCGTAGTTCAGATGGACTATGTAGGAAGTTGGCTCTGTATGCACTATTTCAAAGTAAGGAATAGTATGCACAGAGTCCAAGGGTTCCCCTTAGAGGTAAGATAGTGGCAAAAAGAGATAATACTAATGCTCTATTTTGTGGTAGTGTGGTCGAGCAGTAGGCTTATCAAAGGAGTAGTGTTAAGCATTTGTTGTACATACACACAGGCAATAAATGAGGAACACACACTCAGAGACAATTCCAGGCCAATAGGTTTTGTTATAGAAAAATATCTTTTCTTAGTTTATTTTAAGAACCACAGGTTCAAATTCTACATGTAATATGTCATTTGAAAGGTATTGCAGGTAAGTACTTTAGGAACTTTGAATAATTACAGTAGCATATATACTTTTCATATAAAACACAAATAGCTGTTTTAAAAGTGGACACAGTGCAATTTTCACAGTTCCTGGGGGAGGTAAAGTATTGTTAGGTTTTGCAGGTAAGTAAACCACCTACGGGGTTAAGATTGGGGTCCACGGTAGCCCACCGTTGGGGGTTCAGAGCAACCCCAAAGTCACCACACCAGCAGCTCAGGGCCGGTTAGGTGCTGAGTTCAAAGTGGTGCCCAAAACACATAGGCTTCAATGGAGAGAAGGGGGTGCCCCGGTTCCAGTCTGCCAGCAGGTAAGTACCCGCGTCTTCGGAGGGCAGACCAGGGGGGTTTTGTAGGGCACCGGGGGGGACACAAGTTCACACAAAAAGTACACCCTCAGCGGCACTGGGGCGGCCGGGTGCAGTGTAGAAACAAGCGTCGGGTTTCCAATATAAATCAATGGGAGACCAAGGGGTCTCTTCAGCGATGCAGGCAGGCAAGGGGGGGGGGCTCCTCGGGGTAGCCACCACCTGGGCAAGAGAGAGGGCCTCCTGGGGGTCACTCCTGCACTGGAGTTCCGATCCTTCAGGTGCTGGGGGCTGCGGGTGCAGGGTCTTTTCCAGCCGTCGGGATTTTAGAGTCAGGCAGTCGTGGTCAGGGGGAGCCTGGGGATTCCCTCTGCAGGCGTCGCTGTGGGGGCTCAGGGGGGACAACTTTGGTTACTCTCAGTCTCGGAGACGCCGGAGGGTCCTCCCTGAGGTGTTGGTTCTCCACCAGTCGAGTCGGGGTCGCCGGGTGCAGTGTTGCAAGTCTCACGCTTCTTGCGGGGATTGCAGGGGTCTTTAAATCTGCTTCTCTGAAACAAAGTTACAGTCTTTTTGGAACAGGGCCGCTGTCCTCGGGAGGTTCTTGTTCCTCTTGAAGCAGGGCAGTCCTCTGAGGATTCAGAGGTCGCTGGTCCTGGAGAAAGCGTCGCTGGAGCAGGTTTCTTTAGAAGGCAGGAGACAGGCCGGTAGGACTGGGGCCAAAGCAGTTGGTGTCTTCTTCCTTCTTCTGCAGGGGTTTTCAGCTCAGCAGTCTTCTTCTTCGGTAAGTTGAAGGAATCTGAGTTCCTAGGTTCTGGGGAGCCCCTAAATACTGAATTTAGGGGTGTGTTTAGGTCTGGGAGGGCAGTAGCCAATGGCTACTGTCCCTTAGGGTGGCTACACCCTCTTTGTGCCTCCTCCCTGAGGGGAGGGGGGCACATCCCTATTCCTATTGGGGGAATCCTCCATCTGCAAGATGGAGGATTTCTAAAAGTCAGAGTCCCCTCAGCTCAGGACACCTTAGGGGCTGTCCTGACTGGCCAGTGACTCCTCCTTGTTTTTCTCATTATCTCTCCTGGACTTGCCGCCAAAAGTGGGGGCTGGGTCCAGGAGGCGGGCATCTCCTCTAGCTGGAGTGCCCTGGGGCATTGTAACACGAAGCTTGAGCCTTTGAAGCTCACTGCTAGGTGTTACAGTTCCTGCAGGGGGGGGAGGTGTGAAGCACCTCCACCCAGAGCAGGCTTTATTTCTGTCCTCAGAGAGCACAAAGGCTCTCACCGCATGGGGTCAGAAACTCGTCTCTCAGCAGCAGGCTGGCACAGACCAGTCAGTCCTGCACTTAACAATTGGGTAAAATACAGGGGGCATCACTAAGATGCCCTCTGTGTGCATTTTTTAATAAATCCAACACTGGAATCAGTGTGGGTTTATTATTCTGAGAAGTTTGATACTAAACTTCCCAGTATTCAGTGTAGCCATTATGGAGCTGTGGAGTTCGTTTTTGACAGACTCCCAGCCCATATACTCTTATGGCTACCCTGCACTTACAATGTCTAAGGTTTTGCTTAGACACTGTAGGGGCATAGTGCTCATGCACATATGCCCTCACCTGTGGTATAGTGCACCCTGCCTTAGGGCTGTAAGGCCTGCTAGAGGGGTGACTTACCTATGCCACAGGCAGTGTGAGGTTGGCATGACACCCTGAGGGGAGTGCCATGTCGACTTAGTCATTTTCTCCCCACCAGCACACACAAGCTGGCAAGCAGTGTGTCTGTGCTGAGTGAGGGGTCCCAAGGGTGGCATAAGTCATGCTGCAGCCCTTCGAGACCTTCCCTGGCATCAGGGCCCTTGGTACCAGGGGTACCAGTTACAAGGGACTTACCTGGGTGCCAGGGTTGTGCCAATTGTGGAGACAATGGTACATTTTAGGTGAAAGAACACTGGTGCTGGGGCCTGGTTAGCAGGATCCCAGCACACTTCTCAGTCAAGTCAGCATTAGTATCAGGCAAAAAGTGGGGGGTAACTGCAACAGGGAGCCATTTCTTTACAGACTACGTGCCACCGGAAAAAAGCCGTCATCAGAATAAACATCACCGTCATCATCTTCAGCAAATAGATGCTGCCGAGGAATTGGTGCAACCTTACTGGGCGATGTATGTGATGGAAGCAATAAAGAAGACTTGCTCTTTACAGGTAAAATTCTCTGCGGTAGGTAAGGAGATGTTCCAAAGTGAGGATAAAGAGTCGTCGACGGAGCTGCCGTCGACGGAGCACTCGTCGATGGTGTTCTCGTCGACGGTGTAGGCGTCGACGGAGCCGTCGTCCGTGTAGTCGCTATTGGTGCTGCCAGTGTCGACGAAGGTGTCGTCGACGAAGTCAATATTGCTACGCCATCCGTCGACGGGGTTGCCGTCGACGGGGTTGTCGTCGACAGGTGCGTCGTCGGTACTTTTGTCGGTGAAACCAACGGTGATCTTCTGAATTTTCTCGTCGATGAATGCGTCGACGGCAAAGATTTCAGCTTCTTACCCGTCGTCGGCTTCTTTGTGATCTTCAAGGTGTGCGACGACGACGGACCATACTTCAGACTCACCGACGTTATCGTCGTAGATGATAGCGGAGACAAAGTTACTATCATCGGTGATGGAGGAGCCGTAAACGTGGCCGTCACTGTAGTCATCGAAGGAAGGCCTGTCGTCGACGGTGTAGATTTTCTGGACGTCGACAGAGGCAGTGAGCTTGAAGGCCTTTTAAGCTTCTTTGATGAAGAAGCAGGTGTGGATGGCTCTGAGTGAACCTTGCCACATGCTACCTTGGATGTTGAAGGTAGATCCCCCGGCTTGTCCTTAAATGCATGCAGCTTCTTAACTGACTTACTGCTCGTAGGGGATAGGCTCTCCACAGACCTCTTCCTTTTCTTTGAGGTCACTGAAGTGTCACTCTCCTCCTCAGAAAGAGCTTCCCTTGCCTTTCTTTTCTGGAGCCAAAGTAGGAGCCTGGCTTCTCTGTCCCTCAGAGTCTTGTTAGGAAAGGTCCTGCAGATCTTACAGTCCTTGACCTTATGCTCTGGATGTAAGCAGTAGATACATTCCTTGTGAGGATCCTCACAGTGAAGTCTCAATTTTCCACAGGTCCCACAAGGCCTAAACAGACCTTTTCTTGTTGTAGACATGATGGAAAACTTCTGTAGAAAAAGTAAAGTGAAAATTTCCAAGAATTTCTCTTGAAGAGATAGAAAACTGAGCAGAGCTCAGGGAGACTCCCTTACACACGACGTGCGGTAGAAAATCTGAGAGACTGAGCCTCTGTGCTGAGGGTTCTAAAGGGGTGGTCACGCCTGATTGGCTGAATTTTGGGCTCTTTCTAAAGAGGCTGATAGTTCTACAATTGAATGTGTTTTTTCCTATTGACTTCAATGAAAAAAAAAAAGAAAATGTCTCTATTTATTGCTTTCTATGTACCGTGGGACTCCCACTTCGACGACGGGGAATGATTCAAGCATGTGAATCTATGAAAGATACCCCAATACTGGAGAACTAAGAGTTGTCTTTTGGCTTTAATGTAGCATGTTTGGATGCATCTTACAATCCATCTTGCTAAACCTTGTTTTGATATGCGATTGCCTGTATGAGGTTTTTTGAAGGCTACAAATAGTTGTTTAGTCTTTCTGAACGGTTTAGTTCTGTCTATATAGTACATTAAAGCTATTTTAATATCTAATGTATGTAGAGCTCTTTTTGCCACAGAATCTGGCTGTGGGAAGAAGACTGCCAATTCCACTGTTTGATTTATATGAAATGGTGATACGACCTTTGGAAGAAATTTTGGGTTTGTTCTTAGTACAACTTTATGCTTGTGTACTTCGAAGAGCAGTTCTTCAAGAGTAAAGGCTTGGATTTCACTTACTCTTCTTAAAGAAGTAATTTCCACTAGGAAGGCAACCTTCCATGTTAAGAACTGCATTTGGCAGGAGTGCATGGGCTCAAATGGTGGTCCCATAAGTCGTGTAACCACTATATTAAAATTCCAAGAGGGGAC
Source organism: Pleurodeles waltl (assembly GCF_031143425.1). Taxonomy (NCBI): domain Eukaryota; kingdom Metazoa; phylum Chordata; class Amphibia; order Caudata; family Salamandridae; genus Pleurodeles; species Pleurodeles waltl. The sequence continues at coordinate 1,048,507,014 of NC_090446.1, read as the reverse complement.
AGGAGGTGTCCTGGGTGGAATGATGCGTTTTAAACCTTCCATGAAAGCTTTAATGACAGGAACTCTAAATAAGGAGCTGTGCTGTATATTTTGTAAATATGCTGAAATTGCATAAGATTAATTTTTATTGAAGAGAATGCTAAATTTGATTTTTGTAAATGAAGTAAATAGCATACAATGTCTTGTATTGGTGCGGTTAGAGGGTCAATATGTTTAGATTGACAGTAATATACAAATCTTTTCCATTTATTTACATAGCACTGTCTAGTAGTGGGTTTTCTTGCTCGTTTAATAACTTCTGTACAGTCTGATGGTAGTTGTATATATCCAAACTGACCTCAAAAGGCTAATTGCTAGATTAAGTGTCTTGGGATTTGGGTGCCTGATTTGGCCTCTGTTTTGGGTCAACAGATCTGGTCTGTCAGGGAGTTTGCAGTGTGTTACCACTGACAGGTCTAATAATGTGTACCACGGCTGACGTGCCCATGGTGGCGCTATGAGTAACATGTTGAGTGAAGTTTGACGCAACTTGTTGACTAGAAACAGAGTGGGAGAGGAGGAAAAGCGTATGCAAATATCCCTGACCAATTGCACAATAGAGCATTGCCCTTGGATAGGGGATGTGGGTGTCTGGATGCAAAGGTTTGGCATTCTGTGTTTTCGCTTGTGGCGAACAGATCTATGTTTGGTGAAGTACTTGAGGATGAATCTCCCATTCATGTGTTTGTTGGTGATTTCTGCTTAGGATATCCACCAACTGATGGTCTATCCCTGGAATGTATTGTGCTAACAGGGAAATTTGGTTGTGGACTGCCCATTTCCAAATTTTCTGGGCTAGAAGGGAGAGTTGGGATGAATGTGTCCATCCTTGTTTGTTTAGGTAATACATGGTTGTCATGTCTGTTTTGATGAGAACATTCTTTTGTGTGAGAAGTGGTTGAAAAGCTTTGAGTGCTAGGAAGACAGCTAACAACTCCAAGTGATTTATGTGTAGCTGTTTGCGTTTGGCATCCCATTGTCCTCAAATGTTGTGATTGTTTAGGTGAGCTCCCCAACCAATCATTGATGCATCTGTTGTAATTATGGTCTGAAGCACAGAGTCTTGAAATGGCCGCCCTTTGTTTAGATTTGTGGAATTCCACCACTGAAGAGACATGCATGTTTGGCGGTCTATCAACACTAGATCTTGAAGTTGACCGTGTGCCTGTGACCATTGTTGTGCAAGGCACTGTTGCAAGGGCCCCATGTTTAGTCTTGCATGTGGAACAATTGCAATACATGATGTAATCATCCCTAAAATGTTCATGACAAATCTTAAAGTGTATTGTTGATTTGTCTGTATTTGTGTGATTACATTTTGGAAAGCTTGTATTCTTTCTGTATTTGGACATGCGGGAGCTTGCTGAGTATTTAGTATTGCACCCAAATACTGTTGTATTTGTGCTGGTTGTAGGTGTGATTTTTGGTAGTTTATTGAGAACCCTAGTGTGTGCAAGGTTTGAATTACATAATGCGTATGATTTTGGCATTGCGTATGACTGTTTGATTTTATTAGCCAATCATCTAGATATGGAAAGACATGTATATGTGGTCTTGTTAGGTAGGCTGTGACTACCGCTAGGCACTTTGTGAATACCCTTGGAGCGGTTGTTATTCCAAAGGGCAACACTTTGAACTGGTAGTGCTTTCCTTGAATGACAAACCTGAGATATTTTCTGTGTGCAGGATGGATGGGTATATGGAAATGCGCATCTTTGAGGTCTAATGCGGTCATTAAATCATGTTTTTGTAGTAGTAGGATGACATCCTGTAGAGTTACCATGTGAAAATTCTGACAGGATGTATAGATTGAGGGTCCTGAGATCTAATATTGGCCTGAGGGGAATTAGAATATATAGTGAGTAAACTCCTGTCCCTATTTGAGATTGTGGTACCAATTTTATTGCTTGCTTGAGTAGTAGAGATTCAACCTCTTCTTGTAACAGACTGATGTGTTCTGTGGATAGGTTTGTGTGACTTGGGTGGAATATTTGGAGGAGTGTGTATCTATTCCAGGCAATAGCCATTGCAGATAATTGATAGTACCCAATTGACTGTGGTAATGCTTTGCCAACTTGTGTGGAACTGTTATAGTCTTCCCCCCCACAGGAGAGGTGTGGAGTGGAAGGGAATGAGATAAGTCACTGTTTAGGGTGGTGTGGAGGTTGATTAGAGGTCTGAAATTTGCCTCTATTTCTGGGGTATTGTCCCTTATGTGCCCCTGAAACCACCCTGTTGGTATTGCGGTTGGTAGGCTGGTTTTGCCTGTGGATGCCTCTGCTGTCTGTGGCCTGAACCCACCTCGAAACTGAGGTTTCCGAAAGGATCCCCTGTATGGTGTAAGATGTTTTTTTTTTTTTAATCGAATGGCATATTTAACACAGCCTGCTGTATTTCTGGTTTAAATCCAGAAGATCTGAGCCATGCATGCCTGCGTATTGTGACTGCAGTATAGACACTTCTAGCAGCGGTGTCTGCTGCATCTAGGGCAGATCGTATTTGATTGTTAGTAATGGCTTGTCCTTCTTCCACTACTTGTGCCCTTTTTTGGTGTTCTTTGGGGAGATGTTGGATTATGTCTTGCATCTCGTCCGAATGGGCTCTATCATAGCGAGCTAAAAGTGCTTGTGAGTTGGCTATCCTCCACTGATTTGTTGTCTGGGATGCCACACTTTTCCCTGCAGCATCGAATTTCCTGCTCTCTTTATCAGGTGGGGCGCATCTCCTGGTGACTGGATGTTTGCTCTTTTCCTGGCAACACTAACTACCACAGAATCTGGAGGTACCTGATGGGTGATGTAATCAGGGTCGGAAGGTGCAGGTTTATTTTTTTTCCTCTATCCTAGGTGTTATTATACATGCCTTAACAGGTTCACTAAATATCTGATTGGCGTGTTTTACCATGCCTGGGAGCACGGGAAGGCATTGATATTTAGAGTGTGTTGAGGATAGGGTGTTAAATGAGAAATCCTCTTCTAGGGGGTTCTGTATGCATGATGACACCACGATATGCTGCAGCCCTAGCTATAACTTGGGTGTAAACAGTGCTAGCCTGCGGTGGTGATGGTTTAGAGGGATAGCTGTCTGGATCATTACTAGGAATGGGATCTGGATCATAAAGGTCCCATGGATCCACATTGTCTTGTTGTGAGTCATAAGAGTGAGTGGGTGACTGCACTAGTGTAGGACTAGTAGGAGGAGTGGTAGGTAGGTGTGAAGAAAGAGGAGGAGAAGACTGAGGAGGTGGTGGTTTCTCCTTTTGTTTTGGCACTTTTGCTGGAGGTTGCATAGTGTCCTATTCCTCCTGAAAGGCTAGTTTCCTTTTTGTTTTCAAAGGAGCTACTGTTTGAATTCTCTCAGTTTCCTTATGGATGTGGTTTCTGGATTGTCTTTCATCCATAACCTAAAGTATTGGTTGTAATTCAAACTCCTCTTCAGAGGTTTTGTGGCTTTCTTTACGTTTTTTCGAAAGTCCATGCTCCCCTGTATAAGTTGGCCTTTTCGGCTCCTAAGCATGCTTTTCAGGGATGGAACAAGACTTTGCAGGTGAAAGTTTCGGCTCCGAAAGGGGTTTTCTAATCTTTGACTCCGAAAAATGGTGTTTACCGGAGTCACACATGGAGCTTTTTGTTGCCTCCGATGTTTTTCGGAGGAGTGGCCTTTTTCGGTGCCGAACTGGAAAGTTGGTCACCGCTAGTCTTTTTTCAGGTCGAGCCATGGCCTTCTGGCAGTGGTGTCCCCAAGGCCTTGAGTTTTGTCTTTTGCGAGGGTACAGGGGCAGACGTACTCACATGTTGGGCAGCCGTGACCGGTCTGTCTTCTTCTGATTCCTGTTCGGATTCGGAATCCCGAACCAAGACCGCTGATTGAATCAGTTCTTCTTCCTCTACGTCGAGATGTTAGCTGCTTCTCGACGCCATTTCAAGTCTTTGTGCCCTCCTGTCTCGAAGAGTCTTTTGTTCGGAAGGATCGTCGGGCCTCACAATTTTCTTCTCAATGATCCGTGGAAAGGCAAAGGTTGCAAACCAGATGCTGCTCTGTGTAGGGGTATTTTGCTTGGCACAGAGGACAGAATCTGAATGGAGTCCGGGCCATGAGGCTTTCCACGTGGTCAGCCCGAATAGGCCAGAGTTGTGCATGCACACTCTGTGAGGCGAACAAAGTTGTTTTCCCGACGATACTGCTGTGTCGATGGACGATAACCCGATCGATACAATACCGATGAAAAGAGAGTTTTTCTGAGTTTTCCGAATCAAAATCTCAGAGCGAGAGGCAACATGTCGGAACCCGACAGCAGAAAGAAAACAATCTAACAATGGAGTCGATGCCCATGCGCAATGGAACCGAAGAGGAGTCGTCACTCGATCTTGTGACTTGAAAACACTTCTTCGAAGAAAAACAACTTGTAACACTCCGAGCCCAACACTAGATGGCAGAATAATGCACAGCATGTGTATCTGCAGCTACACATGGCATCGAACATATATATATACACACATATATAAAATGCCATGCAGATTAAATAGTGGAAGGTGGAAAAAGAATAAGTGTCTCACCTTATCAAAACAAATTACGTAGAATGCTTGTCCTACTGCTGAATCCAGTCCATCTGCGGCATCGAGGCAATAGGGCTGAGTGAAGGTGTGCCTTCTAGACCAAGTTGCCACTCTACATATCTGTTGTATAGAAACACCTGTCAAAAGAGCTGCAGAGGTGGAGACAGCTCTGGTGGAGTGCGCCTTGACCTAGTTTGTCAATGAATTTCCTGCTAGCTGATGACAAAACTGTATGGCGGAAGCAATCCACTGTGCTACTGTCTGCTTAGTAACAGGAAATCCCTTTCTGAGTGGTCCACAGCCTACAAACAATTGATCTGCTTTGCAAAAGCTGCTAGTCTTTTATATGCAGAATTTGAGACATTGTTTGATATCTAGGGAATGTGATGCTCTTTCTGCAGGAGTTGGAGGAATTGGGGAAAAAGTTTTCAATATTACTGGTTTATTTAGATGAAAGTCCAAAGGGACTGTAGGGATAAATTTAGGATTAGTTCTGAGGATGACACTTGGGAGCTATGAGTAACAGCTGGCAAGGTTCCCTCTTCATTTTCTTTAGAACTCTTGGAATCAGTGGAATTGGGGGAAAGCGTAAGCATATATTCCTGACCATCAGAAATGCATTTCCTACAATCCTTTCTGCGGTTGCCAGCTTGCATAGTACTGAAATTTCTTGCTCCCTTTCGACGCGAAAATGTCTAAGCTGGGCTTTCCCCAGCAATGAAAAAGATGACTGAGGGTTGTCTGGTTGAGCTCCATTCATGACAGGTTGCTGTGGTCCTGCTTAATGAGTTTGCAAGGGTGCCAGACACTCCTGGAACATGCTTAGCCCTGAGAGTTATGTGATGTCGAAGTGCCCAATTCCATACATCTTGCACCTGGAGAGATAGCACTGGTGAGCATGTACCGCCTTGCTTGTTGAGTTAGTGCATGCTTGTGATGTTGTCGGTTCAGATCTGAACCGATGATTCCCTGATCTTGGTTAGGAAGGATTTGGGAACTAGAAAGATGGCTCTTAATTCTAGCAAGCTGATGTGGAGCGTTGCTTCTTGGGTGGTCCATTTCCCTCTCACTATCAGGTCTTGGAGATGAGCACCCCATCCCACCAGTGACGCGTCTGTGGTCATTACATATTCCAGGATTTGATTCAGGAAGGAGACCATGTAGATGAAACATCTATGGCACAGAGAATCTACAGGTGGTGGAGTAGAGGGGGATGGTGTCTGTGCCTGGTAGTTGTCCCACTCATTGTGAAGTGGGGCAGTGTCCTGGATATCACCCTCTTCCTGGTCCTAGTCCAAGGAAAGAAAAGATGGAGGTGGCAACTGTTCTGCCAGTACCTGGAACTCGGACTGATCCCTAGTGGAAGGACTTAGTGTTAGTGGTCGCTGCAATGGTATCCTTGATAGTGGAGTTGCTGATCCTGTTGGGGGGAATCTATTATAGTAGTCTTGCATCGTTAGTTGTAAATTGGCGATCAGTGACATTAGCATCTGTACTGTTGGTTCCTGCATGATGTTGGTCAACTAACTGTTCATGAACACATGAATGTTCATACTGCTGGTTTTCCTGGCATTTAATTCGCAAATCAGAAGGGCTACGAGCCACTCTAAACAGCCCATCGTCAGAATATTCATATTCCCCTTCATTATAAAGAAGATTTTCTAGAGCTGCAGGCGATACTTTACCAGGTGACATACGTGCCGGCAGCAATGTCTCGTGTGGATTTGCACCCTACGCTTATCAATGTTAAGGGCAGAAAAGACAGTTTTGCTGAAGGAATTGTTTGTATTGTAGACAGTGTTGGCGTTGACTGTGTGCCTGCAGGATATAAGTGAGTCATTGACGGTGCTGTCATCAATCGTGTTGGCGTTGACGGAGCTGCCGTTGTCGGTATGTAGGTTGTCGGTGCAGTCGTAAATGGAGCCATCAACAGTATCAGAGAGATGTAAACCGTCAACCCTGACGTAGTCGCTTTCCTTACTGATGTCAACGGGCCTGATGTTGAGGAGCGGACCATGTCGATGATGGGTCAATTTTAGACGATTTTGTTGACACTTTCTTCCCTTGGGACATTGCTTAAGGTAAAGCAGGTTTATGCTTTACGTTCATCGATGTTATCGTTGTCAACGGTGACAACGTTATCATCATGGGCCAAGGCGGTGCTGTAAACGTTGCAGTCGCTGTGGTAGCAGTGTGCCCAAAGATGGCATTGACAACACACTTGTCAACGGGCTCATCGACAAGACTAAAATTCCTGAAGTCGTCGATGGTGACAGAGATCTGGAGTTTTTAAATCTTAATAAAACTGGCAGCTAGTGTGGAAGGTTCAGAATGACCTTTCCCCTTCTTAAAGGCAGATGGACTGTCCTCTTCGTTTTCTCCCACATAATGGATTTTCTTGGTCACCTTATTTTATTTTGAAGAAACTCTCCACAGTACTTTTTCTCTTCTTCGATGCCACAGATCTCTGTAAAGTATCACTGTCATCAGAGAGTGGGTATTCTTTGGACTTAAGCTTTTGAACCCAAACCAGGAGGCCAAGCCGCTCTCTCTCTCTCAAGATTTTGTAAGGAAAGGTTCGACAAATCTTACAATCTTTCATCTTGTATTGTGGCTGAAGACAGTATATGCAGTACTTGTGAGAGTCTTCACAACGGAGCCTTAGCTTTCCACAGGTGCTGGAGGATCAAAATAAACCATTCTTGGCTGTAGATACGATGTAGAAGTCGCAGTCCTAGAAGTAAATAATGGTATTCAGGAGAATTGCTATCAGAAAAATTCTAAAGTGAGCACAGCTCAGGGAAATCCCCTTCACACGACGTGCAGTAAGAGATCTGAGAGACTGGAGCCTCCGGTGAGAGTTCTAAAGGGTACTGTCGCCTGAGTTGCTGGACTTTGGGTCATTTATAATAACACTGAAACTATTCAAGTGAAGGTCTTCTGCATTAACTTCAATGTATATTTTATTTTGCTGCTTTCTATGTACTGTCGGACTCCCACTTGGATGACTGGGAATAATTCAAGCATGTAAACCTATGAAAGATAACCCAATACCGGAGAATTGTAATCCTGTGTAATCATGCAGCACCTGGAATTCAGAAGAGATGACAAATATTGATGGTTCTTCTAGAAGAGAATAAAAATAATGTATGCAATAACGGAACTTTAAGAACGCTGGCTGCATTGGGGAGATTAGTCTATTTAAATTCCATACCTCATTCTTAAAGTCCATTGTCCTGCGCTGCATGGGCAGCTCTAAGCATGCAGGTTTTGTCAACAAGTTACTTATGAAACGTTTTGGAATCCACAAGTTGGTTTGTGCGAAAGAAATTGAAAACTAAAAATGAAGTATAAATATGATATAAATTACATAATTCAGGACTGCTTAAGTTCATCGTTTCTGAAAACTCAAAGCAACATGGGTCAACTGTTGGTGCATGCTGGGACAACATAGGTTAAACTATTCTAAGCAAACATACCTTATGAGGCTTCTGGAACCAGATGTTCGCATAATTTGTGCACACTGCTTCCAATGCTCTCTACCCTTTCCCAGAATCATGAACTCTGGATAAGGCGGTGACCAGTGCTTAATTTGTAAATAACTTGACAGTGTGCAAAAAGCCCGCCTCTTAAACGTGCAGCTGCTGCAATTAAATGTGTGTAGGAAGTTGGCTCTGTATGTACTTGTAGGAAGTTGGCTCTGTATGTACTATTTCAAAGTAAGAAATAGCATGCACAGAGTCCAAGGGATCCCCTTAGAGGTAAGGTAGTGGCAAAGAGAGATAATTCTAATGTTCTATTTTGTGGTAGTGTGGTCGAGCAGTAGGCTTATCAGAGGGTAGTGTTAAGCATTTGTTGTACACACACAGGCAATAAATGAGGAACACACACTCAGAGACAATTCCAGGCCAATAGGTTTTTATATAGAAAAATATATTTTCTTAGTTTATTTTAAGAACCACAGGTTCAAGATTTACAAGTAATACTTCAAATGAAAGGTATTTCACTCAGGTATCATAGGAACTTTGAATCAACACAATATCATGAACAGTTGTAGCAAAAATGGCAATAAGCTATTTTAAAACTAGACACTGCAAATTCCAACAGTTCCTGGGGGAGGCAAGTATTTGTTAGTTTTGCAGGTAAGTAAACCACCTACAGGGTTCAAAGTTGGGTCCAAAGTAGCCCACCGTTGGGGGTTCAGGGCAACCCTAAAGTTACCACACCAGCAGCTCAGTGCCGGTCAGGTGCAGAGGTCAAAGTGGTGCCCAAAACGCATAGGCTTCAATGGAGAGAAGGGGGTGCCCCGGTTCCAGTCTGCCAGCAGGTAAGTACCCGCGACTTCGGAGGGCAGACCAGGGGGGTTTTGTAGGGCACCAGGGGGCAGACACAAGTCAGCACAAAAAGTACACCCTCAGCGGCACGGGGGCGGCCGGGTGCAGAGTGCAAACAGGCGTCGGGTTTGCAATAGATTTCAATGGGAGACCCCGGGGTCTCGTCATCGAAGCAGGCAGGCAAAGAGGGGGGCTCCTCGGGGTAGCTACCACCTGGGCAAGGGAGAGGGCCACCTGGGGGTCACTTCTGCACTGGAGGTCGGATTCTTCAGGTCCTGGGGGCTGCGGGTGCAGTGTCTTTACCAGGAGTCGGGGTCTTTGAAGCAGGTAGTCGCGGTCAGGGGGAGCCTCTGGATTCCCTCTGCAGGTGTAGCTGTGGGGGGCTCTGGGGGAGTCAACTCTGGCTACTCACGGGCTTGCAGTCGGCGGGGAGTCCTCCCTGTAGTGTTGTTTCTCCGCAGGTCGAGCAAGGGGCGTCGGGTGCAGAGTGGAAAGTCTCACGCTTCCGGCGGGAAACGTGGAGTCCTTTTAAAGTGGTTTCTTTGTTGCAAGTTGTGGTTTCTTTGGAACAGGGCCGCTGTGTTCAGCAGTTCTTGGTCCTTTTAGATGCAGGGTAGTCCTCTGAGGCTTCAGAGGTCACTGGACCCTGGGGAGCGCGTCGCTGTTGCAGTTTCTCTCGAAGTGGGGAGACAGGCCGGTAGGGCTGGGGCCAAAGCAGTTGGTGTCTCCGTCTTCTCATCAGGGCTTCAGGTCAGCAGTCCTTCTTCGTCTTAGGTTGCAGGAATCTAGTTTCCTAGGTTCTGGGGTGCCCCTAAATACTGAATTTAGGGGTGTGTTTAGGTCTGGGAGGGCAGTGGCCAATGGCTACTGTCCTTGAGGGTGGCTACACCCTCTTTGTGCCTCCTCCCTGAGGGGAGGAGGGCACATCCCTATTCCTATTGGGGGAATCCTCCAAAATCAAGATGGAGGATTTCTAAAGGCAGGGGTCACCTCAGCTTAGGACACCTTAGGTGCTGTCCTGACTGGTGGGTGACTCATCCTCGTTTTTCTCATTATCTCCCCTGGACTTGCTGCCAAAAGTGGGGGCTGTGTCCAGGGGGCGGTCATCTCCACTAGCTGGAGTGCCCTGGGGCATTTTAACACGAAGCCTGAGCCTTTGAGGCTCACTGCTAGGTGTTACAGTTCCTGCAGGGGGGAGGTGTGAAGCACCTCCACCCAGAGCAGGCTTTTGTTTCTGGCCTCAAAGAGCACAAAGGGCCTCACCACAGGGGGTCAGAAACTCGTCTCAGCAGCAGGCTGGCACAGACCAGTCAGTCCTGCACTGGACAATTGGGTAAAATACAGGGGGCATCTCTAAGATGCCCTCTGTGTGCATTTTTTAATAAACCCAACACTGGCATTAGTGTGGGTTTATTAGTCTGAGAAGTTTGATACCAAACTTCCCAGTATTCAGTGTAGCCATTATGGAGCTGTGGAGTTCGTTTTTGACAAGCTCTCAGACAATATACTTAATATGGCCACAAGTGTACTTACAATGTCTAAGAATAGGCTTAGACACTGGAGGCGCATATTGCTCATGCAGCTATGCCCTCACCTGTGGTATAGTGCACCCTGCCTTAGGGCTGTAAGGCCCGCTAGAGGGGTGACTTACCTATGCCACAGGCAGTATTTTGTGTGCATGGCATCCTGAGGGGGATGCCATGTCGACTTTGCCTTTTTCTCCCCACCAACACACACAATCTGCAATGGCAGTGTGCATGTGTTAGGTGAGGGGTCCCTTAGGGTGGCACAAAATATGCTGCAGTCCTTAGGAACCTTCCCTGGTCACAGGGCCCTTGGTACCACGGGTACCGTTTACAAGGGACTTATCTGTGTGCCAGGGGTGTGCCAATTGTGGAAACAATGGTACATTTTAGGTGAAAGAACACTGGTGCTGGGGCCTGGTTAGCAGGGCCCCAGCACACTTCTCAGTCAAGTCAGTATCAGGCAAAAAGTGGGAGGTAACTGCAACAGGGAGCCATATCCTTACAATGTGCGAACACGGAATATTGAGGCAGCGTAATCCTGAAGCCATCTTGGTCCACTCCGATCCATTTAAAGCCACTCCCTGCCCCTTCAGCTCACTCTTGCAGCTTTCTCCTATTGTGATGCTTTTTCGTTTTTCTCTTCCTCAGTCTTTCCCATATGGGTCTTTTGCTCGCAGTAAATGCTTTAGGCAGAAAAATAAGCGCCGGCCCTCAAAAATAAGTACCGGTGCTCAGGACCGGAAACAACAAGCCCAAATTAAGCACTGACTGTGACTACTAAAAAAGCTGCATGAAGAAAAAATATGGTTAAAACTCAGACTTGTGCAACAAAGTCTACTTCAGCTCTATACCTGGTTCATCCTGTGGGAACTCTTGTTCTACATTTTTTTCTGACATCTGGGTCTCATCTGCAGATTCAGGCACACATACTGGCGAGTCATCGACTTCAAATGAACATTTTTCTTCAAGAGGATCTGTGCAGCTCTCATTAGCATCTGATATCGCAGAGCTGTGTTTATCTCCTTCTGCCAAATCTATGGAGGACATGATTACAATAAATATACGTTCTATACACAATTATTCATGGACGTCTTGTAATATACATTTAATATTAAGAAAATGTCAATATAATGATCACCTTGCTACAAAAGTACAATAAAGCAAATGGAAGGTTTATACAGAACATGTTCTACAGAAAAAATGGATAAGAAAAGATTATAAAGTTTAAAACCATCCAGGAGTGCACTGTGAGGTTGGTGGTGAAAGCAGCAGATGCAATGCAGTGCAGTTTGACCTCTCCCTCTACAGTTTCAATCATCTCTGTCCTGCTCTGAGTAGCCTCAATGTGCTGTCCGCAGTTTTGAAGATTACAGACCAAACTTGGGAGCAGCCATACAAATGAGCCAGCACAGCTTGAAAGGAAAGCCACTAATATAACACCTTTCCTGTCCCAACCTCCAACAGAAGCCCAGGCCGCAGCCAGGCCCAATAAACGACCTTGGCTTTATTAATACCTATTAGTCTGTGAAGTTCATGGAGCATTTTTGTAAAAACATTGGTGAACAGTTTTTAGAGAAGGCAGCAACTCCAAACGTTTTCTGCTATCAGCAAAACAGGACATAAAGGAACATTATTGTTGAATTTCCCCTTTTAACGGAGGGCCACTGAGCCTTAAATAGCTGGGGTTCTTTGAGAACGAGTGCACTCGTTAGACATGCACAAGAGTCAAGAGAATCTAGTTTCGTATAAAATAAAAATAATAATAATCAGGACATTTTAATTACTTATAAAGTCACATAGGACTTTATAAAGTTATTCTGTAATGTGTACGTTTTGACCGACCTGACATCTTCTCAGGGTTTGTATTGTCCTTAATCCCACTGTGATGCTCATCTCTACAAAGGAAAAAAAATACAAATGGATGTGGGACTGCCACAGTAGCTCTGGGTTGGCGGGATAGATTTTAGAAAGGAAAAGATTTAGACTCCATGTTCTCACAAAAATGGCAGTCATTGTCCACCCTGCAATAAATGGGGTGCAGGAGAAGGTGTACAGGAGGCACAGGTGAGTGGCTTATAAACTTCTTGGCTCGAAATTAGGCTGCACAGTGAAATAAGTGGTGGTACCTTGCCACGAAAAAGCAGTGTACACTGGGCAAGATGCTTGTAGGTCAATTTTACTGCAAAACATCTGGCCAACCACCCATAACAGGCTAAAACAGGCTGCACATATGAGCAACAGCAATCTACTTGTCACGGTGAACAGCTTCTCTGCAGTGATGACCCTACTGGGAGCATTTTGCACACAAGTTTTACTATTGTGGCTCCTGAAGCAGGGCGAGGTTAGCAAAAGGCATCACTGGTAGAAAAGTTTTGAGGCAGTTAAAAGGTTATGAACAGAAAGGTGAAAGAGCAGAACTCTCATGAAATAAAGCACACAGAAGCAGGAAGAATAAAGAAAGAAGGATATTGTACAGGGCTCCAAAGCAGATTTGTTGCAATGAGAAAAAACATGCAATGAGAAATGCAGGATTGTTTCAGTAAAGCCTTAATACTCTAGAAGAAAAGAACTATGATCCCGCTGTATTGTACTTTTTCTTTGGTTACCTGATAATGTGGTGTATCCAATCACTAGCCACATAGACCCATCTGCAAAACACACAGTGATATGAAGTTATATCTAGCTATTGTTGTGTCAGTGTCTTTTTGCATGTGCTTCAGCATATCATTACAGTCTAGGCAAATGGCTGTTTTCCACCAAGAGGCATACTGATAATGTGGCTTTAAACCTCCGAGTGGTAGCCATATAGTTACAGTCTCAAAGGATGCTGCAATACTAAGCCAGAGGAAGCCATTACCTAATGGATGTAAGAGAATGGCTTTTTGCAGATTCATCCACACTTTTTAACTATGATATATACTGATGAAATTACTTTGAAATGCACGGCGGCCTACTGTCCATAACCCCGTGCATGTGCCGTGACTCTTAAAATGGACTGTCTAAATGCCAACTGGCACCAGCTAACTTATTGATTTGTACCCAGTATATGGTACTGGGAGGGCCAGTAAGTTAGGTGTCACCAGCATATTGCAGCACTGCTAGTGCCACCACTGTTGTGACAAAGTAAAATGTATCTTTACATCAGCCATTTACAACCTCATCAGACAGTTGTTAAAACTGCCATCTTGACTTTCCAAAGTCCACTTGGCTCAGTCAAACTTTCTCTTTTTAGGACGAGTGCGCAAGCGCTTTGACCTGTTTTAAGAATTATGGTTTTTTAACCACGCCCACCGCACGCCCATCACTTTCATTCTTGGGCTTGCCTTTCAAAAATCCTTTCTCATCATTGGTAAATGTTTTACGTTTGTCCCTCCTTGGGGCAGTTTTGTTACCACCTTGGGACTGCTCCTGTTACAAGGATAATTGCAAATTGTCAATACATTTGACTATGAGCAAACTTTTTTTTTTCTTTTTGTGTCTACCGTTCACGCTCATGCTCATGGCCACCATGGCATTTTGAATCGTCTCACTTATGTTAACTGTTTTACTTTTCATTTTCAATGGAAGTGGCAGGGAAAGTCCAGTTAGGAATTTACAACGCTAATAGCTCTAACTCGAGCAAATGCGACACCCATTGCATTGAAAATGCTTGTTAATATTTATAAGTCACCCCTAAGGTAGACTTCAGTGGCCCTGAGGTGTAGTGCAGATATTAAAAAGGAAGACCTGAGTTCAGTGAAACGTGTCTATGCAGTAAAAACGTACAATTGTCGTTTTACTGTGGAAAGGTTGGTAGCGGAAACTGACTACTCAGGAGTTGCTCACACTTACACTTAAGTGGAGCTAACTTGCAAATGGAACTACCAAAGTTGATACTTCAGGTACCAAAATAATTGTTACGTTAGAGCCATCTCAGTGCTCAAGTCATATTTGCTGTGATTAGTTTCCAAAGGGCTACTTTAGAAAGGTGCCACTTTTCCAGTAGCCATTTCTGTTGAATGACAAAACTATAAGACTCCTTGGTCTACGATAGGGATACAGTCAGAGAAAAACAAACAAAAGTCTTGAGAGGTCTAGCTTGAGAGGTCTAGCAAAAGAAAGAGTAGTCTTTTTTTTAAAGGAAAAGTCCCTCACCCACCATAGGAGGCATGCTTCATCATTAGGAACCTCCTCACTCCATAACATCTTGTCATAGTGTGGGCTACACCCCCTCTTCACAATAAGTGGGGAGAACTTTGGATGTTTTCAAAAGGTCTCAACGGTATTCAACAAAGTGAGTGGAGTGGTAAGGGCAGCAGAGTATTGAACAACAGTGAAAGCTGTGCAACTACAACTGGCTACAAGGATTGCAAAGGACTTTGAAGTGCCCTTGAGTTAGAGTTAAAAAAAAGAGAATATTATAGGAAAAATTAAACTGGTCTTCTCGGGTCCTAAAAAAAAAATAAAAAAATTAAAAAAATTAAAAAAAGTCAACATGTTTCTGGCTTTAACGCTCAACAGAGGTGTTGCTGCATTCTTCATGACCTTAGGAAATAGTGTTTCTGCTTTATACCAGCAATTGTAGCCCAAGGAAGGCTACTCCCTTCCTGCAGATGAGATGTAAACGACCCTCTAAGGAGAACTAAGGCCCTGCGCCATGGGAGGAGGTGTGACTTCCTCTTGGCAGGATGGGTATTGCAGTGTGAACCACAGATAGTGAGCTTTAAAGGGGAAGCCCCTCGGTTGACTAAAAGTAGTTTAAAGACAAACGTTCTGTGATAGAATCTCTGGATGTTCCTACCCTCCTAGATCTAAAGATGTTTTAGAATATTTCGCCTCAATGCCCCCTTCTGTGTGGCATACAGGCAGCATGTTATCTTTCTACAAAAGTCAAAGTAACTATAGAAACTTTCTTACTGGTTCAACAACTTGAGTGTCATGTCCTGACTTTGTAAATTCAACTCCTTGAACACCTTAGAATTCATCAATGCTTTCTACACCTAAATTAAAGTTGAGAACCCAAATAAATGGATAACACCAGGACCCAGTGTGATACCATGGCATGAATCACACAATGCTTTTCTGTCTATATCATAATGTTTTTATTAAAAGCTCTGCAAACTAGAAAACGAGAAATGCTGTGGTCCCCAGACAATCACCAAATGTATTGTGTTGTATTGTAATCGTATTTATATAGCGCTTACTACCCCTGACGAGGCGTCGAAGCGCTTTTCGATGAGTAGCACGCTACTCCGGAACCCAACAAGAATTAGTGATGGATTAGTATCATTTAATAATGAGTACAGTTTTAGTATTATTATGAGTTAATTTGAGCCGCGGATATGAGAGTTTGTTAGTTAGATTGACTGGAGTAATGGAGGGGTGGAGGAGGAAAGAAATCCAGAAGTGTTAATTGGGAGTATATCCTTCATTTACTCAATCCAAAGGCTTGGGATGAATAAAGGGGGGCGGAGGGGGAAGAGTATGTGGAAGGGTTAGGGAGAGCATAGTAGCAGGGTGAGATGAATGCAGGAGAATTTAGTAGGGTTGTGTGGGAGGTCACAGAGGTAGAGTGAGATTTGGTGAGTTAGGTGTGGAGGTGAAGGGAAGAACTTAGGCAGACACATTTAGGAGATGAAAGTGGTCGAAGGGATTTGGGATGAGTCAGAGTGAGAATGGAGGATAGTTTGATAGAGACATGCCATAAGAGTGATGAGTAGATAAGTGTGATAAAATGAGAGCAGAAATTCATAGATATCTAGTATAACAACCCAAAAACCAGGTGCCATGCAATGATCCACAAACATGCCAAGCACAGAAACAACATATACACATACATACACATATATATATATATATTTATACACACACACACGAATACACACACCTATGCACATACAATACATAATTAGAATCATGATTAAAAAATACTTAGTCAGACAGGTTTAAAAGTGTGTGTGTATTTTATTGTTATGACAGTAGCAATACATATTTTCCAAAGAAACTATATATAAATAGAAATACATATTTTCCAAAGAAACTATAAATAAATAGAAATATACATGTAATCTGAAAAAAAATTATGCACATAGGCATATGCAGTTCATAGTTGTTTGAAAAAGGTGGTTATGAAGGAAAGAGCCAACTCTTGAGTAGTTTTCTGAAAACAAGAAAGTTATCTGTGGCTCTTATAGTTGGGGGTAATGAATTCCATAGTTTGGCTGCTTGGACGGAGAAGGATGTACCACCTACAGTCTACATGTGAGTCTACAGAGGAACCATATTTGTCCTTGTGCAACCCAAAAGAAATCAAAGGAAAATTACATTATACTATCATACTATCTGACGTTTAGGATTGCAGATTCCTGAAGTGAGTAACACGAGTCGTCAAGTATCTCTGCTGCAAAGAAGGAACTTCTTTGGTGCCATCAGTGTCTTGCATTTGCTTCAATATTTGAAACTCAATGACCAATTCAAACAATACCTAATGCAATAAAAATAGTGAGCGAGTTTGAAACAGGTGTGGTCGAGTATGCCTTACCTCGATATTACCTTGGGTTGTGAAGAAAAGAAGGATGAGCCACACATCACTAATGTGTGCACGACACACCCACCTAAAGAATGAGGGACTGGATCTCCAGCAGGAATAGTAAATTAGTTCAAGGGAGACCATACCTTCAGGTGTCGGTTTTTCAAACGCATCCGCTTGGGGTTTTTCTTCTTGGCGTTTGTCCTGTAAAATTTCCGGCGGCACATCCTTGTCTCTATCAGCATCTACCTGGACAGCATCTGTGCTTTCTTCTTCATTCTTTCCCACTTCCTCTGTTTCATTGGATTCATCAGTGACTCCTCTTTTAGATTTCAAAGATTCTGTAATCTCATCTATGTGGATAAACAACACACAACATATGACAAAATAATGTTTCAAATGAGCTCTATGAAAAAATGTAAATAAAAGAAAAAAAACACTACCCTGAGAAGATGATGCAGGACAAGGCTTGCAGCATGTCTTTACTTTCACATCTAGCACCTTTCTATTCAAAACTACCAGAAACACATTGCAACTCAAGGGGCAAGTGAAAGTTAGGCCAGCTATCCATCAATTTAGCAAGTTCTAAATAACAGCTTGGCCAATCTTTACCTGGGTTTGTGGAGTGCCATGCAGGTTACAGATTTTGAAATACATGTGGGGATGCAAGGATGCAGTTATCTGGAAACATAGATATAGAGGCTTTGTTCAGATGGACTGAACACAAATCCTTTTATGAAGGATTGAATCTTGAACTTAATAGCAGTGAAAATGAAAATGAAAATGAAAAATACTGGTTTGCACAGGCTAAGAAAGTTACTGGGAGGATAGCTGTATCTACACAGTGGCTAAAAATACTTCACAATTTGTACTATTTTGCCAATGATGATACAATGAGAACTCCTTCATACTTAACATATAAAGAGTGTTTGACATCAGAGCGTGCAACAAAAATAAATGATAAATGGTGTGAAAAGTACTGGCAAAATGACACATACAATGAGCTGTTTTGACATACAAGCCCCAGCGGGGACAGCTGTGCTGGGAGAACCATGCCCTAAGAAGACTGAACTGAACACAAGCAAGAGTGCCCAGAATTTAGAGTGTAGGACACGTAGGGCGAGTGCTGAAAAGCAAATGTTGAGACACACACAACACACATGTTTTCGAGTCACCTCCTCTCCGGTTCCATTGCGCATGGGCATTGACTCCATTGTTAGATTGTTCTCCCTCAGAGGGTAAAGGAAGGAGTGATAGTATAAAGTAAGAGATGTCCATGCAAATGTAAATGTATATACATATGTACAAATGTTTGTAACTTAAATGATTACAGGCTTCCGGGGAGGAGGGAGAGTGCATGTGAATCTGCAGCAGAACATGCCATGAACTGATGTACACTGGGTAAGTTACATTTTCTGTTCAATGACATGTGTAGCTGCAGATACACATGCTGTGCATAGACTACAAAGCAGTGTGTCCTCCCATAAGTTAGCGGTGATTAGCCTGTAGGAGTTGAAGTTGTTTGAAAAAATGTTCATAGAACGGCTTGACCTACCGTGGTGTGGTGTTGTGATAATACGTCTACACAGTAGTGTTCAGTGAATGTATGTGGTGTCGACCATGTGGCTGCTTTATACATTTCAGCCATTGGTATAGTCCCTAAAAAAGCCATTGTTACACCTTTTTCCTTGTAGAATGTGCTTTGGGAGTAACTAAAAGCTGTCTTTTTGCTTTAATATAGCATGTTTGGATGCACCTTACAATCCATCGTGCTACACCCTGTTTGGATATAGGATTGCCTGTATGAGGTTTTTGGAAAGCTACAAATAGTTGTTTAGTCTTTCTAAACGGTTTAGTCCTGTCTATATAGTACATTAAAGCTCTTTTGATGTCTAATGTATGTTGGGCTCGGAGTGTTCCAAGTTGTTTTTCTTCGAAGAAATCTTTGAGTCACGGACGAGTGACTCCTCCCTTTCGGCTCCATTGGGCATGGGCGTCAACTCCATCTTATATTGTTTTCCCCGCAAAGGGTGAGGTAGGAGTTGAGAGTATACTAGAGGTGCCCATGCAATGGAGTAGCAATGTATGTACATAGTGTGTATTAAAATAATAATTATTTATAAATTTACAATTTTCATGCAACTAAAAACGGCTACAGGCTCCCGGGGAGGTGGGAGGGCGCATGTGAATCTGCAGCGTCTCATGCCACAAACAGATGTACACTGGGTAAGTGACATTTTCCGTTCTATGGCATGTGTAGCTGCAGATACACATACTGTGCATAGACTACAAAGCAGTAATCTCCCCAAAAGTGGTGGTTAGCCTGTAGGAGTTGAAGTTGTCTGAAATAATGTTCTTAATACAGCCTGTCCTACTGTGGCTTGTTGTGTTGCTAACACATCTACACAGTAATGCTTAGTAAATGTATGAGGCGTAGACCAGGTGGCTGCCTTACAAATTTCTGTCATTGGTATATTTCCAAGAAAAGCCATTGTGGCGCCTTTCTTTCTAGTGGAATGTGCCCTTGGTGTAATGGGTAATTCTCTTTTAGCTTTAAGGTAACAGGTCTGAATGCATTTAACTATGCATCTGGCAATGCCTTGTTTGGATATAGGATTACCTGCATGAGGTTTTTGGAAGGCTACGAACTATTGTTTTGTTTTACGAAATTGTTTCGTTCTGTCAATGTAATACATTAGTGCTCTTTTTATTTCTAATGTATGCAAGGCCCTTTCAGCCACTGAGTCTGGTTGTGGAAAGAAGGCTGGGAGTTCCACAGTTTGGTTTAGATGGAATGGTGATATGACATTTGGTAAGAATTTTGGATTTGTACGGAGAAACACTTTATGTTTATGTATTTGTATAAAGGGTTCTTGAATAGTAAATGCTTGTATTTCACTCACTCTTCTAAGTGATGTGATGGCTATTAGAAAGGATACTTGCCAAGTTAGAAATTGGATTTGACAAGAATGCATGGGTTCGAATGGTGGGCCCATGAGTCGTGTTAATACAATATTAAAGTTCCACGAAGGTAAGGTGGTGTCATTGGGGGTATGATTCTTTTTAGTCCATCAATAAATGCTTTAGTAACTGGGATTCTAAAAAGCTATTAATTTGATCTGCAGATAGGCAGATATTGCAGTGAGATGGATTGTAATGGAAGAGAAAGCTAGATTTGACTTTTGTAAGTGTAGTAAATAACTTACAATGTCTTGTGTGGAGGCATTTAGTGGCAAAATTTGATTAATCTGACAGTAGCAAACAAATCTTTTCCATTTGTTTGCGTAACAATGTCTTGTTGTAGGTTTTCTCGCTTGTTTAATGACCTCCATACACTATTGTGAAAGGTTTAAATGTCCGAATTCCTAGACTTCAGGAGCCAGATTGCTAGATTGAGCGATGCTGGATTTGGGTGTCTGATCTGTTTGTGTTGTGTCAACAGATCTGGTCTGTTTGGTAGTTTGATGTGGGGGTACTACTGATAAGTCCAACAGTGTTGTGTACCACGGTTGGCGAGCCCAGGTTGGTGCTATGAGTATTAGTTTGAGTTTGTTTTGACTCAGTTTGTCGACCAGACAAGGAATGAACGGAAGAGGGGGAAAAGCTTAAGAAAATATGCCTGACCAATCGATCCATAGAGCATTGCCCTTGGATAAAGGATGTGGGTGTCTGGATGCGAAGTTTAGGCATTTTGCGTTTTTCACTTTTTGCGAATAGGTCCCTCTCTCTGGTATTCCCCACTTTTGAAAGTACTTTTGAAGTACTTGGGAGTGAATCTCCCATTTGTGTATTTGTTGGTGATTTCTGCTTAGGAGATCTGCCAGCTGACTGTTTATCCCTGGAATGTATTGTGCTAATAGATGAATGTGATTGTGAATTGCCTATTTCCATATAGTTTGGGCTAGGAGAAACAGCTGATGTGTGTCCCACCCGGTTTGTTGAGGTAATACATGGTTGTCATGTTGTCTGTTTTTATGAGAACAGTCTTCTGTTTGAGAAGAGGTTGAAACGTTTTTAGAGCAAGAAAAACAGCTAACAGTTATAGGTGGTTTATATGAAGCTGTTTCACATTGCCATTGAATGGTCTGATTGTTGAGGTGTGCTCCCCAACCGATCATTGATGTGTCTCTTGTGATTATGGTCTGAGGCACAGGGTCCTTGAATGACCGCCCTTTGATTAGATTGTTGTGATTCCACCATTGAAGGGACATGTGTGTTTGGCGGTCCATCAACACTAGATCCTGAAGTTGACTGTGTGCCTGAGACCATTGTTGTGAGAGGCAATGTTGTAAGGGCCTTGTGTTTTGTCTTGCATGTGGAACTATGGCTATGCAAGATGCCAACATTCCTAGGATCCTCATGATAAACTTTACAGTATTATTGTTGATTTTGATGTATGTGTGGTATGAGATTTTGGAAAGCTTGTATCCTTTGTGTATTTGGATAAGCTAGGGCCTTTTGAGTATTTAGGATAGCACCTAGGTAAGGTTGTACCTGTCCTGGTTGAAGATGTGATTTTTCATAATTGAGAGTGAAACCTAGGGTATGCAAGGTTTCTATCACCTAACAAGTGGGCTGTTGGCATTGTGCAAATTTGCTTGATTTTATTAGCCAGTCATCTAGATGTGGAAAAACGTGGATATGCTGTCTTTTTAAGTAGGCTGCTACTACTGCTAGACATTTTGTGAACACTCTTGGAGCTGTTGTTATGCCGAATGGCAACACTTTGAACTGGTAATGTTTTCGTGCTATGACAAATCTGAGGTATTTTTTGTGAGCTAGATGGATGGGTATGTGGAAATACACATCTCTGAGGTCTAAAGCAGTCATGTAATCTCGTTTTTTGTAGTAGTGGAATAACATCTTGCAGTTTTACCATGTGAAAATGTTCTGACAGGATATATAGATAGAGGGGCCTGAGGTCCAAGATGGACCTGAGAGTGCTGTCTTTTTTAGGAATGAGGAAGTATAATGAGTATACTCCTGTTCCTTGTTGAGAATGTGGAACTAATTCTATTGCTTGTTTTAACAGTAGAGATTGTACCTCTTGTTGCAACAGAACAGTGTGTTCTGGGGACAACTTGTGGTATCTTGGTAGAATGTTTGGGAGGGTGAGATTAATTCTAGGCAACAGCCATTGCGGATAATTGATAATACCCAATTGTCTGTGGTGATATTTTGCCAATGAGAGTGGAATTGTTGTAGTGCCCCCTCCTGTCCCCCCCCCCACCCCTCAGTCACTGTTTAGGTTGTGGTGTGGTTTGCTTTGAATTTTGAAATTTACCTCTGCTTCTGAAATACTGTCCTCTATAGGACCCTCTAAACCCGCTCTCTGATACTGGGTTTGCTGTCCCTGTTTTGTTTGGGAGGTGGAAGCCTCAAAGGACTGTGGTTTAAACCCTCCTCTAAACTGCAAAAGGAGCCTCTATATAGTGTGGTGTATAAATGTTTCTTGTCAAAAGGCATATTAAGTATTGCCTTTTGAATTTCTGGTTTAAAACCAGAGAAGCATAGCCATGCATGTCTTCTAATTGTGATGGCTGTATTGACACTCCTTGCAGCTGTATCAGCAGCATCAAGGGCAGATCCTATTTGGTTATTGCGGATAGCTTGCCCCTCTTCCACCACCTGTTGTGCTCTTTTCTGATGCTCCTTTGGGAGATGCTGTATAAGATCTTGCATTTCGTCCCAACTGGCAGTTCTCCATTGGTTTGCTGCTTGTGTGGCAACTCTCTTCCCAGCTGCATCAAATTTTCTACTTTCCTCATCAGGAGGAGGTGTGTCTCCTGATGACTGGCTGTTTGCCCTTTTCCTTGCCGCACTGACTACTACCGAGTCTGGAGGGACTTGATGAGTGGGACAGTCTGGGTCAGTGGGAGCAGGCTTATACTTTTTATCAATTCTAGGGGTGATGATCCTAGCTTTGAGAGGCTCATTAAAAAAATTGGTCTGCATGTTTAACCATTCCTAGTAACATTGGGAGACACTGGTATCTGGAATGAGTAGAAGACTGTATGTTAAATAAAAAGTCTTTTTCCAGGGGTTCAGAATGCATAACCACTCCATGATAAGCTGCTGCCCTAGATATTACTTGTATGTAGGCAGTGGTGTCTTCTGGAGGAGAAGGTTTAGCTGGGTAAAGGTCTGGATCATTGTCCAGGATGGGATCAGGGTCATAGAGATCCCATGGGTCTATTCTCCATGTGAGTATCATGAATGTGTTGGAGAAGGCAATTGTGGTGGACTATAATGAGGTGAAAAAGAAAGCTGCTGGAGAGTGAGGAGGAGAAGTATGGAGAGGTGCAGGCTTCTCCTTTTGTTTCTGCACTTTTGCTGGTGGTTGAACAGAGTCTAAGTCCTCTTGGAAAGCCAGCTTTCTTTTGGTTTTTATAGGAGGTGCAGTGATGATTCGTCATGTCTTCTTATGTGTATGGACTCTCGATTGTCTCTCATCCATAACCTCTAGTATTGGTTCAATCTCAGTCTCTTCTTCAGAAGTATTATGAGATTTGATGATGGGTTTGGAGATTTGCTTTAATGTTCTCAAAAGTCCCTGTTCCTCTGTATGAGAGGTTTTTTTCAGCTCAGAGGTGTGTATCTTTTTCGGTCCTGAAAAAGTAGTCGGATGTCCAGGCTCCAAAACCAATTGCCGAATTTTCTACTCTGAGGAATGGGGTCTTTTACAGGAGTCTGAAGTGGAGGTTTTTATCGATTTACTCGACTCTGAGGTGGACGGAGAAGTGGCCTTTTTCTGTGCCGACCCCAAAGGACGGTCGCCAAGAGTCTTGCCGGGCCGAACCATGGCCTTCAGGCAGTGGAGTACCCAAGGCCTTCAAATGTTTTTTCTGCAGTGGTTTAGGGGCAGACGTACTCACATGCTGGACAGCTGTGAAGGGCCTGACTTCTTCCGATTCCTGTTCGGAGTCTGTCTCTCGGATGGAGACTGCTGTCTGCGCCTGCTCTTCCTCCATGATGTCAACATGTTTGCTGCTTTTCAACGCCATTTCGAGTCTTCGGGCTCTGCGATCTCTCAGGGTCTTTTTTGATCGAAACGATCGACAGGCCTCACAATTTTCCTCCCGATGGACTGGAGAAAGGCACAAATTACAAACCAGGTGTTGGTCTGTATAGGGGTATTTCATATGGCAGAGGGCAGAATCCGAATGGAATCCGATCCATCAGGCTTTCCACGCGGTAGGCCCGATTTGGGCGCGCAGGCACCCCGAAGGGCGAGATAAAGGTTCCGACGGTGCTAACGGTTCGATGCTAGATGGGATTTCTAAAGTTTACATACATACACACACACACATACATTACGGTGTAACAGAAAATATATCCTTCCTAGTATTCCAAACCCCAGAAAAAACACTTAGCGAATGCGTAGGAAGTTGGCTCTGTATGTACTATTTCAAAGTAAGAAATAGCATGCACAGAGCCCGAGGGTTCCCCTTAGAGGTAAGATAGTGGCAAAAAGAGATAATTCTAATGCTCTATTTTGTGGTAGTGTGGTCGAGCAGTAGGCTTATCAGAGGGTAGTGTTAAGCATTTGTTGTACACACACAGGCAATAAATGAGGAACACACTCAAAGACTTAATTCCAGGCCAATAGGTTTTTGTATAGAAAAATATATTTTCTTAGTTTATTTTAAGAACCACAGGTTCAAGATTTACAATCAATACTTCAAATGAAAGGTATTTCACTTAGGTAACTTAGGAATTTTGAATCAGCAAAACAGCATGTACAGTTTTCACAAAAATGGCAATAAGCTATTTTAAAACTAGACAGTGCAAATTTCAACAGTTCCTGGGGGAGGTAAGTGTTTGTTAGTTTTGCAGGTAAGTAAACCACCTACAGGGTTCAAAGTTGGGTCCAAGGCAGCCCACCGTTGGGGGTTCAGGGTAACCCCAAAGTTACCACACCAGCAGCTCAGGACAGGTCAGGTGCAGAGGTCAAAGTGGTGCCCAAAACGCATAGGCTTCAATGGAGAAGGGGGTGCCCCGGTTCCAGTCTGCCAGCAGGTAGGTACCCGCAACTTCGGAGGGCAGACCAGGGGGGTTTTGTAGGGCACCGGGGGGGACACAAGTCAGCACAAAAAGTACACCCTCAGTGGCACCGGGGCGGCCGGGTGCAGAGTGCAAACAGGCGTTGGGTTTGCAATGGAGTTCAATGGGAGACCCAGGGGTCTCTTCAGCAAAGCAGGCAGGCAAGGGGGGGGCTCCTCGGGGTAGCCACCACCTGGGCAAGGGAGGGGGCCACCTGGGGGTCGCTTCTGCACTGGAGGTCGGATGCTTCAGGTCCTGGGGGCTGCGGGTGCAGTGTCTTTACCAGGCGTCGGGTTCTTTGAAGCAGGCAGTCGCGGTCAGGGGGAGCCTCTGGATTCCCTCTGCAGGTGTCACTGTGGGGGCTCAGGGGGGTCAACTCTGGCTACTCACAGGCTCTCAGTCGCCAGGGAGTCCTCCCCGTAGTGTTTCTCCGCAGGTCGAGGCGGGGGCGTCAGGTGCAGAGTGGAAAGTCTCACGCTTCCGGAGGGAAACGTGAAGTCCTTTAAAAGTTGTTTCTTTGTTGCAAGTTTTGGTTTCTTTGGAACAGGGCCGCTGTCCTCTGGAGTTCTTGGTCCTTTTAGATGCAGGGTAGTCCTCTGAGGCTTCAGAGGTCGCTGGACCCTGGGGAACGTGTCGCTGTTGCAGTTTTTCTTGAAGTGGGGAGACAGGCCGGCAGGGCTGTGGCCCAAGCAGTTGCTGTCTCCGTCTTCTCTGCAGGGCTTCAGGTCAGCAGTCCTTCTTCGTCTTAGGTTGCAGGAATCGATCTTGCTAGTTTCTGGGAGCCACTAAATACTCAATTTAGGGGTGTGTTTAGGTCTGGGGGGTTAGTAGCCAATGGCTACTAGCGCTGAGGGTGGCTACACCCTCTTTGTGCCTCCTCCCTGAGGGGAGGGGGGCACATCCCTAATCCTATTGGGGGAATCCTCCATCTGCAAGATGGAGGATTTCTAAAAGTCAGAGTCACCTCAGCTCAGGACACCTTAGGGGTTGTCCTGACTGGCCAGTGACTCCTCCTTGTTTTTCTCATTATCTCCTCCGGCCTTGCCGCCAAAAGTGGGGGCGGGCATCTCCACTAGCTGGAGTGCCCTGGGGCGCTGTAACAAAGGGGGTGAGCCTTTGAGGCTCACCGCCAGGTGTTACAGTTCCTGCAGGGGGAGGTGAGAAGCACCTCTACCCAGTACAGGCTTTGTTACTAGCCACAGAGTGACAAAGGCACTCTCCCCATGTGGCCAACAACATGTCTGGTGTGTGGCAGGCTGGTAAAACTAGTCAGCCCACACTGGAAGTCGGGTATGTTTTCAGGGGGCATGTCCAAGATGCCCTCTGGGGTGTATTTCACAATAAAATGTACACCGGCATCAGTGTGCATTTATTGTGCTGAGAAGTTTGATACCAAACTTCCCAGTTTTCAGTGTAGCCATTATGGTGCTGTGGAGTTCGTGTATGACAGACTCCCAGACCATATACTCTTATGGCTACCCTGCACATACAATGTCTAAGGTATTGCTTAGACACTGTAGGGGCACAGTGCTCATGCACTTATGCCCTCACCTATGGTATAGTGCACCCTGCCTTATGGCTGTAAGGCCTGCTAGAGGGGTGACTTATCTATGCCATAGGCAGTGTGAGGTTGGCATGGCACCCTGAGGGGAGTGCCATGTCGACTTAGTCATTTTCTCCCCAACAGCACACACAAGCTGGCAAGCAGTGAGTCTGTGCTGAGTGAGGGGTCTCCAGTGTGGCATAAGACATGCTGCAGCCCTTAGAGACCTTCCCTGGCATCAGGGCCCTTGGAACCAGGGGTGCCAGTTACAAGGGACTTACCTGGATGCCAGGGTGTGCCAATTGTGAAAACAAAGGTACAGGGTAGGGAAAGAACACTGGTGCTGGGGCCTGGTTAGCAGGCCTCAACACACTTTCAAATCATAACTTGGCATCAGCAAAGGCAAAAAGTCAGGAGGTCCAGGTCAAGGAGGCATTTCCTTACAGAATGTAACTTTCTCAGAAGATGTGAGAAGAAATCAGTACAAGCTTATCCTGAACTCTCACTGGAAAATATTAAATTCCATGAGTTGTATTCACTGAAGCTCTTCATTAATGTTAATGATGGGGTGAATAAGGGTGAAAGAATAAGAGTGTGTAGAAATGCCAGTACTACCGAATGTCCTGTGGGAACTAACACTCTACTGCCTACCAGGGGATAATGTACACAACTGCAATCTCAAACACAAAACATAGGCAACAACAGAATGGCAAGGTCATCCATTTTGCAGTGTACTTCCATGAGGGAATTCTTGTTTTCAGATGATTATGACAAACTGGAAATAGAAAATAAGATTGCCAGAAAAATCTAAAAATATGACGGCTGTGTTGGTTGTGCATCGATATGTCATAGTAAAAAGAAGGCTGTGTTAGTCAGGGAACAGGGTCACAGCAGCGTAAACAGAGATGTATGAACTGTCAGTTGACTTTCCCAATTATTAAGGCTATATAAACAGCTCCATCTGTCACTGCCTAGCAGCACAATACCACAAAAGTGAAAATGATTAAGACCTCTATAGGTGTAAGGGTATGCATTTGGTGGCTTCGTAAGAAATGTAAAACCATTTGTTATGTTTTATCAAAGTAACTTAATTAAAATAGAACTGGCTATAGGATTAGATTGTACACTATAAATCTAGAAGGACTTATTGCAGCAGCTTTTTTGGACAAAAAAGTCTAAATGACATGGAACTATGCATTTAATTTTACATATTCTCCATGTAACTATCTTGTAACTATCTTAAGCGTAAAAAACAAAATATATATAAGGAGTGACTTGGCAAGACACAATGTTGCTGGTGCCTAGCCAAGGCTACTTTTGAGAGTCCAGTAACCAGTATATGCAACAACCTTGAGGCCCACAAATTCCCCCAGAATTCCCCTCCAGCAAGTTTGCATCTCATGACCCTTGAGGTTCAATGTGGTAAAGCGACAGAGGTTAATCTAAGTTGTGTCGTCTAGTCTGGGACACAGTGGACCATTTCAAGTCATCAACGCAGGTTGAAAAAGCGGATCCATGAAGGTTCACCCCATTCTTGACTTGGCTTTAAGATGTTGCTGGTCCAAGGATACAGTGACCGGGAACTTACATGTGATCTTGATAGACCCTGGTGTGGCAGTCAGCTGTCTGTGAGGAAAATGGCAGCAATAGCTGGAGGAAACATGAATGACAGGGGCAGCAGAAACATCTAGAAATGAAGGCCAATGAATCTGGATCTGGTGGCCATGTAAAAACAACATGCATTGGCACAGCCAATATGTCTAGGCTATGCAAGAGCTATTGGCTTTGCCAATGTGTTTTAGCCATGCTGTTCACCAGCGTGGCTGCTGGTCAGCATGGCTTTAAGTTAGTGCCATAGAGGACAGTGGGTTGGAGTGTCAGAGTGGAAAAGCAAGGAGTGGACTAGAGTGTTGCAGAGTGCATTGGCATAGAGTGTTGAAGAGTGGCGTAGAGTGTGGTGGCAAGGAATTCAGTGATATACAATGGAGCGACGCAGAATGCAGTGGCATAGATAAAAGTGGTGCGTAGTTGTATGTAGTGGCTCAGAGTAGAGAGGCGCAGAGTAGAGTGGCATAGACGCAGAGTGGCCTAGAAGTAGAGAGGTGCAGTGATACAGAGGGCAGTGGCACAGAGGACAGTCGAATAGAGTGCTGAATAAAGCTGAGGGGCATAGAGTACAGTGGTGTAGAGTGGTACAGAGTAGAATATATATAGTGCCACAGAGTGCAGTGATACAGAGTGAAGTAGAGTAGAGAGGCGTAGATAGCAGTGGTGAAGAATGCAGAGTAGAGTGCAGTGGCTTGGAGAGCAGTTGTGTAGAGTACAGTGGCTGAGAGTAGAGTGGAGCAGATTAGAGTGGCACCCAACTGGTTTGCAAAGGCAAAAGTAGATAGGGCTAATGCTCTATTTTGTGGTAGTGTGGGCAAGCAGTTAGGCATATCAGAGGGTAGCGCTAAGCATTTGATGTACTCACAGGTGCAATAAATGAGATGCACACTCAAAGAAAAAATCTGAGACCATTTTAGAAAAATAATACTTTTGTTACATATACTTTAAACCCAAGTACTTCGTTACAAGGCAAGTGCTCTTTCAAGCATAAATACTTTTTAGTTTAAAAAACCAACAGTGTAATTTCAGAGTTCTTCACCTATGGAGGAAAACAATGTTCAGCAAATGCAGGGTTAAAAATGACTTACGAGGCCAATCTCAGCGAGTTAAGGTAAGTACTTGGTATCAGAACCACACCAGCAGATCACTCCGGGCAAGATCTGTTAGCAGGAACCCAGTACACTTTCAGTTGAAATTACACCAGAAACCAGGCAAAAAGTGAGGGGTGATCATGTCAAAAGAAGCACTTTCTTACAGAGTGCTGTGGCGAAGAGTGCAGTGGTTTGGTCAAGTGTGGCGAAATGTGCATTGCATACAGTAGAGTGGGACAGGGTAGAGATGCGAAGCAGCGTGGAGTGACATAGTGCAGTGGCCTAGAGTGGTGCGGAGTAAAGTGGAGTGGTGCGGAGTAGAGCGCAGTAGAGCGGAGCAGTGTGGAGTGGCTTAGAGTGGAGCATTCATGGTGTGGTAGCACACTGCCATTACAGACAACACATTTTCAACTGAAAAGACCATTTCATTTGCACAAACATACAGTTTTACAGTGTACAGACAAACGTGTGGAAATTGCATCACCTAGTTTAATGATTTGTTTTTACCAAATTGAAGTATTTGCTTCCAACACACTTGAAAAATAAAATGTGCTTCATTTTTGCGTTCATAATTATGATATATTCTGAAATACTTATACAATTCATTTAACTTATCTTGTGCAAAAAAAATAACTATTTCTTACCCCTCCCCCATTATCCAGCAAGATTGTCATATAAATCTCTTCCCTTTGAAGTAAGAAAAAGAACATTAAAAAAGTGCCCTCAGAAGACAGCACCTGACATTTGACCTCCATTTTTTAATGCACAGCAACTGTAACAAGCCAAGAACAAGATTTAAAGGCCTGTTAACAGAAAGAGTTCACGGAAGAATACAGAAAACATGCTTTACGCAACAGGATGGACAAGTAAACCTGGAGAGGGTAAAACAAATAAAGCCACCAAATGGAAAGGCATTAAGTGCAAGTTACAAACCACAAAGCCAGTGGTAATCAAAGAGCGGAATGCATCCCTAGGTCAATTCTCTCTAAGTCCCCAAGATGTCTTTAGCAAACCTGACAGCTGTGCTGTCTGGTAGGCTGCAACCTAAAAAGGAAGACAGAGAGAGATGGATGAGCTCTCTGAGCCAACTAAGCTGGAGAGGTACAGCTCAAAGGTATAAAGTGGGGATTCTGTGTTGTCAGAGTGATCTGGTGGGAGAGTACAAGAAGGTGTGGCCTGGTATCAGTGGAAAGAGGGTAGGGCCAGGTGAACTGCTACAGACTCAGGCTTAGTATTTCTCTGACCTCAAATCACCACATCCAAGAGAGTATTGCAAAAGGAAGGATGCGCTGCTCAGGTTGGGAGAGTGATTGAGGTTAGAGTTCGGACTAGGCTTGAGCCTGAGGCTGCAAGTATGGAGTAGTGCCACAGGCAAAAGAGCTAATGGACAGTTGTACAACTACAGTCAATGTGTATCAGTGGTTTTCTTGCACCCAAAGTGACTGCCTGTTGGTGAAGGTAGCCTTAACCAGAAGCAGCATGGTTGGAGGATAGAAGCCCCAGTGTCCATTTCAAGCATTTAGTTCTCATGAGCCTCTGAGGAAGAACAGTCTCGGGAGTCAGCCCACAGTTTTGAGGTGCTGAATTAAATAAGTGCCTGTGAAGTGGTGTTGTCTGTTTGGGAGCCCCATTCTTTAAGCAATCTTTTGAAGTGTTAAGTTTGTGGCTCGAGCAGTGAAGCCTCTGGTTGTGGTAAGTTGTTTTTTTGTCAACACAACCACTGGTGAAGTGCTGGACCCAGTGGGACAACTTTAAATACTCTGGCATGCAGATCAGGTGAGATTCTCAACGATGTAAAGACTGTAAAAACATATAGGACACCCACTCTTAATGTGTATGGGTTTACAATGGTGAGGGGGCGGGCCTTAGTTCAATCGCAAGGATTGCACCATTTTAAGTGATGAAGTTGGCCAAACAGGTATATGCACTGCAAAAAACTAGCTATATGAAATCCAAGTGTTTCTTCATGATACTGCTTAAGTGCATGCACTTTATGCTATGGGTAAGGGGACCTTAGGTACATTTGTTCAGTTGGTATAGGGTGGGGACCTGGAAACAGAAAATGTAAAATCACATTATTGGGTGGTGGATTTTATAGTAGAGAAAGATTTGCTATTTGGGTGCAGAGATGACCCAAGTACAATACTCAAGAACAACATGCTTGGCAGCTAACTTCAACTGCTTTATGGTGTGTAGGTGACACAGACTCTTCCACCTGTCATTAAGGTCGTGTTTGACTGCTGGTGCAAGGCACTACGGCAGATAGGTTACAGTGCAAACCAAGAGGATACCCCTGCGGCAAAGCCTATGGTTGGGCTCAGATTAAATTGTTGCCAGTCTTCAATCCTGAGATTTGTATTGTTTGTCTCAGAGAGCACATGAAATATTTTAGTTATAAGAGCAATAATTATGATCTCCCTCAAGTCCCAGCTTTATCAGTATCTGCAACTGCACCATATTCCTAATGAAAGCCACCAAGTGTCGCTTCCCAAATTCAGCTCTATCATTATTACACTTTCTATTGATCGATTAGGATGGTGTACCTTACAACATGATCATAAATGCATCTGATATATTCATTGCCTTCTGAGCACAGCAGGAGAGCACCCAGGAGAGTAGAGGCAGGCAAACATAGTCCAGTGAGAAACTACAGTCTAGGCAAGACAGCTTACTAAAATTCAAATGTATTCCTTTAATACACTACACACCATAGCATATGTGAAAAATGAATATGTGCTTTCCTCTTCAGTGTATTATACATCATGGGAAAGTTGGAGACCTCTCATACAATCTGAGAACGGCTGAGGGTGAAGGTCACACACATCCAGTATGGATTGATGGGTTGTGATATAGAATAACCCCTTCCCTAAGGTGGAAATCCTGGGCATGGTGGAATAAGATTTGGGCTAGGCACAGGGGGTAAGGTTTTTGATTAACAAGGGGTTAACAAAACCCAAATGAGATGTAGCAAAGTACTAGAGATCTGCTGTTATACCACAGATGGCAGATTGGCTAAGAGAGATGGATCTATGTTCCATTACAGTAAAACCCTTATATTAAGCCCATGGCTGTCCCCAGAAACAGGCCAAAATCTATGGATCTTTTTGAGAACTTTTTCAATGTAATAATGGAGAGTACGCTACTGGTGGAGGGTCTGAGGGTCAATGAATGCTTCAATGATGCGCAACTTAATTCTTTACGGATTTCTGTTTCATGGTTAAAGGTTGCCATTTATGCTTTTCACTGCATCAATTGTAGCAGCTAAGTTAGCCATCGGCACTGATTACATAAAAATCCCAATAATAAAAGTTATAAAACATCTAAAAAATCTTCTTAGATTTTGTTACATAACACAGGTCGCCATCAACTACTGTATACTAAAGTAAATTATTGAAACAAAATAACTTCTCAACTCTCAATTAGGAGGGATAACGAAGCTGCATTTCTAAATATAAATATGAAACTCATTTGCAGCACTCTAAGAAGGTTGCAAGTGTGTTCCGTTATCTGGAATTCCTTTTGTCACATTTGAGACTCTAAACAACTGCACTTACCATTAGCTGCAGTGAGGAAAGACTTGTTGCTGCCCCTTGCTTTATTTGTAAGATCTTCTGTTATATCCATATGACGATTTATTTCATCCCGCATGTCATCAATGGTTCTAAAAAGTTCAGCTTCCCAGTGCTCTTGATCTAGGCAATCAATTAATTCAGCCAGCTGTAACTTTGTGCTGTAGTACCAAATTTTCTTATTGTACTCGGTTTCAGAATCTTCCTCCCTGCCAAAACAAACATCAGTGTTTAGCTTAGACTTCTCAAATTACAAAATTCCAATTAATTTAAGGGATTACATTTTGGGAACTGCTGACTGGTGTGTGACTTCAAAGACCAATAAGTATTACTTATAATAATACCAACAGAATACTCATTTTGTGAACAGACAGGATAAATATTGAATAAAACCACAGTAATGCTAATCTTTCACTTAATACC
The DNA here is from genome assembly GCF_031143425.1 of Pleurodeles waltl. NCBI lineage: Eukaryota > Metazoa > Chordata > Amphibia > Caudata > Salamandridae > Pleurodeles > Pleurodeles waltl. The sequence continues at coordinate 1,048,473,774 of NC_090446.1, read as the reverse complement.
ATCCAAGAGGAAGACACTACCATATACTTATGGACCCAGATGGGTACACGGTATTGAAGTAAAACATCTAACCCCACTCCAGCCTCTTAGAATAGTTGTATTGTGAAGATAATACGTCCAATGATAATACTGCTTGGCAAATGAGAATTTGCAATGCTGGGTGCAATTCAAAATAGTTTTGAGATGTTTTTTATGGCACCATTTTCATTAGATATTATATTAAAATTTAGTGTGATGCATCGTACTTGCTGACTGAAGCCTGGGCTAGGAACATTAACTCACTTGCCCGCCTCAATTTGTTTTTCCCTCCCTCAATCCCTCTCCTCTTCTTCCGGTCTGTTCAGTTACATTTTGCTTCACATCCACGTCAAAAGCTAGCCCACATCAGTCTAGGGGCATGTTTACAATTATATTTATAATAATACCCATTAGAAAGGTTTGCAAAACGTAAATGGAAGGATTGCAGGTTTACCGAGGTCAGACCTACTGGTTTTGGCTGTCCTTGTATAACCGTGGGACAACGTGATCTCCTACTAAACTTAATTAGAACAGATGCCGATTTTTTAAACTCATAAAAAGGAGCAAGTGAAAAAATATATTGCCTTTAACCCCTTCGCTGCCAGGCTTTTTCCCCCCTCCTGTGCCAGGCCTTTTTTTGCCTATTTGGAATAGTTCTCGCATAGGCCCTCATAACGTTTTGTCCACATAAGCTACCCATGCCAAATTTGCGTCCTTTTTTTCCAACATCCTAGGGATTCTAGAGGTACACAGACTTTGTGGGTTCCCCTGAAGGAGGCTAAGAAATTAGACAAAATACAGTGAAAATTTCATTTTTTTAAACAAAATGGGAAAAAAGGGCTGCAGAAGAAGGCTTGTGGTTTTTCCCCTGAAAATGGCATCAACAAAGGGTTTGCAGTGCTAAACTCACCAGCTTCCCAGCTTTCAGGAATAGGCAGACTTTAATCAGAAAACCCCATTTTCAACACAATTTTGGCATTTTACTGGGACATACCCCATTTTTACGCTATTTTGTGCTTTCAGCCTCCTTCCAGTCAGTGACAGAAATGGGTGTGAAATCAATGCTGGATCCCAGAAACCTAAACATTTCTGAGAAGTAGACAAAATTCTGAATTCAGCAATGAGTAATTTGTGTAGATCCCACAAGGGTTTCCTGCAGAAAATAACAAAACAAAAACAAAAAATTGAAATTGAGGTGGAAAAAAAAAAAAACAGCCATTTTTCTCTACAACTTTTTCCTGCAATGTCAGATTTTTGAAAGCAATATACTGTTACGTCCGTTGGACTCTTCTGGTTGCGGTGATATATAGGGCTTGTAGGTTCATCAAGAACCCTAGGCACCCAGAGGCAATAAATGAGCTGCATCTTGCAGTGGGTTTTCATCCTATACCGGGTATACAGCAATTCATTTGCTGAAATATAAAGAGTCAAAAATAGGTATCAAGAAAACCTTTGTATTTCCAAAATGGGCACAAGATAAGGTGTTGATGAGCAGTGTTTATTTGCACATCTCTGAATTCTGGGGTTCCCATACTAGCATGTGAATTGCAGGGCATTTCTCAAATAGACGTCTTTTTTACACACTGCCTTACATTTGGAAGGAAAAAATGTAGAGAAAGACAAGGGCAATAACACGTTTTGCTATTCTATGTTCCCCCAAGTCTCCCGATAAAAATGGTACCTCACTTGTGTGGGTATGCCTAGTGCCCGCGACAGGAAATGCTCCAAAACACAAAGTGGACACATCACATTTTCTCAAAGAAAACAGAGGTGTTTTTTGCAAAGTGCCTACCTGTGGATTTCGGCCTCTAGCTCAGCTGCCACCTAGGGAAACCTACCAAACCTGTGCATTTTTTAAAACTAGAGACCTAGGGGAATCCAAGATGGGGTGACTTGTCGAGCTCTCACCAGGATCTGTTACACAGAATCCTTTGCAAACCTCAAAATGTGGCAAAAAAGAAAAAAGAAAACTTTTTCCTCACGTTTCGGTGACAGAGTTCTGGAATCTGAGAGGAGCCACAAATGTCTTTACACCCAGCGTTCCCCCAAGTCTCCCAATAAAAATGGTACCTCACTTGTGTAGGTGGGCCAAGTGTTTGTGACAAGGAAGAGCAAAAAACACGCTGAAATTGAGGGATCCAAAAGGGCAGTTTGAAAAAAAAAAAACATTTTTAGGCTGTCAAGTGCAGCAGAAGTTTTATCGGTAAAGATGAGACAATGCTGGGTGGTAGGAATTTTTTGGATTACTGCAGTATCCGGAAGGTTCCATCACAAAAACGTGGGGAAAATGTGTGCTTTCCAGCAAAGTTGCAGGTTTGCAGGGCATTGTGGGTAAGGAAATGGTGCGGGTGCATGTGAAGCACACCTCCCTGGAATCAACTAGATGTTTAGTTTTCAAATGTGTCTAGGTCTTGTGGATTTTTCTACAAGGCAGCGTCCCAAAGTAAAAAAAAAGTGCAGTCCTCACCATTCCAAGTGGGACGATTCTGAGAGTTACCAAGCTCTCATGGCCCAAATGTAAAACAAAAAACAAAAATAATCAAATGTCCTCTTGCTTGCCATGGGATAAGATGTTTTAGTGTGCGGGGGAGAGCTGAAAGACTGTTAGACCCTTCAGTTCGGGTGGGGGCATAACCAGGCCCATACTGGTTGGTAGCCACCACCCCACTATTTTCTTTTATTTTTTTTATTCCCTGGCATCTAGTAGACTTTGTCCCCCCGGGGTGTGGATCGGGGGAAATTGCCCAATCTGCCGACTGGTGGGCAGAACAACTTGGCCCCATTTATGTATTTTTTTAAAATCTTCCCTGGTTCCCTTGGGGGCAGATGGGCCTTCCAAAATGGGGCAGTTATGGCCAACTGTAATGTGCCCCCATGGGGAGAGACCCTTACCCAAGGGGTTGACCCCTCCAAACAAAACAGACATACACCAATCCATGGTGTCTAGAGGTTTCTGCACCCAAAGGGGGCAGACTGGCCTTACATAAATAGGCTGATCTGCCCCCAAAGGGGGGCAGAAATGGCCTAAATACAATTTGCCCCCCAGGGGAGCGACCCTTGCCTAAGGGGTCACTCCTCACACATAAAAACAAAGTAAATAAAAAAAATATATATATATATCCCTAGTGTCTAGAGGTTTCTGCCCCTCCCCAGGGGCAAATCCGCCTAATTATATTAGGACGATCTGCCTCCGGGGGGTGGGGCAGAAAAAGGCCTAAAAATATTTTGCCCCCCCCCAAACATACAAAAAAAACAACAAAAAAAAAAGAAAGAATATTTCCCCTGTTGTCTAGTGGATTTCTGCAGATACAGCCAAAAAACAAATTGCCCCCCTGGAGAGCAGCCCTTGCCCAAGGGGCCGCTCTCCTTATTTAGTAAATAAATTAAAAAATCCCTGGTGTCTAGTGGTTTCTGCCCGATTGGCCTAATAAAAATAGGGGGGCAGAAATGGCCTAGAAAAAAATGTTGCCCCCGTGGGAGTGACCCTTGCCTAAGGGGTCGCTCCCCACAAATAAAAAAAATAAAAAACACCTGTCCCTGGTGTCTAGGAGGGTTTCTGCCCCCGGGGGGGGCAGAAACAGCCCAAAAATAAATTGCCCCCCTGAAGAGCGGCCCTTGCCTAAGGGGCCATTCTCCTTACGAAATAAAACGAAGAAAATAAAAATTCCCTGGCGTCTAGTGGCATTTCACCGGCCCGATCGGGCAGCAGAAATGCTCAGAGGGACATGAAAGGAGAGGAAAGGGCTTTCCTCTCCTTTCATGCCTGTCCGCCCCCTCCACGTGATAGGAGGAGAAATGCTTTGCATTTCTCCTCCGATCCGCCGCTGGAAGCTGAGCTTCCAGCACCGGAGGGAAGGCCTCTGATGAGATCAGCGCGCTGACATCAGACGCCACGGGGGGGTCACGGGGTTGGCGGGGTGGAAGGGGAAGCGATTCCCCTTCCATCCCTGCCTAGGGGAGGGGTGTGCCTGGCCATCGGGGGAAGCGCTAGCGCTCCCCTCGGGGGCCCCTAGCAGGACGAGGTGATCTCGTCCAAAGCACCAGGGAACCAGTGCCTTGGACGAGATCCCCTCGTCCTGGGCACAACAAGGGGTTAAGAACAAGTTAAATTATTTACTGGTAATGCTACAGTGATTCGGGGGGGTTCTTCAAGGCAATTTCAGAAAGTCAAAAGGCAGAACCTCTCCCAGATTTGATGCACATGCTAAACAACAAAACTTTCTGTTATACTTTTTTACAATCAAAATCACTATTAGCGGTCCAAAAAGTGAATATTAAAAGTACACTGTACGACGCTAGCCTGGTGTGTGCACCTATGGTGTTATCACCTTCTACCAGGTCCAGGTATCCCCTATTAGTGAGGTGTAGACAGTGTCTATGAAGCCAAGGCTCAATAAAGGTAGCTGTGGATGAGCAGCCAAGACTTATCTAAGAGGCATGCAAAGCTTATGCAATACCACTCTAGTCACACAGCACTTACACACATAAAAGAACCACAGAGTGTTACAAAAATAAAGGTACTTTATTCTGGTAACACAAATACTAAAATACTGTAAAGGCAATACTCCACTAGCAGCTGAGTAAACACTATTATACACACATTAGGAATCAGGAACTGGCATAAAAGAAATAAAAAACAGTGAAATAACAGAATAAAATGGAAAAGCCTGGGGGAGACCAAACCATATACAAAGTAGTGGAATCCGAGAGCCACTCCCACACCCAAGGAAGAAGAATCTGTAGAGGGGAGCTGGAGACTTTAGGAACCCCAAAAGGTAAGTGCCAGGGTGCCCCCCAGCGACCAGAAGAGAATAGATAACTAACTAGTTTTCCTCCCAAACCCACAGGTGAACTTTGTAAAAGGACTGTGTAACACCCATGCAAAACTGGAAGAAACCAAAGGTGGACCTGCAAATGAAGGGGACCAAGTCCAGTTCAAGTTGGAGTGTCCGGTTGGGGCAGGAGCCACTACCCACCCTTCTGTAGATACAGGACCAGTTCAAAGGTAAAGACAAGGATTCGGCTATGCAGCACAAGAGCAGGAGAAGAGTTACAGGACTGATGCAGTCGATATCCCATGTTGGAAGAAGAGTGGCAGTCAGTCAGTGGTGTGGAAAACCCACCAACTAGCCTTGGCAAAGGCAAGAGTTGAAGAAGAAGAGTTGCACAGCTGCATGGGACCAGTAAGGTCCAGGGGGGACTCAACCCACTGTGGAGAGTCCCAGGTGACCCTCAGCAGTGAGGATAGTCAGAAGTCGGGGATGGAGCCCTCAAAGGCAGCAGGCACCAGAGTCGCAATGAGGCCCACTCAGCACACCTGGAGAGGAGTCCCAGATCGCTGGAGCAGCAGGCAGGAGACCCCGCTTTGCAGGGATAAGTGCTACAGGCTGGGGCTACAAGGAGCCTGAAGATCCCTTGGAAGAAGAGCCAACAAGCCTTGGTAGCTGCAAGAGTCGCGGTACACAGGGGTATTGTCCTGCAAAGAGAAACAAGGGCTGACCGTCTCCCAAGTTGGACAGCTGATAGAGAGGACCAAGGGGACCACTCCAGACCACTGCCTGTGGTGCAGGATCCATGCAGCTCCATATTAGAGAGGATCCACGCAGCCAGTCGTCGTTGCATTTGGTGCCTGCAAATGCCGGGGCGTGACGCGACTCCTTCACTCCAAGGGAGATTCCTTCTTGCTTCTTGTGCAGGCTAAAGACTTGTTACCTTCAGAGGATGCACAGCCAGGAAAATATTGCAGTTGCTGGAAGGAGCCAGAGAAATAATGTTGGAAGGCGGAGTTGTCAGTTCCTAGAGGGTCCGGTTGCAGTCCCGGTGGGCAGAAGTTTAAGTAAACAATGCAGAGGAGTCCTGCTGGAATCTTGCACGTCCAATCTGATGACCCACCCAAGAGGGAGACCCTAAATAGCCCAGGAAGGTGGATTGGTCACCTAGCAGGGTGACCACTTATCAGGGTAGAGCTGTGACATCACCTGCCTCTTGTGCTGCAGCTTGCTGCCTCAAGCTCTCCAGTGTGGGACAAGTCTGTTGTTCCTTGCTGGGTTTCTCCCTGGTCGATCCCCTGCAACCAAGAGCTCAGCTTTATCAGCTTGCAGCTCTTCTGGGGTTAGGTTCCACCCAATGAGTGGATCTTCCTCAAGAGCTAAATCCTCACTGGAGGCTCGAGCAGGGGGTACCTTTTTACCCCCACCGCTCTTTGTTTTAGGAATCTCTTGGGTCATGGTTCCAGGCTCCTAGGTTCCTTGATCTTTTTGCTTTTTTGCCTGTTCTCTGGTAAGAGCAAATATATACCGTGGGATGCCCAGCATTGCTGCATGGGCCTCCAATCGCACTTCAGCCAAAGCTGAAGTCTCCAAATCATCCCCAGGTAGACATTCTACAGGTAGGTCTGAGGGGACCACAACTTTTTTTTAGGGCCAGTAACCCCTTACCCCTCCAGCTGAAGTCAATAACTGCCATGGGGTGGCGCAGACTGTTATTATGAGCCTCAGTCACTTGGTACGTGAGACCAAGTAGATGTTAATCAAGGGACACCAGTTTTTCCAGTCACCATGGTGACACTGGAACCTGTGTCCCTGTAGGCCTCAGCCTCAACACCATTGATTAGGGGATGCTGCCTCTACTTACCCACATTAAGGGGACAGGCAGCAAGAGTGGCAAAGTCAATGCCCCCATTAGAGACCATCACAGCCTCAGTAGTCTCTCTAACTAGCCCCCAACCCCACTACAGTTCTTAAAGTGAGCCCAGCTACACTCTCTAGACTGACTGCTATTAGAAGTCCCACCACTACTGCTATTGCTAGGGGCACTAGGATTAGAAGTGGAGTTAGTAGTGGTGGAAGGCTTGGTGCTTTTCTTAGGACAGGAGCTCTCCCCTGCCCTATAGCCTTTGTTTCTGCAAACATAGCAGTGAGGCATTTTGAAGTTGGAAGAAGAGGAGTTTGTGAGCCTGATGAAGACTGTGTTTATCTTTGTCCCCACCTTTGTCTTGAGACTTACCTGCTTCCTTCTTTTTGTGGTCATCCCCTGTGTGAGCCTTCCTACTCACCCTGGTGCGGACACACTCGTTTGCCTTCTTTCCCTAATTCTTGGGGAGAGGTCAGATCAGAGTCCACCAGGTACTGAAGCAGCTGATCAGATACACAGTGGTTTAAAATGTGCTCTCTTACAGTTAGTTTATACTAGCCCTGATATCATTCACTTTGCTCCCATGCAACCAGCCTTCCATAGCTTTCATAGAATAGTCCACAAAATGTACCCAATCTTGAGGACTCTTTCTCGATCTTTATCCTATACTGTTCAGTAGTTAGACCAAACCCTTCTGACAGTGCTGCCTTTAAAGCTGTGTAGTTGTCTGCATCCTCTTCTCTGACAGTGAGTAGTATATCTCTTCCTTTGTCAGAGAAGGAGAGCCACAAAATTGCTGCCCACTGCTTTTGGGGGACCACTGTTCCTTACACGTACTCTCCAAAGCAGTGAACCATTTACAGATGCCATCTCCCACCTTGTAAGATGGGACTACAGTGTTTAAGTTCCTAGAGTAAAAAGAGTCCTCCTTGACCCTGGTGTCCCTGAAACAGAAATTGAAACTGCTGCCATCATGGGGCGCTAACCTCAAACCCTGCTTTTCCCTCTCCACTGCAATGCGTCCCTATCTAGGGACAGCTGCTGGAGCCTCAGCTTGGCTTCCTCCAACCTCAGTTGCCTAAGCTCCATATCTAGGGAATCTTCACCTGAACTATGACATGGGAATGGACAGAGGAGGATCTATCCCTCCTCCTCTTGGGAACCCTCTTCTTTCTACCTGCAGCACTCCTAAAAGGGCTGTAGTGTTCCCCAGGTTCTTCCTGACCCTCCCCAGTGTAGCCCAAGTCTACCCTTCCTCAGACTGGAGGGTCAGCTTCTACTTCTTCCTCTTCCTGGCTACCAGCATTGTCCTGGGCAGCCTGGAGGAGTAAGCCAAGAAGCAGACTCTTATTGGGATTTCTTCATCTCCAGTTCTCTCAGCATGCATCTCCCTTAACTCTTGGAAAGTTAGACCCTCATACTGAGAGCCCAGAGCCTGAGAGGTGTTCTCTACTGAAGACATGATGTCTAGCTACAGTGGTGTAGGAGTCCCTAACTACTCTAACACTAGATGAAGGAAGCTGGCTCTGTATATACTATATCACAATGAGATTTAGGCCCTCATTATGACTTTGGCACTCTTCCTTGAAGACCCCCAAAAGCAACGGGCACCAGAAGACTACCATTGCTGGCGGTCTTCCGCCCACCATTTTAGGGGTAACTGCTGAATTTCAACCACATTTTTGGCAAAAAAATCCAGCAGTAGTCGTGCTCGTAGGCAGAGGCGCTGGGGCAGTTCTACCATAGGCCCGCCCCACCAGAAGGTCTCCGCCTGCAGTATTATGTGCAATAATAGGACCTGGTGGTGTTCTGATGGTGGGGCGCTGCCGGAGGTGGAAGCGCACGTTCCCTGCTGGACAACCACCTCCCCAGACCAGGTCAGTTGATCCTTCGACAGGGGAGGGTGGCTACACCCTTCTTGAGTTGACTCCCTTTAGGGAGGGGACACAAACCTAACCCTATTGGTCCTCGTCCTCCAAACCAAGATGAAGGATTCTGCGGGGGGCACAGCAGCTCTGGACTCCTTAAGGGTTGTCCTAGCTGGGGTGATCACTCCTCCCTGTTTTTACTTATTTTCCTGCCGGACTTGCTGCCAAAACAGGGGCTTTGTCTAGATGGCGGGCAACTCCACTAGTTTGAGTGTCTTGGGGCACTGTGTCCCGAGGCTTGAACCTTTGAGGCTCACCACCAGGTATTACAGTTCCTCCAAGCAGGAGGTGTGAAGCCCCTCCACCCAGGACAGGCTTTGTTTCTCACCACTGACTGCACAAAGGCTCTCACCCCATGTGGTCAGAAACTTCTCTGAAAGTGGCAAGCCGGAACAGACCAGTCAATCCTGCACTAGTAGTTTGGCTAACATAAAGGGGGCATCTTTAAGATGCCCTCTGGGTGCATTTTTCAATGAATCCCACACTGGCATCAGTGTGGGTTTACTGTGCTGAGAAGATTGATACCAAACTTCCCTGTATTCAGTGAAGCCATTATGGAGCTGTGGAGTTCGTAATGACAAACTCCCAGACAATATACTCAATATGATAAACTGCACTTACACTGTCTACGAATAGACTTCGAGACTGTAGGGGCATATTGCTCATGCAGCTATGCCCTCACCTGTGGTATAGAGCACCCTGCCTTAGGGCTGTAAGGCCTGCTAGGGGGTGACTTATCTTTGCCACAGGCAGTGGTTTGTGGGCATGGCACTCTGAGAGGGGTGTTATGTCAACTTTGCCTTTTTCTCCCTACTAGCACACACAAGCTGCAAAGGCAGTGTACATGTGCTTGGTGAAGGGTCCCCCAGGGTGGCATAATACATGCTGCAGCCCTTGGGGACCTTCCCTGGCCGCAGGGCCCTTGGTACTGCTGTGTAGCTGTTTTAGTTATAGCTCCATGCATGTTGTTTTTTTTGGCACACTACGCCTGCCACTGTGCACTTTAACCTAGATATATTTTATCCTGGTTTGTTTATTATTTTAACAATAGCCACATTTGCGGTCTTGTTTTATTTCTCTCTATCTAGCTGTCCTTTGCCTAGGCCAGCACTGCTTTCTTAAACAAGACATTTTGCTCACTCTGTGCTTCTCTCAAGGCTGCAGTAAGATAGGATGCCAGTAAACGTGGTAAAGCTTTGTCTCTGGTACTCATAGAAACATACACATCCTTACGTAGGGACATTTTCTCATAACATCAGCTATTTTATTATAAAAACACTTTCCTGTCCCATACACATTAGAGCAGAGGTCTCCAAACTCTTTAATGCCGCGCCCCCCCAGTTGAAAAATAAAAATCACTGGGCCCCCCTCAGAATTTTTCACAACTATTTTATGAACATGGCAATGTTTAAATATGTCTGAACCTATTTAAACATTGCAGTTAAGTACTGTTACCTTTTTAAAACTGAAATAACATGCTTCTGCTTAAAACAAAGGCCTGTTATCTGTATAATATTTATTTTGGCCAGAGTCTGGGGCCCCCCCTGGGATCACTTCAGGCCCCCCTAGGGGGGCCCGCCCCCCAGTTTGAAGACCTCTGCATTAGAGGGAGATTCCTGCCAGATGGCCAAGACTGTATGCGGACGGCTTTGCTACAGCTGCTTATGCAGACTTCAGGCCTTTGCTCAGGTACGGGAGATGATGACAATTTTAATCCTGACATGCTTTATTGTCCTGGTTAATGCAGTACATCCTTTATTATGTAAGATGTAGCTGCTTCGTTAAAAACCTTATTGAAAATATATTGGCTCTGATTGTCCTTGTATATGTGAGACTAATGTAACTGAGAGAAACGGATGAGATCCGAGTGACCACGATTTCCCTGAGGAGTCAACTGTATCATGTGCTCGGCTGTCCTCAAATAGAGATGAGGTACTGCTAGTTAGCCGGAACCAGAAACCCGGACTGGGTCGACAGGTGTCACCTATTGTGGGTTAAACTCAGTATCCCACACCCAAGGCGATTCTGCAGCTGAAATCCAGCAGCCTCATTAGAATAATAAAAGCCTACACAACATGGTGCCACCAACGTTTGGTCAGGCTGTAATTTTTTGGGTCCCCCTGAGTATCTCTGTCTCACTACATACAAAGACATCTCAGTACTATATACAGAGACGTCGGCAGTATTGAGGATTTCCTCCTCAGCTAAGTAAGGAGTAACCTAACTAACATTGTAGGTTGTTCAAGCTTGAACTGTCTTACAGGAATTGCAACAGTTCCGTGACGACAACGCTTCTGCCAATGCTGCCTTCACAGGAATTAAGGATGTACCAATAACACCGACTGGCTGGATTCCAAAAGTTGGGGATCCAGTATGTGAAAAGGTTGCTGTGAAAAATAAGTTTGGTCCTTCTTATAGTGCAGTGGTCCCAGTCTTGGGAATAAACGGTACCAGAACTGTCATTCTACCACTGTTGGCTGGTGCTACAGAAAACAGCTTTGTATCTGTCAAGTTACACCCTGTGGCTGATCCGACACAGCAGACCAAGAGGAACAGCCAGTAGTTCCCGTATCCCTCTCATTACTGGTCAAGAAGTCCCTCTACAAGTTTTAAGCAGGAATGCTGACACTCCTCCAAGCTTGGGGAGGGTAGAAAATGATCTTGCATTAGTTCCACTAACATCTGTTACAACAAACAATAGTGAAAGTTCTGATCAATTTGACACAACTTCAACACAGACAGATGGCGTAATTTACTATGAACTACCTCAGGAGACCTCTACCAGTTCTCCTCCTACAAATGCAGCTCCAGCTTTTGCACAAACTGCTTCTGGATGCTTCACCGGCGTCAACGACATTTTTTTGGACTCATTTGCCTCTTCTACATCTGAACTGCCAAACACATGTAAGCTGATAAACTGGCTTAAAAATAATTAGTTTATTTTCCCATGGAACTATAAGTGGCTTTCCTTGGCTATACTAGCTTTCCTCCTTTGGATTGGCTTTGTCATAACATTCTTTCTATTAATACATGGTCATTTTCTTCCTGAAAGATCAAAAACCGAACTGGTGGATGAGGTCCTAAAAACAAAATTTTTCTTCTCACAAGGTCCACAGAGACTTGTCTTTCACGAACATTTCCCCTATACCAATTCCTGACGGGATTGTTTGGGATAAAGTACCATTTGATACATGCGGTCCGACACAGGCCATGTGTTTAAACAATCAATGAATGATGTAATAATACCCAGAGTTGTTTCCGATGACTGGGATGTGAAAACAGTTGATTCCATGATGATTGAATTGCAGTATTATACTATTTTTTATTACACGCAATGGAACATTGTCCAACTCCACCACAAGGGAGTTCAATTACGTATTCTGAAAAGTTTGCATATTTTTCTGGGCACAATGTCATATTATTTCAAATTGACATCAATGGAAAATGTACACATATTATTGACGGGAACGAAATTCATTTATTGGGATTCCTTTGTTTCCCAGTTGGCTATAGAAGGTTATGAATACTGGCTGAAGTCGATTGACTTCTAAAGTGTGTGGGGAACTAGAAATTGGCAAATAAGGGGGAAGGAAGCTTTATTCAGAGCATGTCTGATACCTGTTCAAATTATATTTTTAAATGAAACTGTACAACAAACTAGTTGTTTAGGCTTAGCAAAAATGAAGGAATTGAATACGCCCAGTATTCCTGCCTCTGCAAAATTTCACAAATGGCAAAAATATATAAATGTAACAGAAGACCAGCGCGATGAATGGGTCCAGAACGGAACTTTTAATGCTTCCCAGTCACGTCCTGGTGGGTGGTTATTGTGGCCAATAGATACCAATAGTGTCAAACGTTTTTATAAACTCCACTGGGTTTTTTAGAACTAGTAGGCCAGACCCTCAATATGTGTCACCCGAACATGTGGTTATAGTAACAACATACAGTGTAGGGAAACTATGCCAGCAACGGTTGAAGAGTTCCTCACTAGATGCTGTTAGAGAACACCTCAGTCTCCTGTCTAATAACAATGATTTACAGGACTTCCTGCTTGGCCCCAGAAAAGAACGCAGAAAACGCTTCTTATATGTAGTACCTAATGAAATTTGGAAGCTTTCCCAACAAGAAGCTTCTGCCTGGTTAAGGCAAATAGACCAGGAAAACTTACAGACAGCATTAGCTGTTGTAGATAATGGGATTAATACCCTGTCCGACCAGATCTAAACCCTCACATTGTTTCTTCCGCAATAGACATAATACAAAGTGATTTGTCCTTGTTACACCATGGACAAAGTCAACTAAGGTCCATTAGGCAGCTGGGTTGGACACTTCAAACATTGAAGGCAGGTACCGTACCCTAGCAACACGTTAGCGCAAGGGACATATTTTCTACATTTAACTTAACGCGGCAACAACAACTAACGCCTAAAAAAGAAGCAAATTATGTCATGTTAAACATCAAAAAGTTAGAAAAGTTGCCTTTTATTGTGGGTGAAATACCATCTGCCGAATGGTTAATACATGGGGTCATTAATCTGCCTATTTCAACACTTCAATTCACGTCCTGTTTAAAACACATTCCAGTAGGCAGATATGAAAGGCTGGGAGATAGTTACATCCATGAGGTGTAGGAGCTGCCCTGCTCATACAAATGTCTCAGTGGCATGAAAGAGGTCTTTTTTAGCAGTAGTGAATGCAAGACTTCTGTCAGCCATTTGCCATGCAGAGGCGTGTAACGCTTCAGCAGCGAACTTGGCTTGTTATCTGAAGGGAGTTCCAGTCCCCTTAATTAGACCTGAATTCCAGGTGCTTTCAAATGGCAGCTATATCCTCCTCAATAGTGAAAACTGCTGTGGGATGCGAGCCGGAATAGTTTATGTTGTTTCAGTCTACAAGATTGTTACATGCTGCAGGAACGTACTCTTCCTTCCACAAGACAGAGAAGTAGCTGAGATTTAGCCCCATATTGCTACTTCTAATGTGAATTTTGACAAGTTGAGCAGAGTCAGGGCTTTATTGTTCCAAAAACATGTGGCGCTCACATCTGCACGCAAGAACTACGCACTTCAGGTGGCAAGGTCATCAGCAGAGATGCAGTTCCTTTTAAGTACGAACTTTCCAAGACACATTGGTGAGCTTGTGGGACGATTATTTAATGCATCCAGTACTGCTGGAATCGCATATTTCTTTAAGGCTGTTGGTTCTGGTTTCGTTCACACCTTCTCCTCTATATTCGGTTTAATACCATCAGCCATCCACTCTATATTCTCCAGTATTTTCGGGGGATTTCAATAACTTTGTCTAGAATAGGTGGCATTTTGCTATTGCTACTTTTTCTGTGCAATGGCCGTCCCGCCGCAACAAAGAGGAAAGAAAGCGCCCACACTAGCGCAGCTGTGTCGTGAACGTATGATGCAGTACTTCGGAGCAACACTCCTGGAGCAATTGGAGTGTGACTGATCTGTCATTTAGACTGGTTTTGCATTGTGTGCAGCCTGTGTTTCGGTGCCTCTGGTTCTCGTTCAAACATGCACTGAAAGTTTGCCTTTCTACGCAGCGCTTGCTTTCATTAGACGCTGATCTGTTAATGTGGGTGCGTTTGCTACAGGAAGCTGCTTATGAGTTGCCCTTCATGGAGGATGCAGCTCTGAACTCATTATTGGGCACACCACGGAATGCTGCTGCCTTGGCTGACGATCAGGCTATTGAACACAAATGCTCCTTGGAAATGAGTTTCCTTCTTTGCCACCTGCCGAAGTGGAAGATTTCTGGTCTTCAAATGTCCTGGATTCTACTGGCAACTTCCAAAATGACTCCGACTCATAAAATTCGGCCTTTTTACGCCAAAAGATAATATTTTTAAATGGTCCTTTTATATATGCTCAGGTGTATTTTCTAACTTGTCATTATTGACATTTATTTATATATCTATTTTAGGTTGAGTCTTAGTAGCTTTTATACATAATTAGGCTTTGAACCATCTTTAAACCAGCAAGGGGAGGGTATGGTATAGCCACTTTAGTTATAGCTCCATGCACCTTGTTTTAGCACACTAGGCCTGCCGCTGTGCACTTTAACCTAGATATATTATATTGTGCTTCATTTATTATTTTAACAATAGCCACATTTGTGGTCTTGTTTTATTTCTCTCTATCTAGCTGTTCGTTGCCTTGGCCAGCACGGCGTTCTTAAACAAGACATTTTGTTTATTCTGTGCATCTCTCAAGGCTGCAGTAGGATAGGTTGCCAGTAAACGTGGTAACACTTTGTCTCTGGTATCCCTAGAAATATACACATCCTAACGTAGGGGCATTTTCTCAGAACATCAGCTGTTTTACTATGAAAACACTTTCCTGTCCCATACACACTAGAGGGAGATTCCAGCCAGATAACCACAACTGTATGCTGATTGCTGAACGCTTCTCTAAGCTGCTTATGCCTTAGGCCTTTGCTCAGGTATGGGGGATGTCTTCCAAGGGGAATCTGAAGGGCAGAACTAGAGCTTAACATGCTGTGCTCTAATACAGCCTAGGTAGGAATTAGTCTATTGACTCTAGGCCAATATGGTATAGTTATTTCTATGCTTTACTCTCCTTGTCACAGTTTTAATCCTGTCATACTTTATCATCCTGGTTATTGCAGTACATGCTTTATTATCTAAGATGCAGCTGCTTCATTAAAAACCTTAATGAAACATATACTGACTGATTGTCCTTGTATATGAGAGACTATTGTAACAGAGAAACGGATGAGATCTGAGTGACCACGATTTCTCGGCGGAGTCAATTGAGTCATGCACTCGGCTGCCTATTCATCCCTGCTCTCGGGAAGAGATGAGGCACTGCTAGTTAGCTGAACCAGAAACCCAGACTGGGGTGACAGGTGTCCCCTGTAGTGGGATAGACTCAGTGTCCCTCACCGCAGGCAATTCTGCAGCTCAAATCCAGTAGTCTCATTAGAATAATGAGAGCCTACGCGACAGTATCATGGGTACCTTTAACAAAGGACTTAGCCATGGGTGTGCCAATTGCAGAAACAAAAAGGTACCGATTTTGGGAAATAACACTGGTGCTGCAGCCTGGTTAGCAGGATCCCAGCATACTTTCAATCAAAGTTATCATCCACATTAGGCAAAAAGTGGAGGGGTAACCATGACAACAGTAGCACTTTCCTACACTAGGCTCTCAGCAAAGTTTGGAGCAAGGCTATGCAGGCCCTAGCTTACCCAAATCCAGGTGACTAGAATCCTAACACAAAGTGTACCTACAGTTAGTAAATAGTCTTTCCTGTGTAGAGTACCTAGTGACAGAGTAGTAAGGCAATTGCAAGTGTCTTATCCCACTGTTGCACCACCAATGTTGGAAGCTGCCCTAGAGTGTTGTGAGCACCTATGTTGTTAACACCTCTACCAGGTCCAGATAACCCCTATTAGTGAGGTGTAGGCAGTGACTTGGAAGCCAGGGCTCTCTAGAGGTAGCTGTGGATGAGCAGCCAAGACATATTTAGGAGACATGCAAAGCTTATGCAATACCACTCTAGTCGCGCAGCACTTTACTCACATGAAAAGAACCACACAGTGTTACAAAAATAAAGGTATTTTATTATGGTAACACAAATACTAAAATACTGAATGGGCAATACTCCACTAGCAGGTGAGTAAACACACTATTATATACAAATCAGAAATCAATAACTGGCATAGAGACAGTAGAAAACAATGAAATAACAGAATAAAATGGAGACCCTAGGGAGAGACCAAATCATATACTAAGTAAGTGGAATGCTGAAGTCAGTCCCCCACACAAGGAAGTGGAACCTCTAGAGGGGAGCTGGAGGAACTAGGAACTCCAAAAGGTACGTACAAGGGTGCCCCCTAGCGACGGGGAGAGAAGAGGTAAGTACCTGGCTTTTCTCAAACCCACAAGTAAACTTTGTAAAAGGACTGTGGAAGACCCAAGCAAGACTGGAAGAAACCATAAGGTGGATCCTGAGAGAAGAGGACCTGCAAATGAAAGGGACCAAGTCCAGTTTGAGTTGGAGTGCCCATTGGGGCAGGAGCCACTACCCACTCTTCTGGAGATGCAGGACCAGGTCGGCGGTGAAGACAACGAGTCGACTATGCAGCACAGGAGCAGAAGAAGAGATACAGGAGTGATGCAGTTGATGTCCCGTGTCAGACGAAGAGTTGCAGTCAGTCAGTGGTGTGAGGAACCACCAACAAACCTTGGCAAAGACAAGAGATCCAGAATAAGAGTTGCAGAGCTGCCAGGGACCAGGAAGGTTCAGGTGGACTCAACCCACGGAGGGGAATCCCAGGTGACCCTCAGCAGTGAGGAGAGCAAGAAGTCAAGGTTGGAGTCCTCACAGGCAGCAAGGAACGGAGTCACAGTAAGGCCCACTCAGCACACCTGGAGAGCAGTTCCACACATTGTTGGAGCAACAGGCAGGAGACTGTACTTTGCAAGGAAGATTGCTGGAGGCCGGGGCTACAAGGAGCCTCAATATCCCTTGGAAGAAGAGCCAACAAGCCTTGGTAGCTGTAAGAATCATGGTGCACAGGGGTACTGTCCTGCAAGGAGAGGCAAAGGCTTACCATCTCCCAAGTTTGACAGCTGATATTGATGACCAAGGGGACCATTCCAGACCACCACCTGTGGTGCAGGATCCACGCAGTTACGGAGGAGAGAGGATCCACGCAGCCGGTCGTCATTGCACTGGGTGCCTGCGGATCCAGGGGAGTCACTCCTTCACTCCAAGGGACATTCTTTCTTGCTTCTTGAGCAGGCTGAAGACTTGTCACCCTCATTGGATGCAAGACAGGGGAATGTTGCATTTGCTGAAAGGAGCCACAGAAACAATGTTGCAAAGCGGAGTTGTCGCTGGAGTTCCAGATTGTCAGTTCCTGGAGGATCCAGTTGCAGTCCAGTTGGCCAGAAGTTCAAGTAAGCGACACAGAGGAGCCCTGCTGGAATCTTGCACATTGAATCTGAGGACCCCATCCAAAAGGGAGTCCCCTAACAGCCCAGGAAGGGGGACTGGTCATTTAGCAGGGTGACCACCTATCAGGGGAGGGGTGTGACGTTACCTGCCTGACCTGGCCCCTGAGTTGCTCCCAGAGGCCTCTCGCCACCTTGGATTCAAGATGGCAGAATGAAATGGCCACCTGAAGGAGCTCTGGGCACCTCTCCTGGGGTAGTGATGGACAGGGGAGTGCTCACCTCTAGGCACCAGGGATTTTTTATTTCCTTTTCTTATATGTGGGGAGCTTCCCTGGAGGGGCAAATTGTCTTTAGGCCACTTCTACCCACCTTGGGGGGGCAGATTGGCCTATTTTTATTACGCCAATCAAACCACTAGACACCAGGGATTTTTTTTTTTTGTGTGTCAATTTCACGCAAGGGGAGCAACCCCTTAGGCAAGGGTCGTTCAACTGGGGGCGGCAAATTTATTTTGGGCCATTTCGGCCCCCCCTTGGGGGCAGATTGGCCGATTTATTTAGGCCAATCTGTCCCCAAGTGGGGCAGAAACCACTAGGCCATGGGGACTTTCTTTTTGCGCCACTTTCACGCACGCAAGGGAAACAACCCCTTAGGCAAGGGTCGCTTCCCTGGTGGAGGGGTGATGCAAATTTGTTCTAAGTAATTTCTGCTCCCCATGGGGGCTGATCGGCCTATTTCTATTAGGCCTATCCGCCCCTGGGGGGGCAGAAAACATTTAGGCACCAGGGATTGGTGTGTGTGTGTGTGTTTTGTTTTTGGGGGCGGAGGGGTGCAAGCACCTTTGGGCACGGGTCGCTCCCCTTGGAGGCACATTACTGTTGGCCATATCGGACCCCTTGGGGGCAGATCGGCCTATTTTTGGAAGGCCCACATGCCCCCAAGCCCACCAGAGGACACAGAATATATTTTTATTTTTTTCCAAAATAAGAGGGTGGGAGTAGGGCCAAGCCCCCACCCCAAAGAAATGGGGCCAAAGTTGTTCTAGCCACTATTTGGCAGATTGGACATTTAACCCAGAACCACACACCGGGGGGGGGGGACAAAAAGTCTACTAGGGGGTAACAGTCTTTCAGCTCCCCCAGCACACTAAAATATCTTATCCCACGGCAAGCAAGAGGACATTTGATTATTTGGGTTCTGGTTTTACATTTGGGCCATGAGAGCTTGGCTAACTCTCAAAATCGTCCCACTTGGAATGTTGAGGGCTCCACGTTTTGGATTTTGGGACGCTGCCATGAAGAGAAATCCACAAGACCTAGACATATATGAAAACTAAACATCTGTGTGAGTCCAGGGTGGTGTACTTCACGTGCACCCGCACCATTTTCTTACCCATAATGCCCTGCAAACCTCCAACATTGCAGGAAACCACCCATTGTTTCTACATTTTTGCAATGGAACCTTCCAGAATCTGCAGGAATCCACAAAATTCCTAAACCCCAGCATTGTCTCATCTATGCCGATAAAAATTATGCCCCACTTGTCAGCCTTGAAATGTATTTTTTTCAAACTGCCCTTTTGGACCCACTTTGGTTCCCCCTTAATTTTGAAATATTTTTGGCTCTTCCCTGTCACAGGCACTTGACCCACCTACACAAGTGAGGTATCATTTTTTCCCGGAAGACTGAGGGGGAACGTTGGGTGGTAGGAAATTGGTCACGGTGTAATGATTCCACACAGAAATGTGGGGAAAAAAATATTTTTTGTGTGCTAAATTTGAGGTTTGCTGAGGATTCTGGGCAAGAAAACACTGGAGGATCCACGCAAGTCACACCTCCCTGGATTCCCTTGGGTGTCTAGATGTCAAATGTCTGGGTTTGGTAGATTTCCCCTTATGGTTGCTGAGCTCAGGACCAAAAACGCAAGCTCGCTCTCCAAACAAACCCCTGCCAACCAAAAAAAACAGGTACTTTTGTATTTGATAATTTGTATGTGTCCAGATAGTGTTTTGGAGAATTTCTTTTCACAGGCACTACTAGTCCTACCCACACAAGTGAGGCACCATTTTTATTGGGGGACTTGGGAAAACACTGCGTGGAAGGAAATTTGTGGCTCCTCTCAGATTCCAGAACTTTCTGTCACTGAAATGTGAGGAAAGTGTTTTTGGGTCAAATTTTGAGGTATGCAAAGGATTCTGGGTAACAAAGCCTGGTGAAGGCCTCACAAGTCACCCCATCCTGGATTCCCCTAGATGCCTAGCTTTTAAAAAATGCACAGGTTTGGTAGGTTTCCCTAGGTGCCAACTGAGCTAGAGGCCAAAATTCACAGCTAGGCACTTTGCAAAAAACAGCTCTGCTTTCTTTGGGGAAAATGTGATGTGTCCATGTTGCGTTTCCTGTCACAGGCATTAGGCCTACCCATGCAAGTGAGGTGCCATTTTTATCGGGAGAGGTAACACAGAATAGCAGAACAAGTGTTCTTGCCCCTTGTCTTTCTCTACATTTTTTCCTTCCAAATGTATGACAGTGTATAAAAAAAGAAGTCTATTTGATAAATGCCCTGTAATTCACATGCTAGTATGGGGACTCCAGAATTCAGAGATGTGCAAATAACCACTGCTTTTCAACACCTTTAACCATTTTGGAAATACAAAGGTTTTCTTGATACCTATTTTCACACTTTATATTTCAGCAAATGAATTGGTGTATACCTGGCATAGAATGAACACCCATTGCAAGGTGCAGCTCTTTTATTGGCTCTGGGTACCTAGAGTTCTTGATAAACCTACGAGTCCTATATACCCCCGCAACCAGAAGAGTCCAGCAGATGTAACGGTATATTGCTTTCACGAATCTGACATCGCAGGAAAACGTGGAGAAAAATGCCTGTTTTTTTTTAGCTCAATTTCAATTATATTTTTTATTTTAGCTGTTACTTTCTGTAGGAAAACCTTGAAGGCTCTACAAAAATGACCCCCTGCTTAATTCAGAATTTAGAATTTTTCAGAAATGTTTAGCTATCCGGGATCCAGCATTGGTTTCACACCCATTTCTGTCACTAACTAAAAGGAGGTTGAAAGCACAAGATGGTGATTTTTGTACTGAAAACCCCTTTGTTGATACAATTTTCAGGGAAAATACAAATGCTTTCTTCTGCAGCCCTTTTCCCCATTTTTCTGAAAAAACCGAAATTTTTGCTGTATTTTGGCAATTTTCTTGGTCTCCTCCAGGGGAACCCACAAACTCTGGGTACCTTTAGAATCCCTAGGATGTTGGGAAAAAAGGATGCAAATATGGCGTGGATAGCTTATGTGGACAAAACGTTATGAAGGGGGGTGGTTTGGGGAAGCCAGCAGCTAAAGTGTTATTCAATGACATATTCCATTTGTCAACAACCTATGGATTAAGTGAACTGCAACTAAGGGGGAGGGGAGATTTTTTTTTTTATTGTTTTTTAGTGGTGAAGGGTAATGAATGTTTTGAGAACATCAAGAATGTTTTTAAGAATGTTTATGAAAATCAAGTCTTCACAATGCTAGTCCACTCTCTATTAATATGTCAATGAAAATTCAATAAAAATACTTTTCACTTTGATGGCTCAGGCTACTTAGCGGGCAGTACCATGATTGATGTCTAAGGTAAATGGTCAGCAACTTGCTAGTCAGGGGCTTCCTCAGAGCCAACACCAAGATCTGAGCCTGTGGTGGTGCAGAGGAAGGTACCATCAGGTCAGAATCATCTACCACGTAGGATCAAGGTCATCCTTGGGACTGGCAGAAAGTAATAAAGGATCATGGTCAAAACGTGCAACATGGCCTTTCGAAAGGCCTTGGCATGAGAAGAGTTGGTCGATTGAGCCAGGAACTCCTGCCTTATCCTTTGGAGAACCATGATAATTTCCTAATACGAAGATAAGATCGGTGGCGTTTAACAGTGTGGCAAAGTCTTTGATCAGTACCTGGAGAGTGGTTATTTCCTCACAGAAGATTACAACATCTCCTTCATATGGGGGGGGGGGGGGTGTTAATGAGGAACCTTAGGGAAATTGAATTGTGTGTGCAGCTGATGAAAAAAATCATCTTGTGACACCATGGACAGGGTTACACCCGAAGATCCTATGAGGTAACATTTGAACTTGTCAATATTTAATTTGCTGGAGATTTAAACAGTAAATAAAGATCAGCTCAATATCCTTGCTGGTTGGAGAAAAACAAACTGACATAGGGCACCAAATATAACCAAATGCCATCACACAACATAAGACTTATTGCTGAGCAGAAATTCTAGAACCAGTCTGGAGCCTTGAGGATAAGATCAGAATCTGCACAAAGCAGCATCTTTTAGAAGCTACACATTTTTTGTTGAGCTCCAGGCACTGTACACCAAAAGCGTGATTGCACGAATAAATGATGCTACAGCCTGTTCATTACTACAAACTAGGACAACTCAAGATCTAGCCAATGGGTTTTTCAGTAACATGATGGAACATCCAGCCACTACAATGATGAGCACTAATTTTAAATTTACAATGATTTGGTAGGTGATTTATTTAAAAAACACTAATAATTATACTGCAGAGATATTGTACATTACACCTAAAAAAAAATGTATGCTGTCCTTCATTTACAGCTGTAAGAAAAACAATTCCCTTCTCAACCAATGTTCACTTCAAAGTGTATATTTCTACTACACAAACCTAACTGTATACATAAGTAACGAAACAAACAAGAACCACGCAACTTCAATCTGTTCATCTAGATTAATTTACAATGCTTACTCAAAACACAAATTACAAATCCCACTTTTACTTACACAATAATCCGACGATTCAGGAACCAGTATTTTCGTCTGTGTCTGTCGTATCCAATTGGTTCATGTCGAATATAGGGTTTATTTTTTTGGATTTCAGGGACACAATCATGCACACCTGGAACCTTGTGTGCCACACAGACTTCACACTGCCATTCATCCTCTGGTACCTCCTCAAGTGGTGGTTTAACACACTCCAAGTGGTATACTGCAGAACAGGTTTCACAGCACAGTAAATCCCCCAGTTTGTGACAGACCCTACAATGGTCATCATATTGGATAACACCTTCAGACATTAATTCCTCCCGTGCAATATTTGTTGTAAGAAATTGATCCACTAAAAAATGTAGAACTTTGATTTTACTGTTTATTGGTCCGTATGGATAATCCTCCATTTCTTGATAAGGAAGAACATGATGGTATTCCACGTCACTCTCGCAGTACACTCTCACAATTTCAGGCCACGTCATTCCGTCAATAAAATACAAAGTAGAATTCACGCTGTCTTTGATGTCCGCGGGTCCAAAGGTAGTATTGGAAATATCTTCTTCACGTAGAACAGCTTTCAAAAGCGCTATGTGCGTCTCTGCCAGGAGAGTACATTGTTCCTGGCACATTAGAGCAGCGCAGAAATCTTCAAAACGAAAAGGAGATAGCCGTAAAACCGTACCAAAGTTGCGCAGTACCTCATAGACGGCATTAACTTCCAATATGTGCTCTGTGGGCACCATCAGATCTTCTGAAGATTTAGGAAGTTCAAGAGGGGGGATGTCTTTTTCTTCCAAAATGGGGGAGCGAGGTCGATGAACCCTTGGTTTTCGCCTTCCTGCAAAACAAAGTAGGAACTATTACTTATGCAATTTAAAACATTAAACCATCATACTAATATCAAAGAGATTTCCATTCAACTGTGAAAACACCTGTATTAAGAATTTCACAACTACCTCTCTTCAACAACACACCTGTGTTTATGAAATGTCTGCTGGCCTACAGTCTAAAACACCACAATTATGAAGATAGAGCAAAAACCTTCTAAAAAGGTCAAACATTTTTGGTACAAGTTAATGAATTTGAGTTACATCAAATATAACCTGTAACATACATGGGTATTATAAAGTCAAGTTACAACAGAAACGTCTTAGGACTCAGTGCCTGCACTCCACAGATATTGACAGCGAGCCTTTCCTTACCAACTACTGTAGTTCACTCAGCCCCGAGAAGAAGCACCATGACAGACTACAAGAGAAAGTCTGAAAAGCTGTGCACTGCAAAACAGGTTAAAAATTGAGATCTTTTTCACAATCTGTTGTAGGGCCAGAAAAAATAAAGGCTGGCAGAGGAGCAGGAGAGGCAAACAACTGAGAAACCAGAATTCAATGGCTGAAGCCAGCTGGCAAAGGGGACTACAACAGCAATGGAAGTGAGCAAGGTAACCTATCACACTGCCTGTTTTGGACGGAAGAGCTGGAGAGTATAGGTGTTTGGAAGGGATGGACACAGGAGCGGGTGGTGATGAGAACAGTGTGAAAAGGTAGAGGAGGAAGGAAAAAACGAGTCCATAAGGGGTAAAAAAGGATTCTCCGACATAAGAGATGCAAAAAAGCAGGGAAGTCTGCAGTGTGTTCAGCCCCATGGAATGTAACACTAAATAAGGTCCATGAACAGAAATGGCATGAAGAAAATCCATCTCACTGCCAAATCTTATTTTAGGATAAGCATTTTGCTTATTCATATGTTTGGTTACAAGAAGATCTATAAATACACATATAATATCTGGCAGCCATATTAACAGTATTTTATCATACAGTTTGGGGCTTTAAGTATGCTATTCAGAACAAAATAAATCAAGCAGAATGCTGCTACCCTCTGCAAATAGCCATGAAATCCAAGTGTATTATTTACTCTAAAAAGAGCAGCCAAAGTACAGAGCTACGTAGAATTATTAGAAATCTTTCACATTTTTGTTACATTTCTTTATCAAAGTGGTAATGGCAACAAGGTTGCATCATTACCTGCTTAGGGACAACAGGAAAAAATTATAACTCGAGTGCATAACCAAGTTATTCAGTGCTAAAACAATTACCTCCACTGTTCTAGATATTACTTGAGTGAAACAAACTAGAATTTTTCTTAAAGTGCTTTAGGCAACACAATTACAATGGACAAAAAAGTATTGTATACATGTTAGTATCGGTGTGGTCTGATAATTCCAAATCCTACAAAAGAATCTCTATATATTTACTGATGCCACATTCACTCATCAATTCAACTGGTATATAGTGGCTTTTATACTGTACTGACGGGAGTGTGGCATTGTAGAGATAGATTAATTTAAGGGCAATGAAACAATATTTGCACTCTCTATAATATAACAATCAATGATGGAATAACCACACAAATAGATATGTTTTCCGTGCTTTCCCAAAATCCTGTGATGTAGTAATTTCTGGAAACCAATAAAATCATAGACACTTCAATTGAACTCAAACGACGATATAAAGTGCAACATTTAATAAAGCAGGTTAAAGCATCCTGTAGCAAACATCCTAGAAAGTGACTATTTTTTTATGACAATTTTTAACTTAGACAGTTGCTCTCTGCCATATATGGTAAGCAAAACAAGTGCATGAACTTCAGCGCATAATAGATGCTGACAAAGAGGAAGCCGGTTTTCACAAACAAGAAAGATACCCTAGTAGAGTAATGTTACAATCTGGGCGCTGAAAATAGATACAACAGCATAAAAAAAGAAATGTCTGCTGGGGTAAAAACACAAGTTTACATAAAAGGAATTATCAGTACTTTTGAAGTGATACAGTAGATCAGGCTTCAGTAAAATATTCTGCATGAATAGCACACCTGGACATGTTTTGTTTTCTTACTACATAAAAACAACATTTCAAGAATCAAGTAGATGAATGGGATTGGTGTTGAAAATGCCCATTGGGCTGTCATTTGAAAGAAGGCAAAAAAGGAGGGTAATTGTGCAAAGGCTGACAGAGGTGCCATGTGTATTCTTTATCACGGACTAATGGAGGGAAGGGAGCCAGACATTTATTGCTAGCCTAGGACCGCTGTTGCTCAAAAGTGATCTCAGGACATGATGGGAGAGTCAGATCGAAACAAGCATTGGCAAAGCCAATGGGGCTTGCCTATGCGAGAGCTACTGGCTGTGGCAATGTGTTTACACAAATTTGTGAATTCTCTTATTAGCGCTCTGACTTAACGTGAACTTAGTTGCTAACTCAATGTTTGGCACCAAAAGGGGTTGGTGGTGTCTTTACAGAAGACGCAGATGTCTGCTGTGCCCTGCCTCCCTTAACCAATATATATTTTATAAGATTCCAGCACCTTGATAAATGTACCTTAATACATGTATACCTTACGATTGGAGAGTCATCCATGAAGATAAGCTGTGCACTTATGTACAAAAAGTTAGCGAGAAAAAGCGCACAACTGGTGAGTGCAAAGATAAAATATATTGGCTCAAAGACAGGGGAAACAACGAAACCGGTGAAGTCAAATATTCAGTAGCTCCGTAATGTAATGAAAAGTTCAGACCCCCATCAGTGACAATTAACCAGAAGAACCCAGGTGTAATTAATTTTCTATTTGAGTAATTAATTTATTAAGACACTTCCCAGATATCAAATTGAAGCACAGGAAAATATGAACATGAGCATTTAACTTGAATGCAGTAAAATACGTGTAAATGTCAATACTCACAACAGTTAAACAATGACAGACAGAAAAAAGTGCAATACATCAACAATTAATATACAGGGAGTGCAGAATTATTAGGCAAATGAGTATTTTGACCACATCATCCTCTTTATGCATGTTGTCTTACTCCAAGCTGTATAGGCTCGAAAGCCTACTACCAATTAAGCATATTGGGTGATGTGCATCTCTGTAATGAGAAGGGGTGTGGTCTAATGACATCAACACCCTATATCAGGTGTGCATAATTATTAGGCAACTTCCTTTCCTTTGGCAAAATGGGTCAAAAGAAGGACTTGACAGGCTCAGAAAAGTCAAAAATAGTGAGATATCATGCAGAGGGATGCAGCACTCTTAAAATTGCAAAGCTTCTGAAGCGTGATCATCGAACAATCAAGCGTTTCATTCAAAATAGTCAACAGGGTCGCAAGAAGCGTGTGGAAAAACCAAGGCGCAAAATAACTGCCCATGAACTGAGAAAAGTCAAGCGTGCAGCTGCCACGATGCCACTTGCCACCAGTTTGGCCATATTTCAGAGCTGCAACATCACTGGAGTGCCCAAAAGCACAAGGTGTGCAATACTCAGAGACATGGCCAAGGTAAGAAAGGCTGAAAGACGACCACCACTGAACAAGACACACAAGCTGAAACGTCAAGACTGGGCCAAGAAATATCTCAAGACTGATTTTTCTAAGGTTTTATGGACTGATGAAATGAGAGTGAGTCTTGATGGGCCAGATGGATGGGCCCGTGGCTGGATTGGTAAAGGGCAGAGAGCTCCAGTCCGACTCAGACGCCAGCAAGGTGGAGGTGGAGTACTGGTTTGGGCTGGTATCATCAAAGATGAGCTTGTGGGGCCTTTTCGGGTTGAGGATGGAGTCAAGCTCAACTCCCAGTCCTACTGCCAGTTCCTGGAAGACACCTTCTTCAAGCAGTGGTACAGGAAGAAGTCTGCATCCTTCAAGAAAAACATGATTTTCATGCAGGACAATGCTCCATCACACGCGTCCAAGTACTCCACAGCGTGGCTGGCAAGAAAGGGTATAAAAGAAGGAAATCTAATGACATGGCCTCCTTGTTCACCTGATCTGAACCCCATTGAGAACCTGTGGTCCATCATCAAATGTGAGATTTACAAGGAGGGAAAACAGTACACCTCTCTGAACAGTGTCTGGGAGGCTGTGGTTGCTGCTGCACGCAATGTTGATGGTGAACAGATCACAACACTGACAGAATCCATGGATGGCAGGCTTTTGAGTGTCCTTGCAAAGAAAGGTGGCTATATTGGTCACTGATTTGTTTTTATTTTGTTTTTGAATGTCAGAAATGTATATTTGTGAATGTTGAGATGTTATATTGGTTTCACTGGTAATAATAAATAATTGAAATGGGTATATATTTTTTTTTGTTGAGTTGCCTAATAATTATGCACAGTAATAGTCACCTGCACACACAGATATCCCCCTAACATAGCTAAAACTAAAAACAAACTAAAAACTACTTCCAAAAATATTCAGCTTTGATATTAATGAGTTTTTTGGGTTCATTGAGAACATGGTTGTTGTTCAATAATAAAATTAATCCTCAAAAATACAACTTGCCTAATAATTCTGCACTCCCTGTATGAAGTGAAATATATGGAAAATGTCACTTACCCAGTGTACATCTGTTTGTGGCATTAGTCGCTACAGATTCACATGCTGTGCACAGTCCGCCATCTGGTGTTGGTCTCGGAGTGTTACAAGTTGTTTTTCTTCGAAGAAGTCTTTTCGAGTCACGAGACCGAGGGACTCCTCCCATTTCGACTCCATTACGCATGGGCGTCGACTCCATCTAGATTGTTTTGCCCGCAGAGGGTGAGGTAGGAGTTGTGTATGCTAGTAATAGTGCCCATGCAATGGAGTGAATGCGTATGTACATAATAACGTTTTAAGTAATAGATTTACAAATGTACAAATGTTTTAAGATCTACTTCGAAACGGCTACAGGCTCCCGGGGAGGCGGGTGGGCGCATGTGAATCTGCAGCAACTAATGCCACGAACAGATGTACACTGGGTAAGTGACATTTTCCGTTCAATGGCATGTGTAGCTGCAGATACACATGCTGTGCATAGACTAGTAAGCAGTTATCTCCCCAAAAGCGGTGGTTCAGCCTGTAGGAGTTGAAGTAGTTTGAAATAATGTTCTTAATACAGCTTGACCTACTGTTGCTTGTTGTGCAGTTAGCACATCTACACAGTAGTGCTTGGTAAATGTATGAGGCGTAGACCATGTTGCTGCCTTACATATTTCGTTCATTGGAATATTTCCTAGAAAGGCCATGGTAGCACCTTTCTTTCTGGTTGAGTGTGCCTTTGGTGTAATAGGCAGTTCTCTTTTAGCTTTAAGATAGCAGGTTTGAATGCACTTAACTATCCATCTAGCAATGCCTTGTTTTGAAATTGGATTTCCTGTATGAGGTTTTTGAAAGGCGATAAATAGTTGTTTTGTCTTTCGAATTAGTTTTGTTCTGTCAATGTAGTACATTAGTGCTCTTTCGATGTCTAATGTATGTAGTGCTCTTTCAGCTACAGAATCTGGCTGTGGGAAGAACACTGGTAATTCTACCGTTTGATTTAAGTGGAACGGTGAGATTACTTTTGGTAAAAATTTAGGATTGGTCCGTAGAACAACTTTATTTTTGTGTATTTGAATAAATGGTTCTTGAATGGTAAATGCTTGAATTTCACTCACTCTTGTTAGAGATGTGATGGCAATTAAAAATGCAACTTTCCACGTTAAGTATTGCATTTCACAAGAGTGCATGGGCTCAAAAGGTGGACCCATGAGTCGTGTTAGGACAATGTTGAGGTTCCATGAAGGAACTGGTGGTGTTCTTGGTGGTATAATTCTCTTTAGGCCTTCCATAAACGCCTTTATGACTGGTATCCTAAACAATGAAATTGAGTGCGTAATTTGTAGGTAAGCAGAAATTGCCGTAAGATGTATTTTAATGGAAGAGAAAGCTAGGTTAGATTTTTGCAAATGTAGTAAGTATCCTACTATTTCTTTTGCAGATGCGTGTAAAGGTTGAATTTGATTATTATGGCAGTAATAAACAAATCTTTTCCACTTATTTGCATAGCAGTGTCTAGTGGTAGGTTTTCTAGCTTGTTTTATGACCTCCATACATTCCTGTGTGAGGTCTAAGTGCCCGAATTCTAGGATTTCAGGAGCCAAATTGCTAGATTCAACGATGCTGGATTTGGATGTCTGATCTGTTGTTTGTGTTGTGTTAACAGATCTGGTCTGTTGGGTAGTTTGACATGAGGTACTACTGAAAGGTCTAGTAGTGTTGTGTACCAAGGTTGCCTTGCCCATGTTGGTGCTATTAGTATGAGTTTGTTTTGACTCAACCTGTTTACTAGATATGGAAGGAGAGGGAGAGGGGGAAAAGCGTACGCAAATATCCCTGACCAGTTCATCCATAGAGCATTGCCTTGGGATTGATCTTGTGGGTACCTGGATACGAAGTTTTGGCATTTTGAGTTTTCCTTTGTTGCAAATAGATCTATTTGAGGTGTTCCCCAAATTTGAAAGTAATTGTTTAGTATTTGGGGGTGAATTTCCCATTCGTGGGTTTGTTGGTGATCTTGAGAGAGTGTCTGCCAACTGGTTCTGAATCCCTGGAATAAATTGTGCTATTAGGCAAATGTGGTTGTGAATCGCCCAATGCCATATTTTTTGTGTTAGGAGGCACAACTGTGTCAAGTGTGTCCCTCTTTGTTT
Source organism: Pleurodeles waltl (assembly GCF_031143425.1). Classification (NCBI taxonomy): domain Eukaryota; kingdom Metazoa; phylum Chordata; class Amphibia; order Caudata; family Salamandridae; genus Pleurodeles; species Pleurodeles waltl. The sequence continues at coordinate 1,048,443,956 of NC_090446.1, read as the reverse complement.
GTTTAGATAATACATTGTTGTCATGTTGTCTGTTTTGACAAGAATGTATTTTTGGGTTATTATGGGTTGAAATGCTTTCAGCGCTAGAAATACTGCTAACAGTTCTAAGTGATTTATGTGAAACTGCCTCTGATGTATGTCCCATTGTCCTGTGTTGATTGAGGTGTGCTCCCCACCCTGTCATGGAAGCATCCGTCGTTATGACGTATTGTGGCACTGGGTCTTGGAAAGGACGCCCTCGGTTTAAATTTTTACTGTTCCACCATAGAAGCGAGATGTATGTTTGGCGGTCTATCAACACCAGATCTAGAAGTTGACCCTGTGCTTGTGACCATTGTGATGCTAGGCACTGTTGTAAGGGCCTCATGTGCAATCTTGCGTTTGGGACAATGGCTATGCATGAAGACATCATGCCTAGGAGTTTCATTACCATTTTGACTTGTATCTTTTGTGTTGGATACATGGCCTGTATTACCTTGTGAAATGTTTGAACCCTTTGTGGACTTGGAGTGGCAATCCCTTTTGCTGTGTTGATTGTCGCTCCTAAGTATTGCTGTGTCTGACACGGCAAAAGGTGTGACTTCGCGTAGTTGGAGAAACCTAGCCTGTGAAGGGTCTGTATGACATATTTTGTGTGCTGTGAACACTGTCTTAGCGTGTTGGTTTTGATTAACCAGTCGTCTAAGTACGGGAACACATGTATTTGCTGCCTTCTGATATGTGCAGCTACTACTGCCAGGCATTTTGTAAAAACTCTTGGCGCAGTTGTTATTCCGAATGGCAACACTTTGAATTGGTAATGTATTCCTTGGAATACAAACCTTAGGTATTTCCTGTGTGAAGGATGTATTGGTATATGGAAATACGCATCTTTTAGGTCTAATGTTGTCATGTAATCTTGCCATCAGCCTTGAAGTCGCACGTGGCCGGGCCGACCAGGCCCTGACGGGGGATCAAAAAAAACCCTAAGGGCCACCGGAGCTCTTCAAAATTCGGTGTCGATTTGTTCTAACTAACCCGATACCAAACGCAAACAATACCGACGATTTTTTCCAAGATTCTAACTAACTTTCCGACCCGAAACCCGGAGCGAAAAGGAACACGTCCGAACCCGATGGCGGAAAAAAAACAATCTAAGATTGAGTCGACGCCCATGCGCAATGGAGTCGAAATGGGAGGAGTCCCTCGGTCTCGTGACTCGAAAAGACTTCTTCGAAGAAAAACAACTTGTAACACTCCGAGCCCAACACCAGATGGCGGTCTGTGCAGAGCATGTGTATCTGCAGCTATACATGCCATCGAACATATATATATATATATATATAGACATACACACACACACAGCCAAGCTGGATAATTAAGAATAAAAATGATATGTGCACAGCCAAGCTGGATAATTATTAAGCATAAAAATGAATAACCATGGGGGTCAAATCCATCAGCATCCTTGCCAACATCAAGTCAGGGAACTCCGAACGGTGAGACAAGAGAACTTCCCCAGCGGGATCTAACTGGGCAGTACGTCCACTCCCAAATCGAGCTCCTCTGTGACAGTGTTAAGTTTTCTCCGCGTTATATACCTTAAATTAACTCAACAGGAAGATTCTAGCGATCAATCCCCCCTTCAGTTATTGACTTTACATGCTGGCTGTACTTGGTCTGTGTCGAACACATGCAAAAGAACTGTCCAGTCCCCAATGCGCATTCCGAAAACAGAGCTGTACCTTTCTCTGCTGAAAACATCCTCACCCTGGTACACTCTTACAACCTACGCATTCCCCACAATATGCTCCCTGTTCTTGTAAGAAGAGCAAAAAAACTTGTTCAGTGTAGAAAACAAGCTGTGTGGAAAAATACCTGCGCCAACGATGTGACGGCACCTGAAGCTAAGCACAAAATAGAGTCAGTGGTCAAGATGGAGTCAGTGGTCAAATACAAATAGCATTACAGCATGTGATTTTAATCTAAAGGATGGGGAGAAATGCGCGATAGCAGCATTTCACTCCAGGAGGAGCACACTTGACACTAAAGCAGACACAAGGCATGGTGTTCACAAGTCGTACAGTGACGTGACCAAAGCAGGCAGCTAATTTGGTGGCAGTGCGCAGTCACAGTGCCTCAAGCGGCGAGTGTGACCTCAAAGCTAGCACCAGGACAGCTTTAGCCATCTGCTTCATAGCAGAACCTATAACTACAATAGTACTGCGTTTACTGCACAAATCACTAAAACATATGCCCAATGGTGCCTGTCAAAAGGCATTTATTTGTACACTGCTTCAGTCTCCAGGTACAGGGGCTCTGCAGATGAGGGGCAACGATGGAGCCACTAGAGCAGACAGGCAGGATGGTGCCTGGCACAGCATGCAGACAGGGGACGTAGTGGACAGACAACACTGCACTACACTTGCCATTGCAAAAGTAAGCAAATGATGCAGGGACAAAGCAGGGGTCCCCACTGAGGAAACACTCTTTGCAGGCACATCAGAGCACATGGGGGTGGGCTGTGGAAAGCAAAGTGTTTTAGGTGGGTCAAGGCGCTGTAAAAGGCCAGGTACAAAGTACCTGATAGTGGGGTACATTACTTTTAATAGAAGTTTACCTGCACTTCTGAATAAAAACGGGTACACTGGGGTAGTGCGCACTTACAATTCTACAGTCCCATTTAAAGATATGCTCGGTCCTGAGGCAGAGTACACACGAGGAAGATGAGGGGTCAAGTGTGGTATATCTGATGGGCATGAAGGTGAAGAAAACGAATTAAGGTGTGCCCAACATTTCATTTGGGAGGATGCATGAAGAAATGAGGCAATCACACATGCCATTTGAAAACAAGCATTTTAAATGCAATCGGTCTCGCATTTGCTTGAGTTAGAGCTACTAGCGTTGCAAATTCATAACTGGACTTTTATTGCCACATAAATTGGTCAACCCCGCCTCATAAATTTGTCTTTTCCTGCCATATAATTTGAGTGGCCCTGCATAAAACTAGAACACTTCCATTTACTTTCTTCCTCTAGCTGCAGCAAAAAATGAAAATGTTGCTATTTAGCATCCCAATTTAAATCTGCCATGCTGTAATACCTATCTGTACTAAACCACCAGCTCCATCTTGACCACTGACTCCATTTTGTGTTTAGCTTCAAACAGTGTCACATTAGTGGCACAGGAATTTTTCTGCGCACAACTTGTGCAATGTTTTTACGCTCTTTCTCACAAAGGACGGCCATATAACATGGGGGAGTAGTAATGATAAGATGTACCGGGCTGAGAATGTTTAGGGGATAGCAGGGAACAGCTTGGTCTTGGAAGTGCACCCTGGGATTTGGCCAGTCTCTAAACGTGCTCTTTCAACACTGATGTTAAACAACAACTGACCTAATGGGAGGGGGCTTAGAATATTCCTTTTAGGGTTGTTTAAAGTATATAAGTAGTGGAAGCTCCAGGGCTGGTAAGAAGGAACTCATCTGAGAAGGCACGCTTTGCTTAGAAAATAATCCCATTCCAGACATTCTCCCTGTTTTCGGTTGCTCAGGTTCAACGTCCTGAAGTTGGCAGACAAAGGGATAATGTTGATTTGTCAAGCCCCCTGGTGATGCATTTTTCATTCTTCTTTTTAGCTTTGCATTGTACATGCATGAATACGTAGTCTGTATACTATCCACTGATGAAGTATTGCATTTTCTCTGTTTCTGTAATTATTATTGTTCTACTGCTGTGATCATAATTAGACTTGCACGTGTGCTGCACTTGAAAGAGAAGCTCACGTTATTCTTTGTGTGTGTGAAACCTGGGAAGTGCCTTAATAAATTAATTACTCAAAGTGTTGCATTCTTTGCATTCCTTTTGAGGTGTTTCCTCACTCACTCTGAAGCAGAACATGCGATTATTCCAATAGAATACCACTTTCACCACCCCATCATCAGAGTTGTTGGCTAGCTAACACACTTCATCAAAAAAAGACACAAGACAGACACAGAGGAGAAAAATTAAAAGGGTCATCCAAACATGTCAAGAGTGTTCAACTATCATAGTGGTATAAGGATGTCAAGTTGGTCTGAATCATGGTCATAACTGTAAAAAGGAGAGATTATTAAAACATATACAATTATCAGATAAACCTTTATCTCAAATAAACCTTTGTCATTAGACTGTAAAGTTCAAAACATCATAACAAAAATATCAATTGTAAGAAGCATGGTCATGTAACCATATTGTTAGCCCCGAAAGTTCATAACACCATTAAAAAAATAGGTGAAAGTAATGCAGTGTAACCATATATTTATCCCCTAGAGGGAGTAGTGATTTATATATTTTCAGGGATCGTATTACAAACAAAACCCTTAAAAGAAACTACGTTCAGCTATTTAACAAAAGTTCCAAACATGAAAGCACTTAAAAATACACTGAATGGTCGGAGGAGTTATTATTTTGGGGTCCCAACTAACCTAGTGTGGGGTTCCAGAGATGATGTAAACTGAAAGAGCACATCTTTCTGAACGTTTTGGTGTTGGTCCCTTTGTCCTAGGACCACAAAAGGCTGAGTACTGAGCAAAAGGGTGTTGTCCTGCAAAGCATTATGGGGGAAGTTTCCAGAGTGCAGTGAATATTGCAGTATAGGCTTTCGCGCTGTGCCGTGAGAGCTCTTTCACTTTGAGGATTTCTGTGTTATGTAGAGTATTTATCACAAGAAATTACTCTGATTAGGTAGCTGTGAACAATGTGACCAGCGCTTTAATACCGTTGATCGAGTTCATGTTGTGAGCGCCATGGCCGCCATGCAGCAGGAAGGGGAGAGACAAAAGAAAAAACTAAGTTTGTCCACGCTTAAGTATATCAGCGGTCGAGTAATAATCCATGTAACAGGGGCAGCCTACAAGGCGTGATAAAAACAGCCTCAAGGTGAGACAAAAGTAAAGCATTTACCAATGACAAGTGATTTTTGAAAGGCAAGCCCACAAATGCAAGTGATGAGCGTCAGGGCAGCGCGGTTAAAAGACCACAACACTTACAACAGGTCAAAGTGCTTGCATGCTCAACCTAAAAAATGAAATCATTCAAGAGCGGGACTTAGAGGGCCACAGGGATGGCAAAGAAGGGTGTGATGTGAAGAGAAATACCTATGGTCAAGAGAGATAAAATGGAATAGAACTAAGAAAAGAAAAAAAAAAGCATTGGCAAGGCCAATAGGTGGAGCTTATACAAGAGCTACTGGCTTAGGCAATGTGTTTTGTCATGCTGTTTAGCAGAGCTAAAAGTTAATGGCTTGAACTGTGAGTAGGGATTTGTTGGAGTGTTGTAGAATGGAGTGGGGGGGAGTGGAGTGTTGTAGAGTTGAGTCGAGGGGAGTAGAATTAAGTAGTTCAGTGGCAGAGTGTGGCAGAGTGTGCGCAAAAGTTTTGTATTGATAAAAAAACAATTGCGAGACCTCGGTCTCAATTATGGATTGCTGTTTCCCGCACGACTCGGGGTGCAACGAGACAGTAAGGTTCACTTGTTCAAGTGCCAGGAGGCAGCCCATGATCGGTTGGATAAGCTAGGGGGAGTGGAGCGAAAGACTCCTTCGGATCGAAAAAGAGGCACCCCAGCTGCTCCACAGATAAGTGCAAGGAGGAGAGGGAACTGTGAGGTATTGGTAGCCCAACAATACTACAGCAGAGCAGCACTCATATGACAAAGAAAAACATGAATTATGAATGTCCACAAATGAAATGTTCATCCATAGTTTAGATTACAGTGTTCTTTATTCTTCTTTTGTTCAACAATATACCCGTCACAATCCTTTCACATCATCAACACATGTTTCATCTGGGGAATACCCCTTTGACTTCCTCAGGACTCTCTGATCTCAATTAAAATGATGCTGATTTTTTGTATTGGTAGCCCAGTCTAGGTCCCAATGTACAGGACGGATAGTGGTCCGCCTTGATGGCACTCTTGGGGACTCAAATTGCGTACCAGATACTGGAGAACCCTTCTGTCAGTGCTGGAGGGCTCAGTGACAGTACTGATGTGGTGACCATTCCCCTTGGTGTGGGAGGTTCTGGCCAGAGTCTTGCTGCCGCGAGGTCTGCTGGCTCCATATTTGAATGATAACATCTGTGTTTCAGAGTCTGAGTCGCTGTCATGGCTGTTGTGGTCAGGGATATGGGGGCTTATCTGTGCAAGCCTGGTTTTACTAAATGATGTGGGGTCCTGTTGCAGGTTATCTATGCCTGCTAAAATAAGGGACAAGAAGGCGGGTTGGTGCTACAGATGCCTGATTTTGACAAATGCTATATCCTTGTTGAGCGGGGTGAATTGTTGTAGTTATGTTTTTGTTAAAGATGCTTTTCCTCCCATCAAAATATTTACATTGGCAGCCGGTGGATGTGCAGCGAAGACAGAGGGTTTCAGTCTCATGGGGACGACTCGAGTGCACTTTGCCTCGCCACTCCGTTGTAATGTTGGACTCTCAGCAAACAGCAATGTAGAGGCTGAAGTTTCAGTCTACACAGGTGGGGTGGGGCGGTGGGTTCAGAGTTTTAGTCTGGTTATGCTAGCCTCCAGTTGTTTGAACACATTGCCTGGGTGCAGAGGTTAAGTTTGGGGTTCTTGATTCAATGGTGTCTCGGGATGCGGCGGGGGACTCTACCTTGACTGGGTGCAGGAATGCTGGGATGTATGTCTTAGACACGAGATGGATTGGGGTTAATGTGGAAGGAGGGGCATTTTTTATCGTTACCACCTGACCGATGGATCAGACTTGGAAAGTTGCGACTTGCGAGTGTGAGAGGCCTTTGCCATCCAGTGAAGAGAAGGAGTGTATATTTGTATTTGAAGAGATATGGCATTGTAATTGCCCTCCTACAAGAGATGCACACCTGGGGAGACTGCTTGGGGCAACTACGTGAGCGCTGAAGGGGCCAATTATTTGCGACCTCTTATTCTAGTTATGGAAGGGGGGAGAAGGGGTTGCTGGTGTGGGTGCCTGTGAGAAAGTAGCCTCTTTCTAGCCTTGTTACCCCCACTTTTGGCCTGTTTGTGAGTGTATGTCAGGGTGTTTTCACTGTCTCATTGGGACCCTGCTAGCCAGGACCCCAGTGCTCATAGGTTTGTGACCTATATGTATGTGTTCCCTGTGTAATGCCTAACTGTCTCACTGAGGCTCTGCTAACCAGAACCTCAGAGGTTATGCTCTCTCTTTGCTTTCCAAATTGTCACTTACAGGCTAGTGACCAATTTCACCAATTCACATTGGCATACTGGAACACCTTTATAGTTCCCTAGTATATGGTTCTGAGGTACCTAGGGTATTGGGGTTCCAGGAGATCCCTATGGGCTGCAGCATTTCTTTTGCCACCCATAGGGAGCTCTGACAATTCTTACACAGGCCTGCCACTGCAGCCTGAGTGAAATAACGTCCATGTTATTTCACAGCCATTTACCACTGCACTTAAGTAACTTATAAGTCACCTATATGTCTAACCTTTACCTGGTAAAGGTTGGGTGCTAAGTTACTTAGTGTGTGGGCACCCTGGCACTAGCCAAGGTGCCCCACATTGTTCAGGGCAAATTCCCCGGACTTTGTGAGTGCGGGGACACCATTACACGCGTGCACTATCACTACCTATGTATAGCGTCACAATGGTAACTCCGAACATGGCCATGTAACATGTCTAAGATCAGGGAATTGTCACCCCAATGCCAATTCCATGATCCCCCGAGTCTCTAGCACAGACCCGGGTACTCCCAAACTACCTTTCCTGGGGTTTCACTGCAGCTGCTGCTGCTGCCAACCCCTCAGATAGGTTTCTGCCCTCCTGGGGTCCAGCCAGGCATGGCCCCGGAAGGCAGAACAAAGGACTTCCTCAGAGAGAGGGTGTTACACCCTCTCCCTTTGGAAAAAGGTGTCCGGGCTGGGGAGGAGTCGCCTCCCCCAGCCTCTGGAAATGCTTTGATGGGCACAGATGGTGCCCATCTCTGCATAAGCCAGTTTACACCGGTTCAGGGATCCCCCAGCCCTGCTCTGGTGCGAAACTGGACAAAGGAAAGGGGAGTGACCACTCCCCTGACCTGCACCTCCCAGGGGAGGTGCCCAGAGCTCCTCCAGTGTGCTCCAGACCTCTGCCATCTTGGAAACAGAGGTGCTGCTGGCACACTGGACTGCTCTGAGTGGCCAGTGCCAGCAGGTGACGTCAGAGACTTCTTCTGATAGGCTCTTACCTGTGTTGCTAGCCAATCCTCCTTCCTAGGTAGCCAAACCTCCTTTTCTGGCTATTTAGGGTCTCTGCTTTGGGGAATTCTTTAGATAACGAATGCAAGAGCTCAGAGTTCCTCTGCATCTCTCTCTTCAACTTCTGCCAAGGAATCGACCGCTGACTGCTCTTGACGCCTGCAAAACCGCAACAAAGTAAAATGGAAAGACGACTACTGCAACCTTGTATCGCTGATCCGGCCGCCTTCTAGACTGTTTTCCTGGTGGTGCATGCTGTGGGGGTAGTCTGCCTCCTCTCTGCACTAGAAGCTCCGAAGAAATCTCCTGTGGGTCGACTGAATCTTCCCCCTGCAACCGCAGGCACCAAAAGACTATCACCGGTCCTCTGTGTCCCCTCTCAGCACGACGAGTGTGGTCCATGGAACTCAGCAACTCTGTCCAAGTGACTCCCACAGTCCAGTAACTCTTCAGTCCAAGTTTGGTGGAGGTAAGTCCTTGCCTCCCCACGCTAGACTGCATTGCTGGGTACCGCGTGATTTGCAGCTGCTCCGGCTCCTGTGCACTCTTCCAGGATTTCCTTTGTGCACAGCCAAGCCTGGGTCCTCGACGACACTCTAACCTGCAGTTCACAACCTCCTGAGTTGTCCTCCGGCATCGTGGGATCTTCTTTTGTGACTTCGGGTGAGCTCCGGTTCACTCTTCTTCGTAGTGCCTGTTCCGGCACTTCTGCGGGTGCTGCCTGCTTCTGAGAGGGCTTCTTGTCTTGCTGGGTGCCCCCTCTGTCTCCTCACGCAATTGGCGACATCCTGGTCCCTCCTGGGCCACAGCAGCATCCAAAAACCCTAACCGCGACCCTTGCAGCTAGCAAGGCTTGTTTGCGGTCTTTCTGCATGGGAACACCTCTGGAAGCTTCTTCACGACGTGGGACATCCATCCTCCAAAGGGGAAGTTCCTAGTCCTCTTCGTTCTTGCAGAATCCACAGCTTCTACCATCCGGTGGCAGCTTCTTTGCACCCTCAGCTGGCATTTCCTGGGCATCTACCCAATCTCGACTTTGTCGCGACTCTTGGACTTGGTCCCCTTGTTCCACAGGTACTCTCGTCCGGAAATCCTTGCAGAATTCCCCTATCACGACTTCTGTGCTCGTTGGGGAACTTAGGTGCACTTAACACCTACTTTTCAGGGTCTTGGGGTGGGCTATTTTTCTAACCCTCACTGTTTTCTTACAGTCCCAGCGACCCTCTACAAGCTCACATAGGTTTGGGGTCCATTCATGGTTCGCATTCCACTTTTGGAGTTTATGGTTTGTGTTGCCCCTATACCTATGTGCTCTCATTGCAATCTATTGTGACTGTACATTGCTTGCATTACTTCCTTTTGCTATTACTGCATATTTTTGGTATTGTGTACATATATCTTGTGTATATTTGCTATCCTCATACTGAGGGTACTCACTGAGATACTTTTGGCATATTGTCATAAAAATAAAGTACCTTTATTTTTAGTATATCTGTGTATTGTGTTTTCTTATGATATTGTGCATATGACACCAGTGGTATAGTAGGAGCTTTGCATGTCTCCTAGTTCAGCCTAAGCTGCTCTGCTAAGCTACACTTTTCTATCAGCCAAAGCTGCTAGACACCTCTTCTACACTAATAAGGGATACCTGGACCTGGTGCAGAGTGTAAGTACCCCTTGGTACTCACTACAAACCAGGCCAGCCTCCTACAGTGCCTCCCAGTATCTCATCTGCTTGTTATAGCTTCTGGTACATTGGACTCCAAGGCGCTGTGCATCATAAATGTTTATGCCCAAAATACTGATGATGCTGACTTCTATGATACAATAATGAAGGCAGCAGCTGATTACATGGGACCGAAAGTGTTTGTGGCTGGGGACCTTAACTGTGTGCTCAATGGAGAGCTTGACCGAGACCCTCTAAGGGCCAACACGAACCTGGCATGACTGGGGCCTTACCATAAGTTATTTGTGAGAGTAACCTCAGAGGTGAGTGGAAAGAATAATTTTCTGCAGCGTTCTTACTCTTGTTACACCCCAGCGACTTGGACTAACAGTAGGCTGGACTACTGTCTAGCGACTAAACCCCTAATGCATGATATTGTTGATATTTCCTACTTGGTGCATTACATCTCAAATCAATGCCCGCTTTTGTTCTCCTACAGGACCAGTTGGAGATTCCCACGTGTCCCTCTTTGGCAGATGAGAGCAGAAGCGCTCACTGACCCCATGTTTGTGCAATCTGTTTCTGAGACATTAGATCATTATTTTAATAAAAACTGGGAGGGTAATGGATCTTGGGCAAAAGAATGGGATGCAATTAAAGTGGTGCTCAGGGGAGAATGCATGAAAGCGTCCTATGGGATGCAAATGCAGCTTACCTGTATGTTAGATCTGCACAAGCAAAAATTGAAGCGGCTGGAGGAAAAGACGTCTGGGCTCCCTCAGAAGCGGGGAGAATGGAAGAAGGTTAAGAGGGAAATACTAGAAACGTGGAATAGACGATCAATTTGGGCACACAACTTACAGGCAGCACCTATACGCTGATGGGGACAGGCCTAGCAAGATGCTGGCTATGCTGCTCCGCACGGAACCCCAAAAATCTCCAGTTGTAGTAGTAAGGGACTCTGGTAACATCCCAACAGAGCATAACTGAACTTTCTGCGAAATACTTATAGAAGGTGAAAATGCAAACCCCAGCTACCACGGTCACAGGTGTGACTGAGTTCTGAGTCAATTTACGGATGGCTAGCTTAATGGAGAATGACAAACTGCATTTAGAAGTGCCGCTTAGTAAAGAAGAAATCATGTTGGTAATTCAGGTATTCCAGACCTCCTAAGCTCCGGTGGGTGATGGCCTGTTAGCTGAAATTTAATAGAAAAAGGCTAATTTCCTGGCAGAACGCCTACTAGTGGTGTACCAAGAAGCACTACAGTGAGATTTCCTGACTCCATGAGAGAGGCAATTATAGCTATGGTTCCTAAATCAGATAGAGATCCTAAGGAAGTCTTATTGTATCACCCTCGCATTAAGCTAAATAGGGGTGCAAAAATACTACTATCCACAAGGTTGCTTGGCCACATGCAGGCATTAGTGTACAAAGACCAGTGCAACTTTATTCTCTGTAGGAAAACCCTTTGCAATTTAAGATGGTGTGCTCCATGCTCCCGTGATATGGGAGTTGCCACGCAATGTGGCGCAACTTTGTGATTTCCTTTCTTGGAAGTATCTCTGGCAGGTTCTGCATCACGTGGGAGAGATGTTCATTAAGCGGATGCAGCTGCTTTTTAGGGATCCAGTGGCGAGGCTTAGAGTAGGTAGAACGGTATCCCCAGTTTCATCTTGGATGCGGAACCAGACAGGGGTGCTGCTTGTCCCAGTTTTCATTAGCAACTGAACCACTGGCAAGCAGGTTGCAGTCAGTGATGCAAGGCTGGGGGAGTGGGAGGGACCTCTCAAGTCATTTCTCTTAATGCAGATTATGCCTTGAAATACCTACGACAGCTACAGTACTCTGTCCCAATTTTGTGAACGGCCTTGGAGGAGCTTGGGGGAACTCTGGACTCCATGTCAACCCCACACAATTGTACCTGTTCCCAGTGGGTGCTTTGGGAGAGGCCCATGGAGGTCAGCTCCCGCGTTCGCTACTCCCTTTGGAGTCTGTGAGTGTTCAATATTTAGGTAAACTGCTTGCTAAAAGGTTGGAGATGTTCTTGTCCCTGAATGTAGGACGTGTTTTGGATGGTCTTCGGTCCTCTATTGAATTCTGGAACACACAATGTCTGTCCTTTATGGGTAAGGTGTCATTAGTTGAAATGGTGGTCTTGGCCCGCTGCCTGTACTTTTGACATCCCAAGAAAATATTTCCCAAAGCTTGATAAGCACTTGGTTGAATTACTGCGGTAAGAGTGCATATGCCTACCCTTAAATGGCCTTGGGGTCGTGGAGAGCTGGAGTTTCCGGATACAGAACTCTACTATACTGCAGCCTAGTTACAACGCACAGTACACTGCTGGTTTGATGAGGGAAAAGACTGGGAAAAAAGTTTGCTTCCAGGTACTTGTGGTACTCTTCCGAGGCTAATAGTGTTGGGGTGAGAGTCCTGACGACTACTCCCTATGTAGTTAGTCAGGTATGTAAGACGTGGTAAAGGACTGTGAAGAGTGATTAGGCACACCCCTCCTGCCCCAGATATGCCCATATAGGCCCTGCAGCCTTTTCATCAGATAGTAAGGACAATGGCGATGGACAAAGGTGAGCGAGGTGCTGTATTACACTCGGACAGCTGTACTCAAACAATAGATATATAACGCTGCATGATGCCGTAGAGACCTTTCAGCTGGGCCAAGGGCAATTCCTTTAGTTTGCTTAAGTGGCAGCAACAGCTCATGGCATAAGGCCCACATTTCCAGAGGCTCCCTCAGATTCTGCTACAGTGGCCATGTGTTGTTACAGGAAAGACATTAAAAGATCCATGACACCCCTATCTATGTTCCTCTTTATTATAAACACTCTCACTTTAAAGTCAGTGGAAAGCACAGAAAATACCAACCTCCCTCTAAAACACAGCTTGACATTTGACCTTGTCTTTGAATACCTAGCAAATGTGACGAGAGGAACATGATTTAAAAGCCTGTTGGCAGAACACGTGTTTGGGGGAAGAATACAGCAAACACTGCTTTAGCAAGGGGAGGAACAAACTGAACCTGGACAACTAAAGCAAATAAAGACAGCAAAAGGAAAGCAAGAAAACATGAGCTACAAACCAGACAGCCAATAGCAAGCAATGGGCAGGATGCATTGCTAGGTCAACTGTCTGAAAGTCCCCATGATGTCTTTAGAATAAGCAGAGAGCTGCGCTGTCTGGAAGGCTGCGACCTAAAACATAGACTAGACGCCTGACAATTTCTACACTGTTGATAGCATGTATGTCGTCCCCCAAACAAATGAAAAGTTGAAGAATGTACTACTGACCAGCACCACTGTGGGTGACAACAGAGTACTGTTTGGGTTTAATTAAGCAAAAAAAGAACAATATATGAAGTTGCACCATTTTTCTTAAGCAATCTCTACTTCACACCTCCCCTTAGGATGTGAAAATAATCATAAAATGAAAAATGTTACTACTATCTATAGGATGATGGTAAATGCCTCCCTAAAAAGATTTCCAAAGCTTCT